>NC_081326.1:74353786-75042127 GCF_026419965.1 Kogia breviceps
GGATTCGCCCCTCTGACTCTGGACCAGGGCGGCTGCGCCCCGGGCTGGGGAGAGGGGACCCTTCTCGCGCGGAAGCCCCGCTGAGCAAGGCTGGAGCAGCTGAGACCACGAGGAGAGGCCCCAGCCACTCACCCAGCAGAGAGTCACAGATCTCAGTAGGAAGGAGCAGGGAAGAAAGAATTAACCATTTCTCAAAGGCAAGCGGTGTTGGAGCCGTTGCTGAATTGCCCGGAGGAATGAGAACCACATGTTAAACCATGGCTCTGCCGGGAGTTCAGCCGCCCTGTGGCGCGCGTGCAGGGCTCAGCTCGATTTCCCGTCCACCGTCCCCGGGGGGCCACCTGGCCCAGCCCCTCCGCCTGCAGGTGGGGAAGGTGGGCGCCACGTCCGCTCAGTCAGTCGCGAGACCGGAGCCCCTGCCAGGGACGGCGGGTTGGCACTCCCTCTGCGTCCGCGGCAGACAGGCCAGCTGCAGGGAGCGGGTGGGCACAGCAGTCCGAGTGTGTCCCGTGCAGCTGGCGCCTCCCCATCCCGAGGACTCCTCACAATCACCTGGGAGCCTTCCTGCAGCACCCAGGGTGGGCTCGTTACGACCCCCGTGGGAACCCCAGGTCTGATGTCCGGGCGTGCGGGGTCCAGTTGCTCCCCTTGGCCTCCAGGGCCGGCCCGTCAGGCCGCTGCCACCGTCCACTTGCTGGGGTGGTGACCCCCGCCCCCCACCTCCAGGCTGGCGTAGAGCGATGCCTGCTGCTACGCACTTTCGAGTACTTTTTCTCCTTGACTCCTCCCCGCTTGCCCTCTCTGAGCCTCCGTTTCCTCACCTTTGGAAGGGCTGATAGGAAAGCCCACCTCAAAGAGGTTTTGTGAGAACGGGAAAGGCGCACGCAGAGGGGCCGGGGCGCACAGCGGCCGCGGCGGGGCGGCTGGGTCATTATCGCCGTCACGCTCACATCCACCCTGGGCAGTGGAGGACGCGCAGCGCGGGCCAGGTCCCTGACCAGCTCTAATCCCCAGCCGGGGAGGACACTTTGCATTTATACAGCTTCTCCAGGGCCGCTCCTCACCCGCAGGCTGGCCGTGAACGCTGATGGGGACAGATGACCGGCACGGCGCTGATGCGACGGACCGAGGGGACCGAGGCAGCTGGACGGGTCCCCTCAGCCTCTCCTGGGCACTCTGTCCAGGAGGGATGCAGACCCACAGCCAACCCGCGGGCGGGCCACATGGTGACCTGGAATGCCCCCGCCTCAGGGGAGAGGCACCCTCCCACCACCCCGCGGAGGTGGGGAGTGGGGTCCCAGCCTGGAAGCCCGTCTCCTCACCCCCAGGCTGCCGGGGAGCTGCGCACGGGCAACCTCGACCTGGGGGCTCCCCGGGAGCGGTGGGCGGGGGAGACAGAACTCTGGCTCCATGAGGTCTAGCCTGGTCCCCGAGAAGCTCCCAGAACGCTGAGTCTGTGCCACCAGAGGGCGTGGTGTGGTAGACAGAATGACACCCCCGACGATGTCCACGTCCTAATCCCTGGATCCTGTGCGGTGTGTTCCCGCCCACGGTGAGGGGACTCTGCACGTGACGTTCAGTTAAGGACCTCGGGACAGCAGGTATCTTGGAGTATGTGGGTGGGCCCGGCGCCATCACAAAGGTCCTCAATAAGGGCAAGAGGCGGCAGGAGAGAGCCTGGAAGGCTGCGTGTCCACGGGGGGTGGAGGGAGGCTGGGGGCAGCTGCACGGCTGGCTTTGAAGACAGGACGGGGCCAAGGGGTGCAGGCGTCCCTGGAGCCCAGAAGGCGGGAACTGGGGTCTCCCCAGCCCCCGGCCTGCCGCCACCTCTTAGACCGGCCTACAGGACCGTGGGGTAGTAGCTCGCGTTGTTCTCAGCCACTAGGTTGGCGCTCACTTGTTAGAGTGGCTACCGCTCAGCGACCAAAGAGCTGCCGCCACCTCCCAGGCCCACAGGGGAGGGCAGGCAGAGCCCGGCCTGGAGCAGGACCGCGCACGCGCGCGCGGTCTGAACCCTGCCTGTGTCCCTCATCTGGAAACGCAGCGAGTGTCACATTCTCTGTGAAAAGTGCCAGAGGGAAGTGCTCAAAGGTTCGGTTCGGTTCTGCCCGACCTGCCCCCAAGCCCCCAGTTTCTGAAACCTGAGGCCCGCGGCCATGGCCACAGCACTCGTTATCTTAACGAGTGTCTGTGGAACAGCCTGGATGTGGCCCTGCCCTCAAGCAGCTCCAGGTGGGAGGGACCCCTGGACAGGAAAGGTGGCCACCGTGCAGGACGGAGCAGGAGGGGCTCGGGACCCGGGGGGGGGGGGGCGCAGCCGGGCTTCAGCTCCTCTGGGCGGCCCTGACCTCCTCGCCCAGGCGTCCAGCGGGGTCTCACCCTTAACTTGGCCCAAACGAAACCCTCCCACTTTCTCCCTGAAACCCCACCTCCCCAGGGTCTGCCGTACAGAAGGGGCCCTACCTGGCAGGCCCGCCTGGCACCCGGAGGTCACAGCGAGGTGTTCCCTGGGCCCCCACACCCAGCCCACCGGCCCGCCCGGCGGCCATCCCCATCTCCGCCCCTACCCACTCTTTCTTAGCCCAGGCCAGCTCCCCGCACGGCAGCCAACGGTTCACAGCGGCGTGAACCATGGTTCCACCTCGAAACATCCTCGCTCGCCCCTTGCCCGGTCCCAGAATAAAAGGGAGTTTTGATCACGTGACGGCCGCTGACCATGGTCTCCAGGGCCCTGCATGGCCCTGAGCCAGGTTCCCCCATCCCCACGCTCCTACCATGTTGCCTCCCTCCTCCCTGTTCCTCCAGCAGGCCCAGCGCATGCCTGCCCCAGGGTCTTTGCACCTGCCGTTCGCACCACCTTGGCCCTCTCCTCAGGGAGGCTGTCTCTGACCACACGGTAAAGAGCCTTCCTGCCCCGTCACTCTTCCACTCTTTTCATTTTCTCACGACCCTCGACATCTTATCTGAAGTTCTTCGTTACCCATTTGTTGGTTAACCATTGCGTATCCCTCCCTCCTCGCCCCAACACCCAGGCCAGGCAGGCACTCTTCCAGTTCATGTTTGTTGAGCGAATGAGTGGATGAATGAAAGAGAAGGTGAGTGGGCTTCAGGGCAGGGGTACCTGGGCTCGAATCCCGGTGGTGCCCTGGCCCCTCTGGGTCCTCCTGGGACTCGAGGGGTCTGGGCCACGTCCCCGAAGCGCCCCTGCAGAGAGGACGTCAGGACCAAGCTGCCACTGCCCGGCTCTCGTCCTGACTCGCAGACCCAGCTTTCGTGGAGGAGATTATTTATGCGGGAGAATCTCATATCATGAGAAATCTCCGGGGAGCGGATCAGTCTCTTCCCTCAAAGCGTTAAATGGGGCCACGGTCCATCTTCTCTCACCGCCCCCGGCCCTGCTTCTCCTTCACTTTTAATACCAGCCAGAGTCACGGACTTAATTTTATCTGGCCCAGAACGGCTCCTGAAACGGCTGCCACGTTTATGCTATAGCACGTTGACAGGCTCTGGCTGGAACCCACGCTATAAATAGAAGGCACGATGAGAGAAGGGCCTGCGGGGCCCAGGCTGGCGAGGAAGCACGAGGAGGGAGGCAGCCGTCGGTGCCAGCCTGCGCTCTGGCCAAGGGCAGCACCGTGCGGACAGCGGGCGGGGGTTCACGCAGTGAGAGCGCACTGAGAACGGGGCGGTGCCCGCACCCCAAGGCGCCACCAGGTCAGGCGAGTCTTCCGTTGCCCACTCCCCTCCCCCCCACCCTCGCTGGTGCCCCGCAAGGGCCAAACCCCTCGCCCCCACCCTCACGTGCTCCTGGAGGGCAGAGAGAACAGGGCAGGCTTTAGCGGGTTTTGAGCAGGGAGGCTGAGGTCCGGGAAGTGACGGGGCTGCCGGGGCCCGGGGCCTCTGGCCTGCCCCAGACGCTGCCCCGGCGGAGAGCCCGTCATCCAGGGCTTGGCATCGGCATGGGGGCTGGAGCCCTGCTTCTGGAGGGGGCGGCTCTGTCCTCCAGCCTCGGTCTCCCTTCTTGCCCCAGGAGGGGCTGCAACAGCCCCGCTTTCCCATGCGGGGCCGGTTCAGACCCCCGCCTGGCCTCGCCAAATGCCGCCCCTACTGCACGCTGCGCCTGGAGGGGGCCAGCCTTTCTTGGTGCCCAGGACACAGGCAGACACCGCCCTGGGGACCTGCCAACCTCTCATGCCCATTGCACTCCAGAGGGTTCCGGGCCCACGTGAGCCCGGGAGCAGGTGGAGAGTGCGGTGGAAGGGGCCTGTCCCGGCGCGGCCCTCTGCACCCAGGCGCCCCCCTCGCCCTCCGCCGCGGGCACCAGCCGGCTGCGCTTCTCACTGTTATTAGTCTTGTGGGTAACAGGAGCTCCCAGTGGCACCCTGGCCACCGTTCTAAGGCTTCACAGGCACCGCCTCAGGCCAACCCCATCAGGCTGGCGCTGTCACTGCCCCACTTTACAGGTGAACCTGCCCCGGTGTGGAGAGGCTCGCAGTCGGCCCGAGGCGCCCAGCTAAGCGCCCAGCTCCCACCAGAACCCTGGGCACAGGGGCGTGTGTTATTTTTTAAACAGCTTTACTGGGATTTAGTTCACAAACCACACAGCTCACCTACTAAAGTGCACGGTTCCACGGCTTTCCATAGATTCCCAGATCTGTGCAACCATCACTACGGGCAAAGTGAGGGCATTTTCATCATGTCACAGAGACACCCCAAACGCCGTCACCATCCCTGCCTCTCTCCCCGTCCCCCAGCCCTGAACAGCCACGAATCGAGTTTCTGGCTCTCCAGACGCCCCAGATCTGGACTTTCACATGAGTACCATCATAAATATTCGGTCTTTAAGGACTGGCTTCCCTCCCAGAGAGTGACGTTGTCAAGGTTCAGCCCTGTGGGAGCCCGCACTTCCCCCCTCTTCACGCTGGAGTGATGTTCCGTCGTGTGGCCGCACCACAGCTTGTCTTCATCTGTGGATGGGCCCTCGGGTGCTTCCACCCTTGTCTGTCGTAAGCAATGCTGCTGCGGACACTCCAGGACAAGTGTCTGTACGGACTCAGGTTTTCACTTCTCGAGGACACGCACCTCAGGGCAGAACTGCCGGGTGGTGTGGGTCTGCGCTTAACCCGCGGAGGAACTGTGTTCTGGGGCTGTGTTCTGAAGCAGCTGCGTTATCTCACAGTCCTACTCGCAGCGTTCAGGTTCTCCGCGTCCCTGCCAGCGCTTGTAGCGCCTGCCTTTCTTTGTCCCAGCAGCCATCCTGGTGTGGGTGCGGTAGCATCTCCCCGCGGTGCCCACGCCCGGCCAGGCAGCTGAGGCCCTCAGCACCCCACAGGGTGCACGTGCGCCTCTGCCTGCCGGGACAGGAGTCTGCAAAGGCCCTTTTGTCCGGTCTTCTTTACTCATCTATCCCCGGCTGAGAACCTTCTGGAATCCCAAGCCCTTAACCCCACTCGTCCTCCTGGAGCCTGGGGCTGGGCGGAGGGCTGGGGCATAGGGTGAGTTCCTCTCCCCTCGTGCATGGCAGAGAATAGGGGGCTGGGCGAGTCTGAGGCCAGCAGAGAGCATCAGGACCCAGACTTCAGAGGCGCAGGTGGGAGCAGGGCCTCTGGAGCCAAGACGAGGGCCGGGTAGAGATCGGGGCCTGAGGACGAGCAGGTCAGGGACGGGCCAGTGGTCAGGCCGGCTCTGCGGCGCCCACAGCCGTCTCTCTAGTCTGGTCCACGGAGCGGGAGGGCGTGAAGGTCAGGGGTGGGCAGACGGTCGTGGCACTTGGGAGACACTTGCCAAACGGCTGTGGACAGCCCAGCAAGTTCGAAACCACTGTGGACTTTTCAAAAGGGACCTGCCTGGCGGCTCCCGGGAGTCTGGCCTCCTAGGTCGATTCTGACGTGTGCGTGTGCGCACGCGCGCGTGTCCCGGGCCACAGGCTCGCTCTGAGAGGCATTGGAAGACGGGTGAGGTGGGACCTTGGGTGGAGCCTGCACAGCACACAGTTCCCTTGGGGGCTGAAGGAAACCTGGAAAGTATCAGCAGGCCCCCCACCCAAGGTCACGTGCAGGTCACTTTTCAGTGGCAAAGAGGGGTGAGTCGTGGACGGCCTGCCCGTTCCTTCTTTAGGACACAGCTCCCAGGGCCGGCAGTGGAGGTCCTTATTCTTCCTCGGAGCCCAACCCCCCGCAGCAAGGACACCCTTCCCGGCCTCACCCCAGAGCTCCACCGTCCTTGCCTTTCATTTTTTTTTGATAAAACTGGATGGCTAAGCAGACTTTAGGTCTAATTTTGGACAAAACATTTTAAAGACTTGGGAACAATGCAGTAGGAATTAATGAGGTGAAGACTCCAAAACAGCCGGAGTGAGTCAAGTTTTCGAGGCTCTACCAAGCCTGCTTCAGCTAAAGCACAGTTAAATTTCAAATTTCACAAGACACACACATTTTTCTAGTTGACATAAATCTTGGGTGGGCCGAAATTTTAGAGCCAAATTTGATTCAGGCGAGGCTAGGTTCGGGAATTTATCAAGGAGCTTTGTCACCCTTTAAATGAAGCGAAGAAGCAGCTCAAGTGGGGACAAAATACAGTAGCTGAGCCTCGGGGATGCGGAAGAGAACCAAGGCCAGGGGCCCCGGCCTGCAGGTGCTGCCCACTCCGCCCAGCGCTGGCTGTCCTTTGGGAAAAGGCACAGGCAGGTTCGGTAGAAAAGCCTGTAATTCCCGACTAGCCAGTAAAAAGTGGCGAACTTTCTCTAATGCCAACGTAGCGAGTCGACAGGTACGCAACCAAGGCGGCGGGTTTTCCCTCGCTACCGACGGGAGCCAAGTACCTGACCTTTTCTCTGTGGCTGTTAGGGAGCTCCGAGCCGACAGTGCACCGACCGAGGGCACCACGCGGGCCCTCAGCGGCCGTATTTCAGTCTATACACGCACGCACGCACGCACGGCCTCTCCTGCATGCCCACTCCTCCAAGTCTTGACCGACTGTGCCAAAGATGGTTTCCCTTAGTCCAGATGTTTCAAATCTTATTTTGCAACTTTATTGACAGAGAGTCTGCAAAAGAGGTCAGGAGCACGGGGATGCCCCGGAGGCGGGAGTGCCGGTGATCTGGGCAAGGGTCTTACGCGCGGAGAGGCAGTGGGCATTAGGTCTCACGGCCGCCTCCCGCCTCGCCCCACCTTCCGAGCCTCCCGCACTGCGGGGAAGGGGGTCTTTCTGTCGCCCGGCCGTGCCGGCTCAGGCTGGGGGATGCGACAGGAGAGTGACGGGCCGGGAGAAGGGCTGCTCCCGAGAGCTCGGCTCAGCTGCCCACGCTCCTCCGGGTCCCGGGCCCAGGTGCCGGGCGCTCGTCAAGGTGGGCGCCGCACAAGGCCTGAGTCCTGCTCTCAATGTGCTAAATGGTGCGCGCTTTTAACAGTTACTGAGGTAGATAATTAGTTCATGAGCCAGGATGCCTCTTCCCCAGAATCCGGGGAGGGAGACCGCGCAAGACCCACACGTGTAATTACCCTCAAGCCGAGAAAAGCTCCTGAGGAGACGTTTGGCTCTCCTGGGTAAATAATTTACTCTTACAACTTTTCATTAAAGATTAAAGGGAATTAGATCAAAATGAAGGCGAGCTGGAGTTGGAGGGGAGATGCGTGTGGCTCGGAGCTCACTCGTGGAATGTCCTCTGGCTTCCCGGGCACGTCCCCCCGGGGGCCAGCACCCGCGGGGCGGGCGGGGACCAGGCCGGTGGAGGGGAGCCCCCCAGCGGCTGCATCCTGCGGCCCTGTGGCTGCCTGCGGACCGTGCAAACCTGCTTCAACGACGGGGAGAGACGCACGCGGCCAACACCACCCACCAGGTCAGGGGTCTCCCTGCCCACGGGCGCCCGGGTTCTCGGGCCAGGAGAGCAAGGTGGCGGAGCTCAGACCAAGTCCAGGTTCCGGGAGAGCCCCTTGAGAAGCCAGAGCCTCTGCTTCCTCGCCTGCAAGGGGGTGATGCAGCCAGAGGGCTGCTGTGCAGAGCAGGGGCAGAGAAGTGCCCGACAAACGCGAGGGCTCACGACGGGGACCAGAGGCAGCGGTGCAGGCGGAGCTACAAGGTCGGTTCAGTTTGAAGAGACTGAGTTCCGGGCGGCCACATTCGAACCCGGGTCTCGCCTGAGGGTTCCGTGCTGGTGGCCGGCCCTCTGCTGTCCTCTCCCTAGCAGTGTCCCCCTGCCCCAGGTCTCAAGGCCCTGCTCACACGCCCCCTCCACCCGGGGGCCCTCCCTGCTCTTCCCTCATGGGACACTTGAACTCGGGAGGTTCTGGCGGCAGAGGCTGGCTGCGTGTTCACCAGACCGTCCCCTTGACTCCTGGGCACACAGCCAGAGTGCAGTGCCCGCAGTGGCGAGGCGTGAACACGGGACCGAGTCCCGGCCGGCGGACAGCAGGGGGGAAAATGACACCCCCCAAAGCTGGCCCCCACACACATCCCTCCTACAACCCCCCATCTGTCTGCTGACAGAACTAAAGGAGCTGAGAAAGGCTCAGGGACCAGCCGCGGGGTAAAGGAGGCTGTGGGATGGGCAGGGCCCCAGGGCGGGCGGGGCCAGGGTCCCCCAGCGGGCTCCAGACAGGCCTCCCCCACCACCACCACCACGAGAACATAAAGTAAGGCTGCTGTGTTGGGCCCCTGAAATTTGGGGCTGTTTGTTATGGCATTTAGCTATGACGTTTACCAGCCTCCGGGGCTCGTCTCTCCAAGCTGTTCCCTTTCAGAAGCGACACTGGAACCCAGTGCGGAGCTGACGTGCTCAGGACCGTGGTGTGAGTCAGCGGTGGCGTGGGCACTGGCGCCCGGGTGCCCTTCCCTTCCCAAAGGGACTGGAACTGCTTTTGCGCAGGGAGCACCTGGCTTGGTGGGGACAATATGCCTCTCGTAGCCCCTCTGCTTCAACCTTCTCTTTTTGGACAAGCACTTCAGACAACTGAAGATAAACCGGGAAAAAAACGGAAGAATGAAAGCTAAGCCTGCTGGCTGGTAGCATTATGCAAAGACATCATTCTGAGAACAGCAGAGAATTTGAAATGACTTCTCTGTCTCCGAGCAGTGTCCCTACGTTTTCAATCTCTCAGTTTTCCTCTTCACTCAGGACTTTCTAAATAAAGACTGCTGCGCCCCGGGCAGCCCCTCCGCTCTGCATCCACGCTGGTCCTCCCCACACAAGGCCGTCCCAGCCCCAGCCCTTCTCACCCACAGGGTCAGACCACATGGCTGGCACCGCTGGCGCCAGGAGGATATGCAGGAATCTAAGGACCCTCCTTCCCCTAGATGAGGAAGCTGAGGGCCGGAAGGGAAGGAGCCTGGGAGGACCCCAGCGGACATGCGAAGGGGCCGTGCAGCTGGTTTCAGGCCGCTGGACCTCCGCGCAGGGGGCTCACTGCCTGGGCCCGGGAGCCTGTCCCATCTGCCCGTCCGGCTCAGCCTCCCCTCCCTGGTGCCTCGGGGGCTGCACCAGGCATCCTGCATTTACCCGGGGTCCTGCCACCACCACGAACTCTGGAGGGCAGGACACGGGCACTCCTCCCTCCATCCCCTGGCACCCAGCAGGGCCTGAGTACCTGGGGCGGCCCCCCAGGATTTGCAGACCTTCCGCTGGCCGGTGGTGGGGCCAGGCCTAGGAGCCAGGTCTCTGGACTCTGGGGTCTGTCCAGGCGGGGAGACAGCCAAGGAGAAGAAAAAGGGTTTCCAGAGAGAAAACGTAAAAGGATGTCGATATAGGATTGGTGCCCTCGACTGCTCCTCCAGAGTTTTCTAGACCAAATTGAAGGCCACCCGCCTCTCTCCTCTGCTCACTCTCCCCCAGCACCCTGTGACACCCCTCCTGCCATCCATCACCCACTCACAGCCACACACAATGCCCCTCATACTCTCTGTCTTGCCAGCTCCTCTAGGCCTTTCCAAAACTCAGCTCGAGCAGTACCTCCTCCAGGAAGACTTCCTGAATCATACCCAGCCCCGCACAAGCCCCCTGTCATATCATGTATGGCCTCATGCCGGAATTTTCCATTGACAAAACGTCTCCCTGATAGAGGCGAGCTCTTCTGAGGGCAGGGCTCAGGGTTCACTCACTGAACTAACTGACGAATGAACAGGGCCCGACTACGGCTTGCTGTGTGACCTCAGGGAAATCACTTAACTTCTCTGAGCCTCTGCTTTCCCATCTATAACTTGAGAGGAACGAGCTGGATGATTTCAGAAGAGGCTACTACTTCATGGTGCTCGTGCCTGGGCTCAGCCCTCTAACTACATACTCACACCGTTCCTTCTACTGATCCAAGGTGGCATGTTGGCTCCCTCGGCGTCTGGACCCTGTGCCAGGACCGTCCCCTCACCCCTCCACACACAGCCCAGGGCCTGACACCTGCCTGGTGCTCGGTCAACGTTTACCACGTCAAACGGACTCTTTCAGTGGTGGCAGCTGAAGCTTCCCGTAGAAGTGGAACATCCCAGAGCACACTCAGGAAGGACACGGGCCACGAGAGAAGCTTCCGAGCGGCCCACGCGCCCGAACCACGGGAGCCGGGCAGCTGGACAAAGAGGCTGGTGATGAGCCGGCTGCCCTGCACTTAACTGGGGTCACTCCCGGCCACGAGAAAGGGCATCCTTTGAGCCCCCAGAGAGCACTGCCCCGCCGAGACCGTGCCGCTGGCCCTTTGGAAGGTGGGCTAGAGGCTCGTGAGGATGCGGTAAGGGGGCCCCTCGCGGCCCCTCTGCCCTGGGCGAGCACGGCGCAGCAGGCCCCACAGTGGAGCTCACGGCACGGGGCAGGGGTGGGGCGGAGGCCCGCACAAACCCAGGACGGAGTGAGGAGCGGCCCCCGCCGCACCCACCCTGGGCGCAGGGTGTCGGATGCGGGAGGGCGGCGTCAGAGCAGCGCAGCCTCAGGGAAATGGGCCCCGGCTGCCCGTGCGGCGCGGGCTGTGCGCTGGGCCCACAGACCCTCACCAGAGGTGACCCTGCTGAATGAGGCCCCCGCCTGGGCTTCTCTGACGGGGGCTCGAGCGTCGCAGAGGCTCCGGGGGGCCCGACCCACACGAGGGTCCAGACTCTCCCGGACTCAGGCGGGCTCCCTGCAAACGAGTGTGGACGGAGCAGCTCCTGGAGGGCCGCCTCCCCAGGGCACGCGCCAGCTCCCGTCTGCTGCCCTCCGTGCTGCCCTCCACCTGAGCTGCTCCTGGCACAGGGGACGGGTGCCCTCGTGCTGCTGCCTTTGCACTGGCTGGCTCCTCTGTTTGCAGAGGAAGGGCTCGGGGCCAGGCAGCAGCCCTGCACCGCACGGCGAGCGTGAAAGGTGCCGGGGCGGCGCCGGGCACAGGCTGGGGGGCTGTCTGGGCAGCCCTGAGCCAGAAAAGAAGGCCCTTGCCCAGGGCTCCGCAGCTGGCTTGTGGTCTTCTGCTCTCGGGGACCGGTGGCTTCTCTAAATGTGCTTTCCAGCCCAAGAGGGCCAGAGCGAGGAGCCCTGGCGTGAGTCCCCAGGGGCCACTCAGACTGCACCTGTCACCCAGGTGCCTGTCCCCTGCAGCACTCGGGCAGTGGGCCCGGGGGGCCCTGTCCTAACACAGGAGGTGGCTGCTGCACGTCACGCACTCCTGTCCTCCCAACCGACATGGTGCCGGCGCAGGAGAGCACTGACCCCAGAGCAAGCACGGAGAATCCTTCCAGGACGACCTGGCTTCCCAACTGAGCCTCCTGCAGAGACATCAAGACTGCCCCAGCTGTCCCTCGTCCTGTGACTGTACAGATGACACACCCGAGGCAGGTGCAGGTTTGGGGGGAACGCTCAGGAGGCAAGATGCACCGCGAGGGCCCAGGACTGGAGTTGGCACGGGGCGGGGAGGCTGGCTGACGGGGCCCTGGGGACGGGGGGCTGCCAGGCCACTAACTCGTGGGGCCCTCACCCAGCCTCAGTCTCTCACCTGTAAGATGAGACGGTGATGCCTGCCCGGCGGGGATGCTGAAAGACAGAGGGTGCAGGAGCACCGCGATGTCCCTTGTGAGTGCGCCGTGCCGCGAGCTCGGATGGCACACCCTCCCGGAAGCCCTCAGAAGTGCGGCGATGCCTGTACCCGCCCGGACACCCCCCCGCCCCCGCGCGCTGTCATTACCTGTCCCTGCTGCTCTCCCTACGCGCTGGGAGCCCAGAGGGCAGGGGCTGAGGTCTGTCTGTGTCTTGCCCAGTGGCTGTCTGTGAATGAACAGCGCACGGGGTGAGCGGCGGGGGCCCCGTCGGTGGCGACACTGGGCCTTCCAGCTCCCAGCGACCCCTGGCCCCAGCAGCGCCAGCACCATGAACTCCCCTCCCCTGAGCACTTCCCACGCGCCTGCACTGTCCTCGGTGCTTTGCGCAGACGGTCCCGTTCCTCCTCACCAGGGCCCTATGACAAAGGGTATTACTGTCCCCGTTTTATGGACGAGGTACACAGAGCTCAGGTCCTTGCCTGAGCTGGGATTTGGCTGCAGAGCTCACACTCTTAACTGCTTCCTTCCACACGAGTTCCTTTGTCCCCTGCAGTAGCAGCAAGTGACATCGGCAGGATGGATGAGCCCAGCGGACACGGAGAAACCACGTGCAGCTCCAGCACAAGGGGCGAGAGCTCCTGCCGCCCCACCAGGCAGGCCGGCCAGGTGGCTGCCTGCTCGCGGGTTGCAGAAGGCGGAGCGCGAGGGGCGGAGGAGAGGAGCCTCCTGAGGAAGTTGCCCCGCTGCCCCCTGAGCCGATTAATATGCCCTTTGAAACAAGCCCAGCCCAGCCCAGCCCAGGGAAAGGTTAAGGGCAGCCCACCCAGTCGGCCTACCTGGCCGCACATCTGAATCTCTGGCCCGATTCTGTCAGACGTTCGATGGAAATCACAGTGGAGTCCTCAGCCCTGAAGTGACCAGCAGCCAGAATTGAACAGAATACATCCCTGTGAGGGTCCAGAGGCCAGGGATGCTCAGGGGCCAAGCCCATAGCACCCGGCATGGACCTCTACCTTGGCTCTCAGATAAACCTGGCCCTTCCGGAAACCACGTCTCCCATAAGCATCCATGCTTCAGGTATCAGGGCCATGCCCTGGCCCTGACTCATCTCCCTGTCTCTGCACACCGCCCGCCTGCTTCCAAGCTCGTAACCACTGGCAACAGGGGCAGGCTCCCCCGTGCCCCTTACTCAAGTTGGCGATGCTGGCTTTGTGGCAAAGGGTGGTGCCCACAGCTCCTCATCTGCCTACCTACCTGGGCTCCCGTGCCCCAGCCTTGGAACAGGGATCTAGATACTTCGTCTTCTGCCGTCACGAACTCAACCAACGCTGGACTACACGTCACCCATCCAGCATCCATCCGTGTGTCTATCTACCCACCCACTCACCTGTCCATCCAGCCACTCATCTCCCATATCCACCACCTGCCCACCCGGGCCCCCCTCCCTCTCTCCCTCCCTCCCTCCCTCCCCCTCTCCCTCCCTCCCTCCCTCTATTCGCTTTCCATACAGTTTCTCGATTGCCTTTCCCCACTTTGCTAATTTGCCCTGTTCCTCCTTCAGGGTGGGACAGCCCCAGCGCCTGCGGACTTCTCGGTCAGCCTTGGAAGCCTAAACCCACTAAAGTCTTCACTGCAAGCCTCTTCCGTTCCTTCCAGATTTCCCCACACTTCCTGGGGGCCTTGACCAAACTTTTACTCAGCTGCCGGAGTTAAACAGGCCATCTTCAATGGTACCCCTGCCATCTGTGAGCTGTTTGCCCTTTGGCAGCCCACTTACTTCGTGAGCCCCAGAACCCTCGCTTGGAATATAGACTATGATGGCGGCTGCGGATTAAAGGACGCGGCTGCGTAAAGGGCCCGCCCTCGGCACACGGGGGGAGTCAGACGGCATCGGTCCCCTTTCCTCACGCTGCGTTACGGCTTACGGGACGGTTCCTTGTGGGCTGGTCCATCTCCCGGGCTGGAGCACAATCATACGGTTTGCATGTCCCAACCCCATCTCTTGGCGCTTAGTAGGAATTCAGGAAATACTTGCTGCCTTGAACTGACTTCATCGTGGCAAGTCTGAACCCCTGAACCCAGAGCAGCAAGACGAGAGCCGCTCTGGAATACCCTCAGTTCATTCTGGCTAACCTGACCCTCAGCCGGGACAGCCAAGGCTGTCCTGGTGCTCTATGGACCTTAGTTTCCTTCTTGGTAAAATGGGGCAGTCAACCCAGGGACCTCCCCTTCCGCTGCCTAGTCTCAGCCACCTAATCAACAGCAAAGGCCACCAAGGACTGGTTGATGGCGTAAACCCTGGACGTCCGCGTCTGCCCTCAATGGAGACAGGACCAACCCCTCCGGGGTGCAGACAGTCCGCCATGGATGCTGTGGTGCCTGCTCGGGGGGCCGCTCCTGGAGTGAGGCCTCAGGCCCCCAGGGGCTCGGAGCAGTACCTGAGGGCAGCCCTTCAGAGGCTGCCTTGCCCAAGGTCACAGCCCCTTTCCAGGGGGGCCCGCATCCGGTGACCGGCTGACACAGGGCATCGGGCCCCAGACCCCTTGTCCCAAAGAGCCACCCCTGCTCCGGAGCTCCTTCACAGGGCCTGCGTGGCAGCCCGGCCTCCCCTTCCTCCCCCTCCCACGGGGGCTGACCTGAGAACGCCGAGTGCCAGTACCCCGACCCGAGCGTCTCCCAGGGACCCCAACCTGTGGCGCGGGCTGAACAGCACCCCCCCCTCCCTGCTGAAGCGGCCTCCTGCTGTTAAAAACCGGCCTTCATCTTCGGGTCAGAGAGACTTAAACCCTGGCTGCACCACTTCCACAGCTGGACGAGTCTCCGAGCCTCCACTTCGCCATCTGCAAAACGGGCTTAGGCACTAAACACGGACAGCGCGGCTGCAGCGAGTAAATGAGACGCGGAGCCCGAGGGCTTCCTGGCACGCGGCGCTGCCACTGCCTGGGGTTCTGCGGAGGAGACTGAACCCGGGCCGCTGTGCACTCGAGCGGGGCCTCTTTCCGCCCCGACTCTGAGCGAACAGAGCTGCCGCTGCCCGTGACAGCAGCTGCATTTACCAGGACCTTCCACGGGCCGGCCCTGTTCTAACCCTCACCGCTACCCTCTGCATTACGAGCCCTTCCTGCCCTCATTTTACAGATGCGGAAACTGAGGTTCAGAGAAGTCGGTCACTTGTCCAGCCTGCACAGTAAGCGGCAGAGCTGGAGGCTGGACCCAGGCGGCTCTTTCAAACCTTCGCAACAGGCTGTGGCATGGGGCAGGGAAGGAAGGATGGAGGGCTAGCGCTCACGGAGTATTTACGGAGTTCCTGGCGCTGCACTGGGCGTCTCCACGCCTGGACCCGTGGAAGCCACGCACAGTCAGCTGAGCTGGGTTCTGTCTTCGTGAGGAAGGTGAGGGGTAGAGGCCGAAAGGCCAGCTGCAGGCTCGTGACTGCAGGCCCTTGATGGCCACCCTGGCAGTGCTGGGATGCTGACAGCAGGGACGCCGGGACAGCACGCTCGGAACTTGGCCTTGCCGGCCGTCATCCCCCACTTCTGGCCAGAACCCTGCCCAGTCGGTTCAGCGAGAATCCCTGCTCCTGACGTCCGATCGCCTGGCCTGCCTTCAGCAAGAATCGCCACCCTCGATGTCTCCTCTTAGTGACTTTCCACCCACTGACGTTGGCTCCGAACCCCCAGCCGTCTTTGCTGCATTTACAGCAAAGTCAGACCTCTCTCTGCTACTGGACAGGCTTGACCCCTGTCACAGCAGTCCTGAATAAAGTCCCCTTACTGTTTGAACAAGTGTCAGAATCATTTTTTGACAGCACAAAGCTTCCCGTCCCCACCGCAGACGCTGGTTGAAGGATTAATGCACGCTGTCCCCAGGCCTAGAGAGGACACGGAGCCACTCTGGGATGCTGGGAGGGGCTCCAAATCCCAACCCAGCCTCTGCACGTGCAGGCCACCTGGACCACCACGCTGCACGGGGCTGACCTCGGGTCTTCCTCACAACGTGAAGCCTGCACGTGTGCGCGCGTGGGCAGGTGTGTGGGGTGAGCGCACATAATCTGCTCCAGAGGCTTCTGAGGCTAAAGGGAGGCCATGCCTGTGCGGGAAGGGCAGGGCCAGGGCTTGGGACTGGGGGTCAACGTGGATCCTTTCCTCCTCTGTCTCTGCAGTACCAGACAGAGAGAGCAAAGAGCAGGGAAGGACAGAGATGATGGGGGCAGGAAGACGGCCCAGGGAGGGCCCACCCTAGTGGGGGGGGTGGGCTCTGGGGGCTGGGCACCCTGTCCCCGGCCCCTCCCTCCCCAGGGTGACGTGTCTCAGGGCAGGTACGACAGTGGCCTCGTGCTCAGAGGGCTCCCACGGCCCAGCCCCCAAAGGACACCAGCTTCCGGGCAAAGCTCCCAGGGTGCCCTTAGAGGCCCCAGAGCAAAGAGGGTTTCCTTCCTCACCCTGCAGGCCCCTGTGTCCCTGCTCCCTCCTCCGAGAAGCCCTCCTGGACCTGTGCAAGTAGAGCAGGAGCCCCCAAAGCCCCCTCCTCCCCATCCCGGGCCCTGTCTCTGAGCACAAAGCTCTGAGCCGTGACTGTTTCCTTCTCAGCACCAGGCAGGGCGTGAGCATCTTCGGGGTCGGCCAGGGCACCATGACCACACTGGGCTCAGCGACCCCCGGTGGGGGAAGCTCCTGACCCTCAGTCCCTGCTCAGACCTCCAGGTGGCCTTGATCAGTGCCTGCTGATGGAATGGATGAGCCCACAAATCTCTTCCGGGTCACAGCGCTTCTCAACTTTTTGCCAGCGACTCCTGCAGGTGTGGCCCGGCTACAGAAAGCAGCAGGCCTTTCCCTAGCCCCAGGCCCTGCATTTAAGTTTGCGGTCAGCAAGCTGCTTGTTCCCAGGCTGGGGGCTCCTAAGAGAAGTCCTCTTGGTACAGTTGCTACATCTATGCTCTCTGCTCCAATAAATGGGGCTGAGCCTGCGGTAAAAGCTGATGAGGGCCTCACTGGTTGTTTGCCCAGTGGTTTCTCATTAACTGAAAATCAAAAATTAAAGACAAAAAGTCCCCAGAGATGCAGAAGGGCTAGGGGCAGGGATGAGGGACTTGCAGATGCCCCCTGGGGGCTGGGTCCCAACCGCGCCACCCAGCACAGTCTCCTCCTTATATCCCGGGCCAGGGTCCGCAGCCGGGGTGGGGCAGGGCTGGAGCAAGGCCAGGCCTGTCGGACGCCCCCAGACTCCACCACTGCCCCTTCGTACCAGGCCGTGTCTCTCCTCAACCTTCACTACCCACCAGCAAAGGCCCGGCGAGGCCGGGAGCGGGTCTGCTTGCTCCTGTGTCCCCGGGACCCTGGGAGGGCCTGGCCCAGCAGGGGCTCAGGAAATCCCTGCTGATAAGCAGCCACCCGGCCCTCCCTGCCCTGCAGCAGCGGGTGCACATCTGCCCGTCTGCGAGGGGTTCACCAGGCTGCCATCTGCCCGGGGCCACTTACCCTCCCTAATCGGGCTTGGGAGACAGGCCGCGTCGAGGCTAGTGGAACAGCCTACTCTGTGGGGAGCTGGGGGGGTGACAACCAGGAGATTTAATTAGAGCTCTGAGCTCCTGCGGGTCTCCTCCGGGGGGTCACACCTCACCTGCAGGGGCTGTCAGATCCCTGTCTCCCCGGGGGAACTCTGGTCTGGGAGCCGGCGTGGGGGCCTGGGGGGGGGGCCCTTTGTGAGCTCTGGCTGAGCCTGAGAAACTCCACGTTCACTGGTTCGGCGAGTGACACCAGCATCCCGAGGTCGGCACAGAAGAAACCCGGGTCACTGGCTCTCTCTCTCATCCCTCACCACCAGGGCCTGCGGCGTCTATGGCCTAAATCTCACTCCAACCGCCCCAACGTGTGAGGGCCCAGAAGCTCAGGGTGTGGATCCAGGGACCCCAGGCCTGGGTTCAAAGCCCCACGCCAGCCCTCGCCAGACGGGTGTCCTGGACGCGTGCCCCTGTGCTCGAGAGCGTGGATGGGCGCGCGAGGCTCAGCCCCAGAACCCCGGCCCGGTCCCCAGGAGCGGGCGCCACCCTCCACGGGGATCGCCATGGTACCTCTGCCCCGCCAGCTCCCACCCCGTCCACGCAGCAAACCTCTCTGCATCTTTCAACCCCCCTCGCGCCCCCAGCGCTCCCCTCTTCTGCGCACGCGTCTGCCCTCAATACCCCCCTGCTCTCTGGGCGGGGCCGCCCCTCGGCTCCACAGCGACACCCCCGACAGTCACCCTGGCCCTGGACCCGGAGCTGCCGAGCTCCGCCCTCGCTCCCATGGTGCGCGGCCCCTCTGCAGGGCCGGGGGCCACCCCCCTGCGGTTTCCAGCTCTAGGCCCTCCCTCCCCACCCTGCCTGTCCGCCCCCACCCCGTGCACCTGTGCTTCCTCTGCTTGTGTCCCCTTCCCACCTGCCTCCTCTGCCTATGCTCTGGTACCAAGTTCAGATGGAGGCTCCTGACTGAGGGGAGCAGATTCTGCGGCGGGCACAAAGCCCTGGGGAGCCATAGACTAGACGGGAGGCTCCTGGCCGCACCCTGACGCACGCCAACCGCAAGGGGAGACCCAGGTCTGAACAGGCTGGGTTACGGCTGAGGACGCCTCTGCGGTACCCCTACTGCACGCCGGGCAGCCCCCTCGAGGGCTGGCTGGAGGGCCGTTGCTTTAGAGAGCCCGGCAGAGTGGTTGTAATCAGCACATTAGGATCCGGTATGCAAATCAGGGTGCTCGAAACGGTTTGTTCTCTTGAATAATTTAATCGTCTCCACCACCGGCTCCTTCTCCTTCTAAGCAGCATGTATTCGCTTAGGAAGTGGGTGGGCAAGTCAGGACAGGGTCCCTGGGGCCAGAAGCCCCGGGGCGGCCCCTCTTCTCTGTGGGACTTGGCCTCCTCTGAGGGCCTGAGCTGCACCCCACCTGGAAAATGGGGGCGAAAACCCCAGCCCCAGGCTCCTGGGGTCCTGGGGCGGAACCCTGAGCCCAGCGGGGGCCACCCCAACACCTGGCTTCCTGAAAGCAGGACGGGCGGGAACTTTTCTTCAGTCCTTGATCAAATAGGAAAGAGAATAATATTTACCGAGGGCCTGGATCTGACACCAACGGGGTGTAGACCTACGGCAACAGGCATATTTCAAACAACCCTTTTGTCTTCTCAGTAACCCTGTAAGCAAGGCTTGAGAGAGGGGACCAAAATCAAGGCTCCGAGAGCTTAAGTAATTTGATCAAAGCCGTCGAGTAGTGCTGGGACTGAAACGTGGCTCTGTCTGAACACGCAGCTCATGACCCTTCACCAAAACCACACGAAGGCCTGGGCCCCAGAAGAATGAGAAATACCGTGGATTCATCTAGGAAGACGACTCTCCACTGAAATGCCCTTACAGAGTCCTGAGGAAACAGAATCTCATGGAAGCTGCAGCCTGTCTTCCCCACCAGAGAGCCCTTTAGGTCCATCCTTCCACGCATCCGTCCGTCCAGCTCAGATGTTCTCACCGAGCACCCGCAGGAGAGCAGCAAACAAGTGAACGCGCACGCGCACGCGCGCACACACACGCACACACGCGTGCACACACACACGTCTCAGTCGGTCGCAGGCGGTCCTGAGGCGTGAAGGATGAGGGCGCGAGGGGAGGCTGTTTCACGTCGGCCGTCGCGGACGGTCTCTGCGAGGTGGCATTTAAGTCGAGTCCGGAAGGAGCCAGACAGACACCTGGAGAGCAAGCGCCGGCAGAGCAAGCAGGTGCGGAGCCCCGAGGGAGCAGGCAGAGGCTGGGAGCTCGGTCGGGCTGCATCCGGGAGGTGGGGTGCTTGGCCTTTCCCTCGGGTGAGATGGAAAACCCCCGGAGGGCCTTGGGCAGAGACCGGGCAGCTGGCCTCGGCTCTGCGGGCTCACTGGGGCCGCTGGGGAGCAGGCAGTGGGAAGCGGCAGGTGAGTCCGGAGGCTCCCGCGGGCGGCTCGGGGAGGGAAGGGGCAGTGGCGCCGTAAGGTGCGGTGCAGCCAGACCCGGCCGTGTTCTGGAGGCTTCGTGGGCCACGGGAGTGGTGGGGAAGGCGCCAGGTGCCGAGCCTGCGCCCCGGGAGAGCTGACCATGAACTGCGGGGTCGGGGCGCCAGCGAGGCTGGGGTAAGAAGAATGTGATCTCGGCCTGTTGAGCCGAAGTGCCCACGAGACACCCAGGGAGGTGTGCGAGGAGGCTGAGGACAGGCGTGGAGCACGGACACGTGCCCCGGTGCGGACGGGCCTCGGAAACGCCAGGCTCAGTGAGAGCTGGCTGCAAAGGCCACCGCTGGGTGGTCCACTGATATGCATTGCCCAGGACAGACAGACGGTGGGGAGAGGAAGCAGATCGGGGGCTGGGGGAGGAGGCTGGGAGTGACAGCTAGTGGGTACGGACCCTCTTTGTGGGGCGAGGAGAACGTTCCGGAACTAGACAGTGGTGACAGTTGCGTGACTTTATGAAAATACCAAAACCACTGACTCGAACTCTTTGAAAAGGGTAAATTTTATGACACACGAATCGTGTCTCCATGTTAAGAAAGAAGTTGAGGGCGTGGAATTGAAACCGCACCGGATGAGAACCCGGGCACAGGTCAGAGCAGGCAGACGTCAGCACCTGAGGCCAGAGCCCAGGGGCCCGACGGCGCGTGGAAGTGGGGTTCGAGGAGAGACGGCAGAGGAGTGGACGGCGTGACCCCAGGAAGCAAGGTGCCCCGGGAGCCAAGCGGATAAGGTGTCAGGAGGAGGGCGTGGGGACCCGAGCGGTGGGCCTGGGGAGGGCACGATTCGGGAGGGAGGGGTGGACGGCTGACACCAGGCGGTGGGGGTGACGGCAGTCAGAGCTGCGCCACAGAGGGGTGGCCCTGTGAGGAGGTGGGTCTCAGAGAGGACACCCATGGCCCATGCCCCGGCCGCACTTCAAACACAGGCACGAGCACAGCCCTTGTCTTGGGGCTGCTGCCCCCACTTTCCCAGCACTGGGTTAGACCCCTGCTCAGCCCTCCAGTGTGTGTATTTCCCGGAGACTAAGTGCCCAGGACACAGCAGTCCCACGGCTGGCGTCGCGGAGGAGCCCTCGTCCCCTGGGGTTCTGTGCGGAGAGCAGCAAGGACGGCAGGGTCTGAGTCCGTCAGGCACGCGTTCCCTCGTTCAGGCGGGCCGCGGGCATCGGATCCTTCACACGGAATCAAAGAACCTCGGAGCGAAGGGAAGGAGACGCCAACGCCTGCGCCAACGCCTGGCAGGAAGCGTGCCGGGCTCTGGTGCCACAGCTGCATTCCGCTGCCTCCCCCGTGAGACGGCGCCCCTCCAGGGGGTCTGTCTTCTGTCCCCGCTCATCTCTAGCACCTGGCACGTGGCAGGTCTTCAGCAACGGAAGACCAGTGGCAGCTGTCCGTAATAAAAGGTGCCCTCCGTGGTCAGTCTCTGCCAGTGAATGCCTCGGTTCCCGTGTGAGGACTTCCCGAGCCCCTGCTCAGGGCGGCCCAGCTGCGCCCAGGAGCTGCAGGAGGGCAGATTCCTGCTGCAGCATCACTCCCACGTCCGGGGCACACTTCCCAGAGCCTGGCCGGACCTCCCTCCCTCCGGCGGGGTCACCTGTTCTCCATCCCACTGCTCCTGGCTCGCTGACCAAGCTCAGGAGTAGCATATGGTCAGCGAGCCACGAGCAGCGAGGCCCTGGGCGGATGCCCAAGTTCTGGGGGCAGGAGGGACGGAAAGCCGGGCAAAGCTGGCAGGACTCCATGGGAGGGAGGGGCTTCTGAAAGCTCAGCCCACCTCCGCAGGGTCCTGGACGCCCTGGAAGGACAGGCATGTTGTGTGTACTTATGTGAGTTTACGCTTTCCTGAACAGATGGTCCGAAGTTTCCACTGGATCCTTGAGACACTCTGTGGCCCCAAGGGGTTAACAGCCAGTACCTTTTTTTTTTTTTTTTTTTTTTTTTTTTTGCGGTATGCAGGCCTCTCACTGTTGTGGCCTCTCCCGTTGCGGAGCACAGGCTCCGGACGCACAGGCTCAGCGGCCATGGCTCACGGGCTTAGTTGCTCCGCGGCATGTGGGATCTTCCCGGACCAGGGCACGAACCCGTGTCTCCTGCATCGGCAGGCGGATTCTCAACCACTGCGCCACCAGGGAAGCCCTACAGCCAGTACCTTAAAGGGTGGGCTGGACCCAGGCAGGAGGAGGAGAGGTGAGGGAAAGAGTTTCTGAGTCAAGAGGAAGAGACAGGAAACGAAAATGAAGGAGGGCTCAAGATTCGTTCATGGGTCAGAGTCCCCGACCAGTGCCGGCAGGAGAAATGGCGGGTGCTGACGGCCCTCGGGAAGGGTGAGGAGCCGGGATCCCCAGCGGTGAGGGCAGGCCCTGTGTGCTGAGTCGGGGGAGATTCTGGGGGCACATGCAAGAGTCGTGGGCAGGGGTACGAGAGACACGTGTCCTTGAAATGCAAAGCCCACGCCGATCTGCTTGTGAATTACACCCGAGAGAGCTCTTTCCCCACAAGCGCATCTGCACCTCGGGGTGAAGACGACCCGCCTGGCTCACAGTCCTCCCCGCGCGGCTCCCAGCGGGGACCCTGGCAGGGCCAGGAGTGGGAGACTCGCTTAGCCAGGCTCTCCGGCATCTGATCTGGAGCTTGGAAACTGCCAGTGGCCCCCTTTAAGGACACAGAACTCTTTATCCCCAAAAGGGTTACAAGTACAAAAATAATCACGGAGCAATTTTCATAGACACAACATCTAACGCACAAAGCAATTCAATAGCGGAATGTTTTGCTTTTTTCTTCTTTTTCACAAGGCCCCAGGGAACCTGCCAAATCCCTTTGGTCCCAAACATCAAGGAATAGCGATGGAAAAGAGGAGGAGCTTCCCCGTCTTACGGGGGCGGGGGCGGGGCGGGGGGCAGTTATCCCTGGGCAGGTGGCCTCTCAGGCTCTGCCCCCAGCTGTGAACAGACGGGGCCAGAGTCCTAAGGGCCCCGCCCCGCCAGACTGGGATCTGGCACCTGCAGCATCCCGGAGGCCCCTGGCTGGGCCAGGCCCCCTCCCAGGCCCACCTCTGAGCTCCCGTCCCCACGGTGAGCGTGACGGCTGTATGCTCGTGAGTCCCCAAAGGGACAACTTCTTCTCCAAATGCGAACTGTGGTCCCACCTAAATCCTCCCTTCAACAAATATGCACTGACTCCTGGACCAGGGCCTCTGGTATCAGACAGACACTCAAAACAGGGCTCTCACATTTACCAACAACTGGACTTGGGAGAGAGGTCAGGCCACTTTGGGGCACTTCCGTTTCCTTCTCTGTGACATGCTTACCTGGCGTCGTGTGGGGACTTGCAAGCGACCCCTGCAAAGGCACTCAACCCACAGTGTTTGTTCTTGGGGTCTCCGCTCCCAAGCTGCCCGCCATGGGAGACCACAGAGGGGTCCTCAGGGCTGGGGCTCTGCCTGGCCCCGTGTCCCCACCTGGCTCCTCCCGAGAGCACCTTCCTCAAAGGGAAAGGCCGAGCCTGTGTCACATCCGCGGGGAGCATCCTCCTCTCCAGAGGGGATGGCTTGCCTGGGCGCCCCACGCGTCCGCTGTTTCAGCACTGTCACAGGTCCTGAGTCCCTACACCACGTGCGTGTCCCCTACAGGACTGCGAGACCCCGGCACAAGCCTGCCAGCAGTCACAGCACCGTCCCCACTGCTGCTGCCGCCCTCCTGAGGCCGCTGAGGACCACGGTGATGACCACGGCCTCAACTGCCCCCGGGGGCTTTACACATCACCCGCCTCACTTCTCACAACAGCGGCACGAGGTGGGAAGGACGAGTCCTCCGATCACAGATGGGAGGCAGCCTCTGAGAGGCTCCAGGACCAAACCACACAGCGACACCTGCTCTGCCCGATTCCACAGCCCTGCTTTCCCCACTCCGGCCACGTGTTCTGAGGTGTGCGGTCTGTCAGCTCAACACAGGGAGAGATGCAAGGTGTCACGAGGCGAAGGCTGGGCTAGACAGATGGACCCAGCTGGGAATTTGGGCAGGTGCGGGTGGGAGGACGGGGAGAAGCTTCCAGATGGAGGAGACGTGGGAGCCGGGTGCAGAGGTGGGCAGGTGGTATGAGCTGGCCGGGCCCAGATCCCACACAGAGACAGGGACATAGCAGACACGATGGGGCTGCATCCAAGAAGAAACGCAGGCAGCTGACGCACACACAGCGAGAAGCCGAGCCTGGCCAGTGATCAAAGAAGTGAAGTGGAGGCCCGCGGTGCCTTTCCTTGCTGACCCAGTGGCCTGGCACAGGTTTCTATGGAAAATGAAAGCTACTGCTGGCAAGAGTCGAGGGGAAGGGGTATTTACATACGCCGCTGGTTACCACCTAGAAGCTGTAACATGGATGCAGCGTGATCTCGAAGTAAGTAGCAAACAGACGCACTCTGACTCGCTGACTGCAGTTCTAGGAGGTTATCGGTGAGGGTGGATTTGGAATAATAACACCGAGAAACCAGAAACTACCTCCAGTCCAAAACCAGAGGGGACGGGCTACATAGGTTAGGAGGCACTGGACTAAAAGAACATCATGCAGCCGTGAAAAATCATGTTTTAGATGTACATTTGGTACGGAAAGACAGGACTATGTACATTAAGGAAAAGCGTACTTACATACCTGTATTTTCAGTTATATCTCATTTTTATCAAAGATGTGCGTAAGAAATAACCTAGACAGCTAGAAACCCCCTTGTTAATAGTTAACACCTCTGGATGATGGGATCACTGCTGACATGTAACTTCTTTGTGCTCTCCTATTACTGTTATTTCTCTACAACGAGCACACATTTTTTTGTTTAATTTGTCAATAAGGGTTATCTGAACAGAGAGCTCATAGCCCGCTTTAATTCTTATCTTTGTACAAAATCTGTATTAAGTGTACGCCAGTGTACGCCACATCTAAAGCTATGGGCTAAACTGTGTCTCCCCAAATTCATACGTTGAAACTCCACCACCTGCAGAGCTCAGAATGTGACTTTTTTGGAGAGATGGCCCTTAAGAGGTGATTAAATTAAAAGGGGGTCCTGAGGGTGGGCCCCAGTCCAGCATGACCAGTGGAAGTAAGCTATGCACCAGTTGAAGAAACAGCAGGCGGCTGAAGTCAGGGGCCAAACTGGACCCGGGGGCTTCTGGGCCCCCTTCACCCGAGCCTCAGAGCTGCACAGGCCCCACCTAGGGTGGGAGAGCAACAGTGAGACTTCAGTAGAGGCACGGCAGCAATCCTTACGTGCCCACTCTTCTGAAATAGGGGCTTAAGTACATGCTTTCCAAAAAACCATGCACAGCGAGAGAACACTGAACTCTGCCCGGGCCACTGAGGACTGGACTGGGGGAGCTGGGAGGGACCTCGCCGACCACCTACACCCACTTCCTCCGGGGAGGGGGGGGTGACTGAGGGGCAGGAGCGGCAGGCGGGGAGGACACACGTCTCCTGATTCGGACCCCAGGGCCCAGCGTGAGGAACACGGGACATTCGTGACGTGTGCACACGAGTGACCCCAGCCTGGGCGTGTGCAGATGGCCGACCCCACCTGCCCCTGCAGCTTCAACATCCGGGCCAGGCGGGTCCCGGGACACAGTTCCCGCAGCCCCTTTGCCTGTCGAGAAGTGTCCCCCGGGCAGGAGTCCAGACGGCTGCCCGGGTGGCTTGGGCAGGAAGATGACTCCGCTATCAGTGACAGCCCTGTCGGTGGAAACGCAATTATGCTGCAGCCTGGTCTGGAGGGACAGCAGGGGCCCTGGCTGCCCGAACGTTGCTAATGGCTATTGATTGGTCCTGCCAGTCTCCGAGGCCTATATATAGCCTGCTCACAAAATCACTTGGGATGCAAGCGGAAAGTGACCGTCGATCAAGTCAAACGGCCCTCGTGCGTGTGCACGAGCACACAGGGCCGCGGGTAGGTCTGTGCACTCGGGCGACAGGGGAGGGGACTCGATGGGGCGCCCTCGTGGGGCCTGGCGCTGCGTGTGCGTCACCTCCCCCCACGGGGACCCAGCCTGGCAGAGGGGCTTCGATAGTTTCACAGATGAGGAAGTGGAGGCTCAGGGTTCGGCGACCTGGCCACAGGCTCCCGCCCTGCCAGGAAGCGGCCGAGGAGAAGAGTGGACAGCCAGTCTCTGGGAGGAGAGACTCGGCCCAGCCACTCCTGGCTCTAGAAGGGGGCCGGGGGCCCAGAGGGGCCTTGGCGTCCTCCTTCGTGGGTGGAGGAGAGGGATCGGGCACCCACGGGGGGCTCAGGAACTCAGAGCGCGTGGCGCAGTCCTTGCCCCCAGGAGCTCCAGTCGTGCCGGAGAAGAAAGCGGAGGTCGGGAAAGACAGCCAGGCAGCCTGGGCCGGGGCCTCGCGAGGGGTCCGCCCAACAGTCCCCAAAGCCCTCCACTCCGGCCATCTCCATGGCCACCGCATCCCAGCCCCATGCCCCCAGGGTCCCGTGAGCTCCGCTGGGGTCTGTCGCACGTCCCGATGACGCTCGGGGGGTCCCAGGGCCACGGCCGAGCCCAAGGGAGTCTCTGCCGAGTGGCGGCGTGCCAGAGGTAGGGCCGGGGCTGAGGTGACCACGTCTCCTCCGGCCTGAAGTCTGCGTCCCCAGCACGGCACGTCCCAGGAGCCCCGCGGCTACGGGCCGGGGTCCGGCTCTGGATGGAGCGCTGACTCCCTAGCAGCGCCCACGCTCGCTCTGTGCCCACCTGGCAGGCAGCGCGGCGAGGCTGGCCGTGCCAGCCCAGGCCTGGCACAGCCAGGTCCTTGCCTCCGTCTTTCCACGTGCTGGTGGCTTGAATAGGGTTTAACTAAAATCCAAAGTCAACGCTAGACAGTACTTAGTGCTAATTGGGATCATTAAAATTAAAGTAAATAAAGATAAAGCTCCCAGTGGCAGCCAGAGGCCCTGACTACAACTGGAGGAGTTTGTCCTGAGGGTAAATCGCCCCCTGGCATCAGGCAAAGCAGCAGATGGAGGTCAACGGGAATCAGAGACCCGAAAGGCATCATCCACCAGTGGGAAGAAGTGGAGGTGGGGATGGGACAACGGCTTCCCACGCACCCCTTTGCCCCGGGGCTGCCCTCTCCCAGCTCAGCCGTGCCAGTGCCCGCAGGTGACCGTCACCATCCACTCGGCTGGATGCCCGCCCTCTCTGCGGACCTGTGGCCACGGCAGCCCTGTCGCCTGCAACCAACCGATTAATGCATTCATTCTTCCGACTACCCTTCACTCAGCTCCCCCCACCTGTCAGGCCGTCTTCTAGAAGGAAAACGAATTTCTAGAAAGAAAGAAAATAGAAAGGCAAACCCAGGGCCTGCTTCCCTCAAGCACAGGTTCTCATGGGGAAGGAGGCAGAAACACTGGGCTGGCACATCCCGTGCCGCTGAAGGACCGGCTCCGGGAAGGAAACGGGACGGGTGAGGGGGAGACGGACGTGGGCTGTGCTGGAAAGGGTGCTGGGGGAGGGCGGGCAGCTGCCGGACGGGCTGCCGGACGGGCAGGCGAGGGCTCGCCCGGGCAGGCAGGACAGAGGAGGGAGAGAGGCGGCTGGAGAGGCCTGAGGGGGGCTGGAGGGAGATGGGAGGTGACGGGGGGTTTCAGCAGAAGGGTGACAGCCTGGTGCACGGGTGCAGAGGGTCACCGGCTGCCGTGAGGAGGGACGGTGGCGGTGATGCGAAGAGGCCAGAGGAAGGCCTTAGAAGGGGCCCAAGAGAAGCACGACGCCGGTGGCCTGGACTTGGCGGGGGCGGGGGTAGGGGGGAGATGACGACTGAGAAAGCCGCCAGCCTTGGGGCCGCACGTGTGTGCAGGCGCGCACGTGAGCGCGTGTGTTTGCACACTGGGTGCCTCTCCCTCTTGCCGGCACGGGTCCCCGTCCGGCATGACCTTTGATGTCCACTCAAAGATGTCACCATGCAGCTGGGCACCGCCTCCCCCCGGGGGCCGTCAGCAAGGCGGGTGCTCCCCCCCTCCCCGGGCCCCGACCTTGCCCACCTCGGGACGGCGCTGCACTCCCCCGTCTCCCCAGGCCAGAAACAGGCAGAAGGCTTCAGAACATTTACCGAAGGGACATGGTCTTCCTGTCAACCCCGGAGCGGCGGCTCATTACCATTAATTATTGAGAAGATTATTCCCGACGAGGACACGGATGGCGCGGTAAGGGGAGGGGATGTGCCTGACTGACAAGTGAGGGACAGAGCTGGGAAGCGACCTCAGCTGCTAGAGCCCAAGCCCCGTTCCCGTCCATGGCACACACTCTGGGGCTCCTGGGAGCGACGGAGAACACGCAGTTAACAGCAGAGTCCGCCGGGCACGGAGGGAAACGACCCAATGGCATCGTGCGACCTCAGGGTAACGCTTGGTGAAGAAGCAGGTTGAAGGCTGTGATCCAAGGGCCAACAGGGGCTCTGTCCCCCACACACCCAAGGCCAGAGTGGGCCCAGAGGCGTCTGGGTGGCTGCCGCGCCAGGGGCTGGACTCCTGGGAGAGCTGGGATGTCCCCCCCATCCTACAGGGAGGGACCCGGCAGGAGGCCCTCGGGGCCCCTTCCCACCCCTCAGCCCAGGGGTAGGGGGTCGGTTCCCAGTTCTCTAGAGGAGCTCTCTCTTTGGTTCACTTTTCTAATAAAAGCAAGAGACTAGAATATGGGTCTCTGGGGACCAGGAATGGGGCTGCAATTATTCATTCATTTTGTGTCTTCCTTTCCTGTAAACATTTCCCCTTTTCACGAGCTGATAAATTTGCTTTTCCCAGAAACTGAGAAGAGGGCCTTTGGCCCAGGCTGGGCACTGAGCATGCCACGCAGGCTAGAAATTACCAGCTGCCCTCCTGGGTGCCGGCAGGTCGAGGGCCGAGGTCACATCTTAGAGGGAGGGTGCAGCTGGCACAGGCAGGGGGTCACCCCGAGGGCAGTACGGCCCGGCCCCAGCCGGGTGTGAGCACGGCCTGGGCTGCGAGTCTGACGGGCTGGGTGCCCCTGCCTGCCTCGTGGGACCAGATGCAGCCCCAGTCAGGACCAGGTGCTCTGTCTTGCCCTCCGTGGCCGTCTGTCCTTCTGGCCCTGGCGCCGGGGCCTCGACATGGCGGGGCCCACATGGAACGTCCTCTCCATTCAGGCCCCTGACACTCAGCTCCGCCTTTGGGTCTACCCAAAGGCAGGTCTCTTCCTGACCCCTCCCTACCACAGTGTCTCGGCGACACGCACCTGACACGCAGCCACCCCGGCCCCTGCCCCCCCCCCAGTTACGCTGCTGTGGTCCCCTGACACGCCCCTGCCCACCCCCACAACCAGGCACCCTCAGGGGACTTGGGCGTTTTCTGGCCGCCAGCCTGGCCACTGCCTTACTGAGTACAAGGGGACCAGGCTGGGCAGGACCACAGTCAGCTCAGTGGGGACTCGGGATCCAGACGTACGTCCTCGGCTCCCAGGCGGAGCGCTCTCTACCCTACGAGGCTACCGGCCGGGCCGGCCAGGTGTCGGAGCACACGATCACTCCGCTGCACAAGCACAACCTGCTGCTCGGGGCCAGCAGGCCAAGCAGGGGACCTAAACGGCCAGCCGACGTCACCCCGTCTTCGCAACACAGCGCCGACCAGTCTGCCCTCTGTGGCCCAAGGAGAGGCGGGGCCACTGGAAAGGATGGTGGCACGGAGGTAAGGACGCCAACACGGCTTGTTTACGGAAAGGGGACGCATAACCACTTATTCAGGAAATAGGATCTTAATTACCAGATCGATCACGTGATCAGGAAAGCGCAGCTGACCACGCAGCAGCCAGGCTGCCTTGCCCGCGGTTTCTCCCTGAACCCGGCCTCCAAAGTGGCTTCCGTCAGGCAGGCCTGTCTGCCCCATCCGTCTGCCCGTGTGCACGCACGCACGCGTGGAAAGGCTCGTGTCTGTGTCATGGAAAGGCATGTGTGGTGCTGCCTTCAACTAAAGTAATTATAGATTTTACTTGAGAAGTTACCATAAAGTTCCTTTAGGGAAACCAAAAATGATTTGGTTTTGCTTTTGGTTTTGGCAATAAAACCAAAAGTCCATCATGCCTTGGAATCCTTATGAAATGACGATACGGTCATTTCTTCTTAAACCACAGATCTGGTATGTCTTAGGCCCTCTGCAGCTCCTGCAGCGCCAACCCCCAGCCTGCATGTGGCCCCCACCCGCCTCGCCGCGGAGCCCTGAATGCTCTGTTTCCCGCCACCTGAACATGCCGCCTGATCCTTCCCCTTCCAGCGCCCCTGCCTTGATCATCTTTCAAAGTTCAGCTCCACTGCCACCTTTTCTGGGAAAGGTTCTCTTTCCACCCCATGGTCGAAAGCAGCACCTTCACCTTTTCTCTGGATTTCTGTCTCCGTGTTCAGCAGATTGTTTTCTGACTGTACATCTACCACTCAGCCTACGTGCTCCTTGGGGCCGCACCGAGATGGTCTGGCAGATGCCAGGCACTTAGTAAATGTCAGCTGAATGAATGATGGAAGGCTTTATTCCTCTTAAGTTCTCCCAAGGGAGTTGTTAAAAGTGGTTCCAAATAAGCTCCACAGGTGTGCCTGTTTTCTTCCTGGGTTCTCCTCCGGGCCTTGCAGGGACTGGGCAAACATTTCCTGAATGAGCAAATGAATGAATGAATGATTTTCTCCTTGATAATAACAAATAAGTTATTCACGTTGGCCGTGAGACTTCTTACATATGAACGTGCACTTTGGTGAAACAAAATCACATGAAAACAACTAGAGTGAAAGAGACTTTCGCTTCCAGCCGAGGAACAACAGGGACAAGTTTACCCTCCCCCAGCACAACGCTGCACAACAAAGACCCGACGGAAGGCATGAAACCATGGTTTCCAACACGCCGATCATTAAGCAACAAAGTACAGTGACCCCCGAGAGATGGAGTGAGCCGACGACACCTCAGCTTACTGCCTTGAGAGGTTTCTGGGTCAGGACACAGGGAACGGGGACCTTAGGGGGACCCTCAAGTTTCTGCGAGTTGAGAAGACGGAGCTGAGAGTCCAGGGAGGTGAAGGCAGCTGGAGCTTATCAGACAGAACACTGGCGAGAAGAGAGCAAGGGCAACTGAGAGACCGCGGAGGTCCAGAGGGGCCCCTGAGGAGTCAGCAACCTCCAGAAAGTACCCAAGGCTGGGGAAAGGAGCACCTAAAAAGCTCGTAGGGAAACGCATCTGTTGCTCACATAGACCCAGGAACGAGACCTGTTCCCACCAGCCAGACAACAACACATCAGAATTCATAAGGTGTTCGCCTAGTTGGAGAGTTTTTGCCTTCCTAGTGGGGGAAAATTAGCCCTAGACTAAATGCTGTTCTGGTCTTGCCTAAAAGATCTTGAAAGCAAAAACCTAAATGATATAACCTTTTCTAAGTAATAAAACTGTGTCCCAGAATCTCAAGAGTATTTATATCCTGCACCCGAAAAGGCAAAATTGATCATGTTTGCCATCCAATGGAAGATTACTAGGCATTCAAAGAAGCAGAAAAAATATGACTCACAATGAGAAGAAAAAAACCCCAACAATCAAAACACGTCCAGAACGAACACCAGAATTAGCAAATGAGGACATTAAAACAATTGTAATAATCCCAGATGTTCAAAAAGTTAAGCAATGACATGGAAGGTACAAAAAAGACCCAATTCAAACTTCTATCAGTGAAATGTACAATATCTGAGATGAAAATAAACAGGATGGACTTAACAGCAGGCTACACTGCAGAAGAAAAAAATAAGTGTACTTGAAGGCACAGCAATGGAAAAGATCCAAAATGAAACACGCAGATTAAAACTTTTACAGAAAGAAGGACATCGGTAAATTCTTGGAAAATTTCAAGTGGCCAAACCTATCTGCAGTTGGAGTCCCCTGAAGGAGAGGAGCATGGAGGGACACAGAAGAAGCAAATGAGAATGAGAAACAATGGCCAGTTTTTTCCCCAAAGTGATAAAAACAATAAACTCCAAGATCCAAGAAGCCAAACAAACCCCAAGCACAAGAAAGATGAAGTAAACTACACCAAGGCACACTATAATGGTATTGTTCAAACCCACTGACAAAGAAAAGAATTCTTAAAAGCAGCCAGAGAACAAATACTAGATATAGAGGAACAAAGGTAAGGATGACAGTGGTTTCTTATCAGAAACAATGTAAAGGAGGAGACGGGGCAGCAACATCTTAAATGCTGGATGGGGTGAGTGGTGCACAGAACTGCTAAACCAGGTAGAAAACAACGTTTTCAAAAACTAAGGCGAAACAAAGACTTTTTCAGAAAAACAGAAAGCAGAAAGAATTTAGCAGAAACAGAACTGCATTTTCAGAATGCTAAAACAAAGTCTTCCAAGTACAAAGACAATGACACCAGATGGAGACCTGGATTGATAAGAAGGAACAAAGGCACAGGAAAAGGTACATGGGTAAATAGATAAGATTTTGTTTTTATTGAAAACTCTATAAAATAATAAAAACATTTTGTGGGGTTTATAATTTATACACAAATAGGATGCATGATAATAGTGGTATTAAAACTCAGAGAGGAGAATTGGAACTATGCTATTATAAGGTCCTTGAAGTATATATAAAGTTTATAATGTCACTTTAAGATAAGTTAAAGGGCTTCCCTGGTGGCGCAGTGGTTGAGAGAGTCCACCTGCCGATGCAGGGGACATGGGTTCGTGCCCCGGTCTGGGAGGATCCCACATGCCGCGGAGCAGCTGGGCCCATGAGCCATGGCCGCTGAGCCTGCGCGTCCGGAGCCTGTGCTCCACAATGGGAGAGGCCACAACAGTGAGGCCCGCATACCACACACACACACACAAAAAAGATAAGTTAAAGATGTATACTATAAACCCTAAACCAGCCACTAACATAATACAGTAAAAGAGTCATAGTTTTAGCCAAAAGAGGAGAAAAACTGTTTTTGTTCACAGATGACACGATCATCTATGTAGAAAATCCAAAAAAACCTAACCAAACAACCTCCTGGAACCAAGTGATTACAGCTAGGTTGGAGGATACAAGGTAAACATACAAAAGTCAATTAGCACCCCCCAAAAATGAAATACTTAGGTAGAAATCTAAGAAAATGTGTTTAAGATCTATGTGAGGAAATGAACAAAACTCTGATGAAAGTAAACAAAGTAATAATAAATACAGAGAGAGATATTCCATGTTCGTGAATAGACTCACTATTGTCAAGATGTCCGTTTTTCCCAACCTGATCTATAGAGTCACTGCAATCAAGATCCCAGAAGGTAATTCTGTGGACATTGGCAAACTGATTCTAAAGTTTATACGGAGTGGCAAAAACAAACAAACAAACAAAAACCCAAAGAAAGAATAGCCAACACAATATTGAAGGGAAAGAACAAAGCTGAAGAACGGACACACTACCTGACTTCAAGACTTACTAAAATCTACAGTAATTAAGACAGTGTAGTAGCCGTGAAAGAACAGACAAACAGATCAATGAAAAGACTAGAGAGCCCAGAAATAGATCCAGGTAGATATAGTCCACCAACCTTTGACAAAGGAACAAAGGCAATACAATGGAGAAAAGACAGCCTTTTCAACAAATGGTGCTGGAACAACTGGACATCCACATGCCAAAAAAAAAAAAAGGATCTAGGCACAGACCTTACACCCTTCACAGAAATTAGATTAAAATGGATCATGTAAATATAAAATGTAAAACTATACAATTTCTAGAAGATAACATGAGAGAAAAATCTAGATGACTTTGGGTATGGTGATAAATTTTAAAATACATCAAAGGCACTATCCATAAGATAAAGAACTGGTAAGCTGGAATGCATTAAAATTAAAAACTCTTCTCTGCAGAAGACACCATCAAGGGAATGAGAAGACAAAACCTGGGATAAAATATATGCAGAACACATATCTGGGAGAAGACTGTTATCTAAAATATACAAAGGACTCTTAAAACTCAATGATAAGAAAACAAACAGCTCAAAAAACGTGCACCCACATCTCACCAAAGAAGACAACATTTGGCCAATAAGCGTAACGTCATATGCCATTAGGGAATTGCAGGTTAAAACAAGGTACAGCTACATACCTGTTAAAACACCCCAATTCGAAAGCACTGACGATACCAAGTGATGATGAGAACGTGGAGCAACTGGAACTCTCACTCACCGCTGACGGGAACGCGCAAAACGTACAATCGTTTCGGAAGGCAGTTCGGTGGATTCTCACAAAAGTAAACTCTTACCATGTGAGCCAATAATCTTGCCCTTTGTCATCTACCCAAATGATCTGGAAACGTATGTCCAAAGAAAACCTGCACGTGGACATTTACAGCAGCTTTATTCACAAGTGCCCGAGCTTGGGAGCCACCAAGATGCCCTCTAGTGGGCGAGTGCATAGACACACGGCGGTCCATCCAGACAGTGGGATATACTGCTCAGCACTAAAAAGGAAGGAGCTCTCATGCCATGAAAAGACACGGGGGACACTTAAATGAATATTACTAAGTGAAAGAAGCCAATCTGAAAAGGCTACATGCCATATGACTCCAACTACGTGACACTCTGGAAAAGGCAGAACGACGGAGACAGTAAAAAGATCAGTAGCTGTCACAGGTCTCGGGAGAGATGAAGAGGTGGGGCACAGAAGATTTTTAGGGCACTGAAACTATTCTTTCTGTACATGATACTCTAACAGTGGACATATGTCATTATCCATTGGCCAAAATCCACAGAATGAACCTCACCCAAACTGAATTTAGCCTAATGTAAGCTGTAGATTCTGGGTAATACTCAAGTGTCAGCGTAGGTTCATTGACTGTGACAAGCGTGCCACTCTGGTGGGGGTTGCTGACAATGGGGGAGGCTGTGGGGTGGTGGGTACACAGGAACCCTCTGTACTCGCCACTCAGTGATGCTGTGAACCTAAAACTGTTGTAAAAAATAAGGTCTACTTTTAAAAATGGAATCATAAAAACACTTAACAAATCCAAAGGAAGTCAGTAAAATAGGAAAATGGAACAAAGAACACTTAACAAATCCAAAGGAAGTCAGTAAAATAGGAAAATGGAACAAAGAACAGTTGGGATAGACAGAGAGCAGCCAGAATACCACAGGCTTAAAGCTAAACTTAATAATAATCATATTAAATGTTAACAGACTAAATGTAAATGGACCCAAATAAAAGGCAGAGATTTGCCAGGATAAAAGCAAAATAAAACCAAACTAAACAAGACCTAACCATATGTTGCTTAAAAGAAACGTGCTTTAAATATAAAGAAACAAATACACTGAAATTGAAAGTATGGAAAAAGGTATATCATGAAATCACTAATGTAAAAGCGGCTGGGGTGGCTATGTTAGTATCAGTGCAAGTGATATTATGAAGTTATGAATGTTATTTCACAGTTACAAAGGGGTCAATTCATGAAAAGGACATAAGAATTCCTAAATGTTTATGTATTGATACCTAGTAACAGAGCTTCAAAGTTTGTAAAGTAAAATCTGATACAGCTGCCAATAGAAACAGCCAAATCCACAATTACAGGTGTGTATTTCAATACCTCTTTCACAACAAGTGAACAGAAAATCATCCAAGGCATAAAAGACTTGAACAACACTGTCAATAACTTGACCTAATTAACATTTCTAGAGCATACTACCCAAACAGAACATACATTACTTTCAAGTGCACATGAAATAGTTATCGATACAGACCATATTCCCAACTGTAGGTTTCAGAAGACTGTCATACAAAGTATATTCTCTGACAACAATGGTGTTATATTAGCATTTAATAACAGAAAGAGAACTGGAAAATCCCCAACTATTTAGAAACTAAACAACACACTTCCAAATAACCCTCAGGTCAAGAAAGAAATTAAATGGGAAATTAGAAATTATTTTGAACTGAGTGAAAATGGAAACATAGCAAAATTTGTGAGATGTCAATAAAGCAATGCTTATTGGAAATTTATAGCACTAAACACCTATTAGAGGAAAAGAAAAATCTCAAATTTAGGATTTCAGCTTCTACACTAAGAAATTAGAAACAGAAGAACAAATTAAATCCAAAGTAAAAAAAAAAAAAAAAAAAAAGGAAGGAAACAAACAGCGAAGTGGAAATCAATGAAATGGAAAACAGGAAATCAATAGAGAAAACCGATGAAACCAAAAGCTGGTTCTCTGAGAAGCTCAATAGAATTAGTAAACCTCTGGCCACACTGATCAGGAAAAAAACAGAGAAAATGCAAACGATCAGTATCAGGAATGAGAAGGGTGAAAAGATGAACAAACACGTATCACGTGACCCAACAACTCCACACTCCTAGGCAGTGGCGCCAAATAAATGAGAGCGCACGCGCCGTCCGTGCAGAGACTTTTACAGGAGTGGTTGTGGCTGCTCTCTTTCTAACAGCTCCAAACTGGAAGCAAACCAAGTGCCTACGAAGTGAGCAGATAAGGAGTATAACGTTAAGTGCATCTGATGGGATGCCGCCCAGAAACAAAAAGGAGCAAACTACTGATAGACACAGCATGGCGGAATCTCGAAACGGCTACTCTGGATGAAAGAAGCCAGTTGCGAGAGAGGATGCAGTGCAAGAATCCACTTGGAGACACAAGTAACCTACAGTGACGGAAAGCAGATCAGCGATGGGAGGGCTGGTGAGGGGCGGGGGTGAGCCAGAAACGAGGCACTCTGCAGAGCAAGAGGCGACCCGGGGGGACGACGGCTTCACCGGCGCATATACCTCTGTACACTTGAGACACGTTTAGTTTACTGTGTGTCAACTAGACCTCAACAAAGCTGCTCAAAATCCGGAAACGGACTCAGCCCAGGGCGCACCGGAAGGCCTCGGCTCTTCACGCAGAGCGCTGAAGTGACAGGGTGCGGGGCACAGTCACAGCCTGGGGACGTCTGGTGACCGCTTAACGTAAGTCTGAGGAGGAAAACTCCGGCTCAGAGTGACTGAGCGGCCTCACGTCTGTGTTACAGCCCACGCAGAGAGGGGAGAAGGGTACCAGCGCTGGCTGGGCCCCGCCGGGCACGCGGCTGTCAGGGGCGTCTCCCGTCTCATCGCGGCCCCGAAGCAGAGCTACTGGGCCCGCGCTGAGGATAAGGACCTTGGTTCTGAGCTGACTTCTTCCCTGGGGTCTCACTGTCAACCCCCAAAACAGGACAGGGCCTTGCCGAAAACGTCAGTGTGGGCGGATCAAGTCAAAGACGTTGATGTATGTCCAAGTTTTTTTCTAAATCTTCACCAGGTTAATACCTAGGAATTGGTGACTGTCTAACGTCCACTTTAAATTTATCTTTCAAATCAATTCCGTTGTATTTCAAGCTGTGACTCTTAACACTTCCCTGCCCGTTTGCGCCTGCGCCGGTTCCTGCCCAGGGACCCCGGTATGTTGGCCGGGCCCCCCAGGAAAGCTGCTCCGAGGTGTGACTGGGAGTGACCTGTGACCCCACGGCTGGGCCTCAAGCTTGGCCGGTAACGTGGGGATGACAGCTGGACGCCGCCTCGCTCCCAGGGCTACTGCCAGCACCACGGTACCTGGGAGCCAGAAGCGCTCTGGAAGGCACAGAGGGCTGCTCAGAAGTGCGGGGGGGACCCACCCGCAGTGGGCGCTGACCCCATCCCCACGGGGCTCCCCTTTGCTGCCAACCCACTCCCAGGTACAACACAGGGCGCCGGACTCAGAGGCAGGCGGCCCAGTTCCAGCCGGGCCCCGGCCCTGCCGGCCGTGTGACCCGGCAAGCTGCTCCCCGTCCCTGAGCCGCACCGTGGTGATGGCTGCGGGGGCACCAGACGGGACGGCGCCACCCGATCTGGGGCGCGGGTGCCCCTCACCGAGCCTGGTGGGCAGAGGAGCCTCGGCAAACGCCCCCTGCCCCCAGCCCCTCCTGCAGGGCCCACCCCCCGGGCGGCCACCGGGCGTGCTGCAGGAGGGCCGGGGTGGTGGGTTAATTTAAAATTTAACTTGCTTTGCTTTTCCCACCGGGAAAAGATGTGGGAACAGGTTTCTAAAAATAGCCTGGCCTGTCAGAACTGTTAACCATCAGGCCGGGCAGAGACGCCGGGCTGCTGGGGAAGGAGGGGCGAGGACCCCCAGCTCTGGGCCTCCTGCTGCGGATACTGGCCGGGCTCGGCGGCCAGTGGGCAGCGCGCTGTCCTGGGGCTGAGACCACCCCTCGGGGAGGCCGGGGGCACCTGCCGTGGGCGCTTCCTGACAACCACCACCGTGGAGGTAACAGCGAGGACCACCCGTGTCAAATGCTTCCTCCCAGCGCTGCCTGGCCAGGGGCGCGTGCTCGGCGCGTTCTCCCTCGCTCCCCCTCACAGGCCTACAAGGACCCCACCACCTTCATCGGAGCAGACACAGGCTCAGAGACAGTGGGGGCAGGCTGGAGCCCAGCTGGACCGAGGCCGAGTGACCGCAAACCCAGCCCGTCTGTGAGGTCTGTGGTCACCGGTAGCGATGCCTCCCGTGTACCAGGGTCCCTGGAGCTTGTGGAAATGGGTTCTGGCTTCCCACAAAGGTCCTGGGGTGGCTGTGGGCCCTCCAGCCTGGGCCTAGGCTCCGCCTGCTACCCACCTTCCTTTCCCGGGAAGGAACAGACCCGGCAGAGGGGAGTGGGAAGAGAGGGAAGGAACCCCGGGGCAGCTTTAAACCTCTGAGCCTAGAGGCAGAGCTCATGGCCCACGGCACCCGCTCAACACAAGGTCAACCCACCACGTTTCTGAGCAAACAAATCCACAAATCGCACCCAGTTCCGGGGGTACTGATCGCGGGCTCTGCAAGGGACACAGCCAGATCTGGGGGCCCCTCTGCCAGCAGTCTTGGGCCAGAGCACAAGGGTCTGGAAGAAAGTCCAAGTGAAGGGCGCCTTGTTTGTTGGGTTTTTTTTTGTTTTTGCGGTACGCGGGCCTCTCACTGCTGCGGCCTCTTCCGCTGCGGAGCACAGGCTCCGTACGCGCATGCGCAGCGGCCACGGCTCACAGGCCCAGCCGCTCGGCGGCACGTGGGACCCTCCCGGACTGGGGCACGAACCCGTGTCCCCTGCATCGGCAGGCGGACTCTCAACCACTGCGCCACCAGGGAAGCCCGAGGGCGCCTTGTTTTAAAAGAGCCAAAAGACAAACACCTGACTGTCTCTAACATGAGAAACTTTCTATACACTAAGATGCAGATAAATCCCGGGAGTTAAGAGAGCAGTGCCGCCAAGATCATCAGCATGGACGTTAATCCAAACGTCGTGAAATGATAAAAATGTGCCAGAAGCATGAAGTCTGCAGCTCTTACCTGGGAAAGCGCAGGGCTCACTTAAGCACTGGTTCCCCGTACCTCCCCTCCTCTCTCCCCTCCAGGTGGGTGCCCCAGCTGGAGGGGAGGAGACCCACGGAGGTGAGAGCCCAGGACCGCGGGTGCACTGTGCTGCCCTCAGGGAGCGGGGGTGCTCTGGGCGAGGTCACAGTCTCTCCTGCCCGCCCCCCAGGCTGGCTGGGGGCCGGCGGAGGTGGCCGGGCTGTGCACGCTGCCCAGGCCACGGGGCCCTTACCTGACCTGCCCTCACACACTTGTTCACCCTCGGCCTCACCGTCCCCAGGCTGCTTGAACTTGAGCCCAGCCGAGCCACACTTTAAAATGGGAGAGGCTGTGTGCCTCACCGAGGGCTTCCTAGAGGCCCCACACTTTGTGTCTGTCATCTCGCGTGACCTGGAAGCACGTCCGCGAGATCAGGATCCCCATGGCCGTCCTCGGTGGCCGGAGATGGAGGCGAGAGGTGAGTCAACACCTCAACACCACGCCACAGCTCACCCGGCTTGCAGGGCGGGTGGTGTTGGGGGTGATGGCCGTGGAGCCCAGGGCACCCAGACCTCCCCCTTTTGACCGTCCACGTGGCCTCCTGCCCTGGCCGGACACAGCACATGCTCCTGGCTATTTGCTCCCTGGTGTCCGGGGCTGGGATGAAAGGCAAAGGACACCTCTGACCCTGAACCAGAGGGAGGCAGGCGATGGTGGGTGGCAGAGGTTAGTAAAACGCAGAGGACCGTGTTGATGGGGGAGGACGGAAAGGTAGCCTTGTTGGGGGAGAGCTCATCCATTTTGCTAACGGGCCTCAACTGGAACACTGAAATGGGTAATCTGATTAAGGAGGGCTTGGCCCGGGCCTTCTCCTGCCTCCTCCCCTCTGCCGCCCCTCCCGGCTGCAGGCAGCACATTTGGTACGGATCATCTTTCTCGGTAATGGGGTTATTCGGGGCCTGGCCGGGCTGGGGAACATTACGACGTGTCGCCACTGAACTGGGACAGCAGGTGCTTGTCGATGCATCTGTGGAAAATGCTCGCAGCACAATCTCTGCATCAGGACACACATGGGCAAGGACACTGGGAAATTGAATCTTATTACTAATTAATGGCTTTAATGCCTATGATTAGGCCTCAAACACACTCTATTTTCCCAAAGATAAGGTTAGCCCTGTTTGAACCAGGAACCCAAGAGCTCTGCTAACGCTGACGCGAGAGAGCTCAGCTCCGCTAATCAAATTCAGACGTTCCGAATCGACCGCCTAGACTTTCAAAACTGTGACCTGAGAATAAATGACACCAGGAGGCCTGCTTTGTTCTCCAGCAAGAGGCGCCACGTGGGGAGAGCGAAGGAGCCGGGGAGGGGGTGCAAAGGCCCGGGAGCCAACACTCACCGAGCGCCACCGGTGGACAGGCCCCGCCGCCAGGGCGCGGGGAGCACAGAGCGAGGGTTCTAGACACGGGGTGGCTCTGCCCGCCCCCAGCCTGGGGCACGTGAACGTCTAGAGACAGTTCCGGTTGTCGCACTTGGGGGAGGGGGGCCGCAGGCATCCGGTGGGTGGAGGCCACAGTGTGCGGGATGGCCGACAGAGACACGTACGGCCCCGTACGATCACAGCGCCCAGGCGGGCAGCCCTCGCCACAGGAGATGGACACGGTGCTTGGAGGAGGGCAGCCACACACCCTGCGAGAAAGGGATCTCGAACCTTCGGGGGCTGCCCGTCAGTGTCTCCAGCTGGCCAGCCCCAGGCACCCTCTGCAGCCTGCGTGCACGCACACACACAGGCACACACGCTCACGCGTGGTGATGTGCACGTGTCGGACAGACAGCAAGGTGCCACGGCCCCTGAGCTGAGCAGCGGTCTGCTGGCAGGAAGCTGGCCGCGGGGCCTGGCCACAGGGGCCCTGCTTCTCCCGTGAAGGTGCCCCACTCCAGACCCCCAAGGGAGCAAGCGCTCAGCACGTCGGCACCCACTCGGGAGGTGCGGAAGGAGCTCAGTGGATGCAGGCCCGGGCGCCCCACTTCCCGCTGCACAGTGCCCCCCAGAGCGGACATCCAAAGGCCAACGAGGGTGGGCCTCTGCCGGTACCACCTCTGCGGCAAAGTGACACCGTTTGGTGGGACTTTAAATGCTACTCGTCCAGAGTCGACAATCAACAGCAGTTGGGTAAAACCATCACTCACAGGAAAGCAAAGTGACAACGGGCTTCCTCGGGCCGCCGTGTGTCAGGGGGACAGGAGCTGGCTGTTGGCAGGGCAGCTCTGGGCGGTCTCAGAGCCAACGGGACGGGCTTGCTGGCCAAATGACTCACTGGGGCTGGCTTTGCAGCGTGCGGCACACCCAGCCGGGGGTCCAAGGCAGCCAGGCTGTCAGGGGCGAAGGAGCCATGTTCAAAACCGGCCTGTGCCACTTGCTAGGCTGTGTGCCCTGGGCGAGACGCTTAACTTCTCTGAGCCTCGGTTTCCTGCCCTTTTAAAGTGGGACAAAACCCCCACCTCCTAAGGAAGTGGGGCCAGGGCTCGGGGGCCCGGCACAGAGGGAGCATCTCCTGGAGGGTGACTCCCCCGGCCCAGAGCTGGTTCCAGGGCACAGGAGCTTTCTAAAGGCCAACTCGACTCTGCTCCATCCCTCCGCGTGGCGCCCGCCTCTGCAGAGCACCCCTGACCCCACGCGGCGCCGTCACCTGGCTGCCGCCCAGCCCGCCCCCTCTGCTGCCGAGCTTGTCACTCTATGGCTGGTCCCATCAGACGGGGTCCACACACTGTGGATTCCTGGAGGGCAGAGACCGCACTCCCCCTCAAGGCTGCAGACGGCAGAGGGTCGGCTTGCGTCTAGGGAGGCGGCGGCCAAGGGGAGGGGCCTCAAGCTCGGGAACCACGGAGGTGGGGCTCAGAGACCGGTTCGGGAGCCCCCCCCCCCGCCCCCGCTGGCACCAGGCCCTGTCCACAACCTACCCTGCCCTCCGTGGCTGCCCCGGGGCTCTCGCCACCCAGGGCGTCCCCAAACCACTGCATGACGCAGGCAGTGTTGCCCAAGGTTGATGTCAGACAGGCGGACAGGAAAAGAGGGTTCCAAGGCCAAAGGGCGACACCCGTAACAAGGGGGACCTCTCAGAGCCACGACCGTGCGGAGGGGCCGCGTGTCCCCACGAGGGGCTCGGTCGGCGTGCAGCATCCCAAACCCAGCTCTCCAGGCCAGGCCCACCCGGGGGACGTGCTGTGGGACCCCCGGCAGGAAACCTGCCTGACGACCGTGCCCTCCCCAGGACCAGGACAATCAGCCAGCCGTCCTCCCCGGCCCCGGCCCCGGCCCTGGCCCCCGGCCCCCAGCCCACAGGCCGCCCCCGCCCCCCTAGTCTCCGGCGGGGCTGGGGCCGCAGAGGACACGCTCATGCACATCGCTGGCCGGACGCTGCTTCCGCCTGGGGGCTCCCCTGGCTGAGCCTCGGGTGGGTCTGGCAGCCACAGGTGCTAAATAGAGACCCACAAACTGACTGCAACCCCGCGTTCCAAAACAAGCAGCAGCGGTTGCTGGGAATTCATCGCACTTCAAAGCTGTTCATGTGACAGAGGCCGCGTCCGTCCCGAGAGGGATCTGACCTCAGGCGCACGGCCCGAGAAAGCACATCGTTCCTTTCCTAAGCCTGGGCGAAGACAGCAAGGGAATAAAAAGACAGGAACCAGGATTTATGAAGGCCTTACTGTGTGCTGAGCATGTCTCATAGCCTAACTCCTTTAGTCCTCTCAGAGCTCTGGGAAGAAAGAACCGGAGACATGAGATGCTCTATGGACAGGCACAGAAGTTGATCCTTTGCACCGTGTCGAGCTCTTTATACCGGAGACTCGGGGCCCGGCCCGGGTCCCCACAGGCCACGGTGAAGCAGGGATGGGGGCCCAGGTGTCCTGGCTCCAATGCAGAGCCTGATTCTTCTTTGCCATGTCTGCGTGCTGCCCGTGGCTCCACCCACCCAACACGTGCGGCAGGAGAAAGGCCACTGCTGACAAGCTTGGAAGAGCTAGGCTGCCACCCTGTGTCGGCAGTGACCTCCCCGTGGGCCCTTCAGCCCTTCAGCGAGACGCCAGGCTTCTCCTGGACACAGAGATCTCAAAACACTACCTAGAAGACGGGGGCGTTGGCCAGATCCTCCCCAGGGACCCTTCTAGCTTGAGTAGCCGTGTTTTCATGATTCAGACGCAGCTCTCCCCTGGGGCTCACCTCAGGCGATGCAGCTGATAGGATCTGTGATCAATGCTGGGTAGGAGTGTGCTGGAGGCGGTGGGAGAGGTGAAGCCACCGCAAGTGGACACTCTGACGAGCACTTACAAGCATCTGAAAGCACCCTTTTCGGTTATTTCATGGAAAACAATCCACGGCCAAGCTGAAGCCCAGGGCACACAGCTGAAGTGTCGGGAAGCGATCAGAGATCACGACGCTCGCCCAGCCGGGGAGACGCGAGAGGTGGGAAGCAGACCTTGGGAATCGGAGACGAGCCAAGCATGAGCCAGTTAGCAGCTCGAGACCCCTCTGCAAAGCAGCACGGGGAGGGGACAGGGGCCCCGGCATGTGATGCTCTGGGTCAGCAGCCACGGTGACCAGTCACTGAGCAAACCCAACACAGGAGAAGGCGGTGGGGTTCAAACTGCATCAGTAAGAGCCTGCCATGCTCAGGACAAGCAGAGGAGGGTGAGGGAGGAGGCCTGCTCCGGACGCTCTCTCTCCTTTCTGTGCTGCTCACGGTGATATTCACAGGGTCAGCTCGGGGGCAGAGCCCTGGGCTCTGCTCCACAGGTCGCTCAGCGGTGCTGGGGCTCAGGGAGAGGAGTCCTCCTCAGTCACCTGGTAGGTCTGCCCCAGCCCCGGGACCCCCATTCGGAGGTGCACGCTCAGGAGCTGGGTGACAGCAGTCACCTCCCAGACTGTTCCCATCCTGCCCCCACCCCTCCCCGGGCCAGGCAGTCGCTCATCTACTTCTGTCTCTATAGATGTGCCTATTCTGGACACCTCATATGAATGGAATTCGACAACCGGTGAGCACGTGTGTCTGGCCGCTTTCACTCAGCACGACGTCCTCCGGGTTCACCCGTGTTGCAGCACACGGATCGGGACTCCATTCCTTTTCGTGGCTCAGTAATATTCCCTTTGCACGGATGATCCACACTTGCTGGTGTCTATTCGTAAGGTGACCGACACTTGTGTTGTCTCTAGTTTTTGGCTGTTATGAAAATGCTGCCGTGAACATTCGTGTACAAGTTTTTGTGTGAACGTGTTTTCACTTCCCTTGGGTATACACATCTCAGAGTGGAACTGCTGGGTCATACAGTAGCCTTGTTTAACTCTTTGGGGAACTGCCAGACTGCTTTTCCGAAGCAGCCGCACCCTTTTACACTCCTACCTGCAGTGCATCTGGGTTCCAATGTCCCCACATCGTTGTCAACGCTGGCTACCCTAGTGCGTGAGAAGCAGCATCTTATCATGATTTTGACTTGCGTTTTCCAAATGACTAACGAATGATGTTGGAAATCTTTTCGTGTGCTGTTGGCCATTTGATTTCTCTTTGAAGAAATGCCTACTCGAGTCCTCTGTCTATTTTTAAACTGGCTTATTTATCCTTTCTACTGCTGAATTGTAAGAGTTCTTTATACACTCTGGATACCAGTCCCTTATCTGCACATATTTTCTTCCGTTCTGTGGCTTCTCTTTTCACTTTCTTGACAGAGTCCTTAAGAGCATGAAAGTTTTTTATTTTGATGAAGTGCAAGTTATCTTTTCTTGTTGTTATTGTTGTACTCTTGCTGTCCTATCTAGGAAAAGATTGCCAAATCTAAGGTCATAAAGATTTACCCCTATGTTTTCTCCTGAGTGTTTTATAGTTTTAGCTTTTATTTTTAGGTATTCGACTCATTTGGAATTAATCCTAATGTATGGTGTGAAGAACGGGTCCAATTTCATTCTTTTGCTTATGGATATCCAGTTGTCCCAGCAACATCTGTTGAAAATACAGTTGACCCTTGAACAATACGGGTTTGAATCCACTCACATGTGGATTTTCTTCAGTAAATAGGTGCTACGGTACCACAGGACCCGAGGCTGGCTGAATCCGCAGATGCGGAACCACGGATATGGAGGGCCAACTATGAAGTTTTATGCTGATTTTTGGCTGCGCAGGGGGGCTTCTTGCCCCAACCTTTGTGTTGTTCAAGGGTCAACTAGACTATTCTTTCTTTATTGAACTGTCTTGGCACCCTTGCTGAAAATCAATTCATTAATGTGAAGGTTTACTTCTGAACACTCAATTTTATTTCATTGATCTGTATGTCCATTCTTATGCCCGTGTCCCATTGTCTTGATTGCTGTAACGTTATAATAAGTTTGAAATTGGGAAGTGTGAGTTGTCCGGCTTTGTTCTTTTTTTTTTTTTCCTTCTTCAAGATTATTTTGGCTATCCTGAGTCCCTTGACCTAGAATTTGAATTCTAGGATCAGCTTGTCAATTTCTGCCAAGGGACCATCTGGGATTTTGATAGGGATTGTGTTGAATCTGTAGATCAATTTGGGGAGTATTGAACTCAGCAAAATTAAGTCTTCTGATCTATGAATAAAGGATTTCTTTCTAAAGATTTAGGTTTTTAAACATTTTAATTTCTTTCAAGGATATTTTGTAATTTTCAGCATATAAATCATACGCTTCTCATGTTAGGTTTCTTGCTAATATTGCATTCTTTGTGCTGCTATTGTAGGTGGAGCTGTGCTCTTCATTTCACTTTGGGGTTGTTCTTTGCTAGTGTATAGAAATATAATTGAAATACCAATCTTGCATGGAAACAGAGACTTTCAATCAGAGCTAGGATTTAGAAATATTACCTTATCCTCAAGAGAAGCTTCTGCTGATACAGAAGACCAGAAGAGGGCTGTTGTGCTAACCCAGGAGAAGATGAGGACCTGAACTACAGCGGTAGATGCTTCTGACTGTTTGTTTGTTTGGTTTCTTCAAAGAGAGGGGTGGTAGGGAGGCCTGGAGGGGTGCTGCCCAAGGTGTGGCTACATCAGGGTCTGTGCTCTAGAAAGGGTATAATTAGCTCCGATCCATGGGAGACTGTGTGAGCTGCTGCAAATGGTTATCTTCCGAAACTCTGGATGCTGGCCATCACTTCAGTAAGCCAATGTGGAAACACATAATGGGATCCCAGCAATACTGCTTGGAAGAGTTTCCTGCAGCTGCTTTAACAAATTACCGCAAACTGAGTGGCTTAAAACAATGGAAATTTATTCTCCTACAGTTCTGCAGCCAGAAGTCTGAAATCAGTATCACTGGGCTGAAGTCAAGGTGCTGGCAGAGCCGCACTCCCTCCAGAGGCCCTCGGGGAGATCCTGTTCCGTGTCTTCTCCAGCTCTGGGTGGCTGCTGGCAATCCTCGGCTTGTAGCCACATGGCTCCAGTCTCTGCCCAGGGGGTCACACGGCCTCCTCTTCTGCACGTCACATCTTCTTTGGCTTCCCTCTTGTAACAACACACATGACGACATTTAGGGCCTGTGCATATTATCCACGATAATCTCAAGTTCCTTAACTTACTCACGTCTACAAAGACCCCCTTTTGGCCACGTACAGTCACATTCACAGGTTCCCGGGGATTAGAACCTGGATCTCTTTTGGAGAGTTGTGGTTTTTTTTTACCTGGCCACGCTGCTTGGCTTGTGGGACCTTAGCTCCCCGACCAGGGATTGAAACCAGGCCCCAGCAGTGAACGCACTGAGTCCTAACCACTGGACCACCAGAGAATTCCCTGGAGAGCCGTTTCTTAGCCTACCCCCTGCTGTGTGCGCAGACAAGTGGAATCCTCATAACCACATCCATCAAATGCTGAGCCGCAATCTGCTGGAACCCCCCGCCCCGTCGCTGGCTTCCAAAAGGGGCCATCTCCCCACAGTTGCAATTTCTATCCAATCTCGGGGGCTCATCAGAACCTGTGCTCCTTTGTTCCGTGTCGTCACCATGGCAGCTCCGCCCTGTCTCCCACCGTCCACACTGAGGCCCTGGGCAGGGAGCTGGGGGGGCTCCTGTGAGCTCTTCCTTACAGCAGCGGGAGGAGCAGGGCCAGGCAGCCTCTGAAGGCCCTGCAGCTCCATGGACTGGGGCTCAGGCAGTCACCTGAGCCAACGTTTACTGAGACTGGCTCTGTGCAGGGCACAGGGACACCCTCAAGGTACAATCCCACTTATTCGGCGCCCTCTGCCTCCTGCACCCTTATGGGCCGTGGAGCCTCAAGCATGTCACTCGTCAGCCCTATACCTCTGTTCTCTCGTGACCACCTGCTCCGCTGCCTGTGGACTGGGTGGTGGGCGCCCAGCGGCAAGAATGTGCCCTAAGGCCCTCAGGGAGCTCTTGTGCTTACACGGGGCTTCTGGGAAAATCCTCTCATTTCACCCCCACAAGCTCCGTCCTTGCAGCCGAGAGTACCTCTTCTGGAAGGCCTGCCCGGTGACCCTCTCCGGGCTCCCGGGGCCCCTCTGCGCTGTTTCACTGTCTCTTTATTTCTCTCTCCCTCCCAGACGCATCCGACTATCCCGCATTCGGAAGACCCAACCTGGCGCACACAGCAGGCCCTCGGCAACAGCTGGCTGAGCTTTCTCAACACCCGGCCCCAAAGCCCCTTCTTCTTATCTCAGAGATGTGTTGAAGGAGAGTTACTGTCAAAGCCCGAACACTAACCCATCCTCAGAGGCCCCCAGTGGCCGGCCTGCTCCCCAGCCCCCGTGACTCTGCTCCAGCCCCAGGGTCCCCTGCTGGCCCCTGAACGTGGTCGGCTGTTTCCACCCAGACACCTGGCACTGTGTCCTCCTCGGCCTTGAATGTCCCTCCTGTGACATCCCCTGGCTCGGCCCCCCTCCCTTGGGGTCTTTGTGGGTGTCACCCCTCAGCGAGGCCCTCCCTGCCCACCCGCCTCTGGCCTCCGCCTGACTCTAGGCACCAACCAGCGTTTGCCCTGGGCCATCTTCCCCGACGGAGAGTGGGCTCCGGAGGGTGGAGCTGTGCCTGCCGTGCTCCCTGCTCTATCCCTGGCGTGCAGTAGGTGTTTAATACACAGCAAAAGAATGAATTAAATGACTCCGAGAACGGAACATGTATCCATCCTCGGCGCGTGGGGACACGTGCGCACGTGTGCTCCACAGACACCCCTAGTCCTCAGACCACCCCTCGTGCAGGGTGAGAGCCGGAAGTTCGACCAGCAGAGGTCTCGGCCAGCCCCACCGGCCAGGCGGCAGAAGAGCCGGCTCGGCGGCCGGTCCCTCTAACTGCCTGCTTGTCCCCACCTGGAGCAGCGGCGCTCCCGGTGCATCTCACGCAGGAGCTCACGCATCACGCATCACGCACCGAGCGTCCCCGTAGGCCCTCACCCCGTCCAGGGAGGTGCCGGGGGCCCAGAGGCACCTCCTAACTGGGTACGCACTTGGGTAGGTGGTGAGTCAGGCCAAGGCTCTCTCCCCGCCTCCTTCAAGCTGTCGAAGCCCCACCGAACTCTCCAGAGACGCCCCCAGGCCTTGCCAGGTGGGCAGGGTTCCCGGCTCTCAGCCCAGATGCCGAGCAGACGCCCCCCAAAGCCGTGCGTTCCCTTGGGAGTTTCTGCGGGTCTGGGGGACGTGGAGCTGGTGGGAGTAGCAGTGCCCGTGCCGCCTTCCTGCCCGAATGTGTGTAAACTCCAGGCCGGGCAGAGGCTTGGAGAATGAACGCTCCACGGAGACCGAGGTGGGCCCCACACGACTGGGCGAAGTGCCCCCAGCAGGGCTCCTGTCTCCCAGCTCTCTCTGCCTGATGCCCGGGGAAGCCTCTGATCGCAAGCAGGCTGGGAACAGGCCACGGCAGGTGCACAGCAGAACTGCTGGGTTGGGGACGTGCCGGCCCGGGGTCGGTGGCTCCTGCGGGTGGGCACTGGGTTCTGGCTTTGCCCTGATGGGCTGGGACTGGCCCACGTACAGGTGGGTGTCACGAGCCTCATTTTACACAAGAGGAGGGCAAGACACAGAAAGTCTAAGGAGCTTAGCTAAGGTCGCAGAGTCCGAGGGTGGCCAAGGCAGCGTTCTGCCTGACTCTTAAACAAAAATTATTATTTTTGAACATCTTTGAGACCTACGTCACACACAACACAATTCGCCCCTTCTAGGTGAATAATTCCAGAGTGTTTAGTACGTTCACAGTGTGTAGCCATCACCACCACCTCATTCCAGAGCACCTCGTCACCCAGACAGGAGCCCCGCACCCACTAGCTGTCACCCCCACCCCGTCGACCCCGAAACCCACTCATCTACCTTCTGCCTGTACCGATTTCCCTAGTCTGGACGTTTCACATAAATGGAACCAGACAATATGTAACTTTTTACATCTGGCTTCTTTCACTTTGCACGATATGTTAAACGCTCATCCGCATCTCAGCATATATCAGTACTCTGTTGCTTTTACTGGCGAGCAACGTTCCATCGCACGGAGACCCCCGAGTCGCTGGGCCATCCGCCGGTGGACACCTAGCTTGGTTGTTTCCACTTTCAGCTGTTACAGCTCATGCACGGGTCTGGCTGGTCCTTCATATGTTTTCATTTCTCTTTGCCAAGGAGAGGATGTGCCTGCTTTAGACCCCTGTGTTCTTGTACCCAACCTAGTTCAAAATGAGAATAAATCTCTATAGACTATAATATTTCATCGCTAAAAACATCTAACTTGATAACCCTCTGAGAGCAGGGAGACAAATGCAAAGCCCAGATAATCTACTTAACTTGTCCCACTTAGCATTTACCCCCAAAGCAAAAAAGCGATACCTCGAATTGTACAGAAGCCGCTTCTAAAATTGACTTTACAGTACAGTCTTCGCCAAAGGCGGACTCAGCACTTTGCCCCGCGTTGCATCAGCAACATTTGGATGAAACGGGCGCGGGGAGGGGGATGAGGCCGTCCCGTAAGAGTGCCTAAAAGCCGGCGGTGTCAGGGCGGGAGCTGAGAAGCTGCGCTAAATGCCCCAAGAGCCACCGGGCGATGTCCTGCTCCAGAAGGGAGGCTGGCTGTGCAATCGGTCGGTGCTGATGGGACAGGCAGGCGGTGGTCGCTCTGCGGGATGAATCCTGGGCCGTCGCCTTACGCTTCTGTCTCTTCCCCACCGTGGCGCCCTTCCACTGTCCTGGGCAAATCTGAGTTCGTCTGCGGGCACCCGGGGTCCTCCACAAACCAGCCCTCCTGCCGTTCCAGCCCTGTGCTTCCTCAGTTCCCCACTGGGGCTTCCCTCCTCTGTCACCAGAGAACACCGGCATCACCCCCACTAGCACGCTCGTACCCGAGACCACCACGGCCCCCAGCACACAGCAGCCCTGACTACCTCCTCCACCAGCACGGCACAGCCACAGACAAGCAGCTCGACACCCTGCGTGCCAGCCCCGAGGCTGACCGCTGCCCCCTGCCCCCCACAACTCCCCCGAGCACTCCCAGAGCAGAGGTTGCCGCAGGTGCGTCTGGCACCTGAGCACACCTGCCCTGGGTGCAGAGTCACTAGGGAACTGGAAAGACAGGGGTGGTGGGAGAGTCTGTGTGGATGGGCTGAGGAATACAAGTGATTGTCTGTTGCCTCCCGAAACCCACGGAAAGGACAGCGATGGAACAGACATGGTATGAGGCCACGGGGAAAGAGGCCATGACAGCTGGGGGAAGAGGGCGGTCATCCCGGGGAGAAGTGAAGAGTAACGGACAGAGCCCCGCAGCTGCCGAGGACAAAGGAGCAGCGGCTGGGAGGCGAGGGGTCTGGAGGACCAGCGAGGGGAGGCATGGGCAGGAACGGCCCAGGGAACGACGCCCAGGGATAATGCAGCCTCGGGCCCAGCGGCAGGGGCGCTGCTCTGGGAGCTGCGGGACACACGAACGAGAGCCTAGAGTCTGGATCCTTAGGGGAGCTTTGTCCCCTGGGGTGCCTGTCGTCGCTGGTCTGAACTATGAAATGGGACCAAAATGAGCTCCTCGAGAGGAGTGGGAAAGGAAGCGCCGCAGGCCTGCCACGTCTGGATGCACAGACCCTTGCTGGGTGGTGGCACCGCAGGAGAGCAGGTCCCTGGCAGGCGGCCGTCTCCCCTCCTCTGGCCTCACTCCTGCCGTCTTCTCTGTCTCTGTTGCTCAACAAGAGGAGCGCAGCTTGGCGAGGACAGAAAAGCAGAGGACGGGGACTCACAACGGTGAGCTTTCACACCTGTTGTTTGACCTGGGGGTGCATCGACCTTGGAGCCTCACCGGGAGCTCAGCTTGACGTCCACGTTTAGCTCCCAGGTCTCGGTCCAGGCAGACGTGAAACGGAGGCTCAGCTCAGAACGCTCACTCTTCCAGGGTTTCTGCTAACAAGTAGCAGAGCTACTACTACAAGTAGTAGACTCTGAATCCACATCTGAATTTAAACTCCACTCCCCACTAAACTCTGCCAGCTGGCCTAGAAAACACGAGAACGGTCACTGAGAACGCCGAGCGTTCCTACGCTGAGCACGTGGAGAGGTGCCGGAGACACAGCCAGAAGGCGGGCACCGCTCCTGCAGGGGAGCAGCTGCGGGGGGGCACGGCCGGCTCGCTCGCGCCACAGAACCCCACGTGCTCCGGCTCCCACACCTCTCAGCCTGGGGCAGCTTCAGAACCAGGGTCGGGCCGGCGAAAGCTGTGCTGCCAACTGGCTTCATCTTCCTGCCAACAGACGGGGGAGGCAGCTGTGAGAGGAGGAAGAGCGTCCACAGCCGTGCTTCCAGCCCCCGGGATGGGCCCTCAGGTTCCAGGGTCCTCGCTCGCCCAGCGCAGAGGCAAATCTTATCACCCCGTGTCAGGGACGAGACCGGAGTGCACAGGAGGTAAGCGCTTGCTCAAGGTCACACAGCCGACCCAAGATTCAAATGCTCTCCACCTCTCGATCACCAAGACTACCCAGTGCTCCGCTCTCGGTCGACACCCATTCACCCGCTAGACGTCCCCGGGCCGGGTGCCTTCCGGAAGCGGGCCCCCCCGCCCCAGGCCCACCGCCGGGAGAAGGCGGCGCTGGGAATGGCCCAAGGGAGCTGCCAGCAGGAGACACACAGTGAGGGCAACGGTGGACCCCGTTCTCATTAATCACCACTCCTGTCCCTCGCTGAACTGCCTCAGACGCCCTTTGAGACAAGACGGAGAAACAGGCCACGGAGGCTCCAGAACATGGGCCAGGTGATGCCGGTGGGCGGCCCAGTCGGCACCTGAGCCCAAGCCTGGCTTCCCGACCACTGGCCAAGCTGGCAGAAACAGTCACAGCTGGAGTCCGTCCGCTGCACAAGTTGCAGGGCACTCGGGGCAGACCTGCTGACCGGGGAAGCTTCCCGAAGGAGGGGACGCTGAGCCCTGGAAAGCAGGTCTGAGAGACGGGAGGATTCGCTCCAGCAACAAGGGGCACCGTCCAGAGCTGGGGCGCTGGCCAGGCCGAGGCCGAGGCCGAGGCCGAGATGGGGAAGAGGGGAAGGCCGGGGGCCTCGGGGAGGGGGGACGGAAGGCTGCACGTGTGAACGGGACCGTCCCGTTCCACCTGCCAAAGGCAGACCAGAGCAGCCCTGGACTCACTGCCGGCGCGCACGGAGCTCTGAGACCCCACGGGCAGACAGGGGGCTCCCAACAACGTGCTGCGTTAATCAATGTAGAATCTGTGTCACAGTTTTACCTTTCTTCTGCCAGCTGCACTAGTATAGGCTCAGTGATCCACATACATCGGTTACACACGCGTGCGGGGGCTGCTCGCGTTTCGTGGACAAGGCGATGGGGCTGGGGACTTCCGGTGACTTGCCCTCGGCTAGAAGGAGACTGACCCCAGGTTTTTCCAGCTCTGAAGCTTTACAGCACTTCCTGTCTCCGGGCGCCAGGCCCGCAGACTGAGGAACGGCAGGGCCCTGCCCTCGGGGTGGAGGGTCACTAGCAGCTGAGGATACGTGGCGTGCGGGGAAAGGTTTCACAGTCTGCTGTTTGGAAAAGCAAAACTGACGCATCACTGGCCAGTTGCCCTGGTGTGAATGCCTCCACCTGACCGATTGTAGCTGCGAACATGAAGTTAGCTGAATTCACAAAATTCCTGAAGATGGGGGTGGGTCCACGGGCACGCTGGCACAGCCCCAGACAGTCCTCTCTGGCACTCAGCAACGGCCCCGTCACTCTACAAGGGTCGGCCCCTACGCCGCCATCCTGAGCAAGCCGTCCCTGCCCTCCTCGGGCACAGCCCCTCACACTACTTTCCCACCCCTCAACCCCTCGAGCCCATCTCAAGCCCAGCGCTTATTCCCCAGCGCCATTGCTGTTCCTGGGGACGCCCCCCCAAGACAGGGGCCACCTCGTCAGGGCACAGAGATGACATCTGGAAGACAGCACCTCGGAGAAGGCCGTAAATCAATCCCACTTACGACTATAGCTGCACAAACTATAGATAACATACTAGCAAGTCAAACCAAGCAGTGTGTCACTAGGACAGCTCACCACGACCAAGAATGGCTTATCCTAAGGGTGGGTCACACCAAGAAATCCGTCAGCCTAACTCACCACAACACTTAAAAGGGGAAAAAATTAGGATTACATTAATAAATGCCAAAAGTCATTTCATAGAAAAAAATTTAGAGAACTTCACCCCCCCCAAAATCCTCTTAAAATAGAAGAAAACTACTTAAATTATAAGAACTGTTTTTATAATAAAGAAAATATTTTACATATTCAAATATGTACATATATGAATTTGTTACATTTCTAATTAGAATGTTAACTCTTAACTGGACAAAAATGCTCTTAAAGTTCATACAGACATACACCTAAGAAAAGTGTAAAAGAAGAAAAGTGAGAAGGGGGCATGCTTTGCCAGATATTAAAACTTATCCTAAAGTTACTATGATAGAAGGGCATGGTATTAGTGCAGAAACAGACAAATCTTTTCAATACTACAGATAAGAGAATCCAGAAGTAGATCCATGTTTACAAAGGAACTAAATATATTACATAGATGGCATGCTAATTCAGAGGAAACGGATCGTTTGCAAAAATAAACGCGCTGGCATAACCGACTAAACATCTCTAAGACAAGCCGGGATTCACCTCGTTCTACATGCACAGATAAATTCCAGTTAGATTAACATTCTAAACGAAAAAAAGAAATGAAAAGACGTGTATATAATAGGAAGTGGGGGGGGCATTCCTAAGAGGACACCGAGCCTCAGGAAAATAAAGGGAGTCTTTATGGCAAAAGCCACGAAGACAAAGTCGCAAGAAACAACAGTCAAAGAAAAGGTACCCGCGGCACATCCAGCAGACGGTCGGTTCTCACGGCCAGGTTACAGCTTTCTATGCATGGGCAAGAAAGAGACACAGGATCTCATAGGGGAAGGGGCGGAGGGAGTGCACAGGGAATTCAGGGGGAGGGATCTACAGGATCAGTAAATAGAGGAGGTCCCCAACCTCGTCAGTTGTCTGGGCAAATCAGAGCAACAATGGTGTGCTTGGCCCATCAGAGTACAGAAGGAAGCCGTCAGGCTGAGGCGGGAGGACGTGGGCAGGTGGGCATGTGACCTCCTACAGCAGTGCCCTCTGGGCAAGGGGGCTGGCGTGCATATAACACGTCCAGTACGTGGTTCTTAGGGGGGGTCTAACAATAGTAGGATCCCACCTGGGGAGAACAAACACATTTCACATATAAACATGTGTGTATGCGGCTACACGAGCCTGGAGAAACGTGTAAAAGGACATAAACTTCTACATCAGGGCGCTGGCACCGGGTGTCTCCTCAGAGGATAGGAATGGAGAAGGTAGGCAGGTGAATACATTTCACACCATTCAGTATTATTTCACTGGTAAAAATGAACAGGGATTACCTGTCTAATTTGAAGAATCTAATAAGTGGTTTTTAAGGGCTTGTTTCTAGATTGAAAACCAATCTCAACGCCCAGGCCTGTCATTGGTCCAGGCGTGATCACTGCTTACCGGCTCCGCGAGCTTGTTAAGGCTCCCGAGTAGAGCCATCAAGGACGCTCGGCCCTGTAATAGCCTGGTAAATAGGAACCAAAGAGGCGGCAGCTGGAGCCCTCCCTGCGGAGCCCGAGGGAGAGCGCGGATGACGGCGCCGTGCTCGGCTATTGGCTGGGCCCAGATAGCCCCTCACTCGGGGAACGAGTGGAGCGGGGCCGAGCAACCAGGCGGAGAGACCTGAGAGCTCTTCGCCGGCTCCGGGCTTTGACTCCTGCCCCCCCGTCAGCGTGGCTCTAATCAGGGGCCGCGTGTGCCGCCAGAGCCCCCGGCAGGACGCGGGCCATGGGACGTGGGACGCAGGAGACCAGGCCCCCGGCACCGCCGTAACACACACGCTCAGCTGCCGGCAGCTCTGCGGCCTTGAGGCTCCGGACAGGCCAGTTCACCAGCTCAACTAAAAATACATGCCTGGAGCCGATCTGGGCCAGACCCGTGCTGGGCCCCGGGGAAACAGACATGGGGAGACACAGGGCCCCTGCCCCTCAGAGGCTCCCAAGTCGTGGGGGTCAGTGACACACAGGGAGCTGACCTCGACGGCTTTCTCAGGGCACTCCTCCCATATGTGAAACAAGAGGGCTGAGCCCAAGCACTCATGTGCCCAGAGGGGACACCAGGTGCTGGGCCCACAGGGAAAACAGACCCGGGCCCCGCTCAGCTCAGAGCCCGGGGGAGAAGAGGGGCCCTGGCGACACCGCTGGTGTACATTTACAAACCGTGCAGTGCTGGAAGGGCGCTGGTATGGGCTGCGACCGGGGGCCAGGCTCCACGTGGGTGTTAGAGAAGGCCGCCCCGCAGAGGAGGCGTGTGAACTGGGAACGGTAAGGCGGGGACAGGGCTCTGCCGTGACCCCACAGGGAGAAGGCGGGCGAAGCCCCGGTGACAGAAACACGCTCACGGCCTCTTTCCCTCTGGCTTGGTCTGCTGGGGCTGCTGGAACAACATGGGCCACGGGGCTTACGCGATGGACATTTGTTTCTCACGGTTCTGGAGGATGAAGTGCAAGGTTGAGGGGCCCGCAGGGTTGAGGTCTGGTGAGGGCGCGTCCCTTGGCTTGCAGATGTCAGGGACCCTCACTGGGGAACCGGGAATTCTGCTCCAGGCCCACAGCACAGCTCCCCCATCCCAGACAGGCACTTTGAACACTGGTCGTGGGTTTTTTTTCTTTTGCTTCTAAGCATAACTCAGCTGTTAGGCTGCCAGTGAGGCCAAGTGGGTGAAGGAGCAGTTACAAGTGTCCCCACCTGGGTCGCCTGGGCTGAGGGGGCGTGGGGACACTGACATGGGTCAAGCCCACGAGAAGGGACTAGAAAGATGTTACTGAGGGCTGGGGTCTTGGAAGGGCCAGAAGCAAGACCCGCAGCCTGCAGGGCCAGGCTGGGCGGGCAGCTCGGCGTTCCTACGTGCAGCCTCCCCTCTGGGGCCCACGGCCCAGCTGGGTCCAGAAGCTCATTCCCTCCCCGAAAGGAGGCGCGACGGCAGGGGGCATAGCTGGTGTGGGTGGCACCGAGTCCGCTGAGGCCGCTGTCCTAGCCACGCGTCACTCAGGGCAGTGCTGCAGAGGTGTCCCTGGACATGCTGGCAGGGTGGACGTGGGCCGTGAAGGCAGAGCTGCAGGAGCTGGGAGGGGCTGCACAGGCACCTCTGAAACTCTGTCCCCAGAATCTCTGCCCTTGATCCCTATGGGATCAATTAATGTTCCCAATGAAAATGGAAATTTAATTTCCATAATAAGTTCTGAGGAAAAGGTCACTTCCACCCCCAGGAGACTGCGTTGCTTGGCTTGTTTTCAGCCAGGCATTCTGCGGGACAGGGTTGCTGACAGACGCCCCATGGAGGGTCCTGGGGAGCCAAGTGAAGGGCAGCTGCAGCTCCAAGACCATGAGATGAAATCGGGTTTCAAGGCTGAAGGGCTCCCGTCAGGCTCCCTCCCTCCTAACACTCCGCAGTCTGAGTACTGATTGTGCAAAAGCGCCTGCCAAGCTCAGGGAGGGGCGGTCCTCAGGGAGGGGTGGCTGGGGCTGTGGCAGCGTGGATGCTGGGCTGAAAGGATGAGACAAGAGGTGGGAAGGGAGAGTGAGAGACGGTGGGGTCCAGAGAAGGTGGGCGGGGCTTCTCTGGGGCGGGGCGGGGCGGGGCTGGGTTAGAAGGACGCACTGGCAGAGGCCCTGCCAGAGTCGGGGGCAGGGCTGTGAGCAGGGGGACGGAGGAGGACAAGGCTTTGGACTTGCAGGTCTGGAATTCAGAGAGGCTGGGGGGAAAGGGCAGTGCGGGCCTCCAGATTAGGGGCCAGGCAGGACACAGGAGTGTGCTTTAAACAGTCTCACTTTTATGCAAAGCAAGTTTGTGGCAGAGAAGGCACTGATGTTGTCAATTGAGTGAAGGAAACTGAGGCTCCAAAGATTCAATCACTTGCTGGAGGGGTCTCAGCCCAGCTCTGGCCCCAGGGCCCACGCTCAGCTCGCCTGCAGGAGCCTCTGTGACGGCTCCGACGTGCCCGTCGGGTTTCTGCCAATGGCCCTTTCTCGTCCTGGCCACACTTCAGAGGTGCCCGCGCTGGCATCCTTCCTTCAGGCTGGCACGGGCGTCCCCAGACCCAGTGATAGGTTATGAAAGGGGTGAGGGCAGGGTCACTGGGGCTCCAGAGCTTCTCGGGCAAGGCTCTCTCTGCCCCGCCAGACTCCCTGGTCTCCTCAGGTGGATTCTGCTGTTTCATGAGCGCATTTCCTAATCAAAGTGCAGAACAGCCTCTTTCTTTCTTGGGCTTCCTGTAAAAATAGCAGCATTTACATGATAACATCTGACTGCCATCCGGCTCGAAGTCTGTTTTTAATACTCGAGGTCTGACATGGCACAGAGATGAGGTGCTCAAGATACTAGGATGCGAGTAGCCGGCGAGACCTGCTGTGCCTGCCCGTGGGCCGCTGCTGGTCAGTTCTGGGAAGCGGGGTTGGCGGGGCGCCCCGGGGAGGCCGGAATGGGCCTGGCGCTCCGACCTCACCGTTTACGCCGAACTTCCTTGGTCCTCAGCTTTGCCATCTTGAACTTGAGCTCTAGGCTAAGGGCGGGCCTAATGCTCTGGGGAAACGTTCCTACGTGAGGCCAGCCGGAGTGAGCGAAGGGGTCCGTCCCCTGCTTGGAGCGCCCACCGGGCTCTATTCAGTGTTCACGACTCTGCCCAGGCGGCCTCCTCTAGGAAGCAGTCTGGCCTGCAAGTGGGATCAGCTGCCCCCCACTCCCTCTGGGAGGCAGAATTCTACTCACCCTTGTACATACATACCCTCTTGAGTCTGGCTAGAACCTGTGGATATGTTATCTGGCAAAAGGGAGGTGTTTTAAGTGGGCCTGACCTAATCAGGGAGCCCTTTAAAGCAGAGAATTCTCTCCAGCTGAGCTCAGAAGAGGAAGTCAGAGCTTCAAAACATGAAAAGGATTCAATACACCACTGCACGTTTGGGATGGAGGGGGCACATGTCAAGAAATGGGGGCAGCCTTAGGAGCTGACAGTGACCCCTGCTGACTGCCAGCAAGGAAACAGGGACCTCAGTCCTACAGCCACGAGGACCTGAATTCTGCCAACAACAAGAAAGAGTGTGGAAGCAGACTTTTCCCCAGAGCCTCCGGGGGAGAATTCCACCCAACGAACACCTTGGTTTTAGCCCGGTGATACCCCAAGTAGAGAACCTTCTTGAAGCTCCCCTGGCTGACGTCTCCTTAGCTTTCAAGATTCTGCCAGTAGCAGGTATCTTCTTCGGAGAATCCTCCCACCGTTTGGTGAGCACGGAGTGCTCCTGGCCAGGCTGCTGACCCCTCCCCTTCGCACCTCAGACCCTCTCTCCTCAGTGATCCTCAGCCTCCACTACTCTGGCTTAGAAACAGAGGTCAGCCATGCACATGCCCAGCAGAGCAAAGAATTCTCCTCCTTGTATGAAGCAGAAACTCCCCCATACAGGCATTATTCTTCTCCTGGCACACGTGCACCTACAGGTAGCAGAAACCCTGGACAATCCATGCTACAGAGTCATACCCAGGGAAAAGCCCCACGGACAGCAGAGGGCTGTGTGGGGAATAACTGGGCCAAGAATCTATGACGGAGGACCGAGGGTGCTCACTAAGCGCCATGTGCGTTGAGAGCACAAGGCGGCTCCTTTGTGAAGAGGAGAGCAAAAGCCTTGGCGCACGTGGGGATCCACCAGCCACCTGGCCAGCCCCGGGGACCACCTGGAGCAGCAGGCACTGCCGTCACCCCCGCCTCTAGCTGAGGGAGTAGGAGTCAGAGGGGTCTGCTCGACCGGCTGACCCAGGAGTCGGTAGAACAGCCTGAACTTGGACTCAGGTCCGCAGGCGACAAAGTGCCATGTTTTCCACCCATCCCCGGTGTGGCCAGTTCCACACGTGGAGGTCTCCTGGTCAGTCTGTGTGCAGCGGAAGCTCGAGGCAGGTCACATCAGGCACACGCCTGGCCATCAGCATCCCCATTTGAAGACGTGAGACCGCAGCTCTGACAGCGCAAGCCTCAGGCCCTAGGAGCAGTGCTGCCGTGTGCGCTGGCTCCACCGGGGTCCGGGCCCAGTGGTGGCCCACCAGCCCAGCGGTCATTCCATTAGGACGTTTCCATTCCAGGCGCCGTGGGCTCTTTTATTCCAGGTTGGCTCCCTTGGACAGGGTGACGCTGAGGGGAGGGTTTCAAAGATAAATATTCCCCCTGTGAAGAGGGGTCTACCCTCTAGTCTGTGGCGTTGAGGCTACTCTGCGGACGGGGGTTTGCTGACGCGAACGTGACCCGTGAGCGCCTGTCTCCCCTCTTTGAGCCCTACGCTCACTAGAGCTCCGTTCTGTCTCTTTTTAACTGGCTGGGTGGGGCAAGTCTTCACCCACCTGACCAGGCCCCTGGCCTCCTCACCCCCTACAACCAGAGCAGAGCGGCTGCTGATTTGTTTCATATGTTGGGTTGCAAACACACTGCATTTGAGTAACAGATTTTGAAAGCACCGAGCAGGATCCCGCAGGCCCTTCCCGGCCCTGCACGCCAACGCCACGGCCACGGCTCTGGGATAAGCGTCCTTCTCTCTCCTGCAGCTGACGCTGTCTGGTGTGCGCTGTCTGTCTGTCTCTGTATGTACCCACCCACCCATCCGCCTGTGCATCTATTTTACATCCACGAAACATCCTACCTCATAACCCTGGGGGCACGAGAGGCCAATCACTGCTGCTGTGAACTGATCGAGTCCCAGCTGACAGCAGATAAGAGGCACCGTGGCCAAATCTGCTTGCTTTAATTAAGGAGGAGATTGATAAGAATTGTCAGAGTGAAATGAAGAGACTCTAAGCCTCACTGGTCTGCTGAGACATAAGAAGCTGAAGATTAAAAATACAATAAAAGTTTCCCTAGAAAGCCTACAGAAGTAGTGACAGGAAGGACGGGGCTCATGGGGCAGCAGAAAAAACCTGGTGATGCTCAAGAATTAATCGCACTCCCCAGTCTCCAGCAGCAGGGGAGGTGGCCTGATCTCGCCAGCCACTTGGACAAACTGTATTTATTTTTGGGTAAATGGTACTTTTCACCAAGAGAAGCGCTCCTGGACAAAGAAACGCTCGCCCTTCTCAGACACTGGAAGAACGTTCTGATTCTGTCCCCTGGGCTGGACGTGCACTTGCTCCTGTAACCTTCCCCAGGTCCAGACATGCCAGAGGCCGCCAGGCCCCTCCTACAGACAGACTTGGAGGGGCTCAGAGTTTGGATCAGGCCCAGGACCCGGGCTCAGAGTTTGGATCAGGCCGAGGACCCGGCCCCAGACCGTCTGATCCCAGAGCTGCTCCGTTCACTTCAACAGTCGAGATGTTGCAGCCTGTAGGACGTATGACCTAGCTGAGGGCTGAAAACCCACAATTCATCTGGATGCCAGAAGAGAGAGAAACTGGGCTTCCTGAAAGCCTGGAACGTTCTGCTGAATTCCCCTGAGTGGAGAACAAGGCTCTGAGAAATCTCAGCACACCTGTAATTTGTTCTGAGAAGGAACAAATGCTCTTTGAGGAGGGTGCTTCTAACTGGAGGTGTTTTATTTTGAAAACTAAAGAACATGATCATCTAAAAGCCCCAACGTTTGCTACTGTTACTAAAAACAGGAGGTTGTGGTTCAGCCCCACCCGTCCCCAGGTTGTCAGAAAGGCTGATGGGAACTGCTTCTTCTGCCTCTGTTTTTTTTTTTTTTTTTTAATCTCCTCAGAAAGAAAAACAATGATGAGGACTCGGAGCCTGGAGACCTGGGTTCAAGTCCAGACTCAGCTGTGAGACCTTGACCAAGGAGCAAAGACACTGGAGTCCACGGCGGGGCCCTGACTGTCTACCCAACAGTGGGGTTTGGACAGGGAACCAGTGAGTAAGTGGACAGAAAAAATACTCTGTAAGCTCTAAAGCCCAAGATAACACATCTGCACAGAACAGAAAGGCTGTTCAAGGTCGCCAGCCAGACCGTGGTCCTTATTATCGCCACAGTGTAAGTGTACAGTGTCCCGCTGGCAGTGACGGTGCAAAGGGCTGTATCACGCTCTGCGTTCAGGGAGCCCCGAGGCAGCCCCGAGGGAGGCAGCGGAAGAAGGGGGTCCCGTCACCACTTCCAGACGAGGACGCCAAGGCGTGTCGGGAGAGCTGGACGGGGGTGCCGCTCCTGGGCTCCTGGGCGTGCAGCGGCCCAGACCCCTCCCGAGGGCCCCGCGGCACCAGGTGGGTCTTCCAAGGGGCCTCCGGGCGCTCGCATCTGCTCAACCTGCTCTCCCGTTTAGCCCTTATCGTACTTGGTCGACATCCTTCGTACTTGGTCGCTTTTCTTCTCTGCTGGGCTGGGAGCTCTGTGAGCACAGCGGCCGCGTCTGCAGGGACAAGCGCCAGGGGAGGGCAGCGTCCTCTGGCGCGCGGGGCGGCGCTGGGGGCCGAGCCTGAGGGCCTGCGCTCCGGAAGGCCCCCTCCCGCAGCTGCTCGGAGACGCTCCGGAAGAGCCCCCTCTTCCTTCTGCCGCTGCACCTGGTGGCCTCAGAGACCTCCCGGTGCCAGTGTCGTGGCCGGCATAAGTCAGCCTATTTTCTTTTGGGGGCCGGGACTCTGCAGAACCAGACTGCTGGCTGTGATGACAGACATGTCACCACTACCTAGGCATCCACAGCAACCCCCGCCTGGTAGCTGCTGCCTGGCTGGAGACCACTGGACGTTCTCGGCCCCATCAAAGGCATTTTTATGGCCGCCTCTGACCGATGGTTCCTTTAGATGAGGCTTGATGTCCAGGGGCTACCTGGGAACCTGATCATCAGTTTTCTTCCTCGTATTCCTCCCCCGCTTCCAGCCCCGCTATGGGGAGATCAGAACCTTTACCAGCTGAAGGGTGGGCGGGTGGGCGGGCAGCTGCAGCCCCGGGTCAGCCAGCCTTGTAGCGACAGGGGAGCTGACACACCAGGCTGGTAAAAATACACACTGCCAGGTTCTCTGGGGGCAGCTTCTCCCATACTGGGAGGCCCGTTCGGTACCGGAGCACCTGCTACCTGCCCGACGCTGCGCTTGGCGTTGGGGACGTTATCAGGGGATGTGAGCATCATGGTCTGGGCCTCCTGAGACGCCAGGCCAGGCAGTGAGCGCATCTAAGATCAGGGCTTGGGCAGGGCATGTCCCATGCACCCCGGGGGCCGGGGACAGCTCTCAGCAAGTGGTGCCCAACACTGAGGGACTGATGGACCAGACAGACCACCGCCTCAGGGATAAGGAGCTGACGCTGGGGTATGGCAAAGATCAGTGGAGGGACCAAGGCCCTGTGCTGACGGGACCCACGTCTGCGTCCACTTGAAAGTGACCCACCAGAGAGGAGGCTGAGGCCCTCACACTAGTCGCTCACTCCGCACGCCCACCCTCAGCTGCGGGCTGCGGGCTGCGCTCCGTGGGGGTTCTTCCCACTCCTCGTTCCTGCAGGTCCCCCTGAAATGCCACGGCCCCCAGGAAGCCGCCAGCGCTGTTGGGTGTCTCCCACGTTTGGTGAACACGATAAGGAGGAAGGAAGGAGCACCCCAGGACGGCACACGGCCAGCCTGTGCTCTGGGAGAGGGAGGGGTGCCTTCCAGAGATGTGAAGTGCCAGCCCCGTGCCAGGCCTGGAGACACGGGGTAAAAACAAAGTGCGGCCATTAACAATTACTTTGCTTCTGTAGTGACTGTCCCCAGGGTGGCTGTTTGCCATCAAAAGCAAGGGAAATGGAATTCTCAGCTGGTCTGGGCCACCTGAGCCCCGAGACAGACATGCACACGCCACGGACCTCGGAGGTGCTGGGAATGGCTCCCAGCCCCCGTTCCTCGCCGGGAGGACCTCAGGCCAGGGGACCGTGTGCTAGTTACTACACACACTCAGGGCTCGGCAAACAGCACCAGATAAATATTTGCTGAATGAATAATCGAGAGAATGCCAGTGATCGTTCACCAGGTGCTTTAATGCCATATAACGCGGGAGTCATGGCACCAGGGCAAACCTGAACGCAGATTCTTAAAACTGATGTGACAACCTGGCCCGGCTCCCCAGGAATGCCTGAGGGGCCTGGGTGTTGCTGGCTGACCTAGGAATCCCTGAGGGCCCTTCTGGTGCAAGGCCGCAGGGCCCTAGAGCCAGCTGGGGCGGAGCCAGCTGGGAACTGACTGATAACGACCCTCCCGCTCTTTGGGCCAAGAGCGCCCTTGGGGCAGGGATTTGCAGCAACTCCTGCTCCTGGCTGACCTCGGCCTGGCCGTGTGCGGGGTCCTCAAGACCCTTCTGACACCCTGCTTTATGCTGAAGGGCCCCAGGTCACCCCCTGCTCTGTCTGAGGTCGGAAGGGACGTGAGCTGGGGAACCAGCCTTCCACTGGCCGTTGGCGGTGCTCCCGACAAGGGGGGTGACCCTGGGGGAGTCACCGGAATTCTCTAGGCCTGTAGCCTGGGGACAGGCCCCCGGCGAGGCTGCAAGACAACGGTGCCCTCCTCTGGCGCCCATGGGGCCAGAGCCCTCATTCCCTCAGCCTCTAGCCCAGAGGCATGGCTGGCATACCAGGATCCTCATCCAGGGTGGGACCCCGGGGCCTCGGTCAGCGGGGGGGTCAGAGAAACACAAATGAACTTTACCCAGAGCCCAGGAAACCCACAGATGAATTCAAATTCAACGAGCACTTCCTGGGTGTCTTCTAAGCCCCAGGTGCCACACTGTGCTTTTAAAAGACTGGCCTGAAACCAACCTGGCCAGGCCGCAGCCTCTCTGGACAGCTGCGGGGAGAGCTACTTTCCTGGCTACTGAAGAAGTGCTCCTGCTTGGCCTTGGGGCAGCTCGTTCTCCTCCCTTTTAAGCGCTCCTGCCTGGGCCTGGGGCGTCTTGCCTGGGGGACGCTGCTTTATTATCTGCTACTAGCCAGCTCTGTCCTGAGAGAGGCCCTCCAGCCAGGCCTCCACCTGCTGGCCTCACTCAAAGTGAGCAGGGAGAGCTGGAGGGGAGAGCAAACCCACCGTGGGCTCTGTCAGAGCACCCCACCCCCCACCCCCCAGCCCCAGACACAGCCTCACTGCAGCCTTGACAAATCAACACAATCAGCGGGCGATCCATGACGCTGGTAAATTGAATCAGCCGTTTCTGGGCCTTTGGCCACCGTCAGCAAAGCCGTACCTCCGAGCTTCCTGTAAATTTTGGCCAGTGGAATGTAAAGAGTTGAAGTCTCCTTGAAGGGGGCTGGCAGCGCCTCCCCCCTCCCTCCTCCTTCCCGCCGGCCGAGATCCCCTGGAATCCACAGCAGCAACAGCCAGCACTACCGCTACGGCCGCCACACAGGATGGGGTGGAGGGGGTCCAGGTCCCTGGCACCGAGCCCGCCACACCAGCTTTGGCCTGCCTGCCACCAGGTTTTTGCGTGACTGAGACACGTGAACTTTACTTAAGCCGCTCTCATTTGGGGGCTTCTGCTACGGTAGCCCAACCGCAGGCTATGGGACACAGCCTGCAGTTTCTGTGTGTTGCAGACACGGTGCCATTTCTCTAGGGCTCGCTGGCTGGTGTGCGGGCCAGCTGAGTCAGCCCCCGAGGGGCAGGCCGGGGGTAGGAGCACTGGGACAAGGGCACACCAAGGACCAGGGCATGGGGAAGGCTTCATGGAAGAGGCAACAGCAGCTCAAAGGGCCAGAAGGGAGAGGGGTGGGCGGAGGCATGGTAACCACTAGCATCACCTACTTAGGTAGGACATGACCAACAGGGAGACCTCGAGGGAGTGGCTGTGATGGGCCCTGAGAGTCACGAGGAAAGTGCAGGAAAGCCTTTGAAGGCCTGAAGCTGGGGGAGACCGGGAGGAGTCTTGTGAAAGTCCCAGCAAGAAGGGGTGAGACCCTGGGCCCCGCACAGGAGCCAACCATCAATCCCAAACTGAACGGAGCTCTCAGTTACATCCCCGTGACGGCAGCCAGCACCTCGGGGTGGGGGGTGGTGACGGGACGACACGCGTTCGCCTCTGCTGCTGTGTTTCCAATCAACGGCCCAGCTCCGGGCCCCCACCAAATCCTCACCAGCCTGCAAAGCCCGGGCTCCAAGCCCCACGACTCTGGTGGGATAAGCTGAACCACATCCTAGGTCAGCAGAGTGGGTGCGGTGAGCACATGACCCCGCGGGAGCACAGTGAGGGAGACAAGTGTTCACCCAGCACTTTCAAGGGGGCAACTCTCTTACACACACATAATTACAATGGTCTTGGAAAGGAAATGTAACTGCTTCACTGAGTTCTGGTGCATCTGGGTTAGGACACAATTCCAGACACACCGGAAGCTGGCTGATGCGTTCAGACATCTGAGAGGCTCCAGGCTACCAAGCCCCAAGGGCCCTCGCGGACGGGCCCAGCGCAGCACGCGGACGGGGCACTTTCCTAGCTCCTCTTCCACTCGGCCCCTGACGCTACGTACCAAGGCTGCCCCCCCACACTCCCTGCTGGGGAGGCCACGGGTGAGCGCAGCGGGTTAGGAATCTGAGTACACGGTGCAGTCTCTTCGTCCAATACGGCGTCAAATCTGTATCATTTTTATCAGATTATCCAAATTCATTAAGAAACTATTGAAACTATCTGGTCAAGTCAATCAAAACATTCGTGGTTTCATTCACTCAGTGATTACTTATTAACAGGCGACTCTGTGCCAGGGTCCGGACCTGCCACTGCTTCTGCCCGGCAGGGTCCCCAGATGCCGGCCACTGTGGGCACACGGGAGGATGAAGCCTGCCCCGACCGGGAAGGAAGACGCTGCAGACCTTTCAGAGTGGACCAGAGAGGGCCCCCCCGGAACAAGTGCACCTCTTTTCCAAAACCACGGCTTCTGCCAAGAAAGCTGAATGTGGCTCGTGGTGAATAGAAGAGAAAAAAAAAAAAAAGCAGTTTCTGAAAAGGAGAAACACACGCACTACAAACAGTCTTCCATGAACACCCGGAAGCGCTGAGGTGAGAAAAGAACGGAGCCAACGTTCCTCCCGGACGAGGATGGAATCAACGGACCAATTCCGTCTGAAGGACACAGACGCGCGCGCTCACGGGGTCCTGCAGCCAGCGGTCGTGTTCGCTCAGCCCTGTGTTACCCTTCAATACAAACGCGAAGAAGTGGAATGGCGGCTTCACACTACCTTGGGAAGGAACGTGAGCACCTGAGCCCCCTTCAAAGGCGTCGGGGAGAGGAGCACGTTTCAAGACCCCTCCAAGACAAAAGACCACCACCGACAAAGCACTGCCCCTCCTGGCCCACCGGCGTGGGCCCCTGTCACCAAGCAGGGGCCTGGACTTTGGTCTCCAGGAGGCCAAACCGCCACTGCACCGCCGGCGAGCAACTCCGGCCCGCATACGCATCCCGCGACGGACGGGTGCCGCACACGCTCCGCGAGCTGCCCGTCAGCCCTCCCAGGGAACATCGTCATCCGGCCTCCCTGATCTGAAGCCCACGCCTCTGCCGAGTGAGAAGGTAAGTGAAACGCCTGTACGTGTGCACACAGACCCACACACACCAGAGGGCCACTGACACGCTGATCGATTACCTAGTAAATCACCTGGAGAAGAAAATCCTCCACTGACGTTAGAGGAGTAGGATGTGCTGTATGGAATACACACACACACACACACACACACACACACACACACACACACACACACCTCTGCAAAATCCACATGTCACACGCGCCTAAAGTTGGATCTTTCTATACGTAGACACAGAAGTGTACAGACTCAGCCCTCTCCATATAAATAGGTATGTGTGTTTATAGAGCTCCAAGCCCCTGAAATAGAAACCTACACGCTTAGGTGGATCAGAGGTTTTGGAAGAGTCCACACCCAGGTGCCCGTGCTCCAGACTAACCACACGCCGAGCCATTTTCTTTCCCTTAAGTAGCCTTCCCTTGGCTCAGCGAGTGCCCCTCCCACCCTGACGAGGGACTGGAGGGCACACCTGCCCAGGGCCCACTGGCCCCCGTCTCCAGCAGGAGGTTCCTGGGCGGCCTCTTCTCCTCTGCCCTTGGCTAGGATCCCTGAGGAAAAGACGGGTCTCCTGGGGCCCCCAAGGGCACACTCAAGGGGCCCCACGCGGAGCACAGAGCAAACGGGAAGCGGACGGCGTGCGGCCACGCCGGGGATGCTGCTCCCATCACGGGAAGAGCTTCACCGCGGAGCAGGAGTGTTGGCGATCGTCGCCGCTGGCCAGCCTTGCCTGCCCCGGTTTCAGAGAAGCGCGTTGGGAACCAGGAAGGGACGGGAGTGCCGAGCTGTCTCCGCGAACCCTGCTCTGATCCGGCTCTGCAGCTTCATCGTACTCCTCGTTAAGAATTTCTTAATAACGGTGAGGGAACTGCCTAGTAAGTTTTCTAATTTTATAATACAAACGCATTATTTGCCATATTAAATAGATAATGTGATCTCAGTTGTATATTACGGCATACAGCATTCAATAACCTGATAACACCTCATGGAAAAACCCAAACGAACTTTGTGGCCAACGCGACACCACAGTGAACACGATCGTGGTCACATCCCCAGGGGGTGAGTATTTTTGAGCGTGTTCCATACGAGGAGGCCCGCTGCGGGCCCCTCACCCTCCGCCTCGCTGAACCCACACGCTGCCCTGTGAGGTGGGCACCACCTGCTCCTGGAACAGGCCAGGAGGTGAAGGAGCTTCCTCGGGCTCCCCTGTCGGGACCCCCGCTGAGCCCATCTGCGTCAAGGGCCAGCTCTGCAGGAGCACCCGGCTCCACCCGGGCTCAGCGCCAGCAACGCCTGACCTCTGGGGGAGGGGAGCTGGGAAGGTCTGCAGCCCGTGGCCTGAGGGCCTGTGCGCCCTTCCCCTCCTCGCCCACAAGTGCCCGGGGCCTCCAACAGTTTTCCTCCGCTTCCCACCTCCTGTACCAAGTCCCCAGTGACCCCCGAGCCCAGTTATTCAGAGCCTGAACCCCTGGAGGCGCGACCGTTGACACAGTGCTCCAGCCTCCGTCACCCCATCTGGAACACGTTACACGTGGGGAAGACGGAAGAAGAACGAGAGTTTCTGAGTGCTCAGCATGTGCCAATTACAGCGGCGACCGTCTCATACTCATGACTCGGGCAGGGTGGGCAGGTCTCACGAGGCACAGCCAAGTCTGGACCCTGGGGCTCCTGACTCCCAGGGGCTCCCCCTGCAGCCCCCAGAAGCAGTGCCCTCAGGAGCGCTGCCTCTGTCCTGCTGAGAAACGGGGTGACTTGTGACAACGTTTTAATCACCAGTCACCGCAACTGTCAAAGAAAAGAAAGAGCGAGACTCTAATGGACCTCCCAAACCCATCCGCAAGAGCTGGGCCATGAAAGTTGCCGTTGGAAGGGATGTAGGTCACCCAAGGAAGCCCTTCTGGTCTGCCGGTGATTTGGGCAACCAGCTCCCCCACGCACGCACAGAGGCGCACAGCCACCCGCCCGTCCAGGAGGCACGCGCTCTTTATCCTTTCCACCCACCGACCGCCCAGTCACTCGCTCTTCACCCACCCGCTCACCCAGCTGTGCCTCGGCCTGTCCAAGCACTTACCACGCAGCTGTGAGCTCGTCTCCCCCCGCCCAAAGGCCCATCTACCTCTCCAACCATCACCTGTGGAAGTCCCGTCACGCGCCGAGAACCATGGCAGCTACGGGAGCGCCAGGTGAATGAGATCCCCGCCCTCCTTCAGAGCAGCTCTCAGTCGCGAAGAGGACGCCGGCCGCAAAAACAAACCGCGGAAGCTCCTCCCTCCACTTTTCACTTTACGAACGTTCACGGGACTAAGGGAAGCTAGATAATGGAGAGAATGCACATCAGCTCAGCCCCCAACCAACAGATGATGTAGTGGGTCACGTACATGCTGTTACGCTGGGACAGGCCACTGAACAGACTTTCAGGCGTCCAACCTGCCAGTAAGCAGAGGAACTTCCACACCACCGCGCACTAGGTCCTAAAGGGAGGTGGGAACAAGGTACGGCGGGACCTGGGAGCACATTGTACCAGGGTGAGAGAATACTGTACCTCATTTGAAACTGGCCTGATTCAAACCTAAGTCGGCGGGACTCGAAAGCTCATACCCGTCCCATGTTACCATCTGCTTTCAGCAGGAACAGCTCAGGCCCAAGGTAACTCAGAAAGTACAAATGCTGACCCCTGAATGCTACCAGCTGCCCCCCCGCATCTTGATTCCAGGAGCTGTTGTGTGAGGGTAGCTCGAGACTTCCCTGGCGGTCCACCGGTTAAGCCTTTGCCTTCCGAGGCAGGGGGTGTGGGTTCGATCCCTGGTCGGGGAGCTAAGATCCCATATGCCTCACGGCCAAAAAACCAAAACAGAAAACAGAAGCGGTAGTGTCACAAATTCGATAAAAACTTTAAAAAAAAAAAAAAAGAAGGAGGCAGATTTCCTGAGAATGTGTCCTGGGAGGAAGGGCACCTGGGACGGCTCCGCAGAAGGTCCCCCAGGCTCCGGTCTGGCCAGACGCCACTGCTGGGTCTCCAGAGGAAGCAGAGCAAGAAGAGGGTCTTCGACACGGTAATGCAACCTGGGAAGCTTGGAGAGTGCCAGAAAACCGAATATGAACATTCAGCGAGCAAACCAATTAGGAAAGGAAAGGACTTCCTATGGACTTATTGGAAATATTCATACTTAATGATTTTAGAGCATATGTAGTGGCTGCAGAAAATAATTTCACTGTGAACATTCTGGGGAGACCGCGCGGTGGCATCAGGAAGAGCTCTCCAAGGTCAGGAGGCTGCAAACAGTCCGGCCGCCCTCCGTGCGTGTGAAGCGGGCCGAGGAGAAAGGATGCTGGTTTGGGTCACCAAGCACAGCCGCCATCCTGGAGGCCCTCCTGAGGGAGAGCACGCTGCTGAGCGCCCAGGAAACAGAACACCTGGTCCCTGAGATCTGACCCCAAACCAGCACAAACCAAAGAAAAGCCTATACCTCCTCCCCGGGCTCGGGCGCGCAGCTCTGCGCGGTTATAAGGGTGACCACGTGCTGGCGGCAGCTCCGCTTGACGGCGGTGTGGCTTTGATTACTGAGACGAAAGAGTGAGTTCATCGTCCTTCACTGAACAGGTTGGGACACAATCTCTCAAAACATGGGTGGACCCTGGGGGGAAGGGATCCTCGAGGCGAGGCAGCAGAGACACGGCTGTCTGCGGGCCGCTGCCCACGCCCACCTTCCAAGCAGCTGTGAGAGCTGCTGACCAGGCCACACGTGCTCTTAGTTCCAAAGCGTTCTCTGTGCCTTCTTTCCCAGGAGTGGTTCTGACCCAAGCGTCCTGTGGAACGTTCCGAGGTGACACTCCTGTCCGGACCGTCAGCGCCTCGAAGCGCCACCCTCTGTCCTGGGAAGGCCTGCCCGTCACAGCTGTGTGGTCAGAGAGCCCCACACCCAGTACCCAGCAACAGAGCCCCCCGTGGCAGGAACGCGGATGGGCAGGCGCCTCTTCCAGGCAACAGGAGCACGCGGTCTTCCTGAGTCGCCTGGGTCGCCTCGGGGTGAACAGCAGGGGGCAGCCTAGGGATGAGCGCGCCGTCACTCAGAAGCACCTTCCAGATCTCCCCCCTGCGGAAAGAGCTGAGAAGGTGGCGTCCCTGTGCTTCCCTCGGGAGGGTCACCACGGGCCGTGGGTTCCGTGACTCAGGGGTCTGCTTGCCCAGCGTTAGGAGAGCCGGGCCAGACGGGACAGACCCTGGCTGACGCCGAGCACGAGGCAGGGGCTCACGGCACGCGTGCCGAGTCGGCGGCCAAGCAGACAGATGAACGAGCAGCAGCGAGCAGACGAAGAGGGCTCCAAGCGCTGCTCTCCCCAGGGGTGCAAGTCAGGCCCAAAGCCGTGGCGCCGTGACTGTCTCCTCCGGGTCAGCGACGGTCAGGACCAGGAGAAGGCAGGGCCAGCCCAAGGGGCGAGGAGCAGACCTGGAGAACAGCTAAGGGTGGAGGTGGAGGGTGGAACCCGGCATAGAGCGCTGACTCTGGGGGACCCGGGGCGGAGCCTGGGGACAGGCGCCCTCGGCGCTTAGGGCGCGTGGTGGCCAGGTGATGGCCAACCGACAGCGGTGACCTTAGAGAGGGGGCAGAGGGCTCCTGTTTCGGTTTTCTTATTTTTACTTGTAAATAAACATGGAGATGTGTAATATTTTAATATTACACACGCCACCTAATTACTGTAATTATATGTAATTATTTCATATATACAGATTATATACAACTATACAGTGAACATGCAAAATATGCAGATATTATTTGGGGTTTTGTTTTGGATTTTTGTTTTGTTTTAATTCTCAGGGCAAATGGTGTCACTGCAATAAAACAAGGAACACGAACGCGTCTGACCATGCTGCGTCTTTTGAGCGTTCTGGGGTGGAAGGCTCATCACTTTCTACCAGCTTATCAGATCCTTGGAGGGTTTTGTGAGGCTCATGTGCTCAGAAATCTCTGCAGGTCGAGCTCTTCCAACACTTGAAAAATCTCTCCACTCTCCTGACGACTGTGGAACGTCCAGCACCGAAATCATCTCTTTCTCTTTGTCGAGCCCCGTCAGACTCGCTGGCTCTGCTCCCCGGAGCCTCAGATCTCGGACGCCGCCGTTAATGACGTTTCTAGTCCCAGAAAGAAGCTGGGCGCTCGGTGCAGTCTGGGCCTGGCTGGGGTCCCGCTCCATCTGGGCAATGACTCGACCCTCAGAGACCTGGGCTGTGCCCAGGTGGGAGTGCTCCCGGCGCACCTTCCCTTGGTGGCGGGGAGGATGGGTGGGAGCACCCGGCCCAGCGGCCAGCGTACAGGACGCCCCCCTGTAAAGGGTAGCCTCACCAGGCACCAAGACTCAAACCTGGCTCCTCCACTTCCCGGCTGTGTGGCTCTGGAAGAGGAACGTAACCTCTCTGAGCCTCGGTGGGATAAGTCACAGGGATCACAGCAGCTCCTTCACAAGGAGGCCTCAGCGTACCGCCCGGCACACAGTCTGGTCGCAACAAACGCTACTCTAATGAACTGCTCTCTCCTTTCCCTCTCCTGCTCAAATCTCTCAGAAGACTCGTTGGCAGTGGTGGGTCTTGAAAGAGCCCAGCAAAGGGGGCACCAAGTGGGCACTGAGGCCCTCACTGGGAAGCACGCTGGCCTCCGCCTTCCCCCTGAGAATCACACCAACCTGGTTCCCCGCCCGCCCCCCCCGCCTTGCCAGCGGGGCCCCCGGGCTCTGGATAGGCTCCTGGCTCCTTCCGCTGGGCGATAATTATCTTCAGATGCAGCTGGCACGGCGTTCTGAGGTGGGAGCGTCAATTATTAAACCGTTATTTGTTCACGTCTCCGGGAGGCGGGAGACTTTGCCTCCTCCACAAACACGCCTGGAAGACCCCTGGGCCTCCCCGGTTACCCTGTAACCAGGAGCTGGGCCGCTGATCAAAAGACAAACACACCAACAATCGGGCCCAGAGATTCTGAATCAGGACCATGAAGCCACTGGGCGTGGAGGTGAGCAGACGGCGGTTCAGTACCGGTTCTCCTCGGAACCTGGGAAGCAGGCGCTGGACTTTCCAGGCCTGAGAATCCTGCTGAGGATCCCAAGCTGTGACTGCAGGGCCCCTGCCTGGGTCGCCGAGTGGCCAGCCTGGGCTCTGGGGCCCTGGCGGGGTCCGCATCCCAGTTCCGGTGCCTCGCCAAGTCTTGTCACTTCCCTGAGCCTTGGAATTGGCAACTTCAAATGACAGTGGCGTCCCCGAAGCTGCGAGTCCCGTGGGGATCCAGGATGGTGAGGGGCAGGGTCCCCGGCTCGGCTTATCCGAATCATCGTGTTGGCTGCCCGTTACACACGCAGACTTGGGCTCTGCCCCTGACCTTCTAAATAAGGAGCCTTAGGAGACAGGGGGTCGGTGATTCTGAACCGGCCAACCCAGTACCTTGCCCCCTCCCTGCGGGAATGGCTGATGAGAAGCCCCGTCAGGTGTGGGGTACCCAGAGGCTGCCCTGAAAACAGCACTCTCCTCCTGGAAGGCCCAGCTTGACCCTGTGCCTTGGGGCCACCAGCTGATGCACGGTTTATACAGCCTGTAAGACGGGCAATTCACTCGGGTGACCTCCAAGCATCCCCTGCACGTCCCCTGTGCCGGGCCAGCCAGCACAGCCTCCTACAGAACCAGGGAACTGGGAGGCCGTGTGCTTGGTGGAAGCGCAACAGAACTGGGTCCAAACGCGCTGTCTGACTCGACCCCAGCTCCCCATGTCCCCATCCTTCAGTCTTTTCACCAGTAACATGGGAATGGTTTTCTCCATCTCCCTGGGTTACATCAAAGATGAAACAAGACAGTGTCTACGAGCAGTAGTGACTCAGTTCAGACTCAGAACATGCAGTGGCCCCTTCCCTCTCTCAGCGGTGACCTCATCCATCTTCATCCAACGTGGGAATCCCTTCCACCATACCCTCGGCACCACAAAGATTTGGGACTTTGGGGAGGTCTGTGGAAAGAGGGGCATGCAGACACTGGGCAGGGCTGCAGATCGGGTTGGCAGGGGGCGGGGAGGGGTCTTACCTCGGGGGCAGCTGCGTGCCTAGTACTTCATCCCAACGGGCCTTTTCCAATAGCCACCTCTACCTGGAACGTTCTCAGGACCAACGCCAAGCCTCCCAGGGGCCTGTGTCCCAGAGCCATCTCTGCTCCCCCAGGAGACAGACCACAGAGAGCTCTGGGCGCCCCCCTCCCTCCTCTGCCCCCCAACTCTGGGACCAGGAGTCAGGGAAGTGAGCCCACAACTCCTGACAGCAGCCTGAGCTCTAGCAAGAGAGGCTGTGCAGCCAGGGCTCCTCCCGAGGCTCACCGCAGCCTCCCCAGGGCTCCCCTGTAATGCAGGCCAACAGCAAAGCACCAGACTTGGGGGTGGGGGGCGGGCGGGCTTGTGTTCTCAACAGCGACTGCATTAACCGTGTTTGAGCACGGTCTCCATTTGTAGGTGAGACAGGCTTGCTTTCAGAATTAATTTCTTCCCGTGTCAAAACCTGGGCCGGCCTGCAAGGCCTGACTGAGGAAAGGGGAGGTGGGCGAGGGGAAGTGCAGGCAGAGCCGGCCAAGGTGGGAGGGAGCGCCTCACGCACTCCCGCATTCATCCGTCTGCTTCCTCACCCATCTTTCATGCAGACGTTCCCCGAGCACCTCCCCGGGTCTAGCGCCGCGCCCGGCGTGCGGTCACGGATGACCCAGCCACGCCTCCGCTCTCCGGGAGGGCTCGCCGCCTGTGAGAAGAAGTAGGAAGGGCGGTGCAAAGTCAGGCAAGACGCTCTGAAACCCAGGGAAGGGGCCGCCAGCTCAGATGCAGGTGCAGCGCCGGTGCCGCGTTTTCAAAGAAGAGCAGGAAGGCGGGCGCACAGGGCGCTCCGGGCAGGAGGAGAAGGCACGGAGGGGGCACCATCCGAGGTTTCAGACACAGGTCAGCACGGCAGAGGCGCGAGGCCAGCAGGGGTGACCGGGCCTGGCAGGCCCTGCTGGGGAGGAGTCTGTATTCTGGGCACGACGGGGGGCCCAGCGGGCATTTGAAGCTGCCGGGGCCGTAGCCGCGGAAGCAGGGTGAGAAACACCACTGCCACCCGTGTCTCCGCAGAGAACTCGCACACAACCTCAGACTGCATCCTAGCCGTGGCCCTAAGGGATGGTGCCCACCTCCCTCCGTCTGTCAGCCGGGGAGACTGAAGGCCGCGCGGTGGGCGAGCCGGGCAGCGGGGACCCCAACCTGCCTGCGGACACTGGCCCGGGGCCTGGGCCTCTCACGGCCACCCACAGCAACAGGCCATCAGGGAAGCCACGGTGGTGGGGGCCTGGCAGCCGCTCCCCGCAAGAGTCAGGAGCCGGCATGGGGTCCCTTCGCTGGCTGCCACCTCCCAGGCAGAGGTGAAGCCCTTTTCCCACCAGGAAAATCTGCCGTGGGGTCGTAAGCTCCTCCCCAGCAGCTACCGCGAAGCCCGCGGGGGTGGGGGGAGCAGCACGGAAAGGCACCACGGAGCCAAGTGGCCTGGCCCGCGGACCCACCGCCTTCGCACGCCATCAACCGGCCCCGAGCAGGCAGCCGTCCCAAGGACACGAGGCCTTGCCCGCTGAGGGGAACGGCTCGACAAAAGGCTACTTTTAAGTGAATCCGCTTACAGATGGGACCAAACTGTCATGGCAAATAGTGAAAATAAGGTAAAACTGAGGCTTTACTTTGGAAATAAAATGAAAAGACATATGAAAACAAGTTCATTTTAGGTTATACTTAATACAACCCAGGTTATATTTGCCAGAGGTACTAAGAGTCTTTGAAAGAGCAAGGAAAGGGTCAAGCTGTGAGGGTCTTTTCCCGTCCTTTTCTGAGAGCACGCACGAGAGCACGGCGTGCCCACTGGTTTCACTCCACGCGGCAGCAGCAGCGCAGGAAGGTCATTTCTGTGCGCCTCCTGGAGAGCCCCGGGCTGGCCCACTCACCCCTACCCTTAGCTCTCAGCTCTGCCCCCAGGTCCCCCTCGGCCCAGGGCTCGGGGTCCAAAGGAAGCTCTCCTGGATCATTTCACCAACTTCAGGAAATTCTGCACCTTCTCCAAGGTTTGTGATGGACTCTGCAGTTGCTCTTTATTTTCTCTGCGCTCTCCTGTCAGGTGTTATGGACAGCAGGCAGCCGGGCGGGTGCAGGGACTCCACAGGAGGAGACAAGTGCCCGTGTGGGGCGGGGGGAGGGCGTATGGGGGAACCCACTGTACCGAGGTCAGCCCGTTCGTGTGACCCCTAGGACACCCCTGTATCTGCAGGGCCTGGATGCTGAAGAGTCAGGAAGATCGGTGGTCTTGCCAAGGCCAGAGCCAGCCAGTGGAGCCGAGAGCCGGGGCAGGAACGCCGGGCACCCAGCCTGCGCCTCCATCAGCCCGCACCCCCGCCCCGCGGACCCGCCTCACCAGCCCACCCAGGCCCCGCTCATCCTGCTGCCTCCGGCCTGAAACCTTTCCCTCTGCTTTTGCGGGCTGAAATCCTACCGCTACTTTCCGCCCTCTCTCACTCGCCACTTCTTCCACGAGTTCTCCCCGCTCAGCCCCAGACAAGGCACCGTTCCGTGTTCTCAGCACCGCACGAGAACGCCCGGGTCGGGAGCTTCTCCCCCACCCCGTGCCCCGATCGCTGGCCCGAGTCAAACTCAAGAGGTGACGCTAACTTGAACCGACGCCCAGGTGGCCCACGCGCCTGTGTGGCCTGACGTCCGAGCCCCGGCTCGGGGCTCACAGGCGCCTTCAGCCGCCGGTTCCCCATCATCAAGCCCGTCCTGCGCGTCTAGTTTTAGAAGCAGCCATCAATGCCGCTCACCGGCCCTGTGACCCACAGAGACATTTAGTGCAAAGCAGGGCTTTCTACTGCTTACTAAGCAAAGCTGGATTTCTGCATAATACAGTTCACGCTTCCAGAAATGGAAAAGGCATGTGGGTGATGACGTGCCATAGCTTCAGAAAGCAGGGAAATTAACGCTTCCTCCTAATGACAGCTTGGCAGGTTCCGCGTCTGAGAAAGAGAATGACCGAGGGCGATTCTGCTCCCCGGCCGGTGGCAGAGCTGCCCGTGGCGGTCAGCCTCGCACCCACAGGAAGGGTCCTGATGCCAGCACCGCCCCCAGGCAGCCAGCAAGACGCGTGGGACGGAGGGGAGCCCGGCCAGGGCCTGGGCCCGGGACCTGGAGGACACGTGTGTGGGATGCGCTCCCAGAGCTCACGCAGGGAGCTCTGAGGTCCGCGGTGGGAGGGGGTGACAGCTGAGCTGCGCCCTGAAGGACGGACTAAGCTTTCCAGGTGGAGCAAAGGGAGGCGGGAGGGGACCCCGCAACAGTGCTTTCAGTAGAGACACCCCGCCCCGCGTAGGGCCACAAACCCCTCTGAAAATCTGATGAAAACTACAGACCCCGTTCCCAGAGGAACAAATCCCCACATACAGCGCGTGTAATTTTGCACCGTTTGAGGACAACTCACCGCCAGCCCCCGGCTGACACGCTTGCTCAGCGGAATGTGAGCGGCTGAGGACAAAGCCTTTTGCAATCCCTGTGCCTCCGGCGTCTAGGCCGGCGCCCGGCGCCCGCCGCAGCGCTGAACAGATGCTTGCCGAGTGAACAAACCACCGAATCGGTGACGCCGCCGCCGCCCCGCTAGGCTGTGCGTGGGCATTAACCGAGCACACACGGGCTCGAGAGAAAGGTCCGCGTCTTCCTTGAGCGCAGAACAAGCTCGTGAAGCGCCCTGCCTGCAGACCCAGGTCCTGATGAGGCTGTCACAGGCTCCCAGGAGCGGGGGAAGGCAAATGGCCCAGGCGGCTGGCTTGCTCCTGTGCCAGGCGCTTGGGTGCCCGACGATGCCCGCCACGGGCCTCTGTGCTTCAGGAGAGTGGCTGCCCCAGCTCTGCTCGCACAGAAGGCCAGCCTGGGGCCGGGGCTGGGGGCGCCGGGGCAGGACGCCCAGGGTGAGATGCAGGCTGCGACATTCGCCCTGTGGGTGCTCAAAAGCTCCAGTGGATTTTTAACAAAACTCAGCCAAGGTAATTCAAACCAATCTATCCTGCACCAAATACTGCCAACAGAACGCAATGTCAACTCAGGGCAACCCTGCCGTCCCCACCCCTGGCCGTTCGTTCATTTCACAAACATCAGGGCGACCTCTGAGCTCCAATTTTCTATAGCTGTCTCCACGTCCAGAAGACCCTGTGCTTCCAAGTCTGCAGTGAACCTTCCAGTGCTCGGGCTGCCTGTAAGCGCCGGAAGCACCAGGCCCCACGTCAGCCCCGGGCCCCGACTTGCACTTCAGAAACCACGGACAGTGAGAGTCTGTGTCCAGAGCCACAGGCGTCGCAGAGAGGGGCCGGGAGCCAAATGACAGGGGGGATTCTGACCTCAGGAAGATTACGTCGGAGGATGAAACGCCCACCTGGATAACTACCACCCAGAATGAAAGATGTCGGTCTCTCCGGGCGAGGGCTAAGGTGCTGTAAGCAGGAGCCACGGAAATGACCTGGGAGGAGCCTGGTGCCCAGAAAACCTGCACGACGGGCACAGGGGCAGGAAGAGGGGGGGTCACGGAGCACGGCACCGCCTTGTCATCCGAGCGCCCTGGGGCATGTGTCCACTGGGACCCCTCCCCCTCCTCTGGGCTTTTGTCATCAGCTCGCCGTTTCTGCCCGGTGCTCCGTCTTGGGGCCCCATGCCTGGGCTGACCTCTGTCCTCAGAACCACACGTCCACCCGCCTGCCTGTTCAGCGCCAGCTGTGTCCACGTCTCCCTGACTGTAACCACCGCTGAAAAGTCTGCACTGACCCGTCTGTGCTCCCCCTAAGGTTTCAGGTTGGGGGGAGAAGGAGAACTGGGAACTGGAGGCACGGACGTTCACAGCCCACTGGAAACACAAGCCAGGGCAAACTCCTCTGCTCGGGCCCCCCGCCTGCTCCCTGGTCCTTCCCGGCCCTGCCCGGGTGCTCCTGGCAGCTCGCATGGACGGCGAAGGAGCTTCTGTCGTCTGTCAGGCACAGCACTCCACAGCCTCGGCTCCTGCTGGGACCTCCTCCCTCCCGAAATGGAATCCTCCCCTTTCTTGACCACATCCCTCCCTCCCTCTCCTCCTCCTGCATTAATTCAGCGTATATACGTCATGAGGAAGCTCCTCCCCTTCCCCGTACTACAGGTAAACTCTTCCGTACTCTTCAAACTTCCAGTACCCACGACACAACCGCCCCAATCCTATCCTGTGACGTGATCTCCCCTGCTGTTTCACAAGGAAAATGGGCCACTAGTGGGACCCCTGTGTCTTCCTGCTGCAAAACATACGCCCCACCACATCTGGACTCTCCAGGCGCCTCAGCACCTGCTGAGGTGGGGGCTTGGCCTCCTCCCACCCGGCCAGTTGCAGAAGGGCACCAACCGGCCCCCCGGTCCAGGCTGCAGGGGCTGTCGCTCGGCCGTCTCCAGCTGCCCCCCAGCGTCCGGGCTCCAGGCGCACGGCCCCATGGAAGGCGCAGCCGACCTTGGCACACCGTACCCTCAGGCCCGCGCTGCTGCCCGCCTCTTCTCCTTATCTCTGCCCAGACGCTACCTCCTCCGGCCCCGTCCCCAGGAGACGCGACCCCTGTTGCCTTCCCGCCCGGCTCCACGATCGCCCCCGGGCCTTGGTGCCGTCGCACTGCCGAGCTACGTGAGTGACAGGCAGGTAAGTGAGGGTCTGTCTCCCCACAAGAGGGCCACCAGCTCCCCGAGGCCAGGCTCTGAGCCTCTCCTGCGCCTTGCCGTGTCCCGAGCACACGGAGGTTCTAACGGTCCTCACGAAACGCCCGAGGCCCTCTGCTAGGCCGGGACATGAGCTCTGGACACCTGAGGCCCAGCTCCTTCCATCACGCCGGGCTACACCCACGGCCTTCCGCGTCTCCTACCGGCCCATGGCCCTGGACCCCATTCCAGGCCCAGAGCTGGGTTCACAGGATGCGCCCAGGAAGCGAGCGCTGACTGGGCCAGTCCCTGGCGTGGCAGGTGGCCTCTCTCCAGGCCTCTGGCAGAGCCGCAGCTTCCTGCCGCGGGGCCTGCCCCCCAGCCGGCCCCCCCTGTTTAGAGCTGCTTCTTGACAAGACTGCGGTAAGATAACCAGCACAGCCTGCAGATCCGGGAACCACGTGGCCGCGGCAGAGCGGGCATCTTGCAGGCTGGCAGGAAGTGGCTCTCTGGCACCTCCCCACGGCCGCACCCCTGTACTTCCTGTCAAGCCACATACGCTGTCAGGAAGAGCTGGTTTCCACGCGTGCCTGCAGCGGCTGCTTGTGCCCACTCCAAACTGGAGGGGGGGACGTGCTTTGGGTCCTATGGGACCTCCATGCTGGGGAACCGGCAGCAGACGCTTTGAGCCTCTGAGCCCTGGCCTCCTCTGTGAAAGAGCAAAGGGATCCGGCTACCTCGCTGCCCCGCCCTCGGCCGCCTCGTTATCATGCAAGTTTGCCCCACCCTCGAGAAATCAGGGTTCTTCTGCAAGAACCAGCGGTACTTCGGGTGGACAGGGGTGAGTCACCTGCAGGAAGGGGTCGGCTCTTAACAAAAGGGGCCGTAAAGCCTCGTTCGAGTGTGTGTTTATCATTAGGCTCCCGGGAGCTCCCGACACGACGGCTGAGCTCGGCCGATCCGTCACTGTTGTGGAGTAGGTAACGCGCCACGCGCTCCTGCCCGACGGATGCTGGGGAGACGCTGTGTCATTTAACCTTCTGCTCAGTCACATACACTGGGACCGCGGTCCCTTTACAGATCCAGAGACTAAGGTTCTGCAAGGAAAAGCATCGGACCCAAGGAGGAGGAGGAGGACCCAGGGCACAGGGGCCGAAGGCCACGCTCTTCCTGATCTGCTGTGATTTCGGCAGACGGGGCGGTGCCCTGCATTTTGCTGTTCCACCAGGATCTCTACATTTTCCGCCACCAAGGGAGATCTGGCGAACTCGTTTCAAGCTAAGGGGCCGATCCTCTGACAAAACTGACATCTCCAAGAGTGAAGGTCACCCGGCTGGTTTCTTCCAGCTGTTGGACCGGATCAGCCGTCCAGTGACGAAATCACCAGGCAAGGCCTCGGGGAGAAGGATGTTGTCAGGAGCCGCCTGGAAAAGGTCAGCAGCTGAGTCTTTGAAGCTGCCTTGTCAGGCTCAAGGTCTGCCTTCAAAGTGGCCCGAAGGCCAGCACTTTTTAAAGGACAGCTTCCTTTGTCGATTCCTCAAATGGGAAGGAGTTATTTTCCCCCAAAACCTCTTAGCACTGCAGCCCAAGCTGACCCACATTTGCTTGCAGACCTCTTTTCCTTGCTAAGAAATTAGACAGCTTAATTTCAAACACTCTCCCTTAAGCATCTGCTCTGTGCTTACTTAGCACGTCCTGAATAATGTGGGTAAGACACAAGGACGGCGGGTAAAGTAGAGCGAGGCCAACAGCCCTGTCTGGTGGTGGCTGAGCGAGAGGGCCAGACAAGGAGGAGGCAGACCTGGTTCTGGTCCTGCGAACACAGGACCCCACGCGGGAGGCCAGGCGACCTGGGAGGCCCCGTCCACACCCGCACTCCCACGAGCTCTCCCCTTGAGGGCATCACCTCAGTCACGGCCCATATGCTCTCGGGACCTCACTCCAGCCTCAGCCCGGCCCGGGGAAGGCCTGTCGGAGGGAGAAGGGAGCGAGCGCTCAGGGGCAGAATCACTGATCCAGGGTCGCACAGGCCCACAACCGAAGCCAGAGCTCCTGTGTCCAGTCACGTGCCCGTCACGTGCCCATCACTGCCGACGGCTCCTGGGCTGCGGGGCTGGCTCAGACAGCAGCGCCTGTGAGCCACGTGGACCGGACGGAGACCCAGTCGGGCCGCCTGACCTGCCCGGCCTTCAGGCTGCTCGGCTGTACGGAGGGACCAGTGGACAGCTCCGGGCGAGGCCGCGGAGGCAGTCGGTGTGGGGCATCCAGCTGTCCCACCACCAGGGAAAGGCACCTCTTCCTCTCTGCCAGCCGATGGACGGGGTACACGCAGCGCCGGGATGGTGAGCCTGGGGCCGAGATCCGGCCCTACTGCCTAATGCTTGATCCTGGGCGAGTTGTCAGAACCGTGAGCTGTCTGTCCACCCGCCAAAGAGAAATGCCCGTGCCCCTGGGTGGCCCCCTAATGCCGGGCCTCGAGCTCACGGGGAAGGCCAGTGCCTGCTCCCTCCCACCCTCCGCCTCCTGGCCACCCCACCCATGGGGCAGGACCAAGCTCTGCGTGACCCCACCATCCCTCCGGCCTCCTGAGACGCAACCGCGTGCGGACTGGCCCCTTCTTCCCGCCCGGCCTTCCTTCCACGGTCGGGTGTGCTCAGCAGACCTAACTCAGTCTGACCTGGGCTGGGACGCCTCTGAGCAGGGACAGGCTGCCAGGGGCCCCCCCCACCGGCAGCGCCAGAAGCACGGAAGCCAGCAGCACAGGTCTAGGCCCCTCCTCTGGCCGGGAAGCCAGAAACCTCACCTGAAGCCTAGACCTTTATCTCAGCAGACACTTCCCAAAACACAGATAAAAGGTCATTTGGCTCATCTTCTCCATGAGAAAAAGCCACAGGAATGGGCTGAATTTAATGCAAAGTGGGAGAATAAATAAATGAGATGCTTTCCAGGGTCCCTCTCAGCTCCTGCTGAGACCTGGGCCCGGCCCAACGCCTGCGGTGCCAAGCCAGTGAAGGCGGGCAGGGCAAGGTGCCGCTCCCCATTCAAGCCGATCCTTCACTCATGCCTCCCGCAGCAGGCCTGTTCTGAGTGGGCCCTCCACTGGCGTGTCTAGGAAAGATGTTTTCGCCTTTGAGAAAGGCTGAGACGGCAAACCTGTCAGCCTGGGGAAGGCCGAGGCACCCCCTCCACCACCACCACATGCACGCCGCATGCACCGGCTCATTTGCAGCTTTGGTTTGAATGCTGCAGCTAAAAATACGTGCGCCGCCAATGAGACAAGGAGGGGCCTGCCAGCACGGGCAGTGAGCAGCTTTCTCCCTGTGGCAGGCTGGAAACAGAATCCAGGATGTGGGGAAACAGCGACATTACCCAGGACTGCCAGGAAGCCCAGTGGTTCCCCGCCAGGACTCAGGCATCAAAGGCCCTGGGGACAGCGCTGTCTGCCAAGGGGGGTCAAAATGCCACCCAGGTCACCCACCCATCCAGGCACAGCCCCAGCAGGCCACACACAGCCCCCTGTCTGCACGGGGCACGGGGCTGGGATTTTAACTACTCAAGGACAGGCCTTAGTTCCCTAAAAGACGCCTTGCGGAGCCAAGCGAGAAAGGAGGGCTGACGTTTGTTAGGGGTTGGCTGCTGGTCCTCGCCGCCACCTCCCAGGCCTCAGGGCAAGAGAGCCACTAGGGTCACGAAGCCGGGACTCCAGCCCAGAAGGGCAGCTGCCTCCCAAGTCCACGGGGAGGTGGGGGCGAGTGAGCTGGAACCGCGTGTCTCCTCCCCGGCTCCCCCGCCTCCCGGCTCGGCGTGAAGGCGGCCCAAGCATGCCGACCACTCACCAGCTCTTCTCTGGTGGCACAGGGCGCCCCCCACCCCCCAAGTCCAGATCTTGGCAGGCGCCCTTCCCCCCTCCCAGCGGAAGACGCGCTGCTGTCACCAGGCCTGATGCCCAGGCACAGGGTCTCGGGGGGAGCAGCTGCAGGGAGTCCGAGGCCTGGATTTGAGGTCCTGGGTGGGAGACCTTGGGCAAGTCACTTGGCCTGGCTGTGTGCCCCAGGGCTCTCCTCTGTAGAGCAGGGACAGTGACGCTATCACCCCAGCAGGGCCTTGCCAAGGCTCTGATGCAACACGGACATGCAAGCCCTTTGTAAACTGAAAACCCAGGTACGTACACCCTCCAGCATCTTCTCAAATGAATCAGGGGAAATAAGAAAAAAGCTGATCCTGTATCTGTACTCAAAGAGCTTCTATCCCAGATGGCGAGACACAGGGTACCTTAAGAAGAATATAAGGCACCACCGGCCCAAGGGCACAGAGCTGGCATGGCCAACGTATACAGGAGCATGGCGCACGCACACGGGCCGGCACTCGCTGCGTCTGTGCCACGGGGAGCCAGTGCAGGGAAGGTGGCGTGGCCGGGCAGTGTGGGGACAGCTCCACAAGGGAACCTGAGCCTTGGAGGAGAAGCGGAGGAAAGGCAGGCAAGGCTGCTCGGATGGGCCACCACGAGAGTGGACGTGCCCCCCCGGATGGGAAGCAGCCTGCGAGGCACCCTGCGTGACGTGAGGAAGCCACGGGGTGAGTGGAGGGCGGGGTCTGCGCCCCAGATGGTGTTGCGGCTTTGCCCCAGGTGACACAGGCCGGCAGGACACGCTGGGGCAGGGAAGGGCCACGGCCGTTAGGACCTCTTGGGGCCGCAGCCCAGAACGCGGTGATCGGAGGAGAAGGAGGGGTGGCGGCGGCGGCGGCGGCGCGGGCAGGTCCAGCAGGGAGGCCCCTGCCACGGACGGCAGGCGGCAGGCGGTGAGGCGGGGCTGGGATGTGGGGGAGCTGCTGGCCCCCAGCCAGCCTGGACCCGAGTCCGAGGGGAGCCCGCGGCAGCCGTGGCCACCCCGCCCCGCAGTGACGCCACCTATCAGGTAGACGGCCTTCCCCAGCCGGAGCGCTGAGCCGCCTCGGCTCCGTTTAACAGAGCACCGAACACCAGCGTCTCGGCGAGCTCCTGTCTAACGGCCTTCGCTAGCCGTGCTCCCGACAGCCCGCCTGGCTGCAGGCTCAGTCAGAAGACGCGTCCCCCTCCTGAGGGAGCTTCCCGGCCAGAAGCCCCAGGGGCTGGCTCGTCCAAGGAGCCGTTTCCTCAGCTGGCACCCGAGGCTCTTTGCTGTGCTGTTTGTCCTTGGACGAGGCATCAAGAAAAGCAAGAGATCCCACTCACCGGTACAGTGAGTCCCAGCTGATCCACGTGCAGACCCCCATTCCAGGACTCTTCTCTCAACCACAACTTATGTCTGAAAAGGGTGCAGCATCCAGGGAGCAAATTTCCTGCAAGATGGAAGCCCTGGGGGTTCAAGTTTTTATCTTGTAAAGAAACAATGGGAAAACTGGAGAAGGGCTGAAACCTCCATCACTTGTTTTTAGCATGTTGCATACCCTGAAATCACTTCCTTATTTAAGAAACGGAAAACACCTACGACAACGTGACGGAAGCCGAGTCCCGTGGTCGATTCAGGCGCCAGCTCTGTGACTTTCTGGCCAGGAGGCTCACTGCTGTCTCTGCAGAGCCCCGTCTCTGGCTCTGCGAGGTGAGGGTCCTCCACCTGCTCCAGGGGCCCCGGGGGCGGGGTGGGGGGCAGGCAGACGGTGTTCGTAGGGCAGATGGCAGAGGGCGTGCTGTGGGCGAGCCCTGCAGAGCTGCGGGCGCCTCCAGCCTCACACGAGGGACCTTCCCACAGCACTGGAAAGACCCCCGATGCTCTTTTCCTGATCCTAGAGGTGAAATCTCAGCAAACAGAAAGGGCCGGGGACCACCCAGTCCCGCAGAACCCACCCTTGCAGCCTGGATCGAGGTGGGTCGCTTTCGCACCGGGGCTGTCCCCCACACTGGGACGAAGTGCTTTCTGTCAGCAGTTGTTCACTTGCAGTGAAGGGCCTGTCATTACATGAGCCAGCGGAGGGCCCGTGGGAACCAGCATGCTAGGACGCCGCCGATCATCAACAGGTCCAGGAGTGACGGAGTAAGCGCCGCAGGAAACACGCGTGTGAGCTCCGCCTGGAAGCTCACGTGAAACTCTGGGACTAAGAAGCTCGCAGAGACCGGGACTTGACCTACATCTGCGCTAATGAGCACCCATTCAAACCAGCCGTCTAGATTCTCTAGATATCACTTTTCACTGTGACTAGGAGAGAACTCAAGCGGGCCCAGCCCGAGGAGAGGAGCGTCATCGCGACAGAGGCTCCTCGGCGCTGGGGGTGACGAAGAGGTTCGAGAAGCTTCTCTCAGAACCCAGAGCCAGAGGCACCTTCACGAACAGACAGAGATGTTTTCCCCAGTGGAAGTCTTCTGGCCCATCTATCTTTGTCCAGTAGGAACACACCCTTTCTCCCCAACAAGCCTGTGAACTCCTTCGGGAAACGGACTGTTTCTCATTCATTCATTCACAGAACAAACGTTTGTCGAAGGCTTAGTATTTACCAGTCACTCAACAAGCATTTGCCTTGTGCCTCCTCTGGGTCACATAAGGAACAGGCCCTGGAGACAGGGAGATGGACGTTAACTTGGACCTCATCCCTGTGAGTTCAAGGAGAATGAGAGACAGGCACAGATCCTCACAGGGGAATCGGAAAGAGCCACCATGGGGATGGAGGACAGAGGGGAGAACAGGGCCCGGAGGATAAGGACAGGGCACCAGCCAGGAAAGGGTGTGAAGAGACAGCGAGGAAGGGGGTGCCGTGGGCAGAGGCAGGGCCTCATGTCAGGCACCCCTCCTGGAAAATTCAGTTCCGAGGCCACGGGGTGGGGGCAGGGGGGACCCGGGGGACCAGGGGGATGAGGGAGGGGCTGGGGGCCAGGGGGGTATGGGAGACCAGAAAGGGAGTGGGGACAGGGGGGCACGGGGGCCAGGGAGAGGGTGAAGGGCATCTGCACAGCAGAGCCACCCCACGTGGGATCCGCCCCGTGCAGTGTGAGAGGTTGACATGCTGAGAGTGGGCGAGGGTTGGGGCAGAGGTGGAAGGCTGGTTACAGTGGGGGGATTGACAAATTGGTAATTACATTTTAGATAACAAAAGCCAATCTCTCAATGCCAGGAGGTGAGGTACAACCGAGGAGAGGGGACAAAACCTGAAGGAGCTTTGCCGTGTTGGACTGGAATTAGAGGTATCAGAGAGAACTGGTAGCTGTCGATACGTATAGAAAGAGATGTTGAGTGTGCGTGTGTGTATTTATAGCTATATGTGCATGTATATTCCCTGGCTGTGTTCTCTGAGAAGGCCAGGCAGTAGCAATCCCCCCACCCCAAGTAGGAATGACCATTCTCACATCTGCATCTTGGTTTCTAAACAATGATCCTCACCAAAGGGAACCAAGACTTCTTGGGGAAAATGGACGCTGTCGCAGCTGTAGTTCATGATGAGTCTGGGACACCTAATGCCAGAAAGCAAGGAAGTGTCCAGAGAACGCAAGTGATCAAGGTGGCCACCACTGGTAGTGGAACAAACAGAACTCACGAGCCATCTGAGAGGTGCAAGAAGGACACAGCACTGCCTCTGTGACTGCTGACAGAGACACGGGTACTGAATCTAATCATGAGGACACATCACACAAATGCCCCAAGTTGAGGGGCATTCCACCAATGGCGGGTTGGTAACATCTGGAAGCACCAAAGTTAAAAAAAAAAAAAAAGTCAAAGAGAGACTGAGGAATTGTTGCAGATCGACTGAGACTAGAGACGTGAAACAACTGAAGGCAACGGTGGTTCTGAACCACGTCTAGACCCTTTGGGAACCGAGGACACTATTGGGATGACTGGCAAAACTTGAACGGGGTTTCAGCACTGGATGGTAGAACGGACGCTCATTTCCTGATTTTGATGGCTGTGTTGTGGCTAAATAAGAGAATGTCCTTGTTTGTAGGAAATACACAGAATTTGGGACGATGGTGCACTGACTCTAAAATGGCTCAGAAAACATTCTAACCACTGTACGTGCAACTTTCTTGCACGTCTGTGAGAAATAACATAACTTCCTTCTTTTTTTCTTTTTGCTTATCTTTACTTCCAAAAGACTATGGTACTGTGGAATTTCTGGTTAGAAGTCAGCAGACCCAGGCTTCCAATGCAGCTGTAGGCCACTAGCTCAGTATATGATTCTGGGAGGCACAACGGGGAACACGTGGATTTTCGAATCATAGTGACCGCGCGCTAGTCTTCACTCCGCCACTCACAGGCTGACTAACCCTGCATACGCTTTGCATTTCCCTCCCCGAAAGCACAAGAATAACACTACCTACTTCAGAGACAGACTGTGAAGGTTACGTTATTAATTCCTTCCACAAATATGTATTCAGCTGTCACTAAAACGTTCTGGAAACAGTTCCAGGTTCTGAGAATACAAGGAAGAGCAGACTCTTCCTCTGTGGAGCTTATACTCTAGCTGGGGTGGAGAGACAAATAAGAAAGAAAAAAAACCTGTATATGTAATGAACTTTCAGAGAATAATAAGAATTGTGAAGAAAACTAAAGCAGGTAAGGCCTTAGAAGGTGATGTGGGGACGGGGAGGTCAGACGAGAGAAGCAGGAGAGCTTAGAAAGGAAAAGGAAGAAAAAATAAAATCATCACACAAAATAAAACCAAGATGACACAGATCACAACAGTCAAGATAAAAAGCATAACAGAATACATGACAGAAATAAGACCAAACATATGTGCCATATCAAGGAATGTAACTGGCCTAAACCCACTTACTAATGAAAAAGACAATGAAGTTAGCTCACAAACAAAACTCAACTCTATGATTCATCTAGGAGAACCACATAGGGGAAAAAAAAAAATTCTCAAATGTTTAAAACAAAACAAGAGGCAAAGGTACGTCAGCCAAACCAAAAGAAAGGAGGGATGAGAGCTACAGTATCAGACCAGATTGAAATAAGGGCAAAGGACATTTGAGGACCCAGAGAAAGGCACTTTAAATGGTAAAAGGCACAACAAAGTGAGAATAATTGACATCTATGCACCAAAGACCATCAGCCTTCACACTGCACGTATTATTACAGGACAGACAGTATCACATCAATGGACAGAAGTCCATCAGGGTGAAAAGGACCCATGTTAGCAGTAATTGTAATTCACTTCTCAAAGTCCATGGGTAGATCAAATAAGTAAGGATCTTAAAAAGCCTAAGCAAATTAATAAGGCATAGATAAGTGATACATTTCAACTCAATACACTTAAAACAAGGAATATGCCTTCCTTCTAAATGTCCATAGGATAGTCATAAAGGGGAAAAAAAACAAAAAACAAAAACTAACCACAAAGAAATCTCAGTAAATTCTAAGAGGTGAGAATAGTACGAAACTGATTCCACTGCTGTTATATTAGAAAGTCATAACAAAATGAGAAAAAACAAACAAGCAAAAAACTGTGTTTTCAACAACTCTTGGGATAAAGATGAAACAAACTAAAATCGCAGAATGCCTAAAAATATCAAACATGAAAAATTTAAATGCCAGAATGTGGTTAAAGCAGTAATCATAGGAAAGTTCATAGCCCCATAAAACTATACCAATAATAGGACAATCTAAATGAATGAATTAAATGTCCAACCCAGTAAGTGAGGGAAAAAAATAATATAAGCCCAAATAAGGCAGAAAGAAGAAATTAATAATGATAGAAGGATCAACTGAATTAGAAAAGAGAAGGGGGACAGAATTAATAAAGAAAGTAGATCATGTGTTAGCTTACTTAAACAAGAAAAAGAAGAGGAAGCAAACTTATATAAAAGAGGAAGCAAAAACAGGAAAAACAACTCTCCGTTAAAGAGGCAGTTAAATACCTACAGAAGGTTTCCTTTTAAAAAATATGAGCTATACAAGCTCTTTCTGAAGTCATACAAATAAATATGAAAGATGTGCAATGGGCATAGGGTTGATTTTACAAGATAAAAAAATTTTACAGATCTTTGGTATAATAATACAAATACAGTTAACACTACTGAACTGTACACCTAAAAATGGTTAAGATGGCAAATTTGTGTTATGTGCTTTGACCACAATATTTAAATAAACAAATGAATGAATGTAAGAAAATGACATTGAAGAGGATTACCCAAGCAAATATGAAAATATATTGTAAACCCATAATATACCTACAAGGGTGATACTGGCCCATGGGTAGATTAATGGAAGAGAATCCCAAGATTTTCCTAAACATATGAGAAAATGGCATTGCTTATTAGTGAAGACAGATCATTTATTAAGTGACTTCGGGATAACTAGATAGCTTTCTGGAAAAAGAAAAGGTGGACCGATGCCTCACTCCTTACCCCTTAATAAATTCCAGATAAATAAAAGATTTAAATGTTAAAACAACCCAGCCCATGAAAACATTAAGAGAATTTTTTTAAAATGTACTCTAAATGAGGAAAGTCTGAGTATGATACAAAAACAAAGTTTTTGCTTGTTTGTTTGTTTGTTTGTTTTCAAAGAGATTGTTAAATTTAAATAAGTATCTTCCAGCTTAACTCACTCCTGGGAGGACTGGCATACTTACAAGGGTATTTGTTGCAACCACATTTATAATAGCAAAAGATTACTAAGGGCCCATCAAAAGATACAGAGTAAATAAATTACAATACATCTTACACTGCGGTTAAGAAGACTGTGGCAGCTCTGCGTGCAATTGGGAATGAGACTGGATCCAGCCTATGTCATTAAGTAAGAAGGGAAAGTGGCAGGAAGCTCTCCCGTGGTACCCGAGGAGGAAAATACACACTGTTTGTGCACGTTTTTTCTTCACAAAATAAGCAAATCACACAAACACTGACCGCATGCCGCACAGAGGATCCATTTGGGGGCAGTAGTCTTTTTGCCATCACGGAAAGCCTCACAGCCCCCCTTTGTAGAAAGAGGAGGACAAAGTATCACCCATGGCCTTCACTGGAGGCCCAGAGTAACAATGAACACCCACAACGGGGCTGGCGGGAATCGGCCCGCTCCCGGGCTGGGCAGGACCCCCTTCTCCACGGCACCCTCACGCCACTGCTTCCAGGTCCACCTGTCACCTCCTCTCCGAGGAAAGGGGCCCCGAGGCAGTCGCAGACGTGGGCCTCCCTGGGCGCCCACGACCCCTGTCCCCGAGGCCAGAGGCTACAGGTCTGGTATCTGCACCTGCTCCCCCCAGGGCCAAGTCCCTCTCAATCGGATGCAGGCAGCTTACTGAGCACCTCCTTTAAGCTGCCCACACGGAGCGCCCAGTCTCGGGAGCCAGACAGACAAGTGAACAGGCAAAGACAACGTGCGGTGGGGACGCAGGAGGCGGAGGCTTCCTGCCAGGACGGGAGGATGCCTCAGTAGAGCGCTGAGGGGTCCAGCGCAGTGATTTCAGTGGAGGGGCTGGGGACTGAGGGAAACTCTTAATGCACCCGGTTTACATGCTGTCCTTTGTCCTTGAGCTTCCTCCAGGGACCTGGCTCAGAGAGACACAGCCTCTGGCCCAGGATCAGAACCCCTGTTCTGACTCTTGGGCCCAGAAGCCAACTCCAGCTCAGGCTGCCTGGGTCCTTGGCACTGGGCTAGGATGAGGGCAGGGCCGGGCCTCACTCAGCCTGGCCCCTCACGCCTGGGGCGGAGCTGGCCCTCCCGGCTGCTGCGTCACAGAGGACCCACAGTGACCTGTGGTGAATTCGTTGTCTCCTCGCCGGGGGGAGTGTGGATCAGTACGGCCGCCCTGGAGGCCAAGCTGGCCACCAGCACGCAGCGCCTTCACAAAGCACCGGTAACCCTGCCCTGGACGCTGGCCCTCTGGGACTGATCCGGCGGCAGAAGGGCAGATGCCAAGAATGCCCACCTTAGTCTCATGAATGGAAAAACTGGAAAGCGTTCATCACCAGCCGGAAGGGACTGCCTAAGCGCACCGGGCACGTCAACACGGAACTACTTAAGTCATGTGGAAGGAGAACGTCTAAGGACCAGGACCTGGATGGCCTTGACCCCGTGAGGAGGACGGCCCTCGTCCACCAGTTCTTCCACGCGGTCAGCAAACATCGAGACCCGGCGGGTGCGGCCGACGCTGTCCGTCCCCAGGGCGCCCGCTGGGACTGGGGGACACCATCTACAGGCCACGAGAACTTGAGGAGGGGCCACAAAAGGAGGACACGCAGCTCGGTGGTGGGGTGTGAGCGCATGCCGGTGTGGGCGGCAGCAAGGCTTCCAGGAGGACCGAAGAAGGAAAGGCGGGACTAGGGGAAGTCACGGGGCACAGGGAAAATGGCCGGGGAGAGAGGGCAGCTTCCTGGCGGAGGCAGAGGGGTGGAGGGGGCCCGGGGTGCACACGGCGGGGAGGACGGCGGCGCTGGGAGAGCACAGAGGGACGGGGGCGGGGCCGCGGGGGGCACGTGTGCTGGTCGGGGAGGGACCTCTAAGCCTCAGTTAGGACACTCCAGTCCATCCTCAGCGATAACGGGAGCCAAGGAATTGTTTTCGGTGTTTAAGAGTGACATCATCGGGGTCACGTTTGGGAGGGTCACTTGGGCTGCAGGGAGGACCCCAGGTCGCAGGAAGCGGATTGGGGGCAGGAAGAGCAGTTTGGGGGACCAGTCATGTAGTCTTTTCACTCGGCAGTTTCTTCCATAAAACACAGAATAATGCTTATTCCAGCGGGTAGTTACGAAGAGTAAACGAGGTGACAGAGTTACTGGACACGCCGCGTGCAGTAAGTGCCCCCCAAATGCAGCTGTTCTTTTGGGAAAGGTTATCACAATAAAGCAGGCTCCCAAACGTGATTTTAAAACTAGAATGCTTGGGGCCAGATAGAAGAATGGGGGGCGCAGGGTCGAGTGGGTGGTGGGAGGGGAGAGGAGAGAGGAAAGGTCCTGCAGAAGGGCAGGAACAGGCTCTGGGCACCGGGGGGCCCAGCACAGCCGAGGCTCTCAGGGCTCCAGACAGGCAGTGGGGCCTCTGCGTTCAGTGGCTGCGAGGAGGGGGAGGGCGGCTCACAGAACACGCCGGGCACGCCGGGGCCCAGGGCAGGGCTGCCACCCACCAACGAAAGGGCAGGAGGGGACTGGCTGATCCCACAGGGTCATTCCCTGGCGGGGGGTCAGGAGTGGCCTGGGGCGTTTTCTTTGTATGTGGGGTTTTTTGTTGTTGTTGTTGTTGCTGTTGTTTTGGGTTTTTTTAGTTATTTCTGAGATACACATTTTAAAGTAATAACTAGAATTATGACATAACATTATACCAGAACATGTAAGATTTTTAGAAATTTCATGTAATGTCTGAAACACTTACATTAACATATTTCCATACAAGTAACCCTAAGAAAGTTTAGTATTAGTTGTCTTGTTTGTCTGTTTGTTTATACGGCAGGTTCTTGTTAGTCATCCATTTTATACACAGCAGTGTCTATATGTCAGTCCCAATCGCCTAATTCAGCGCACCAGCACCCCACCCCGCCGTGGTTTTCCCCCCTCGGTGTCCGTACGTTTTATATGCGCTTTTTGTTTTCAGTTTCTTTCCTTCCTTTTTTATATCCTGTATAAATTATTTTTCCTTTTTTTAAAAAATCAATTTACATATATATATATATATTTTTTGGCAAAGGTGCCAAATGGCTTCCCTGTACCCATTGCCGGGCCACCTGGGCCTCAGACCAGACGGCCATTCGCCACGGCTGGGCCACAGGGAGGGGTCCTCAGACCAGGCCGACCAGCCGCTGGGACTCACCAAAACCACCCGATTCCCCTGGCCCAGCAGACCCAGCCTGGTCCGTGGTCCGTGGGCCTGAGGGCTAACACTTTGGCCCGGGAGCAGCTGTCTGGAGACGTAGCCTGTGGGGGAGAAATCCACAGCCCAGCACCATTGCTAAGTTCCCTGGGAAGGAGGCGGGGGTCCATGGGCAGCTCACCTGCCAGGGAGGCCTGCGCCACACGCACCCAAGATACAAGTACTGCCATCGGTCCTCGCAAATCTCACGCTAGAAACAAACTAACCGTCTCCCCCACCAAGGCCTCCATGTTACCCAGTTTGGTGAAATGACGTTTTGCAAGAGTTGGGCCACGTCTCCCCGCAGAGTCCCAGGAGGGCGGGATGCAGCCCGACCTCAGGCACAGGACAGTCTGGCTGCCTGGCGCGCCGGGATCCAGACTCCAGAACGGAGCTGGCAGAGTGCACAAGGGGCCACTGAGGTAGACGGAGCAACATGCAGACGTGATGAACCCATAGCACCTTCCAGGTGGTTCTGTCCCCGGTGCCGCAGGCTCCGTGCCCCACCCCAAGCACAGCGCTGGCTCCTTTGAGACAGGTGGCCAGTGTCGGGGTCCAGGGCTGCCTCTGGCCGCTGCTTCCAGGACACCCGCCAAGCTCCCACCCGGCAAGCGCACCAGGCTACGTGGAGATGGTCTGCTGACCGACCTGGGCCCCCTGCCTGCACTGGACCAGGAGTGCCCAGAAGGCCGGGGTCAAGTCTAACTTATCTGTGTCCCCAGCACCTGGGACAGTGCCTGGTGCAGATGGACAAATCCATCAATCCAAGAACCTACATATTCCACATAAGCTGAAGCAACAAAAACCCCATGTGTCTGTTTCCTAATTTGTAAAAGGGGGACAGTAACGATGACCTCAAGACTTGTGCGGCTCGGACAAACCACACGGAGAGTCTGGCGTCATGCTCCCCAAATGTGAGGGTGGATCATTCTCTGAGGCAGGGCAGCGGGTGACCTCACACAAGGCATCACGTGGCCGCTGCTTCCCAGACAGGCGTTACCCTCGGGCCTGCAAGTGCTGCCCACACATCACAGCGCGGCCCCGGACCTGGGGGTTTGCTCGGTGATGATCTGGAGGCTGTGCACTGAAAGCATCCCCTCCAAGATGTAGCCAGCACCTGACTGGTATTCACTGGCTGTGGATGACAGACAGGACAGACCAGGCACTAGGAAGCTATGCAGAGGAGAGCTTCGGCTGTCGGCTGAAGAAGGTAGAAGGGGCACAGCTGTGGGCCAATCAAATCATCGTGGGAAACGGCTTAGCCCACTAGTCACCACCGGCCAGCATCCACGGAAACGACTGGAACCGGCCCTCGAAGCAGGCCGTCGGGAAGCCCACCGGGCTCTGCCACCCTCCCAGCCTCGTCTTCCCACCCGGAGGTGCAGCCTCCCCAGCTCGCAGCTCCGCTCCCGGATGGACCGAGACAGGAGGCGGCCGACTCGGGGTCCCGTCCCAGGCCCCTCCCCAGCCCTGCCGTGGCTCTGTCCTGTCCGGTCCTGCCTTGCCTTGGGATGCTCCACAGAGAGAACGCATGCAGTCCTGGATCCACCCCAGAATCTAGCTTCCTCTCCTCCTCGACCGCCACACGACGTCAATCCTGGTGGTCCCCACCGCCCCAGGCCCACATCCCCGCTGAGAGGGAAGGAACAGGCTCTCGCAAGATCACAGGCATCTCTTCAAACCTTCGCCCAGGATTTGGTGCCCTCAGCATCTCCAGTTTACAAATAAGAAACCCAGGCCCAGAGAACTTGATGACTCGCCCACAGAAGTTGCCCCATGAGGAAGCAGCAGACAGGACTGAGACCCGTGGTGGGTTTGTGCCATCCACAGGTCTGCTTGTGACACGTGATGCAATCATCATCACGCAGCAAACCTGACGGCTGTGCTCTCTGCCACCACCCCACAGAGTATTAACAATTTCAGGGAATCCTTGCTGAGGGAATGACCCCCAAACACAGAAAAAGCTCTATGGACAGCCAATGCAAGTAACTTAGCTAACAACAAACACCTCCAAAAAACAGAAACATCCAAACACCAAAGCAAGTACTAAGTTACCTTGTATCCATTTGATGAAATTATGGTGAGGACTTAAACAGCATGTGTTAAGACATGTTTATAACATGGGAAATACTTATGTTTTGTCAAGTATAAAAAAGGACACAGGTATGTATAACTGATTTAGTTTGTTGTAGAGGGAAAACTAACACACTATTGTAAAACAATTATACTCCAATAAAGATGTTAAAAAAAAAAAAAAAAAAACCAAAAAAAAAAAAAAAAAAAAAAAAAAAAAAAAAAAAAGGACACAGAAGTACCACTACAGTATGATCATCTCTAGGAACAAAATTTAAGTTGGGGGATAGCAAAAAGACTTAGAAACGCACACAAATGAAATGAAATAGAGAGTATTTTGGGGGGAGGATATGGGAAAAGATTAATTTTTCTCTATGCAACTTCTCTGATTTCCCCCTGGCTTTCTACAGTGAGAATATATTGCTTTCGTGAAGTGAGCTAGTGGAAAGGTCAAGAGTCCAGGGTGGGGAAAGCTGCCTTTGAAGAACCAGGAGGACAGCCCAAGTCATGGGGTAGGAGCTGGTGGCCCCAAGATGCCGGCTCCACTGCAGAGGGGACAGTGAGGGTGGGAGGTGACGTGTGCTGAGGCCAGGGATGAAGACCCCACGTCACGCGTGGGGGGCTGGGGAGGCCAGCCCGGGGCAGGAGGGAAGCAGACGAAACTCTCCACCTTCCCTCACGGGCCACTACCCTGGAACTGCGTTCACAAGAGGGTGAGAAAGTCACCCCAGAAACCCAGGCTCCCACAATGCCCATGTCATGATCAATGACCAAGAGTCACACAGTCACTTGACAAAACAGCTCAAGAGCCTTAAATATGTGCACATCTTTGGACTTCATAACTCTAAAACTAGGAAACTGGTCTAAGTCAGGAACGTCTACATACGGATGTTCCTTGGAAGCAGCCAGACATGGTAATAGTTAAATTAATCATGACACTCTGAACAGGAAGATACTACGCACTGTTTCTGCTGGAGACTATGGCTGCCTTGAAGACAGGAACCGGGCTGCCCGGGATGCCGCTGGGAGCCCGAAAGCGCAGCCCCGAGCTGCCTGGCTCCGCGGACACTGACAGTGAGACCTCCTGGCAGAAACGCCTTTCAGGTCCTGATATTGTTGCTTAAAACGTCACGCATCTCCTCCAGGATAAAATCTTCTAATACCTGCATTATTTGTCAACACACTGGTATGTATGTGACACGTGACACGGAAAACACCTGCAAGGAGACCAAGGCAAATCCAGCAAGGGCCGCTGACCTCTCCCAACGTACCCTCCACACCCCCAATCTCTGGAATGAGTCAGACCCTCCAGGGCTCACTCCCAGACTGCTGGGGCCTTGGGGAATTTCTTCTGACTGACACCGATGCCTTAATACAAGTTTTGTGTCACTGTGTCTCCTCGGGCTGCTTGGGGCCGGGAGTCTGATCCTCCTCAGCTGCCACATTGGGTGGAAGTAGCTGGCTGAGCCCAGGTCACTAAGAGACAAGACATTCCAGACGAGGAAAGCGAGGGACACCCCCAGCGGTGCGAGCAGCGACACATTCCACGGACACAGCGCCCGCCCCCTTCCGCCCGCTGGCTGGACCGGCGAGGCGGGCGGCCCCCGCGGAAGGAGCCCCGGGTGTAGCACACGGTCCGCTCGCAGGTGCCGTGTCAACGCCCCTCACAGGACCCCGACAGCCTTCACGGCGGGAGCAGGGAGCCCAGCAGAGGGGGCGGCCCCCGTGCGGCGGAGGGGAGGGGCTCTCACAAACTGAAGGGGAGGGGAGGGAACGCCAGGAGGAAGGCCTGTTTTTCTCTTCAGACCCCTGGGATAATTTTCCTGTGTCTCTAGCAAGCCAGAGGGGGAGGTCAGGCTAATTACTTAAGTGGAGGAAATACCAGATACTAATTTACAGTGGTTTCTGGGGTAAAGAGAAGAAAGAAGGTACATGTGTATGATTGTTTGCATCTGACCCAACATAGATTACATGATGGAATCATTTCCAGAGAATGATAAAGACTCTCACTTCAACAAAAATTCTACATTTAGTTGGTTTCTCAACAAAATTTTGTCACTGCTATTTAGGAAGGCAGAGACTGGGGTGAGAGTTCCAGGTGCAACGGGCGGCGAACGTTCAAATACCTTTTTGGAAGTGCCACCTTAGGGCGATCGATGGCTCAGGGACTGAGCGCCAGGCTGATTAGGGTGTTTACCAAACAAACTCCATCAGAGCTGGTCCGGGGGGGAGGAGCTAACAGCAGCCTCGCTCCCGCCCACCTGATCACAGGAGATGCAGAAACACCTGCAGAAGGCACGCCCACGCGGACACCAACTGCCCCCCACGGAGGACGGCAGCCTCTGCAGCAAATGGACCCCGAGGGCACCTCCACATCACTGCTCAGAGGGCAGCGAGCCTGGTCACGAGGCTGTGCCCGGGCAGAGCTCGGTAGACACGCGGAGGCCGGCGCGGCGGTGAGCTTCCCTCCCCACACGGCTCTCTGTGACGTCAGCACACAGCGTGAAGAGCGAGCCTGCACATTCCGAGAAAAGGAGCGCGTGCCCCCGAGGGGACGAGCGATACTCACCCCACAGGAGAGGGGCCAGCTGCAGATGCTCCAGGACCAGCTGGCTCAGGAGTCCTTCCACGCTCGCCTCACCTGTGCGCTTCAGAGAGGGGTGAGCTGTGTTAAGGAAAACTCCGCCGCCTCCGAGTTCCGGGCCAGGGGGAGAAGTTCTAGAAGTTTCTCCACAGACTCCCTAACGGGAAACTTCCCACGGCAGGTGAACGTCCGCCTGCTCTACAGGGATGGTCTAACCAACCACAAGATATCTCCTGAGTTGTGTGGGAAACAGGTTCGTAAATGTGGCAAAGGGCCTCTCCCCCCTCCCCCCCCACCATCTGGTAAATTGAGCTGTTCTGTGAAGAAGGGAAATCCACGGGGATAATTTCAATCCAACAGCTATTCTTGCTGGGGGAAATAAAGAAGAGGGAACGTTGTTTTTCCTAAAAAGGATGCAAACTGTGGCTTACTGTTCAATACAACCAAGTGCCTCTCTCTCTAAACGTGTCAGTTTCATGCTGGTTTCACGTCTGCCCTGTTATACATCTTGATGTAATTACACATATTATTACAAAGGGACTCATGCAAGTTCATAATTGAGGAAGTCATTCGGCCTCTCAGCAAGTATCGGTGGATGAAGAAATTAGGTTTAGAAATGCAGAAAATAGACGTCTCCAAGGCGCTAATGTTAAACAGCCAGTGTGGTCCTCAGAGAGAGATCTATATACCTCTCTCCCTTTTCCTACATAAATTAAAACCCCGGTACTTAGGTTGCAATCAAAAGGGAAGAATGTCATTCCTGACATTCTCTAGTGACTGAGGAAGTGGGGGAAAATCCCATTACTTTCTTCCATTAGCAAGTTAATTGCATTCAACAAACACAGGGTGTGTCTGAAACAAGACAGGCATGGTGAGAAGCACTGAGGACAGTGAAATGACTGGACATGAACCTTGAACTTGAGAGGCTCACATTCCAACAAAGATGACGATATAGGAAGAGACCATTGCACCTGCCCAGCCCGAGGACAGCCCGGTCGGGGTAAAGCCACACAGGCAGAGTCGAAGGGGCTGGGGCAGGCAGCGTGGGGTGCCGAGGCCCCGAGGGAATTAAGACCAGAGCTCCCAGGCCCCTCCTGCCAGAGAGGGACAGCCCGGCCCTCAAAGAGCCCGGCCGAGCATCCACGCAAAACTCTTCAGACAAGAGGGCTGCCTAGGAGAGCCAGCTGGCCGCACACGGCAACGGGCCTCAGACCAGGGCACAGGCCAAGCTGTCGGCATCCAGGATGCTCACGAGCGGCCACCTACCTCTCCAGCCCCGGGTCCTGCTTTGGCTGCCTTGGCCCCGTTTCAGCTCTTCCAAAACACACCGTGCTCTCTCAGAACTCCATACCCTCCACCTTCTGTGCTCTTTGCCTGGAAATGCTTTTCCCTGCCCTCTTCCCCCTCCTCACTGTACTCATACTTTAACTCTTACCGCAGACCTCACTTCCTCCAGGAAGGCCTCTCTGAACCGTCTCTGCCCCGAAGGCTCTCGGCATCCCCTCGGCAACCCTCACCAGGTGTGTGTGTCTTCCATCGTCTGGCTTCACCACTCGCCTGTCAACTGGGTGAGGGCAGAGCCCTCATTCTGGGGTCTGGAACAGTGCCCGGATCATCGTGGCTGCTCCATGAGCGTTGCCTGATGACTAAATGGAGGCTGGCATGAGCCAGCATCCCAGGTAAGGGGTGGAGGGGCCGCAGTTGTGTGTGTGTTTCTTTCTGTTTTCTTTCCTGGCTCTCTCTGGGGGTTAGTTTCACTTGTATGAAACTATGACTTCAGAATATGGCATATTACTCCCTCTTGTTAAAAAAAAAAAAAAAAAAAAAATCATGCCAGGCTTTTGAGGCTGATCGCACCCCGGTGCTTGAAGAACAGAAATAGTGCCTAACAAACGCGGCCAGGATGAGGAGCCTCTGAAATGATTAGTTAGAAGAGCAAGTTAGCATGTGAGTAATTACAAAGTTGCCAAATGGCACTGGGGCTTTGGAAACCATTCCAATAGCATATTTCCGTATTCATTTGCTTTCGGACATGAGCCATAAAATTATACAGCTGAGCTAGTAAAGCTAATTACCTGCACACACATCCCGTCCCCTTCAGCCCCATGAGCCACCAAAGCAGTCTTGTGTCTGAGCCTGGACACAGGATCGCAACCCTGGCTGACCTGTCAGCTACGCAGATGCTCCATCGGCCACTTTTACAGCCCAGGTTACAATGTTACAGTGAGGACAGTGGACATGGCAGTGGCTTCTCTTTCCTAAACACATGGACTCTGGCGCTGGGGGCAAGAGGTCAATAAAGAATGATGATGAGGAGAAGAATTCCTATCATTATTTCTTCTAGAAAGAGTATTTCCAAAGTGAGTCCCATGAGAGAGGCTGTGTGCTAAGTGTTTCACATGTATCTTCTCAATTTAACACTATTTTCAAATTGAGAATGTGGTGGGTATAAGATAGGGACTGTTATTCCCATTGCAGAGATTTTAAAAACCCAGGCCCATGGGGATAACAAGAAAGCAGACCCGGCTAGGAGGTGGCAAGACTGAGGCCGCCTGACCCTGGAGCCCACACTGCAGCCCGCACTTGCAGACACTTTACTATGAACGCAGTTATCGATTCCTCACAATAAACGTGGAAGCCAGGACCCGTGATCCCCACCGGACAAACGAGGATCCTCCATGCACAGGGCCAGGGCCCGGCCAGGACCCCAGCGCTGCCGGGGTCGGAGTCACCGCCTGCTCCCAGCAAGGCGCGTGTTGGCCAGCCTCCTTCCTCCAGCCCTGAGGGAGGCCTACGGGGAGCTCTCCGTGGTGCTGAAGTACCTGTCTCCCCCTTCAAGCCCTGCCTAGTCACCTGGGGCGCAGCAAATTAAGTTTCCAGGTCAGCCATCATCTCACACAGTGCTCACAACAACCTCAGGTTGAGGAAACCCCTTCGCGGACGTTAAGCCACACGGCCAGGAAGGGAGGATCCAATTCAGCTCTTTAGCTCCAGGTGCAGAGCTCCTCCCTGCCAGTGGGTGGGCCTAGATTCACGTCAGGGTATCAATACCTACAACGTGGGCCGTGGTAGCTGCTGGGGACGAGAAGACCAACCAGGTGAGAGCCTTCCTACTTTTAAGAAGCCCAGCCTACTGTGCAAGGATGATACCTTAGTATGATTAGCCACCCATCATTGTTAACTACATTCAGTTAATCAATATTTGTGCAGAGTTTTGTTTACAAACGTTTTCATGTACATCGTCTCAGCTAATCTTCTACGAGTCTTGGGAACCATGGATATTTGCTTCCAAGTCTTACAAACACCGCCAGATGCAAGGAAAATGCATAAAGTTAATAAAATACCTCCCCTTTCATTTTCTGCTAGCCCATTAGCAGTGAAATATGCAGTCATGTGCTGCAATCAAAGGACCCTTTAAAACCACGGAGCCGTTTTTGAGATCCTGCCTGTGTGTATGGGACTGAAGTTTACCATGACCCAGCCTGATGCTCTAGAAAAAAATGACTGTTCGATCGGCTCTTCCCTTGGGGAACATGCAGCCTGGCGGGTGGCAGGCCTGGGTCCTCTCACAGGACAGTGCAGCACCGAGCTCTCAACACCGGGTTGTTACAAGTGGTCTACTGAGAGCCAGCCCGTGACAGCAGCTGATGCAGACGTTTCTAAACGGGCTCCCGGGTGAGTGCTGCTGAGTGGGGAGCTCGTTGAGGAGCAAGCCCGCACCTCGGCCCCACCCCCGCCAGGAAGACGGGCTGTCTGCGCCCTGTGTGCCAGCTCTGGAGTGATAACCCCAGGTGCAGGGACTTAGCCCAGCCCCACTTCAGCTCAGATCAATTAGCAAATTGTCACAACTAGAAATTACGCTAATGGAAAGGCTGCTTTAGGTGATTAATGAGCCTCTTTCCCATGACTCTGTCCTCCGATTTGCTTCGTGAACTTTGAGAATGCTGATGCGGGGCTGTTCTCGTCCCAGCAGGGGCGCCAGTGTCTGGGCTCAGCTCCCTGGACAGCGCCACGAGCTGCCAGGGAGAGTCTGCACGCGGTTCGGGGCTGCAAGCCTTGCCGGGGGAGAAGAGTCGAGTCGGAGGATGGAGGGCAGAGCTGTGGGGTAGGTGTGTCCGTCAGCAGCGTGCCCGAGGAAGGCTACGTCTCTTTGGCTTCATCGGGGAAATGGGGGTAACCTGAAGGGCTTGGCAGAGACCAGATCCTCTTTTGCTCTTTTGCCCAACACAGAGCTAATAAGAGCGCAGACTCTGAAGCCGGACAGCTGGACGAGAATCCAAGCTCTTTCACTTACTAGCTGGGTGACCTGGAACAAGTTAGGTAAACTCACAGGACCTCAGGTTTCTCATCTGTGGAATGTGGATAAAAACTACTTCACAGGGTTTTTGTAAAAACTGAGTAAGTCTAGGTAAATTGCTCAGAACAGTGCTGGCATCTAGTAAGTGCCATAAGGTGTAGCTGTTACTTAAGCTCTGGGATTTTATGATTCCATTATGTAAGCTACACATGCTCACAGTAATTGTCACGCCAGAAGTACACGGAATGTGTAAGAGCCCAGCGCGCTCCCAGCCACATGAACACACTGCATGCCGATTCGTGTGCACGTTCACTCTCTCTCTCTCTCTCTCTCTCTCTCTCTCTCTCACACACACACACACACACACACAGATTTGGAACTTTGCTTCGCATACTAGGGAAAAGTCCTTCCCCACTCTCGTCAGCCGGCCAAACCTGAAATTTATGCTCTAAGCGCCAAACCCTGATTCCATTCAGAGTAACTTCAAGGTGTACGTATTTGGATTCGGGGGAGTCAAGAATCAAATATGTGTCCCTCCCACCTCACTCCCTCCATCCCCTGAAGGCTAAGGGGCCAGGGCAACTTTACATCCTCGAAGGCTGGGAGCAACGCTTCTCTCGGGCTCCCACGGCTTCCCCACTATGAGGATTAAAGGCCTCGGAACCAAGCGATTTACCCACAGCTGTAAACACTCACTCCCTAAAGACAAATACAAGATGCAGCCCTGCACGTTACTGAAGACGATCAAGGAATCCGCTGTACTGATAAAGGGAGCTACTTGTATTAAAATTCATTTAGATGAAACTCTCTCTCCTAACATGACTATCAGAAAAACCTAGTGCACTGTTTTAAAGGCGTCTCATCTAAAAATACTTAATTTCTCCCAGGGAATGAGAAGACAGAGCTCCATCAGAAGCATCTTCGAGAGTTAGCTAGAAGCCAATTAGAGAGGCTGAGAGGCAATCCAGGGCAAACAGCGAAAGCTCTGCCTCAGTCTATGAAGGGAGGAGGGCTTGGCTATCGGCAAATCCTCCTCACTGGCGGGGATGTGGTCTCGGAAACTGAGAAGCCGGGTGTGGCCGTGTGCCAGGTGGCCTGTCCTGGTGGTGACCAACCACACTGAGGACGTCGTGCCTAGTCTTACAGGGTTGACCCCAAGTACAGACTATGACAAACGTCACAGCCGCTGTTGCGCTTCTGGGATTTATAGAGGGCCACTGGTGTGTGTGAGGGAGGCCAGACATGCCGCCGTCAGCGGCACGGCCCGGGTCAGCCCTGGGGAGGCAGCCCCTCCGGGGGCACAGCCGTGCTCTCAAGAGAACAGCCACACCGCGCCACCTCCTTCCGCTTCCCGGTTATGGAGGACTATGTGCCCTCTGTGTCCCCGGAAGGCATTCCAGCCCCCACTCTGGGCTGCTGATTCTTAGGCACCTAAGGCCCACTTTGCCACCGGGGTCCTTGGGCCTCTGCCTCACCCTCAAAGCAGCCAGATGGTTACAAACGATCTCCAGACAGAAGGCGGGAGACACGTGCTTACCAGACCAGACCACCTGGCAGAGACTCAGCCCAGGTGGTCCAGGCCTCCAGCCTCACGGGGATCAGCTGAACGGGGCACCCAGTCCTTGTCGGGAAACCTATGTGGGGTTGGATTCCAATCGGTCAGCAAGCGTCTCAGCAAACCCTGAAATGCTCTCTGAAGAGAGATTTGCAACAGAAACGAGGAAAGCGAGAAGGGGCGCCGACGACAAGCTTGCTCTGAGCGTCTCCACCGCAGACGCCCTGCGCAGGGCTGCCCCCTGGAAATGGAGACGGGCTTCCACCAAGACGAATCTTGCTGCTTGCAAACTCCCTACCTGCGTTCACCACAGCACTCGGCGTAGCGCAACCACGCTGGTGACCATCGGCTGCATCAATTGGATGGAAACCCCTGGTTCACCAAAAGGTTTCCGTGGCTGCGCGGAAGGATTTACAGGCAGCACCGGCGCGGGGGAGAGCGCACACGCCCGGGCTCCCGTCGGGCAGAGTCCACGCCTGACCTTTGCTCACCGCGGTGTCCCCGGCGCTGGGCGCAAACCGCAGCACATCGTAGGTCATCAGGAAATAGCTGCCGGCACGCCCCGACCTCGGGAACAGCACAGCCCGGCAAGGGAGACAGCCCTGGGAAGAAGACAAGCTCTCCTGTGCTCTGTAAGCAGTGTTCCAAACAAGCGTTAAGCATGGGACTTGCAGGACCCCAGAGGAGGGGCAGTTCCAGCCGGGGCCAGATGGCAGAGGGGGCAGAGAGGGCTCCGTGGAAGATGGAACGCGGGAGGCCAACCATAAAGGACGGCCCACACCTGCTCCAATGCTGACGCTTGTTTCTCCGTCTCTGAATTACCGTGGAAAGTGGAAACAGGTATGGTCAGCTTCCAGGGCATCCCCAAACCAGACGCTCTGGGTGACTATCAGAACTGCCAACCAGAGGCGGAGGTGAGGACGCCAGGGGACAGTCGTGGGGGAGGTCAGGCCCAGCGTCCCCCGTCCAGGAGAAGCCTCACCTGAGGCCGGGTCACCTGAGCAGCGCCGGGTCTCCCAGCAGGAAGTGTGTCCCCTGTACGGACACCTCCAAGGGTCAGGGGCCGTGACGGCACCACGAGGGGGAGGCCTCACTTCAGGTTGACCTCAGTCAAGAGGAAAATAACACGCGTTCTGGGATCCTGGCTCTCCGGCTCCCGGCACCATCTCAGGTGAGTTACGTAATTGCCAAAATTTACTTATTTACTTCTTAAAAAGGGGTAGGTATCACCTGTTTTGTAGGTTTGAGGGAAAGTGCTAATATCCTGTCTGGCGCCCGGTACGGGATCAGAGGGGCAGATACAATTGTTAGAACCGACCCTAACGGCAACGGGCAACCCCGGAGCAGGTGTCCTCACGGTGCTGCACAGACGGGGACACGGGCCTGACAGGTCACCACCTCCCTGCCGGACGCAGGAGGCAGCAGAGCCAGACCTTCGGAGCCGGGGCTCCGGCCCCCAACGATGCAGCATCTTTGGTCCCAGCCCAGAGGCAAATGCAGAGGGTCACTGGGTCACGTGCAGGGGCTACTACCTGCTACTGACAGAGTTCCGGGAGAGCCGGCTGTTTTAAGGTTTCCCAATTTCAGTAAAAACGGCCCAGCGGCGGCAGCTGGAGGGAAGGAGGTTAAAAGAAGAAGAATGGAAAGCAAGGGCGTGTTTATCGGGAAAGCACGGACAGGCCTTTCTGTGCAGGCCGCCCCTCCCCGCCCCCAGGAGCCCCACCGACGTCACCCCGAGGCGAGTTCCTCCTACGAGATGGGAGCGCTCACGAGGACACTCCCTTTCAAAGTCACCGGGCTGAGGTGGCACACGGGGCAGGCAAGGGAAGGGAGCGGGCTTCAGCACAGGTGCCCGTGAGGAACGCGGATCGAAGCGCAAGGACAGGAGAGCCCCACGTGGGACGGGGGCAGAGCCTGACGGCGGGCAGGGCGCTGGTCCTGCAGGCGCCACACGACGGGGCTCCTCGTGGTACCGTCACGTCCCCCCGCTACACGAGGAGGAACGGGAAACAGAGGGGTTAGGCTGAGACCCAGCGGCTGGCGGGCAGGGGTGAGGCGGGGGCAGAGCGCCTGCCGGTCCCATGTCCAGCTCGGCTGCCCGGCACCCCTTCCCCGGCCCCGCAGACAACACACTAAAGTAACTGACACACGGGAGCCGTGCAAGCGGCGGTTTTCATAGCAGTGATGATGGCAAAAGTGATAAACAGAAGAGAGATAGGTATTGTAAATCTAAGGGGAAAAAGCACTATTCAATACAGGAGCTCATTTGGCTGGGCCAGCGTGTACATGCCACCTCAGAACCAGGGAACGCCAGGGCTGAAAACACCACTAGGCCCCCGGTGCTCAGCGCTCCTGGGTGGCCAGGTGCCCTCCACCACCTCCTCCACATGAGGTCACCCTGTCCCTGCAGAGGTGGGTCTCCTGACCCACCAGGCAGCCTGCGGGGACCCTTGGACTGTGTTGGCTCTCGGCCAGTTACCAGGCTCCTTGTAATAAAGCCTGCCCTGCATCTTTCACAGACCGGGGGTGAGGCGGGCGGCGTCAGATGAGAGGAGGGTCCTGAAAGCACGGCTGGGTTGTATTGGGAGGGAGGGAGGGACAAATCTTCACGGCCTACAGGGAGGCTGGGCTCGGCCGGAGGGCCCTGGAGGTCGGTGCTCACAGGATGCTGCGGGACCTGAAGGAGGAGGCCACGGAGCCTAACCCTTGTCTTCAGGAAGGGAGGGGGGAAGAGGAAGGAGGGGAGGAGGGCAGGCAGGTCAGCCCGACTCCTCGGCACAGCCTGAGAGACGCCTGAGCCCTGCTGCCCCCGTCTGCATTCTGTACAGCCAGTCACGGGGGACGACTCAGGTCCCCAGTGCGTGTCAGGCTCTGCAATGTGCTTAGGATACTCCAGCCCTGCCGGCCCTCACCCCTCACCGCAGGAAAGCTGCGTCTCAGCCCTGCCGGGCCGCACCGTGAGTGCCCGTCTCTGCGGCTGCGCCTCCCGCAGACTGGGGGCATCTCCAGCGCTCAGCACGCGGAAACAACGATACGGACAGGCTGTTCGCCAGGTACAGAGTGGGTCTGGAGCTCCCGGTGTCCCTGACACTTACCTGGATGTTGCAGATATTACCCAGACACGTGTGCACACACCTACTGCAAGAGCCACAGCTTCCTTTAAAACACGTCTATACAGCCTTACGGGCTACATACGGGCCATTTTTATTACTACGCATGGGTGTCAAACTAGGCTCCGATTTTTTATGAAGTCTAAATATTGAGAAAATATTAAAATGCATAATGAAATAATTAGCCAATTCAATCTTTGGTCTTTCCATCTGCTTGAATTTAGGTTTACAATAGCAAAAGTCTGCTATCCATCCCATGCCAGATGTCATTACCAGATAGGAGGGGAAGCAGGGAGGGAGGGAATGTCCGTAATGCTAATTCTCTTCACTCAGATTCACCTTGGGGACAGTCTTCCAATCAGTAAACTAGGAGACAGGTGTGCCTGGCACATGGTAGGCATTCAATAAGGATTTGCAGCATGAATTATTAATCGAACACAAAATAGGGAAGTCAGCTTCTTGAAAGAATCAAGGCTAAAAGGAGAGAAACCCAAAGACATTTTAGTACATTTTCAAAGCACGTTAAGAGTCTTGATGGTCAATATAACCCCGTTAGAAGGCAAGGACCGTGGGCTCAAGCAGGCCGAGGGGTTCAGGGCTGGCTCCTCCCCGTTCTCTGCAGGAACTCAGAGGCAGCTGCATCAGTAAGACAGGGTGAGAAACGCCCTGGGAGCTGTTGAGAGGACTGTGTGGGACCCCTGGGGGCAGCACCCAGGAAACGACACTCGCAGGTGCTGCCGTGCACCCTGGCTCCCAGGGAGGCCCAGTCTCCGTGAAACCCAGGGCCCCCCAGTCCCAGAATGAGACCCCTCAGAAGGATGAACCCTTCCCACCGGGTGCCCCTCCTCCACAGTGCCAGCCAGGCCTGCCCTGCTCTGCACAAGCCCCTGCATGAAGCCGAGGCTCCAGGACCCAGCGCGGCTCCGCCTGCCCACACAGGGAGCCTACGGGCTCCGCGCAGGAGGTGCGGAGCCTCTGCAACCCCAGGCCCAGAAAGGACCCTCCTGGCTCGTGCCTGGATGTAGACGCCAGGACTGAGCGCTAGTGGCCTCCTTTCACGACCGCCGGCCCACCTGCCCCCCTCCGCGCCACAGGATAGGAGCACCTATCCTGTGAAGGATAGGAAGGGCATCTCCTGCGGCCCCCCACCTTTTCACTTCTCTCCGTACAAAACACGAACGCCCAACTCCACCATGCATGCCAGGCTCCCTCCGTGAGCCCTCGAGCGCTCTGTTTTTTGGCGTCTGGTTCTCAAAGCCTTCCATCTACAGCGCTTTTCCTGTCACAAGCTCCTCAGAGACAGGGGTCTTGTTTACCAAGCCCAGATTCACGTTAGCTGGCGCGAAGGAACTTGCCTCGGTCCTGGGAGCCGGGCCTTCTGCAGCCTAAGGCTGCCTCCAGAATCCAGGGCAACGAGACCACACGACAGCCCGCGACTATCCCATTTCCACACAACCAGTGTGTGAACAAGGTAATCAACAGACATTCCCATCAGAGTTGCCTCTTCCTGGGAGACACCGTGAGCGAGCCATCCTCTCGCTCCATGCGAACTGTGAGGCATCTCCCACCCCTGTCCCCTCGATAAACTTCTACTCACCCTTACAGAGCCCACCCTGGCGACACCCCCTCTGCGAAGCCGCCCCTGATTGCTCTGCACCCGGCGGCTTCATCCTCTGAACCCCACGGCAGCTGGCACGACGCTCTGTCCCTGCTCCCCAGCCGTGCGTTTAATCCCCAGATGACGCACACCCTCTCCGGGACCGGGCAACCCCACGAGGCCCCGCCTGCGCACCGCGGTCCCTCAGGCGGCTCGCCACACACCCGACCCAAAGCAGGCACCGAGGAAAGACTGCTGGGAAAAACGCGTAAAGAGATAAGTGAACCCGAGGTTTCTGCAGAGTCCCGCGCACCCAACTGTGTGTCTACCACAAGCCAGGCACTGATGGGAAGCTCAAGGCAGGACCACTTATTTTACGAAACCGTCCTTTTTAGTGCAGTCCTCCTAATGCCCCCACCCCAGTCTTTTCAAAGTGGCATCCACGTGCCTTGCTGAGCCGTACAGCCCGATTTCAGTTTCCCCGACAAACGTATCCTGCGTTCAGCTGTCAGTATGTGGAACCTCCTGACCCCAGGCCCAGCACTGACAGGTGGCCATTAGAACTGGTCACTAACACAGATCTCAACACTGACGGGAAACACGTGATCCGGGTGAGAGCAGCACCGGCCCCAAGGAGGCCTTTCCTCATCCTGAACCTGTACTTCACGTCCGGGTGGGGCCCTGGACGTGGCGGAAGGGTAAGAAAATGCCCACTCTTTGGTCCGTATCTCCCTGCCGTGCCATTTCTGAGTTATCTGTGGCTAGCGCTCAACAGCTGACCCCTCTGGGGTCCTCCTCAGGGGTCCGCAGGTCGGGGTAGGCACCGGGAAAAGGATATGATGGTCCAGTGGATGTCCAGCTTGCTGTTGATCTCCAGGCCTCGGGCTTCCTGCCTCTCCTCCTCCAGCTCCTTGGAATTGGCAAACTGCCCCTTCTCCCCAGGGGATTCTGGGAAACTCTCAAAGTTGAACTTGTCCACTTGAATAGCCATTCTAAGAGAAGGGGGAAACAGAGCAGAGAATTAATCAGGAGGGCAATTTCTGCTGTGGGCTGCTGGAGAAGCAGCCCATGCCAGCATGAGACAGGATAATGAATCATTATCGTTAGTAATTCATAACTGATTCATTCCAAGAAAATGAAATAACTGACTCCCAGGGTAGCACCAGCTTCAGAGCTGGCCCAACACCGTTTAGCACAGAAGACACAGTTAGTGTCCAACCCCAGAAGGAAATCTGAATTCTGGAACAGGGTGAGGCAGAGAGGAAGCGAGGGGGGAAATCACAGAGAGGCGGCCCGGCAGTCGCTTACCCCCTGGGAGCCCAAAGCCCAGGGGGACCCGCAACCTCGTCATCAGAGCCCTGCCCGCTGCGCTGCACCTCACCCTCGGCCAGATGGACTTGCTCACACACGCCGCGTGCCCCGCCAGCCGCACAGCTCCCCACCTGCCCACTTCCAGTCCCTGAGCCAAGGACCCCACCCCCACTTCAGGTCTCGGCGCAAGCACAACATTCTCTACAGAGCCTCCCGCACCGCTGCTGCGTCCCGCACTCGCAACCTTCTGGCAGTTTCCAGAACACACCAGGCTCTTCCTCCCTTAGTCTTTGTGCCCACAGCTCCCCACGTGGCAGTGTTCTTCTCCTGACCCTTGGCACAGCTGGAGCCTTTCATCCTTTAGATTTGAGCGTAAGAAAGGCCTTCCCAGCCCACCTCTCCACAGCCGCTTTCCACCTCACCCCTCCCCTCACCCCATTCTCCAACGCGGCATTCAACCTACTTCTGCAATAGCATTCACCATGAGCCGTAAAGACAGTCAACAAACTGTCTATCAATCCTACCAAAATTCAGCTCCTTGAGGGCAGAGATCCTCGTGTCTTGTTTACCAGTGTTTCCCAGGCCTGGAATAATGCCTGCCTGACACACTGTAGTAACCGGTTCAGAGAAGAAACGAATGAGTGAATTAAGATCCTTCCCCAACACCCCAGGCCAACGTCTCCCTCCCGCCCACCGCCACTGCTGCCCAGCCCGCACACCTGTATCCACGTTCAGCTGCGTCCCCAGGTGCTACAGGTCCTGGTCTCTAGAAGGCGGGCAGGCTCTAGATAACCGCCCGCAGCCTGCCTCCAAACTCCCACTTCCATGCCCCCGACAGCAGCATAGCCAGGGGCTGCGTCTTACTGACATTTGAAATCCTACCTCTTGGCACGGAATCAGGCATACAGCAGGTACTCAACAGAAAGGTGTTACATGGATGGATAAAGAAAGAGGGGGAGAAAGGGGGGCTCCTTTGTGTCAGGCCCTGAAGATGACTGTCACTCAATGCATAAAAGTAGGCATTTTCTTTTAGTTCACAGCCTGTGCTGTGGCCAAAATATTCTGCTGAGCCCCAGCACTGCTCTAACTGGCCTTTGGAGCTTCTTCTTTACCAATCAGGAACTGGTATTCAGGGTGTACAAACGTAAGATTAAACCCAAGGAAGACGCCTTGAGAGCTTGGAAAGGCCTGCTGGAACGGTGGTAAATCCACAGCATTTGGCCCGGAGCGTGACGTTTAAGGGTCAGCTACTCAAGAGTTAGAGGCATTTCTGGGTAAGTGCTGAAACAGCGCGTTTCATAGCAAGGACCACTTTCAAAAAATTACATTAACTGTTCTTTTCGGATTATACAAGTAGATAGGCTTACTGTAAAAAGCTGGAAAATAGAGAAAAGCATACAAAAGAAAAAGCACTCAATCTTATACTCTAAGGTTGATATATTAATCCTATAGTCTTTTTTCTAAGCACTTGTATTTTAATGTAGTTTAAATCATTATATAAGCATACATGTAAGTCATTATATAAGTATTAAATATATGTGACCACACATACATATACACATAATTTTAAGACTTGCTTTCTTCTCTTAGTATAGGATGAGCAATTTCGCATCATTAAAAATTAGTCTGCAGAATATTCTATCACATATGGCTGTATCATAATTTACTTAACAATTCCCCTATTTCTCATACTTTCAGGTATTTTTCCATTCTTTAAAAAAATTACTGGCGAAAAAAATCATAACAACCATCTTTGCGCTTAAATTTGTTCTCTGCATTTATGACTGTCTGTTAGACTCCATTGTAGAGGCAGAATTACTGATTTGAGGGTGTGAAAACCTTTGAGGTTTGGAGGCAGAGGACCAAGTTCCTTCTCAGAGAGCTTCCTCCTCAGGTACATGCCCCGAGCAATGCAGGCAGGCTCGCCTCTCTCTGTACCCTTGCCAATACTGACGGTGATCAATTTTTAATCTGTGCTAGTAAGAGGCAAAACGCTGCCTCGCTGATGCTTTAATTTGCAGGTCTGTCTGAATTACTCCTGAGGTTGCACATTTTTTTCAGGAGCTATTAGCCATTTATCTTTCTTCCCCTGTGAGTGCAGCCGGAGTGCTTCTAATTTCCCACCCGGCAGAAGCGCTTCCTCCTTCCAAGCTAGCCCGGAGCAAACCAGTGCTCTCTTCAAACAAAAGGTCAGAATATTTCCTGTTTCACTAAAAAGGCCAAATTCAGCTCATCCTCTGATAACTCAAAAAGAACTAATAACTGTCACCTGTCAGATGGGTGTGGACACGTCCCAATAACCAGCTCTCTTCTGGTCGAATGAAAACAGGGAGAGAGGCCCGGCTCTCAGCAGCCTTAGGGTCAGAATGCACACTGGCCACTGGCCACCAGGATTATATTTGTGTGACCTGGAGCAAGGGCGGCTCCCAGGGCACCGGGGCGGGGGGGGGGGGGGGCTCTTTCAAACAATTTCTGACTGCGTAAGCGTCACACTATGTGACCCATCTCCACCCTTCAGGAAAGTGTAGCCAGGTGTGCCCACAGAACAGAAGAGGGAAAAAAACAGAAATGCAACGAACGCTTATCGGATACCCAGTCCTGGGCTAGGCATTTTAAATAGACATTCGTCTTTTTTGTTGCTGTGGCCTGAGGACGAGTGTGATTTGCTTCCTTTTACAGATGCGGTGACGCCACATGCCCGATGTCACAGAGCTGGCAGTCCCATCCGGGGCCTGGCACTCAGACTCAGCGCTGCTCTGTTTTCTGCTGTGTCTGGCTCTCCCTTGCTTACGCACAGTACCTAAAAGGTAATGGTTTTTGCTCGTGCTGTTTTCAGAGCCGGCGTGGGACACAGACCCGGTAACTGCCATCCACGAGAACCAGCGCACCCTCAAACGTGCAACAGCCCTCCTGCCCCAGCAGCCCCAGGACGCGTGCTGCCAGCAGGTGTCCGAAGGGGAGGGAGGGAGGGAGACCATCTACTGCAGCGGCCCCCGGAGGGGAGGGAGCTGAGGCCCCGGACGGCAGCCCACGTCCACCCCGCGGGCACCGAGGCGGCAGAGGGCGCAGAGCAGGGAGCCCCGGCTTGGGAGCCGACCACCTGGGCTGGACCCCCAGCTCTGCCCCGACTTGAACACGACCTTGGCCGTGGCCCTCCACTTCCCTGAGCACCTCTGCGGAATGCGGTCGGCAGGAGTGACCTAGAGGGCGGGCGAGAGGTCAGCGTTCTGACTCAGTGCCAGTGATCACGCCGTCAGAGGTCAGCTCCGCCACAAGGCTCGTCCACAGCACAAACCCTCCTGGAAGGGCGGCACTGCCTCACAGTGCAAAACCCTGCACCCAAAGTGGGGCTAATAAGCCCCGTCTTGTAAGAGTTTGTGCAGATTAAGTAAGACGGTCCGCAAGTGCCCAGCACACACAGAGCATGCATCCTACAAACCGTGGCCACTGTCACGACTGTTGATCCCACCTGACATATGGGGAGACTGAGGGGCTGGGAAGTTAAGGAAATAACCTGAGCTTCTCACGGAAGCGCTGAGATTCGGACCTGAATGCGGTTCTGATGCTGACCCGGCGCCCTGGCGAACCCCCCGGCCTCCTAACCGCACAGTCCCCCCACTATTCAATTCTCTTCATCTTCGCCGCGTCGGAGTGAAACAGAATTAATACTGCTATTGAATGCCAATTTCCACGTTTAATTTTATGGCCAAATGTGACAATAATAGTCAAGAGTTGGCACTAAAAAAAGGTGCTGTGATTTTTGAAGAGTCTATAAAAAAGCGGTGGTTTTTAAAATACCGTATCATATGATTCAGCCTTTGAACAGCTGATAACCTCGCCAGGGAAGTCATAATGATGACATTTAAATACAAATCAAGGAGTCGGATTTAGCAGGACTATCCGCATATAATTAAATTGAACTTTCATTGGGAGATAATTGATAGTTACACGATGGTATTCTAAATTTATGTGGCGCATCCTTCGGGAGTCTATTCGACTATGCGGAACGCCAGCCTATCTCTCTGTTTCATAATGAAGTACAATCCAAGTGAAAGGGAAGCGGCCAAGCTTCCAGAGTCATCCATCCTGAACGAGAAGAACTTCTGGCGGACAAGAAAACGGCGTCAACGCTGACAAACAACCTGGATCGCACCCGAGAAGATCATTTTCACCTTAAGCCTCACACATCAGTTACGGTTTAAAAAAAAAAAAACAAAAAAAAAACCTTCCTTATTATTATCTTTAATTGAAGAGAACTGTATTCTAAAAATCAGAGCAGCGTCAGGGACGGCACCAAACACGAGAGCAGCAGCACCCATGGCCACGGGGGGCCAGCATGGGCCTCAGCACCACCACCGACGTCCGTCCCCACGGCGGCCCTGGCGGGATCACACCCACGTGCTGCCCCAGGCCACAGGGAGGGCAAATGGGGCAGAGGACTCGTAACCCGGCCCGGACGGCCCAAAGCCCGCAGCAGGCGAAGACGGGGGTCCGGAGAGGTGGCCCCGCTCCCCGCGCTCCGGGCACACGCCGGGCTGATGCGGCTGAAGGACAGGGCGCTCGCTCGGCAGCGTCGGTGCAGCTCAGACACGAGCACGGGCCTGGGGGCCAGGGCTCCACCCTCTAGCTGGCCCCACGCAGAGGCTGGGATCCACCTGCAGGGGAGAAAGCCGAGCAGATGCCAGCGTCAGACGGATCCCGGCCTCTCTTGATCGCCGAGTCTGCCTCTGAGGTTCTAGCCTGTCCGAATCTCCAGTTCCTCACCTGTGAGCTGGAGGCTGTCCAGGGCCCACCGACCTCCTGCCTGGGTTTCTGTGAGTTCAGCGAAGGCCGAGGGTGGGGACTGGAGTGGGCACCATGGCCTCTTGCTGACGAGACAGCTTCTCGGAGGAAGGACTGCGTGGTGTGACCGTGGGCGAGGGACCAGCTGGTTCCGCAGGAGAAGAGGACCAGGGACCCCACGTGGCCTCCCCCGTCACACTCCCCCCATACACGTGCTCCCCCATCGTCCACACGCGGGGACCCCAGGGCGCTGCCCATCTTACAGACGGGCGAGCTGAGGCCAAACAGTCCTTCTCCCCCCAAGGACCTGCCCTCCTGGGGCCCCTCGCCTGTCCTCACCGCTTCCTCCAGGCAGCTAACTCCACTCCCCCGCTCCGAGACCCGGCCTCCCTGAGAAGCCTCCCTGCCTCCCATGCTGCCTTTCAGGCCGGCTGGGGCACCCCCCTGTCACCATGCCCCCGCCGTCCCCAGCGTCCTGCCCTCCTCCTCCCCGAGGACGGCCAGGGCTCTGCCCACCCATCCCCGGGCCAGGGCTGCTTCCGCCACAGCCGTGTGCGCGGCCTCCGAGTCACCCCCAAAACGCCGACACCTCCCGTAGAAAACCGCTATGAGTTTGTTCTGTATTAGAGAGAAAGAAGCAAAGCAACGCTCCTGATGTCCAGAGGCGCTGGCTCTGAAGCATCGCGAGTGTCCCCTTGCATCTCAGCCAACGGTTCTGCGGAAGCACAGCCCCGTACCTTGCGTTTCTGTACGTGAACAATTGTTTGGGGACCCGTTAAGTGCCCTCCTGGGCGCAGAAAATAGTGCTTAATTAATAAAATGAGATTTACTCCTAACGTCACTGAGCTGCCAGCCGATCCCCCTGAAAGTGCGGGAAGCGGAGCGAGGGCTGCCTCCCTGCTTTCCGGGGTCGCTGTTCATTGACTTCTCTCTGCTGGGCCTCCTGCGCGGGGCCCTGCCGTCTGGATAGGACTGGCGGCCTGCTGGATCCGAGCCTCAACGCTCGGCAGGGCCAGGCCCAGCCGGGGCCTCTGCAGCGCGGTGGGAAGGGGCGGGGTGGCCGGCCGGCGGGCAGGGGCGCGAGCCCGACGCTGCTCCTGGCGGGACGTAGGACCGCGGGCGGGTCACCTGACTTCAGAGCACCTCTGGCACGGAGAACTGTGTGGACGAACGAGCACGGGCTTCTTGCAGCCACATAGACCTGGATTCTGAATCCACGCCTGGTCACCTAGGAGCTTGGTGGCCAGAGGCCGTGCAAAGCAGTTAGGCCGTATGAACAGGGAGCACAGCACAGTTTCTTGTCCTCTGGGGTGTGTGCTGTGGCCAGGAAGGTGGGCTGTAAGGTCCCTCTGGCAGCCCAGTTAGCTGAGATGATTAAGAACTCACATGAGAAATGGGTATCTGACCTGGGGGTTAGTCAGGATTGTGGAGAATTTGGACCACCTGGCATATAATTGGTGATCAAAATTACAGCTATTACTTTTGGGGGGAGGTAAAAAAAAAAAAAAAAGTTCTAGAGTGGATTGAGATCAAACCAGGAAAGCATTTACAATGGCATTTATGAAGTTAAAAAACGTCAGGTAAATGCGAGGTACTTTATTTACTCTTTTCACTATCCTGTAATCACAAAGCATATTCCACCGAGGCTAACGCGAAAGCATCTGAGCCTCTCGCGGTGTCCTCAGCCCTGCATCCTCCACAGCTCCCCCGCTGCTCCCAGAGGCCCCGCACAGGACAGGCTGGCGGGGAGACCCCTCCAGCTCCTGCCCGTCTACCCTCATCTCACTTCTCCTTCTCTTTCCACAGCTGGACTCACAGGCCCCGCAGCGCAGCACGGGCTTGGCTGAAGCAGGGCGGCCCCTCCCCGGTGCGCACCAGCAACCCTGCCGCCGGCTCCCTGGAGCTGCTGGGACTCTAAGGGCAGCTTGGGGTTCTCTCCAACGCTCCTCACTGACGACTCTGCGGAAGTCTGTACGAAGGTCAAAATACCTATCAGGTGCTCTCCCGGTTTTCTGCTATTCTTTCAGAGTCTGGAACACCTGGCTTCTGCCTAGGCCTGCCTCTAATCAGCTGTGCCTTCGGCGAGTTACCCACTGGGAGCCTCCGTCCTGGGCCGGCGCGGGGGCCCTTCCTAGGGAGGGGACACGCAACTTAACCCAAGTGAGGGTCCGGCCACGGTGCAGCTGGCGCCTCACCAGGGTGAGTTCCCGCCTGCTTCCAACCGTAGTGGGAAACGAGCGACTTTCAAGTGGCAGGTGGACCCGCTCTGCCTTGTATGAGTGAGTGAGTCCCTGCTTCTCCCCGAGGGCCGCGCTCCACTCGGGTGGGCGGGGAAAGCCGCCGAGGCGCTCAGATTAGAGCAGCAGCCCCTGCCGGGGCAGGTGGGCCATGGCCGCCGTGCGTCCTTAAGTGAAAAACGGGGGCATTAACACACGCTCGGGCTCCTCCGGCCCCTTCGAGTTCTCCCAGGGCAACGTGCTGGCCAGGGAGGGAGATCTGAGGCAGCAGCGTCCCCATCGTGGAGCCCGCTTCAATCCCATCACCCTGCAGAAGACACGGCTGCATCGTGGGCCGGCCGCTACCTAAGGGCAGGGGCACCAGCCCGGGTCCCGGCTGGCAACCCCATCACCCTGATGAAGTCGGGATCCTGCACGGCAGCTGCAGGTCAGTGACTGAGCCCGAGGGACACGAGCTGATGGGACACTGCGCTGTCGTCCCCTAGTCACCTTACTCCACAGCTCCGCCAGCCAACGTGCCAGGGTGGGATGTGCTGTGAGCAACATTAGGGTTCAAGCGGGGTGCTGGCCGGGTAGGACTGAGGAGGGGACCTGGGACCAGCGCGATGGTACTCAGAGAGCGGTCAGCACGACGCAGGCCCTGCGCTTGGCATGCAGGGACGTGGGCGGATCCAAAGCTGTCCCCATGTCCCCTGGGAGACGGACCTCAGGCAGACGGGCCGTGAGGTCTGTGATGAGCTGTGACAAGTGCTACGCCACGGGGACGCTCGGGTGCCACTCAGCGTAGAAAGGGGACGACCCGTCCTGTCCACCGTCCCTGAAGCGAGCAGCAGGGCTGGGAGTTGGGGGTGAGGTGAGGGGGGAACATCCCAAGTGGCGGAGCACGACGTGACAGGCCGTGAACGCTAGCTGGGCTCCCTGGGCACCAGTCCGACTGCTCAGAGGGGCCTGGGGAGGACGAGGCCAGAGGGCTGAGCAGGGGCAGACCGCGGAGGCCCCCACAGCCTCATCAGGGTGCGCGCACATCCCCTGCCCGCTATGGCCGAGCAGATGGCCACACCGCCAGGCAGGTGGACCCACGCTGCAAGGAATGTCAAAGGCTAGTTTTAAAAACAAAGGAAAAAATTTTTTTAAATAGTACAAAAAGGAGAGAGTGAAGGAGGCAGAGGAAAAGGAAACTACAGAGGGAGAGAACGACTACTGAGCATTTGCAGTTAGCACACACGCCCTCCCTCAAATGGTCTTACTGTCTTCACAAAGCAGATGAGGAAACCGAGGCACAGGTGATGGTGTGGTCACCAAGGGTCAGGCGTCCCTGGACACAAACGTCCTTCCACAGAGCCCAGGTGGGGACGGCAGCCGGAGCAGCTTCCTCCCTGTGCTGCACGGGCCCCCGGCAGCCAGAGGCCTCCCGTGCACACAGGAGCATCCACGCGTGAGGCACTGGCTCCCCCCATCCTGTCCAGGTGACACCTAGGAGGGCGGCTACCGGGAAGCCAAAGCCCAGGGCCTGGGTCCAGGGTTCCAAAATGAGAAGGCAACCTTCCTCGTTGCATCCCCTGGGGTCACACAAGGGGGTGAGGGGCGGGGGGCTGCTGCTGTCTGGAGGGTGGGGTTCAAACCTACTCCACTCGGCAAACACGGGGCGGAGCCAGGATGCTCACAGGTTCAACCCCAGGCCCAGGGAGATGAAGAGACAGAGGGAAACAAATTGGAACATCGCTGGCAGATTTCTTCCTGGCAGATGCTGCTAAAGAAGGGACGTGAGAGAAATACGTGCAAGTATTTTTGACATCTGGGTTTAAGACAGACCATGGCAGTTTCCCTCATCAAGCTAATCAGAAGCAAAAGAACCAACAGAGTTAAATAGGCCTCAAGTAGCTTTTGTAGAGCAGTTGCAGACGGATCAGACAGTTTAAACGATCAGAACGGAGCCGTGCAAGGGTCCTGGTGCGTCGCCAGCGTCAAAGGCGAGTGAAGACACACTGCATTCGCTGAAGGACAGTAACACGTCAATTACCCTCCGCAGAAATTAAAGTCCCCTCGTATAAAAATGCCCCTGTCAAGTGGAGCTGAACCTACAAAACGTTACCGTGTTGTATCAGTCTCTTTGGACAGAAATCTGTCTACGCTGGGATGCAGATTTCCCACCTTCCACAGGACGCGTGCCTGCTTCTACCTAACTAGGAGATCGAGGAAGGGAAGGTCTCGGGTAGGGGACGGGGCATCTGGCACTGCATCTGCATCTGGTGGGAGGTGGTCCGCTTGCCGAGACCTTGCTCACAGTCAGGTTCCTTGCTGGGCTCTCTACAATCACGTCTCTTAATTCTCACAACCACCCCAGCGATAAATGTCATCACGATCAGTGTGCAAATCCTCCAGCAGAGGAAACCTCAGAGCCATGTGTGGCCCTGTGAGGCAGAGGAGCGGGGCGCTCCGGAAGGCAGACGTGGCCCTGTGTCCTTGGAGCAAAGCCTCCTCCCGTCACAGCGTGTCCAGAAAGGGTCAGAGGCGCCCTGCAGACGCCAACCAGTCTCCAGGGTGGAGCCCGAAGGCAGGTGAGTCACCTCTGCGGGACTCTATTCTCTCACCAGCAGACAGGGTGACCCCCCGAGAGTGTCCTGAACACTGTGACCTCGGTTTGTCATCTGTAAAATGAGCACATGATCTAGCTAAAAAGAGGTGACCTGTGGATTAATTGGGACAGTGTATTCTTAATAAGAAAGCCTTTTAGAAACCCTAGTTCTTTCATTGCCATTGTTATTACACGATACCTTCCCACCAGCACCTAGCGCTCCGTACATCCAAAATCAGAAGCATGCCACCTCCCAGCTGCCCCCCTCCAGGCCCGTCTCACTCCCGCGCCACCCCACACACCGGGCCTGTGATCTCCCCTTCCCTTTGCCCTCCAGGCCCGGGCAGCAGGCTGTGTGGACAGACCCCGCTGCCCCCCACACACCCTAGTTCAGGCCTCCTGCCCCCTTCTGTGTGGGCCACCTGACAGCAGAGTCAGTCTAACTCCCAGCCTCTCCCCTCTCTGCCCTCTGCACCCTGTGTGCAGAGCTCGATCACAGTGTAGATAAACGGCCCTGGTTCTGAAGGGCTCCTGCCACCCAGAGAACAGAACTGGGGACGAGGGTGATGAAGCCTAAGAAAAGTGGATGCAAAATCCAAGGGACCGCACTGTCCTGCTAAGTGGTCTCCTAGAGCTTCTAGAGCTTTCTTTAGACAAAGGGGCCACCGAGGTTTAGCAGAAGGAAGGCAGCAGCTGCGGGGGGAGGCTGGAGGGAGGAAGAGACCAGTGACGAGCCCGTGTGAAGGCCAGTGCAGTGGCCCAAATCCAAACCAAAACCGCCATCAGAAGAACAAAATTTCTAAGGTATGGAATTCTCAAAGGGATTTACAAATTGGAAATTGCCCAATTATCATCTGTGTGCAAATAACATTTGTGTAACCATCAACAAATAGTGTACATACAGAATATGCTTATAAACACAGCAACAGAATTAAGGGAGATTCCCTTGGAAAATAAAAATTAGAATACATTTCCAGAAGGTCAAAATTCTTTCCAAGAGGCCTAAGTGCCAGGGAGGAATTCAGTTTTTACAGTGAGAATCCCTCCCACGTACGAGGCCTCTCCCTGCACCAGGGGCTGTGCTCGGGCCTTTCTGTCCCATCATCGCTCAGGGCCCGCGGCAGCCGCGGCCGCCTGCTGTGCTGAGGACTGAGACCCAGCTCTCATCCCGCCCCCATGAAGCCGCTGAGCGTAGCCCTGTCACTCCCGTCTGCACGGATGGGGAAACTGCGGCTCCTAAGCCAGCCCCGGGCTCCAGAGGGACACAGTCAGGGAGCAAAAGGGTGGAGGCCCGTGAGCCACGGTGCCCGAGTGGCAGGAAGTCAGCAGGATGCTGGGGGCAGGAGGAAGCGGGGGCCTTGGCCTTCATTCCAGAGGTACCTATGTGGGTCCTCACGTCGACCAGCGGCTCTTCTGAGAAACCTCTTCACACGACCGCCCCAGAGCCGTTCACCAAGACGGCAGCCTCCACGTGCCGCCCGACAGCAGCAAGGGGAGTCCGCGTGGATGGGGCCGCGCCGGCCTCCCGCCAGCCCCACGAAGCCCTTACTGTCCCCACGCCGCGTCCATGCTGCACTCAGCGCTCTGCACCTCCGGCCCTTCACCCGGCTAGGCTCACCCTCGACCCACCTCCCCTCAGCCCCCTGTGCTTCCGGCAGCCGCCCTCGTAAAACAGACACTGAAGGCCTCCCGCCCCACCTGACAGAGTGCTCGGAGGGCAGAGACGCAGCCTGCCTGTCCTCGCCTTCCTGGCGCCTGGCACAAGGCCTGGCACGCCGTCGGGGCTGAAGAGAATGTACGCTGAACTAAGAGTCACCCCACGAGCCTTTCGTGTGACTGAAGCGTCACCCGCCCGGAAGGAGCCGTGAGCTGATTTTAAGGCAGCTAAATGCCTCCATTTTATTAACAAAATGCTTCAATCATACTAAGTCGGCTGCCATTAGTAAAGAGGTGCTTTTACCTCTAATTGCACATTTCATGAACTCTAAGTTAAATGTCCTACTTCCCAACGTCAATGAGGACAGCAAACAGGGACAGGAAGGGGTCAGATCTCCCGAGCGTGCCCAGCTTGGGAGAGGGGGCACAGGGGTGCGCGGCCCAGCCGCTCACCTGCCGGAGTCAGCGCAGGGGACGGATGTGGCCAGGGCTGCGGAGATGCAGAGACCTGGGCTCGCACCCTTGCTCTGCCCCGTGTCTGGGCCATCTCGGGAAGTCGTTTGGCTTTTTGAAGCATTTTCTGGCTGTAAAAATAAGGATAAGGAGGCTAACCTCAGAGTACAGTCGTGAGGTTTAAAAGGCCTCGGGCCGCGTGCTGAGCGCTGAGGACGCACTCCAAGGGCGGGGCTGCCTGGAACCGCATCCCACCATCGACATCACCCACCCTGGCACCGACCCAGCCACAGGGAGCAGAAGAGAACCAGGAGGGCACGGAGCGTGCAAACTCCTTCGGAAGGCACGCAAAGCCCCCAGGGCCTGGGCCCACGCGTCCGGGCCTCAGCTGTCCTGACTCACCTACGTGCCTCCTGCCCCGGGGCCTGCAGTGCGGTCTGGCTGCTGGGCCTTGGCTCCGCCTCAGGGATCAGCCCTGCGAAGGCTACTCTGACCTGCTCCCCCTCCGCCCCGCGAGCAGCGCACGCTCCCTGCCCTGACACTGGGCCCGCTATTGAATAGATGGTTAACCACAGTCATGACCCTGGTGGCTTCACATGCCTGTTCCACACACACACACACACACACACACACGACTATGAATTCAGAGTGAATTCACTATGGATTCTTATCCATCTTTCACAGACCTAGAACTTAGGTGTTCAACAAGACTTTGCTGAATGAATTACTGAAAACGGCCTTTGATAACCTGAACGATGCAAAGAGAATGAGGGGCCGGCTCTGTTCTGTGTGGCCCCAGGGGGTAGGACAGAGGGACTAAGGTCATGTGGAGCCCTCTGTACCCAGTGTGGCAGCCCACCTCCCTGATTGCGAGGGAAGCTCTGGACCGGCACGCAGACGGCCCCCCGAGCTCTCGGCGAGGAGAGCACAGTGGGAGGTGTGACGGGGGGTAACATGGACTAGCCACCCGCGGGCTGTGCCTCCGCGTCCCCCTCTCTCTGCTCCACGGAGTGGCCTGGGGCACCCCCGGTAGACAGCACCAGGCAGCAGCCCCAGTGGATGCAACTCGGAGAGAAATGCCGTGTGTGTGTGTGTGTGTGTGTGTGTGTGTGTGTGTGTGTGTGTGTGTGTGTGTGTGTGTGTGTGTGTGTGTGTGTGTGTGTGTGTGTGTGTGTCTTGGGGTGGAGGAGGCTGAGTGGGGGGGGGTTGGGTGTGTGGCATGTGCGTGGGTGTGGGTGGGTGTGGTGTGGGGGGGTGTGTGGGGTGTGTGTGTGGGGGGGGGTGTCTGTGTGTGGTGTGGGGGGTGTGTGTGTAGTGTGTGGTGTGTGGGGGGTGTCTGTGTGGGGTGGGGTGTGGGGTGTGTGTGGGGGTGTGTGTGGTGTGTGTGTGTATCTCGGGGCAAGGGGCCCCCTAACCCAATACAGCAAAGGCCTGGAGAACAGACCTGGGATCTGACGCCCCGCACCCGCACGACGGCCTCAGGTTCCGTGCGCCCCTGGGCCGTGGGTGCACAGGACAGTCACCAGCTGGCAGGGCAGAGGCAGGGCTGCCTGGCTGGGATTCCGGGCACACACAGGCACCTCAGCCTGACCCTGAGCAGCCCAGGGCGCCCCTGCTGGCCTCTCTTCTCAACCCCACGTCCAGTGAGGTCACGTCGGGAGCTGGAATCTGGCCGCAGGGCAAGTCTTTGCACCACAGAATTTGGCAAACGCTACAGTCCAGGGTGAGTTGTTAAGTCACACTGGACAGACCCAAACCAGAGAAGCAGAGGCTTGGGGAACCGAGCTGAAGGAAGAGAGACCTCGACTTCCAGCCCTGGAAGGCGAGGCAGGATTTATGACTGGAACCTCGCTGGACAGGCTGCCTGCCAAAACAAACCATCCAGTGCTCTCCAGAGGCTCATAAAAAATAACCCTCAGAGGCAGAGTCTACAAGAAATAATGTTCACAGAGCCCAAGAACAATGTGAAATGCCTGCCATGCAAGAAAACAGGAAAATGTGACCAGTCCTCAAGAACCAGTGATGCCAAGCCCAAGACAAGCCACACGCCAGAGCCGCCTGCCAGTAAGTGCACAAGCTTAAAACCTAGAGTCACCATAACACAGCGTGACATCTGAGAGACATGAGCTGAACTAAGGGGCCTTCAAATGACTCGATGACACAGCCAGACTCAAACACGGTGCCGGTCTCACATTTGAGGGAAAAAACAATCAATCAAAACCTGCTCAGCCCCTCCCTCCACACCTCAGGCAGCCACTGGATCTTGCTCTGCTTTCCTCCTTCTGAAGACTCCGCCAGGCTGCTTCTCTTTCCAGATTTGCAAGTGTCCGCGGCCCTGCATGCATCATTCTGCTGGTCTTCTCAAGCTGTGCTTTTCCGCACGTGGCCCGCAGCTCCGGGAACACAAAGCCACGGCCTGACACGCGGGGAGTCGGCGGTGCCTCCCCCTGTAACCGTGGCCCCAGCAAGGCTGCGCGGGTCAGCAGAGGGTGTTTAACAGCGGGCTGAGCCAAGGAGGGGGCTCCGGGACCCTCTCGCTGCCTTTCCAGCCTCACTTCCAGCCTAGCGCCCTCTGCTTCACCCACTCCGACCTCCTCGAGGGTCCAAACCACGGCACGCTCACCTGTAAAATGGGGTACTAACCGCCTCCTCACGGGGGAGGGTCTCCCCAGCCCTGGGAGCAGTACTCGACTCCGACAGCCATGGAAGTAAATGATGCCGCGAGCGGTCCCGTGTCTCTACACCTCTCCAGTACCCACAGGTGACCTGCACGAACAGCATGGTGGGAGGCGTGTAACGGGTGCCGGACAAGCACAACTTCACTTCCCTTATATTCTGGGATCACCTGGACGTCGCAGACGTGGTAGGGGAAGCGACGGTACTCACGGAGGGCGGGCCCCGCAGAGCCTGCTGCCCTAACACGCGCTCGCCCTCCGCTCCGGCTCCTGGGATGGGCCAGGCATGAGAGGCGGGGGCGGGGGCCGGAGCCACAGCCCACCTAGAGCTGACATTACCAGGAGCAGGACAGAGCTAAGGTGAGTAGGGGCGAGAACGGCTAAGAGCTCCCCCAAAAGCTCTCTCCGGCAACCGCAGCTACGGTAGAGGTCGGGTGGATGCTGGCTGGAATCAGACTGGAAAACAGGCAGCGAATGACTAGATCGAAGCTTTGGAAAGAGCTCCTGCTTTGCATTCAAGCAGCAAACACAGTGCAGGCCTTTAAGGGAACAGACTAGAGCTATTTATACCCTCCTTTTTCCGGCCAAGACATTAAAAGGACAAAAAGGTAACAGCGACAAGATTAACATTCAAAGACAATTTCAGCTCTTCTAGAGCCGCCAAAGCCAGTGAGAGGCATTTCCACCTTTGGCCCCATGGAGGAGGGAACTTAGATTTCATTTTCAGTCGGCCATGGTGAGTGGCGGCCCCCGAGAGACCCCGACATCCCCGGGAGAGGCTCAGAGAGGAAGCAGGAGTGAAGGAGGCCACACAGGGTGATGCTGGGGTGAAACCACCGCAGAGACAGCAGCAGTGCTCACCGGACGGCAGGCACATGCCCCCCTGGCACAGATGCAGAGGCTGAGGCGCAGGCAGGAGCAAAGCCCTGCTGGAATCAGCCCTGGGGCGCCGGGCCTGCTCCCTCCACGGCTCCGCCGTCCTGCGCGGGAAGCAGGCCCGAGGCCCGACCCTCACTGTCCCACCTCCCGGGCCGCGCCAGCAGGGCGAGGGCGAGAGCGTGGAGGCGACTCCAACCCCACAAATACAAGCACAAGCATGAGATGGCTGGAGGCCACCTCAACCGCGTGGGTTCAGCCTTCTGAGCCGACCGTGTGAGGGTTCCGGTCGTACGCGAACTGCCACGTACCGGACGCTGGCTGCGCTAGGTCAGCTTTGCCCCCAAACCTCACAGCCCCCGGGCAGCCACGCCCTCCACTCCCCAGGGGAGGCTGCCGAGGGCCTCAGGGGTTACCGGCAGGGCACACGCACACGACGGCGGTTTCCAAACACGAGGCTTCACGAGTGGAGCCACGTGTGGCTTGAACCCCAGGAAGAAGGATGGACGCTCCCCTGCGGGTCCGGCTCGCCCCTCGAACACACGGCTAACACTGCTGCCCCCAGAACCCAGTCTGCAGCGTGTGGAATTTTACAGCTGAAAGGGGACAAGCACATCCCTCTCTCTGCACAGACTAAACGAACCCAAGCCCCAGCTTCCACGAGGCTGCACAGAGCCCCAGGCCCCGGGGTCCGGGTGGCGCCCTCGTCCCGGGCCTGCTCGTCTGGATGGCGCTGTGGGCTCAGCACAGGCCGCCGACGCAAGGCGCTCAGATCGCTACCGCGCATCTCCCCACCGCGGTAAGACTGAGGCTCTGGCCATCCTGTCTCGCCACAGAGTTAGTTGCTAAGGATTACACGTCCCAAGAAGCAGAGGAGGAAGGGAGACACGAACACAGCGATGAGAACTGAAACCCGCTTCACCCGGAAAATGTGGTTGTGATTTATTGCTCCGCAGCAGATGACGACGGCCCGTCAGAGAAACTCTGCTGAAAATAAAGGAAAACAAGTCACCCGGAGTAGTGCTGCCACACATCCAAATTAGAAAACGCGACTCCCCGGATGATTTATGCTTCAGTTTTTCCCTTTATTCACCGAGAATCTCTCAAGCGTTACAGGAGCACCTAAGAGCAGCAGTGTGATTCAAAACGAGAGAAAAGGCTGAAGAAGGCTGGATGCACTGCTCGAGTCTGGGGCAACCCCAGAGTCAGTCGCCTGGAGCTTGGAAGTGCTCACTGCCTGACACGCAGGAGGCACGGGAGCCAGGTGGGCAGCTCCAAGGGCGGCGGCCCCCGGCCTTCACAGGGGGCCTTGCACACCACCAGGCCTGCCTACTGGCCCCGTGCACAGTGACACATCCGTGCTGGGTCAGGGGCTTCGAGGACCACGGCGTGGCCGGCCAGTCCTCTTTCCCAGACACGAGCACGGGCGAGGCCGGGCGCTCTGATCCCTGCAGTGGGAAAGGCAGGGGAGGCAGCATCCCCGAGCCTCGGCCGGCCTCTCCTCCACGTGCGATGTGAGCGCGATGGCAAAAAGCCCGACTCTGATTCGGTGATGCTTCGGGGCAGTTTGTGACCACGGCACGATCCCGTGAAAGCTGAGCAGCTCTTCTCCCTGGAGCGCCTGCGCACCCTGCCACAGCAGACGAACACTGAGCTTCAGTGCGCGGTGCAAAGGCCACCCCTTCTGGACGCCTTTCCCGATTCCCCAGCCAGGAGCCATCTCTCTCCTCGCAAGATCCCCGGCCCGTTGTCTGTCCCCCTGTGAACTTTATCCCCTTTTCCCCCTGCATTATGGTTCCCATGACCCAGGTTTCCTTCTCCCGCCGTAGGAGAATTTCCCTGAGGACATGCCCCAGCTAAGACTGCTCTGACTCTCACATCTTCTGTCTGAAACAGGGACTCCACAACCATCACCGCAGACACTCGCCGCACGCTGCTGGCTTGTCAAGACGCTCAGGTCCCTCACACGTAAGACTCGGGAATCCCCGGACGCTGCCCTGCTGAGACGGGACCCAGCAGAGGCCAGGAGAGCCACAGGCTAACAGACCACCTGGCACCTGGCACCTGGCACCAGGCCTCGCCAGTCCTGCTCGAGGAAGATGCAGAGATGTGCAATGCAAAGCGCTTCCTAGGTCACTGTTGAGGATGCCGTGTATTTACTCATTGGTAGAATGTATCCTAAGGTCCAGGCCTGTAAAAAGCACGGGACCACACAGCAGAGACACAGACAGATGAAACGCAGCCCCACACACAGGAGCGAATGGTTAGCGGGGAGGCAGACAGGTACTTGCAGATGCGCAACAGATGCGGTAACAGAGCTGAGCGCCAGACCCCACCTCCCAGAGGCGGAGGGGAGCCCCCGGCCAGCAGGAAGAGCAGGCGCCCCGGGACGAGCTCGGGGAGGCGAGCCTGTGGCGCCCACGGGACTCACGGCACTGCGGCAAGTGACAGTGTGAGCGCAGGGCGGCAGGGGCCTGCTCGGGTGGGAAGGCGGGAGAGGCCCAGGCGACACCACGCTGTGTGCCCAGCAGGGCGTACGGGTATCGTGAGGCCGTGAAAACACGTGCTCCTGAAGGGGAACAAAACAAGCCCCTGTGGTGCTGTGGCGGAAGGGGAGGCTACAAGAGAGCAGCCACAGCGCAGTCCTGGCTGTGTGTCAGCGAACCAGACGCAGCCATCACTGTGGGCGAGGGTGCGGGCGGTGAGGGTGTCGTCTCTGGGGGGCGGGATGAGCGCGATTTAAAAACCATCTTGAGACTTTTCTAAAACGAACACGTGCTCGCTTTGTAGGGGGCAAGGGCGAGGGATGCCATCTCAAAGAGCAGAAGAGACCCTGTTCCCGGGACGCCGGACGGCAGCGTGCGAGCGGCAGGCGGGAGGACAGCAGAGGGCACGAGCCCCCGAGGGCAGTGACGGGGTGACGGAGTGACGTGCAGGCCGGCGGCTGGCATGAGGGCCGCGGTTGAAGCAAACAGGACCCCTGGGTGCAAATGAGCGGGGACGGGTGTCGTCCACGCGGGAGACTGCACGCGGTCGGGCCGGAAGAGGAGAAAAAGGAGACAACGCTGGAACAGCTCCGGGCAGAAGGGAAGGGCCGTGGACGGACACACTCGGAAGGCAGAGTGCGAAGTGGAAACGTTAACATAAATGTCACATACTATCCCCACCGCCGCTACACTTTCTAAGTGACCGCGGCGCCGGGCGATGGAGCCTCTGACCACAGGGGACAGAGCCAGCGCCGCGGTCAGCACTGCGGCCCTGCATCTGACTCGGTGCCCGTGCGGATCAGAAAGCAGACGAGGCGAAGATACGTTCAGAAGATGCAAGAAGAAAGGTAGGCTTCCTGAGCCTTTGTGCATCTTTGGGGACTTGAAAACAGAAATCAACCTTGCGGAAGATCGATTCAGCCAGACATATCTTTCAGCAGTCTGGCTGCAGGTTGAAAATGCCACAGCCATTTAAAAACGAAAAGGAGAAAGTCCTCAACAACGTGGAATTGTCAATTAGGGCAACAAAGGAGTTCCTGAATGAAAACAATAAAGCAGGAGCCCTTCCCCCACCTCATGCAGCCTGCAAGTCTCTCTGGGGAGCTGAGCAAAGCTGCCCCCCAAGCCTCGATCCAGTGGTCCCTCCACGGAAATCCTAGGAGAACGCCAAAGAGGAGCTGGTCATTCGAAACAGTCTATTTCTATGGGAAAGCTCTTAAATATGCAACCCCTTGAGACATGTAGTGTTATCCCACTTTACTTTTTGGAGGCCGGAGGAGAAATACTAGAGTTGAGTGAAGTACCCTGGTTCCCAGACCGACCGACCGACCTCCCTCCCTCCCTCCATCCATCCCTCCCCACAGCCTCTTTTTGCTTTTTAATTTTATTGAAGTGTAGTTGATTTGCAGTGTTGTGTTAATGTCTGCTGTACAGCAAAGTGATTCAGTTACGCATGTATATATATTCTTTCTTTATATTCTTTTCCGTTATGGTTTATTACACGATACTGACTATAGCTCCCTGGGCTCTACAGCAGGACCCTGTTGTTTCTCTTACACAGAACAGTTTGCACCGCCTCACCCCAAACTCCCACTCCTCCCTCCCCGGCGCTTGGTAACCTCCAGCCTCCAGGAACAGGTGAGGAGCATCCCCCATCCTCTGGGCCCTGGGACAAGAGAGGCCAATCAAACACAGTCTCTCTGGTCAAAGGACCGGGGAGAGAGACGGGGGGACAGGCAGGCAGTTGGCTACGCCACACTGTGGAGGGGGCGAGTCCCGGGAGCCAGAGGATGGCCGAAGCCCAGATGGAGGCCTGCAAGAGGGGCCACCTGGGCCGGGCGCCGCGGATGCCCGGCGCACACAGCTGAGCGCGTGCAGCCCCGGGGGAAGCAGGGGGGGATGCGCTAGGACAGCCAGGGGGCCAGGCGGCAGCGGCCACAGGAGGCCAGATGGGGCCGCCAGGAGAGTGCGTGCCAGCCAAGACCCTCACCCAGCTTCCCAGGCCCCTTCCTAGGGTGGGCCTGCCTTGCACACCCCCGGAGGCTTCTCCTCAGGCTCGGGGCCCACAGGGGTAGGGAGGGCCAAGGCCCTCTAACTCGGGCTGGTGTGGGAGCCCCCAGCCGTCTGTCCCGCGCCACCCCAACCTCACGGGGCCACTGTCCCTGCGGTGCTCACACACTCTGATTCCAGATCGGTCTGATCCCTTCTAGTCACTGTTCAATCGGCACCGCCAACACATTTTCAAGTCCTAAATCCTGAACTGGAAAGAAACCTCTGAAGTTCAGTGTGGCAACAACGAGGCCCCAGGGCCCAGGAGGCAGGGTCACAGCAAGGGGCGGGCTGAGGGTGGTGACCCCTTCCCCTGTGAGGGGCTGGGAGGAAACAGGTCACAGGAGCAGCGGGGCAGCGGCCGACAGGTGACCTTCAGGACGTGGCTCCCGCCGTGCTGCCTGATCTCCCGACTTGCCAAGAGAATCAGAAGCTAGACTGCATCTAAAATGTCCATATTTTTTAAATGGTGGCTGAAGATTTTTTTTAACACGAGCCAGGCCAAATGGATCTGTGAGCTGGACTGGGCCTGCTGGTCCGCACCTCGGACTCTCTGACAGGGCGCTTGGTGGGCACATGACCCCCTTTGAGGATCCACCGCAGGCCCCACCAAAGCACGGGGAGCCCGGTTACCGACCGGAGGTGTCTCATTTCTGAACAGCTCTGTCAGTCATGTTTTTCTTAATACGTCTCCTCTGCCACCTCTCTGTGTGTTGACACAAATCACTGGGCAGAGAAATGGGGAAGAAACCAAAGCTAAAGTTGATTTTAACTGGGGAGCGTTTTGCCATTTTCCACTCCAACCAGTATTATCATCTTCATCATCTTCATTTTACATTTCATCTGTGAAAATCTCATAGTGCCAGATGGAAGGATAGGACACATTGTAATGAAATGGGGAAAAAAATAAAAAATAAAAAAAACGTGAATGAATCAGACGATGCAGAAGGAGAGTCCAGACTCAGAGGAACTGCGGGCCCGCATTCTGATGAGCTGAGGGGGCTGTGGTCCGCCCTGCTCCGTCAGGGCGCGTGGCTGCTGGGGACGCGGCCGGACCACACTCCATCCAGGCCTCCACACCAAGGGCGGGAGAGGCGGGGGGGGGGGTGGCACCTTGACAAGGCCCCCTTCCCTTCCCCAGCCTCGCAGCTCTGGAGAGCCTCTTGCCTCCAGGCCGTGGGGCGCTCAGAGGCACTTGCTCTGCGCTACGTCCACGGAGGCTGCGTCCCAGCTGAGCAGCCAGGCCAAAGGGGCCACGGAGGGGCCAAGGCTGTGGCTGCCCCCAAGCACCCACAAAAGGAAAGTGTGCAGGCAGGGCGTTCAGGGCAGCAAGTGAAGGGGCCCTGGGGTGGCACTTCTCCTACCTGTCCTCACCAAGAGATGACGACAGAGGCGGTACTCACAGCCCTGGTTTTCTGGCAGGCCTGGCCTACTTGGCAGGGGAGCAGCGAATGGGAACATCTGTCTGGGCCTCAGCCCCAGAGGGCACTGCAGCAGGGTGTGGAGGCCAGCACAGTGCCCGGGGGCAGCGGGTGCTATCAGTTTGTCCACAGGGGGTGGAAAGGGGCATCCGCCGTGGCCCTCAGCCCTGCTCAGAGGGCTGCCAGCTGAGACAGGACACGCACTGGGGCGCCAGGGATAGAGACCCTACCTCTGGCCGGGTGAAGATGAAGAGGCAGGAGCAGGGGTAGATCACCAGGCCGGCGGTCCCTAAGGTGACCAACTGTGACCACTTCGGTGAAGGTCACAGGGCAGACGGGCCGAGCGGAAGGCAGATGGTGGCAGAACGTGGCTCTGCAGCACCAGGCCGGACCGTGGCCCGTCCGGGCTCAGGGCGTGGGTTTGCCAGACGCTCGGCAAACCTCTTCCCAAAGCAAAGCGGAGGAAATGCCAGAGCAGACCTGAAGGTGCATTTCCTTGGCTTCAAGGAAGCAATCTGAAGACCAGCGTGCAGGAAGCACAGGGGCGGGAGGGATGCACCAAGGGCAGGGGCTTCAGAAGCAGACACACCCGGGTTTGACCCCAACTCCCCACCACGTCACTTAAACGCTGTGCCTCAGGTTCCTCGTCTGTTCTTAATTAAAGACCAGCCTCCCTGATGTGTAAACAGTAAAGAGGGCTGAGGACACCGCATGGTGGCAGCAGTGCTGGCCATCCCTTCTCCAGTCCTTAGAGGGTGGTCCTATCTGTTTACCCAACTCTGGGGCTTTCCCCCATTAGGCCATCCTATCTTCCAGGTGCCAATGGAGGGATGAACAAACAATAGTTACCATTTATTGATTGCTTAGAAAGTGACCAAAAAGGACTCTATTTGGATCAGGAACTTGATCACTGTATTTGAGTAACTAATTGTTCACTGGGAAACATGAAATTTTAAAGAAGAGACAAGTTCTAGCATGTCTCAGTAAGCCCCAACTGCTCCCATAGATATAAGAACTATAAATTCCGGACAAAATATTTTTAAAGGCAGCAATCTGAAACCACTGGAAGGTAAAAGAAAACAGGCAAACACTGAGAAGAATAGCCACTTGGAAGAAGGAAAAAACATGGATTTTACCCTTTGTTTATGGCTTCTGGCCTGCGGATGAGCTCAGGTCAGCACCACATAGAAGCTAAAACTCGGGTAGAGAACCTACATCTTTCTTGGCCAGCGAATCAGAAGACAGAGTACAGGGAAACCACAGCAACTGGAAAGTGAAGCAGGGGGATGCAGGAAAGGAGAAAGCCAAAGAGCAGGAGCCCAAAATGTTGTGTGTGGACTCTGCCCAAATCTTTCCCTAACTCCTGAAACAGACGTGCATGGAGCAGACTCAATGCAGTCCAGCCAGCTATCAAAGAAACTGCTAAGACTTGAGATGCCCAGAAGGCGGAGTTTTCAATTTGAGGCCAACAAAGATAAACACTTGCTATATAATAAAAACAAGAAATTCTCTTCAGAGGACTATAACAGAATCCAGAGACTCCCAAACATAACATTACAATGTCCAGAATACAATCTAAAATTAATTGGCTTTTGATGAACCAAAAAGTGTGACACATTCTCAAGAGAAAACACAATCAATAAACTGATATCCATCTTGAGATGCAAATATTGCAATCAACAGACATGGATTTTTTAAAGTTTTTAAAATTATACTTGAGAATATTAAGGAAAATACCATGGCAATAAATGCACAGATAGGAAAACTAAAGAAATAAAAATTTCAAAAAAGAACCAAGTAGAAAAGCTGAAACTGAAAAGTATCTTTAATAAAAAGAAGCAATAGGGGGCTTCCCTGGTGGCGCAGTGGTTGAGAGTCCGCCTGCCGATGCAGGGGATACGGGTTTGTGCCCCAGTCCGGGAAGATCCCACATGCCATGGAGCGGCTGGGCCTGTGAGCCATGGCCGCTGAGCCTGCGCTCCACGACGGGAGAGGCCACAGCAGTGAGAGGCCCATGTATCGCAAAAAAAATAAATAAATAAATAAAAAATAAAAAGAAACAATCCAATCTTAAGAAGAAAAATAAAGAATGAAAAAAAAAAGACTAGAGCTTCAGGGACCTTGAAACAGTATCAAAAATTCTAACATACTTGTCCTTAGAGCCCCAAAGGGAGCAGAAAGAGAGAATAAGGTATGAGAGGGGGAGGGAGGGAGACGGAGAGGGAGAGGGAGAGGGAGAGAGAGAGAAATAATGACGAAAAAATTTCCTAATTTGGTAAAATACATAAATCTACAGATTCAAGAATCTCAGTGAAGCCCAAGCAGGACAAATACAAAGAAACCCACATCTAAGTGTGTCGTAACCAAACAGCTAAAGAGCAAAGATAAAGAGAATCTTGGAATCAGCCAGAGAAAAACAACACAAAAACATACAGAGAAACACCAATTTAAACCACTACTGGTTTCTCATCATAAATTATGGAAGCCAGAACACAGTGCTGAACAATACTTTTAAAGTACAGAAAGAAAAGAGCTGTCAGCCAAAGTTCTATACCCAGTGAAAATATCCTTCAGGAATGAAACAAATAAAAACATTTTAGATGAAGGAAAACTAAGAAACTGTCACCTCTTCTGCAAGAAATGCTAAAGCAAGTTCTTGAGGTTAAAGGGAGACAGTACCAGATGGAACTGGTTATTCTGGGAAAAGTGAGCATCATCAGAAATACTAAATACTTGGGCAACTATTAAATACTTTTTCCTCTTATTTCTTTTAAATACATAGGATTTCTTAAAGTTAAAAACATATAAACAATGTCATATGGTTAACAGTGTATATAAATTTAATATCAATGACAAGGATAGCATAAAGGACAGAGGTGGGGCAAATGAACCCATATGGGTTCACTTTATATGAAATGATACAATCTTAACTTTAAGTAGATCATGAAAAATTAAGATTCTATATTTTAATCCCTAGATTACACTAAAAAATATAAAGAGGTGTAGGTAAAATGTCAACAGATCAATTTAATTTATATGTGTGTGTGCATATATATATATATATAGAGAGAGAGAGAGAGAGAAGAGAGAGAGAGAGATAAAAATCAGAGATTGTTATAAGAAACAAAAACGCAAAATTCAACTGTATGTTGTCTAGGAGGGATGCAATTTAAATATAAATACATAGTAGGTTCAAGTAAATGGATTGAAAAACCTCCCCGTGCAAACAGTGTGGTTATATTACCATACTGGAGTGGTTATATTACCATCACATAAAATACATTTCAAGACAAAGAGCATTACCAGAGATAAAGAGGAAAGTCCATAATGGCGTGAAGTGAATCCATGAGCAGTGCATCATCATACATGTGCATAATAACAGAGCTTCCAGAAACACAAAACAAAAACTGTCTACAATTAAAAGGGGTCACAGACAATTCCACAATCATAACTGGACATTTTAAGATCTCTCAGAATTGATCAAACAATTAGACACACACACACAAAAAAAAAAAAATCAGTGAAGAAATAAGTGAGTTGAACAGTACTGTCAACCACTTAACTGGTATTTAGAGAACATTACGGCAAACAACTTCAGCGTATACATTCAGCATATACCTTTTTTCAAGTGCACAACTACATTCACCAAGATGAACCATATGTTGGGCCATAAAACAAGTCTCAGTATATTTTAAATGACTGAAATCACACAGAGTATGTACTAAAACCCTAGTTAATGATATATGTGCCCAGGTTTTTAGGGGAAAATGTACTAATGTGTGCAATTTACTTTAAAAGGCATGAACAAAATATGAATTAACAGATGGGTAAAAAGATAAAAATGTAAATATATATGCAATAAAGTATAGCAAAATATTAGTGATAGACTCTAGGTGGTGGGTATACCAGTACTCACTGTAAAATTCTTTTAACTTTTCTATATAATTGAAATTTTTCATAATAAAAATTGAAAAAATTCAATTATTTTTTGGATGGAAGTCTCAGAATACTTAAGACACTACTGTACATTGTAAATCTCTAAGAGGGGGAAATGGCTATGTAGTATTTCTCCAGCTTATCCATCTCAAGAACCACCCCCACCCCATACCCTTTTAAGGACGAGCTCAAGGGAACAGGAGGCCAGAGATTCTACTGGTATAGCAGAATAGGCCCAACCAAAATTTGTGTCAGGTAGACTTGATCTTTATTCCAAGTCCACCGAATCCTCACTGTGGAATTACCTCATCGTTCTGAGCCTCAGTTTCATCATCTGTAAAATGGGGCCAATAATTGCAACTACTTGAGGGATTATTTGGGGGCTGAATGGGACCAGGGATGTGAAAAGCCTACCTCAATGTCTGGCATACAGAAGGCAGCTGATAATTATTACTGACCCTCTCCCTCCCCTTCCCGAGCCAGGAGCGCCATGCCTGGACTCATCCTGCCTTCACCAAAATCCCATGAAATCATTCTTTTTCTTCTTCCTGCAGAAGCAGCAGCAGTAGCTCAGGGGGTTTAAGTGACTTGACAAGCCAAACAGTTTCATAAGTGACGTAATCATGGAAGGCTAAAGTAGAATAAACAAAACTGGACCCAAAGTGGTGAGACTTTACAGGCGTCCAGCAGCTGGGATTATGTGAGGGCTCTCCCTAGGAACAGTGAACAAAGAGCGTGCCAAGATAACAGAACGGGGGGTGGGGTGGGGGGGAGCAACGTGCCAAGAAAGCGGAACACGAGGAAACAAAAAGAGAGTCGTGAACATTCGGGCGCACCTACATCGAGGACAAGATATTACACGACAGGCCAGGACGCTGGAGAGGGGCCGAAGGCAGCTGAGGCGGTGGACTTCCACCGCACGGGGCGATGGTGGCAGTAAGGACATCGCCTCTGCTGTCCACCGAGCACCTCCTGTGAACCGGACCCGGTGCTGAGAGCACGAGACGTAATAGCACATCGGTTCTGCCAACCCTACCGAGTACGCTGTGTTGCCAACCACGCTGTGGAGGTGAGGACACTGAAGGTTAAGAGGTCGGTGAACTTGCCAAGGTCCCACCCGGCCTCTCTGTGTGGGGTCCCCCAGGTCCCTCGGCCTCCCGTGTGCTCCTCCATCACCGCATGGGGCACCTGGAGTAAAGGGCGTATCTGAGACCTCCTTACCCACCCCACGCCCGCTTCTCCTGTTGCTTGGCACCAGGGAAGGCACTGGTCAACGTGGAGAGAGCAGGCGAGGGAGGGGCTCTCCTCGCTTGACAATACATCCCAAACCCACCCCCACGGCCCAGCACCTGCCTTCTTCTCACGTATTTGACTCCACGTGGATTCTTGTCACTCTAGTATTTGTACAGAACCTCCTTGGCCCGAGGGCCTCTGCCCGACCTGTGTCTCCATCCTCCACCGTGGGCCCTCGTGCAGCCAGCACCTCACAGGTGTTGCCTGAGGTCAGGACAGGCCACTTCTGTGGACAAGGGCCAAGACCCGTGTGCCTGGTGCAGCTCCGTTCAGCGCGCTGGAGCCTCACAGTGGTGAACAGGGCAGAGGAGGGGAGCACCACTTCACTTACCCGATGCTCCAGGAGCCCTGGAAGAGGAAGGGTCTGAAATCGGGGCGTTCCGTAGAGGGATCTCGAGGGATGTAAAGGTCACGTCAGAGCACTGCAGGGTGAGGAGAGAAGAAACAGGTCTCTGGGCATCGTCGCCTGCTGCGGAGGAGCCGCCCGGGACGGCAAGCGTCGTGCCGTGGGAGAGTGCCCTGGGGGCAGCACAGGGGAGCCCGAGGGCAGGGCCGGGGGTGGGGGGGACTGGCACAGAGGCCTGCCGAGAAACAGGTGTAGTTCAGTCAGGAGCTCGGGCAGAGGGTGCTGTGCTGCCCGAGAGGGCACTTCCCCAAGGACCCTTCTCACCAGCGGCCACAGGGGGGTCGGACCAGTAAGTACAGATAGGACTCTGGATCGTGGGCCATCAAACCGGGGCGGAGCCAGATGACCTGGGAGGTGCCCTAGCATCACCAGAGCCTGTCCCTGGTGGGCTCCGGCGCCAACGGCTCCCTCGGAGCCACTCTGGACACCAAAACTGGGTTACGTGCGGCAGTGAAGAAGCTAACCACACCATTTCAGCCTATCAGTCACGCCTAAAGGACTCACAGAGAACTGCGGTTTACTTAAACGCATGAAACATGAAAACGTAAGTTATTCGTTCAAGGAAGAATAAATTCTGCCCTTGAACGGGCTGGGGAAAAGAAACCCCGAAGACGTGCTCCTCCCCTCCAGCCTCCTCCCCCCACACCCTGGCACGGCTTTCACATCCTTCCAGGTCTCTCTACAGAACACAGGGGCCGGTGCCTGATTCAGCTGAGGCCCGCCCTCTGTGCCCAGCTGATCGGTGACAGGGGGCCCGGGGGATCACACGGTACTGCGGTGGCCCTGACATCCCCACGCTGGAACCTGCAGGCTGGCCGTGTCCGCACGCGGCCCAGGCTCAGAGGCTGGTGTCGGGGCGTGGGGGGTGGCCCCTCACCGCGGGAGGAAAGCACCCTGTCTTCAGGTCTGCACAGGCTGGGCACAGCAGGCTGTACCAAGTCACTGCAGGATCGCCTCCTCTTCTCGTCAGCCCAGAAAAGGTGTGCGGGGTTCCGAGCTAAAAGAGCCGGCGGACGGGGCGCAGGGGAAACGCAAGGGCACTTCTGGCGCGAGCCTCTGAGTGTGAGAGAAGACGGCAACAGGAGCCCGCTTCCCCGGAGAGAGCAAACTCGCTGCGGCCGAGGGTGCAGGTGCGCCCTGCACACACGCCGCCCTGTGACACTCTTTTAAGTCAAAAGACTCCCTTCACGGGGGCTAAAAATAGCGCACGCAAGTCCAATTAGTCCCAACAGCAACCAGCAACCAGCAACTCTGGTTGCCATAGAAACAGCACAGCTAGGACGGTGCGTGGGCAAGAAGGGCTCTGCAAGGTCCCCGGGGACTCAGGCCACCCCGGGCGCCGGACTGGGGGAGGGGCACGATGACTGTCTTGCCAGACGCTCCTTCCAGGCACCTGTTCCAGGTGAACAGCACAGGACCTAACGCTTCAACATCGAGGTCAGCCTTTCCTTTTTAAAATAACGGAGGAGATCTCGGGGTGCAGGACAGCAAGCCCTCGGGGCCCGGCGGGTGGGGTCACGGACCTCCTCCACAGTGACCGCCAGGACCTAGGCGGACGGCTCCTCAGAAGCAAACGGATATGGTGTGAGCATGGGCCGTGCCCGGCAGGGCTCAGAGGATGTGCTGCTCCCCCTCCCCCTCCCGCCGTGCCTACTCAGAGAGAAGACGGAGAGGGACCGTCAGGTGCCTGGCGTCAGGTGCTGCGTCTCAGAGCAGGAGCTCAGTTCCAGCCACACCACCCCCTCGCTCCCCTGCTAGGCTGGATGGAGAAGCCCGACAGGCACCGCAAACCTCTCTGGTCCTCGTGGGCTGAACCACCTGGAGGCGGAGCCAGCCTGGCACCCGAGGGCCGGCCAACCGCCCCACCCACAGGTCCCAGCCCCTCCTATCGTCCCCCCGAAAGGCCCTGCGTTCCCATCAAAGCGACCTGCTGCTGAACAAGGAACGAATCGAGGAAGATGATGGAAGAGATAAAGCCAGGGGACTCTTCCACCCTGGACCCCAACATCTGGTATCGACCCACCCCCTAGCAGCAGGCAAGTTCTCAAGAGCAGAGACGGGATCTTCTCTTACTGAGTCCATGACAGCACCTCGTACCCTCTTAACACGTGTCTGAGGAACAGACAGGAGGAGGGAAGGAAGGTGGGGAGCTCGGGAGCCCCACGAAGGCGTTCAGACTTCACTGCACGGGCAGAGAGGCTCTACACGATGACCCTGGAACGGGAGGGCAGAGCCGGCGGAGGAGCACCCCGCGAAGCCAGCAGGAGGAGGGAGACTAAAGGTGAGCGTGTTGTGCGGCCGGAGGGCTGGAGGCAGAGCGCGTCCCGGAGGCCAGAGCGGCGGCGAGGGGTGAGGCAGGGTGCTGGCCACCAGGCGCAGGGCCGTGCAGAGACCGCTGAAGAAAGCCGCCTACACGCACCAAAGGGGCTGACGGGAGCCGCCGCTGGCTAAGCAACCCTCGACGCTTCGGGAGATGACACACAGGAAGCCAGTCAACATTCTTACGACACCCTGGGATGCCGGAGACGGCTTCGGTGGCTGCAAACGCGAGTGAGAAAGACCCGCGGCTGCCGAGAGGGAGTAAGGGGAGTGGAAAAGCGAGATCGCCAGCTGCTCGGGGCGCTCATCGCAGCACCGCAGCCCCCCCTCAAGGCAGCACCGGCCCCAGCGCCGCTGCTCTAGACACGCGTGATTTCCTCTGGGGGCCGGCAACGGGCGGCCTGGGTCTCCGACCAAGACTCCCACAGCGGAGGCCCTGGCAGGACGGTGAACTCTGGAAGGCGCCCGGGTAGGCAAGGGGGGCTGAGATGAGGGCGCAAGCGTCAAGTTCAAATCTGCCCCAGAGAGCACGAGGCCACCACGTCCCCAGAGACACCCAGCACTCCTGGTGGACAAAAAGTGAGCACGTCTGAATGCACACACCCAACAATAAAATGGGTAGGCGAACACCACGGCTTTGGAAAGCTGAAACGCACCTGGGCATGCAACGTGGTGAGGATGTTTTAAAAAATAACTTGTATATATTTCAAATAATATTATTACACGCACATCACAAACACTGAAAAACAGAAGGAAAAGATCCCCCCACGACTCTCTTCCCGTGCACACTTTGTTGCATTCCCTTCCAGTCACATGAACTTGCCGTGCTTGCCTTACTTAAGCGTGTTAGTTGATTTGTACACATTGTGTATCACACTACAAATACCAGTTTATGTCCTGTCTCTTCCACGCATTAAGCGGCGGACACGCATCCACGCCACAGGCATGAACTTCAGCTCCTCTGCAGTCTGGGCCTGGAGCGGGGGTGATCGGTCCTGATCCTGGGAAATGGACTTCAGATTCTCCCAGCCTCGTGGAAGCATCGGTGGCTGCCCACCAGCTGGTGAACAGGCAGACACAGAGCCAGGGGGTCAGGTACAGTGGCTGGGGCCAGGACGGTCCACAGTCCCAAGGGACGGCCCAAGAGCTTCGGCAAAAACCTGGGCAGGGCTCCCCACCCCCCCGCCCCGGGGTCTCAGCAGCAGCTCGGGGACATCCCAGCCTCGCGGACCACGGCGCCAGGGCCACCTGCTCCAGACGTGGCGTTTCCTTCACTCTCATCTAAGCAGCGGGTCTCCCTTGCCTGTGTCTGCTGGCATCACAGTCCTCGTTGTGACAACGGAGCTCAGCATTACAAACTCTATAAAAACACAATCTCTGATGGCTGCATAACAGTCAATTATACAAATGTACCGTAATTCACTAATCATGCCCTATGGTCGGACATATTGGTTTCTAAAAATAACACAGAAATAAACACCCTTGTGTTCAACCCTCACTCTGTAGTTTAGATTTATTTTCATCAGGACAGCTTCCCAGGAGGGACTCGCTCACTGGCTCAAAAGCGTTCAAGGCTCTTTGTTACAGATTCTCAAATGGCTCTGCAGTAAGACTGCAGCACAAAGATGCGGTTATGTTCATGGAAACCCTCACACTTCATGGCAGAAGATCCAGACGTGGAAGGGAGAGGGACCCACAAGGCCTGAGGCCCATTCCGCTAAAAGTTCATAAATCCCTGTGGACCACAGGGGGCCATGCCCACCAGGGGACAAAGAGGAAAAGGGGGGAAAAAAGTTGACCCTGACCAACGTCCTCAAAGCGCACTTCGTGAGGCACAGCCTCCAGCAATGCGAGGACCGGCAGAAGCATCTGGAAGCTTCAGATGCCGGGAAAGTGCAGGAGTGCCTGGAGCCACAAAGACCTGGGTGAGAAACCCTGTTCCCAGAGCAACCGGCTGATCTCAGACCTCCGCCTCCAGGACTGTGAGAAAGAAATCTCTATCGTTTCCAAGCCGCCCAGTCTGTCATTCTTTGTTATGGCAGCCCGAAGACACCAGGGTCATCCCCCCATCTCAAGGTCCTTAACTCAAGCACATCTGCAGAGCTCCTTTTGCCACGGAAGGGAGCACATCCACAGGTTCCGGGGATTGGAACGTGGACGTCTCTTAGGCGGGGGGCATTGTCCTGCCTACAACCCTTGTTAACCACTTGGTACTGCCCTGGACCCCAGGGAGAGAGACAGTGAGGAATGCATGGCCGCTGCTCCCAGAGTCACCACTCACGGACACAGTCACGGCAGAGTGGAGTCTAACAGCAGGGCAGGTGCCAGGAACTGCGGGACACAGAGAAGAAGGAAGTGTCTCAGGAGGTCAGGCAGGCCTCCGGCAGAGAGGATGCTAGACTGGGTCTGGGAGAATGGACGTGCTCTCCAGGTGGACCGAAGAGAGAAATCTGTTCCCTCAGGGACAGGGTGCAGTGCACAGCACCGGCCTACACTTGATTCTAAGGCTGCTCCCTCTCTCAGACACCCTGACTCAACCCGACCCTCTGCTAGGAAGCCACAGCCCTGGGATCGAGAAGCCAGGACGCCCAGTCTAGCCTGGCTCTCCCTCCGGGCAGCTGGGAGATCCTGAAAAGGCCACTTTGCCTTCTTGCTGGTCTCAGGGTCCCCACCGGTAATGAGTGGTCAGGGCTCTGATGATCTCAAAGACCCCCCCCTTCCAACTTCAAGGTTCCAAAGTTTGATGGAGTTAAGAGGTATTTTTCAGAACAATCGTTACAAATATTCAGAAGAACCGCATCTCCAAAATAATATTAAGAATAGTTCTTAAAGAAAACACGAAGAGATTAAATAAGGTAAACAAACATGGCAAGACTGTGTAACTTCAAGCACTCAGCAAATTCTGGGAAAAATAATGTTTGACAGAGGCTAGATTTTTAATTTCCCTAAAATACTAAACATCTCTACCAAGGAACTTTGACCGCAGTACTATTAATAGGCACACTTGAGAAGACTATTCAGTGAAAGCAGCAGAAGAAAGCTGTCCCTAAAATTATCCCGACAGCAAGTGATTTCCTCCCCGGGGCTGAGCCCAGAAGGAAGCATCACGTTACACTGACCCGAGGAAGGCAGGGCCGAGGATGCGGGCGCTCACCACCCCCGCGACACACACCTCCACCCCCAGGGCCATGTCTGTTCTGAGCTGCCCAGGCTGGTGGTAACTGTCAGTCTGTCCGCCTTCATTCCCTAGATCTGGGCTCCCTCCTGCGCCACCTGTAGCTGCAGTGCAGAGTGTACGGCTTACTCGACTGCAGACCCTCAGCGCCCAGCACAGGGCCTCCGACATTCGGGCCTTTGGAAAGGGTTGTTAAGAATATTCTTGTGTGGTCTGAAATATGCCTTCTGTAGTTGCAATACTGGCTTGTCTGCTTCCTGAGGTTACAGATGCTCCCCCCCCCCCGTGACACCCTTAAAAATCACCTTTTGTCAGGCAAAACACCTGCGGGGAGCATCAGGTCCTCAGACCACCCGCCACCCCGTCTCTTCTGAGCAGACTGGGGTCTGCACACACCTCTTGGGCACACAGCTGGGAATGCGGGCTGACAAGGTGGTCTTCAGGTTCTGTTGAGCAGACGCAGTGCCTTCATGAATTTTTTATCGTCAGAACTAGTAATCAAGAACAAAGGTTCCCAAAGCAAAGCAGCTTCACCTCCTGGTCTCTGGATACCCCCTCTCAAGGTGTCCATTAGCATTCAGAAGCCATAACCTCTGCTTCCCTCTTCCAGAAACATCTCCAAAACACAAGAAGCAAACACAAACAATGCAATTGGCTCATAAAAAATAGAGAAGAGTCCCGGAGGGAGCGAGGAAGCTACATGTTAAGTAGGGAGTGTGCTGTGTGCTGAATGCAGAATAGGTTCGCAAGAGATGATTAACTGTAAATAAAAGAATTCCCTCTAACCTAGCCAGCAATACACGGCCATGAAGGAAGCAAGGCAGACAGGTGTCCTGGGGGCCGTGCAGCCTCCATCACGAGGCTTTCCAGCACAACACCCCGAGTTCTCTCGGAGGGAGGTTTTTAAAGAGAAAAAAGGTCCTTGGTACATATCAATTCTGAAAAAACAAAAACAAACTTGAAACAGGATGCTAGCATGAGGGATGAAGACGGCTGATTTCGACCAATTCCAAGAAGCACTTCCTTCAGGCTGGGCCCTGCATAAGAGGAGAGGGTTCCTGGGCAGGGGGGGTGAGGTCCCTGGCTGGACGGTCTCGTCCTAGAGGGGAGCTGGACACAGGGAGAGGCCGTGCCATGTGACCCCAGAGCAGGTGCCCCGAATTCCAGTCCTCACTCGGCCTCGTGGGAGTGTGGGGTCAGACACTTGAGGACTCCGGCCCCTCCCACCCGCATCTCTCTGATGGGGGATGGGGCAGCCACGGTCTCAGTCTCCCCCTTTACTGGATCGTTTCAGGCTGCCCACTCTTCGGATTGCTGGGGCTCGATAAGGAAGCCTGTAAAGCTGGCAGCACGGTGCCCGGCGTCACACACACCAGTCCCTTTCTGGTCTCGTGTAACAAAACCTGAGAGCAGAGATTGGGCTTCCAGCCGGAGTAGCCTGAGTCTGACAGGTGCTCGATAAACCCCAGTTCAAACAACAAGGGATTCACTCCCCACGCCTAGCACACATGTGCATCACACCAGGCTAAGCGGGTATGTCTGTGAGCCCTTCTCCACACGGCACCAGCATGGTGCTTAGGACACGATGGGTATTCCAGTAATGCCTTCTGAACAAATGTAGGGAAGAATGAAAGAGTGCAGAGTCGGGCTTCCCTGGTGGCGCAGTGGTTGGGAGTCCGCCTGCCGATGCGGGGGACACGGGTTCGTGCCCCGGTCCGGGAAGATCCCACGTGCCGCGGAGCGGCTGGGCCCGTGAGCCGTGGCTGCTGAGCCTGTGCGTCCGGAGCCTGTGCTCCGCAACGGGAGAGGCCACAGCGGTGAGAGGCCCGCGTACAGGGAAAAAAAAAAAAAGAATGTAGAGTCAACTGTAACGTTATATGTTCATATAGGGAAAAAAACAACCATCCTCTAAAGATGGCAAAAAGTGAAAGAGGAAGACCCACAGAAGTATGGTAGTTTCCCTTTAAATGCAAAGAAAGTACTTGGACTCCAGCACTGTCCAAATCTTGGTGTCCTTCCTACAGGATTGCCCACCCTCGCCTCTTTGATCTCAGGCTGCCCTGTGACTTCCTTGACCAACAAAATGTGCAGGAAGTGATCCAGGCCACGTCCAAGCAGAATGCTCCTCAGCTATCATGTGGCCTGTACCCTTCTCTTTCCTCTGCCCCCAAACCAGGATGTCTCCAGAGGACCTGGGTCATGAATGAAAGCAAATGGAGCAGAGCTAAACCAACCTGTGATACACACAAAACGTGAGCAAGAAACAAATCTTCCTGTGGTTCTAAGTAACTAGGATTCTGGGTATTCTGTTACTGCAGAGAAACTCCGCCTGAACTGAATGATACAGAAAGTGATTCAATTCAGTTCGTACTGGGCCAGGCACTAGGCCAGGAGCCAGCACTGCAAGACCCCTGCCCAGAGGGGGCTTCCACGGCAGAGAGAGATAGGCAAGCAAATAAGGACACCCTAGCATGCAATGTAGGGGACGCGTGGATAAAAGGCGGGAGGAGTGGGGAAGCCCAAAGTCCCCCAGAATGAGGAGATGACGCGGCCGACTGGGTCGGGCGGGGCGCTGCAGACAGAGGACGGGACGCCCCGAGCCCGCACCGTGCTATGCGTTGTTTTACTTCAGCATTTTTTCTTTCCTTCTTTTCTTTTTCCTACTGCTATGGAACAGTACTTGGAAACTGGATGATAAAAGAGGTAAAAAAAAAAAAAAGTATGCATTATTTTTGGCTTTTTAAGATGCACAATGATTCTGGTAAAAATAAACAAACTCTTACCATACGATCCAGCTGTCATGCCCCTTGGTGTTTACCCAAAGGAGCTGAAAACTGACAGCCACACAAAATCCTGCACATGGGTACTTAGAGCAGCTTTATGCATGAAGGCCAAAATCTGGAAGCAACCAAGACATCCGCCAGTAAGTAAACAGATAAACAAACTGTGGTACTTCCAATGGAATATTATTCGGTGCTAAAAAGAAATGAGCTATCAAGCCATGAAAAGACATGGAGGAGCCTTCGATGCATATCACTAAATGACAGAAGTCAGTCTGAAAAGGCTACATCCTGTATGCTTCCAACTGTACGACATTCTGGAAAAGACAAAAGTAAGGAGACAGTAAAAAGATGAGTGATGACCAGGGGCTGGAGGCGAGGGAGGGGCGAACAGGCAGAGCACAGGGCATTTTACAGTGATGGACACACGTCACTATACACGCCACCGTCCAAACCCACCGAATGTACAACGGCAAGAATGAAAAAAAACCCAAAAAACACTTTCCCTAATAAAAAGCTGGTGTAGGCGGATGGAGGGCACACAGTGACATACGCACGCGCTCTCTTTTAATATATACATACGTTAAACGGAGAAACTGGCAGCCTTTGCCCCATGGCCTTAATGATTCCCACAGCTCTCAGGTGCCTGTTTTCTGATTATGGGCCCCCTGGTCACTAACAAGCCCTGGAAACAGGCTCCTACTATCGGGAGTCTTTTCTTTCCCAGGATGGGACGCCCAGTCTTCCTTGAATCTCAGGGATTTCCAAGATGACCCTGATGTCAGGGGGGAGGACACAGCAGGAGGGAGCAGCTGGACTTGGCCTCTGGAATCAGGCAGCTGGTGGACAACTGATTCCATATGTTAACAAAGTGACATTCCTGAAGGGAGGCATGGTCTGCTCCTGTGAGCCTCACCTTACAGGGCCTTCGCCTCTTTCTCTCCAGGACGAGCTGTAACTGACACAGCAGAGGACCCCACGCGCCTCCGAGGTGACACAAGGGGACTGGCATGTCTGGAGCAGCTGCAGGTACCGGAGAGCTGCTCACTCAGCCTTCTCACCCCCCTCCCCGGGCAGCTACCGCCATCAGCCCAGGTGCGCAGACGTCAACACCGACACCAAGGCAGGGTAGGCAACTTGCCCGAGATCGCACCACAGGCAGAGGTCAAGGAGGGAGGACCTGGCCCGGGTCTCTGCGACCCTGAAGCCACGGCTGTTCCACTAGTTCTGAAGTGGAGAGATTCTCAGCTACAGCTGCACTTCCCATAAACGCCCGGAGCTGTAACAGTATTTTGAAGATAGTAAGGATAACGTTCATAGTTTCATGCATGTGTGCAGGTGTGTGTAAGTACACCTGAGCACATGTACATACACGGTGCACATCCTGTGTGCATATAATACCTATGCAATACATTCATCCTCAAGTTGAAAGATAGGGAAGGAACTGATAAGATGGCCCTGACTGGGCGGACGCCCGCTATCGTGCTACTTAGCTCCGCGTCACGGCCTCAGGAATGACCCGCCGTCACGGCACCCCTCCTGCGCGGGTCTGTCACGGAGCCTCGCCCTTGATCTATCTGATCGTCCGGTCGCTGGCCCTTCCCTCCCGACACACTCTGGGGTCCTCCAAGCCACTGTCCTGTAACACCAGCATCTCTGGTGCCCGGAGAGGCTCCTGGGAAGCTCTCGACTCACAGGTAGAACGACCCAGGGAGCCGACAGGAGGGAGCTCACCACAGTAGGCCTCTCGTGAGCCCGCTGCAAACCCTGGCTCGGACACCCACGGGCAGTGTCACCTGGGGCGGGTCACCCGATCCCGCTGAGCCTGTCTCCTCAACGGGCACGCAGAGATGGCAGAAGGGTGGGGGGGCGACGCGAGAGGCCTGGAAGCCTCCTGCTGACGGGGAAGGCTACAAAGCGGGACCGTGGAGAACGCAGAGGCGTCAGCAAGTGGTCCGGGAGGAAGCCTCCGACGCCCCCTTCCCTCCAAGGCCAGGGGCACAAGGGCTCACGCGCTGGAAGCCGAGGGGAGCTCCTCTGCCGGCGCGGGTTTTACTGTGTCTGTCGTGGGCAGGTGCCAGCGGCTAACGGGTCTCTTGAGTCAACGCACCTTCGCGGAGACCTTCTGAACCGACACAGATTAAACGACTCCATCATGCCTACACCCACTTCCCTTCGGTTTTGCCACCAGTGGTTCTAATACGCTGCTGTGAGGCTGCCTTGTTACCCAAGTTCCAGCCCAATTTCAACCCTGAAGTGCTTCCTTATGTGAAAGGTGCTAGGTAAGGCAGTCCAAGAAAGGACGCAGCGATCTTCCTGGGCCATCGGTCAGTCTGCTGATAAGCAGGCCGTGGACTAGACCCCCACCCCGGAGGAGGGTCCCTGGGCTGGCCTCCGCCCTGCCGGCCCTGCAGGCTCGGGCCCCGGGACCAGCCTGCCCAGTTTCAGGCTGCCCCACGCTGCTGGCCGGGACGAGGATCCCGACCCTCCTCTCTCACTTCTCCTCCCGCCGTGGCATCTGTGTCCCATTCCCAGGCCCAGAGGCGGTGTGTGGGGTTGAACGGGAAGAAAGCTGGGGAACAGAGGTGCTAGCTGGGCCCAAACAAAAGGGCAGCCCCCGGAGTCTCACAGGGGCCCAGCAGGCCTCTCTGAGTTTCACTGGCTACGAGCCCGATCAGGGCCGGGAGACCCAGGTGCCAGCAGCTTGAGATCCCTTCCGGAGCCCCAGAGAAAGGCGCCGGTTACACAGAACGCCTGTTCCAGGAGACGCAGAAGAGCACGCCTCTGCCCCCACCTTTCCCCAAGGTCTCGCTCCCAGGAGGGAGGAGAATAAAACGGTCAAGTCTTCCAAGCGTCCTGCAGCTTACAGGCAGCTCCACTGCTATTTCCTCACAGGACCTGAGACCCCAGTTTGCTGGGAGCCTGAATGACAAGCCCCAGGGCACCCGCCAGGCATTGGCAGAGCCGCAACCAGAAGCCAGAGCCTCGTCTCCCAGTGCTGTGCTCTTTGCCCAAGGTCACAGCGTGGCATTTCTGGTGCAGCAGGAAGTGGGCTGCCCCTGCGAGGACAGCAGCCTTGCGGCCACAGCCTCTGTGCCCTCAGAAGCTCCCACCCCGCCCTGGCCATGCATCTGCTGGGCAAGCAGATGGCAACACCACCCACCCAGCTGCCCAAACTAGCAACTTCCCTTTCCTTCTCCACCACCCACCGCCACCAACCCTCTACCCTTCCTCCCCCCTGAGGGTCTCCGGATCCCGACTCTTCTCTCTGCTCCGAAGGGCGCCCCCAGGCGCAGCCACCATGACCTGCCTGAGACCACCCAGGCTCTCACCAGCTGTCAGCCCTTCCAGACACTTCCTGAACGGTCAAGCTGACACTCTCCCGCCTCAAACTCTCTTGTGACCACCCCTTCCCCTCCAAAGACGTGGCTCTGACCATAGCTCTCACAGGAGGATTTCAAGCCAGGGTGAAGCTGTCATTTATCCTGAAGGTGGAAACGGGGAAAACCCAAAAGACAAAGACATCTTCAAATGTACCCCTCATTAAAAGTGTATTAAGACTCATGGGCATCCAAGGTCCGCTAAGATCTGGCGCAGACTAGTCCACCCGTCACCTCCCCCTACACTCGGGCCACAGGAAACACCCAGCTCTCCCATCCTGAGCTGCAGTGAGCTGCTTGTCAAATGGGAAAAATAACCCTTGCCCTGGAAAAACACAAACATTTACGAGCTTAAATTCGTTTCCGAGGAAGCAGCATAACGTAGGACAAATACACACAGGTACTGCTCGGGCTAATATGTGCCACAACGTCCCGGACGTCCTGACCTCGACTTCCCCGCCTCTCTCCCCAGCAGCCCCTGAAACCAGCTCCCGTGGACAGTCAGGACGCTGCCACTCCCGCACTCCCGTGTGGGCCGCAGCCTGGTCCCGCCAGACCCGGAGCCACTCAGCTCCAGGGCTGCGGCAGCTACCAGAGGTGGACGCGAGGTTTCCCAATCCCGCCGGGCCTCCGAGAGCCCTAAGCAGCACCAGCGTCACCCCGACGTCTCCCGCTGGGCAGCGGCTGAGAACAATGAGCCTTAATTATCGGACGGGCGGGCGGGATGCTTTAGAGCGGAGGGACACGGGAAACGGCTTCACTTCTTCATCTGTTCATTTTCCAAACCTCAGACAGAAAATGCTTGTGTGTTTCATTTTGAGCTTCTGGAAAAGAGCTCGAGAATTTCTTAATGTCTACTCATCCGTTAGGGATGCAAAGGCATGCATTTGGGGTGTAAGGTTAGATAAAAGGAAAAGATCTAATAATAATGGCTCCATCACAGAAAGCAGATAAGCAGACACCAGTGCCTTCTGATGGAGATTCTTTGAAAAAAAAAAAAAAGAAAGAAAACTATCACTGAATATGATCAAGCCTCTAGAGCTTACTACCAATTTAATAAGGAATAAAGAAAAAGAAGCCAGTCAGAGGAGCAAGATCACCACCACCACAAGCACCCAACTGGCCAAATCCCCAACTGGGGGACCTGATTTAGTCACTGAACAATTGTAAGAAGAAAGAGACACCCAGGGAGCCTACAGATTAAAAACGGCTGTGAGACTTATCAACCTCTTGAATTCTGATTCCAAAAAATGTTTAAAAAACATGACACCGGGCTCCTTGGAAATTTAAACATTGATATTGAGGAACTGCTCATTTTAAAACATGACATGGCACTGCGGTTATGTTTTTAAAAAGAGCTCCAATGTTGACTATTAAAATATTTGCAGATGAAATGATACGTCATCTTGGATTTGCTTCAAAGTAACACAGGAGATGGGGCAGTTGGTGAGGGAGAGATGAAAAAGATTGGCCATGAGACACTAGTTATAGAAGCTGGCCAAGAAGTACAATTACGGCACCTCTTGTATATATTTGAATTCTCCACATACATTTTTTTTTTTAACATCTTTATTTGAGCATAACTGTATTACAATAGTGTGTTAGTTTCTCCTTTACAACAAAGTGAATCAGTTATACATATACACATGTTCCCATATCTCCACCCTCTTGCATCACCCCACCCCCACCCTCCCTATCCCACCCCTCTAGGTGGTCACAAAGCACAGAGGTGAACTCCCTGTGCTATGTGGCTGCTTCCCACTAGCTATCTAATTTACATTTGGTAGTGTATATGTGTCCCTGCCCCTCTCTCACATCGTCACCGCTTACCCTTCCTCCTCCCCATATCCTCAAGGCCATGCTCTAGTAGGTCTGTGTTTTATTCCCGTCCTACCACTAATCTCTTCATGACATTGTTTTTTTCTTAGAGTCCATATATATGTGTTAGCATACAGTATTTGTTTTTCTCCTTCTGACTTACTTCACTCTGTATGACAGACTCCAGGTCTATCCACCTCATTACAAATAACTCAGTTTCATTTCTTTTTATGGCTGAGTAATATTCCATTGTATATATGTGCCACATCTTCTTTATCCATTCATCTGTTGATGGACACTTAGGTTGCTTCCATATCCTGGCTATTGTAAATAGAGCTGCAATAAACATTTTGGTACATGACTCTTTTTGAATTGTGGTTTTCTCAGGGTATATGCCTAGGAGTGGGATTGTGGGGTCATATGGTAGTTCTATTTGTAGTTTTTTAAGGAACCTCCATACTGTTCTCCATAGTGGCTGGATCAATTTACATTCCCACCAGCAGTGCAAGAGGGTTCCTTTTCTCCACACCCTCTCCAGCATTTATTGTTTCTAGAGTTTTTGATGATGGCCAGTCTGACCGGTGTGAGATGATATCTCATTGTAGTTTTGATTTGCATTTCTCTAATGATTAATGAGGTTGAGCATTCTTTCATGTGTTTGTTGGCAATCTGTATATCTTCTTTGGAGAAATGTCTATTTAGTTCTTCTGCCCATTTTTGGATTGGGTTGTTTGTTTTTTTGTTACTGAGCTGCCTGAGTTGCTTATAAATTTTGGATATTAATCCTTTGTCAGTTGCTTCATTTGCAAATATTTTCTCCCATTCTGAGGGTTGTCTTTTGGTCTTGTTTATGGTATCCTTTGCTGTGCAAATGCTTTTAAGTTTCATTAGGTCCCATTTGTTTATTTTTGTTTTTATTTCCATTTCTCTAGGAGATGGGTCAAAAAGGATCTTGCTGTGATTGATGTCATAGAGTGTTCTGCCTATGTTTTCCTCTAAGAGTTTGATAGTGTCAGGCCTTACATTTAGGTCTTTAACCCATTTTGAGTTTATTTTTGTGTGTGGTGTTAGGGAGTGTTCTAATTTCATACTTTTACAGGTAGCTGTCCAGTTTTCCCAGCACCACTTATTGAAGAGGCTGTCTTTTCTCCACTGTATATCCTTCCCTCCTTTATCAAAGATAAGGTGACCATATGTGTATGGGTTTATCTCTGGGCTTTCTATCCTGTTCCATTGATCTGTATTTCTGTTTTTGTGCCAGTACCATACTGTCTTGATTACTGTAGCCTTGTAGTATAGTCTGAAGTCAGGGAGCCTGATTCCTCCAGCTCCATTTTTCGTTCTCAAGATTGCTTTGGCTATTCGGGGTCTTTTGTGTTTCCATACAAATTGTGAAATTTTTTGTTCTACTTCTGTGAAAAATGCCAGTGGTAATTTGATAGGGATTGCATTGAATCTGTAGATTGCTTTGGGTAATAGAGTCATTTTCACAATGTTGATTCTTCCAATCCAAGAACATGGTATATCTCTCCACCTATTTGTATCATCTTTAATTTCTTTCATCAGTGTCTTATAGTTTTCTGCATACAAGTCTTTTGTCTCCTTAGGTAGGTCTATTCCTAGATATTTTATTCTTTTTGTTGCAATGGTAAATGGCAGTGTTTTCTTAATTTCACTCTCAGATTTTTCATCATTAGTGTATAAGAATGCCAGAGATTTCTGTGCATTAATTTTGTATCCTGCTACTTTACCAAATTCATTGATTAGCTCTAGTAGTTTTCTGGTAGCATCCTTAGGATTCTCTATGTATAGTATCATGTCATCTGCAAACAGTGACAGCTTTACTTCTTCTTTTCCGATTTGGATTCCTTTTATTTCTTTATTTTCTCTGATTGCTGTGGCTAGAACTTCTAAAACCAGGTTGAATAAGAGTGGTGAGAGTGGGCAACCTTGTCTTGTTCCTGATCTTAGTGGAAATGGTTTCAGTTTTTCACCATCGAGAACGATGCTGGCTGTGGGTTTGTCATATATGGCCTTTATTATGTTGAGGAAAGTTCCCTCTATGCCTACTTTCTGCAGGGTTTTTATCATAAATGGGTGTTGAATTTTGTCAAAAGCTTTCTCTGCATCTATTGAGATGATCATATGGTTTTTCTCCTTCAGTTTGTTGATATGGTTTATCACGTTGATTGATTTGCGTATATTGAAGAATCCTTGCATTCCTGGAATAAACCCCACTTGATCATGGTGTATGATCCTTTTAATGTGCTGTTGGATTCTGTTTGCTAGTATTTTGTTGAGGATTTTTGCATCTATGTTTGTCTGTGATATTGGCCTGTTGTTTTCTTTCTTTGTGACGTCTTTGTCTGGTTTTGGTATCAGGGTGATGGTGGCCTCATAGAATGAGTTGGGGAGTGTTCCTCCCTCTGCTGTCTTTTGGAAGAGTTTGAGAAGGATAAGTGTTAGCTCTTCTCTAAATGTTTGATAGAATTTGCCTGTGAAGCCATCTTGTCCTGGGCTTTTGTTTGTTGGAAGATTTTTAATCACAGTTTCAATTTCAGTGCTTGTGATTGGTCTGTTCATATTTTCTATTTCTTCCTGGTTCAGTCTCGGCAGGTTGTGCATTTCTAAGAATTTGTCCATTTCTTCCAGGTTGTCCATTTTATTGGCATAGAGTTGCTTGTAGTAATCTCTAATAACCTTTTGTATTTCTGCAGTGTCAGTTGTTACATCTCCTTTTTCATTTCTAATTCTATTGATTTGAGTCTTCTCCCTTTTATTCTTGATGAGTCTGTCTAATGGTTTATCAATTTTATTTATCTTCTCAAAGAACCAGCTTTTACTTTTATTGATCTTTGCTATTGTTTCCTTCATTTCTTTTTCATTTATTTCTGATCTGATCTTTATGATTTCTTTCCTTCTGCTAAATTTGGGGTTTTTTTGTTCCTCCTTCTCTAATTGCTTTAGGTGCAAAGTTAGGCTGTTCATTCGAGATGTTTCCTGTTTCTTAAGGTATGATTGTATTGCTATAAACTTCCCTCTTAGAACTGCTTTTGCTATATCCCATAGGTTTTGGGTCGTCGTGTCTCCATTGTCATTTGTTTCCAAGTACTTTTTGATTTCCTCAGTGATCACTTCATTATTAAGTAGTGTATTGTTTAGCCTCCATGTGTTTGTATTTTTTACAGATCTTTTCCTGTAATTGATATCTAGTCTCATAGCGTTGTGGTCAGAAAAGATACTTGATACGATTTCAATTTTCTTAAATTTGCCAAGGCTAGATTTGTGACCCAAGATATGATCTATCCTGGAGAATGTTCCATGAGCACTTGAGAAAAATGTGTATTCTGTTGTTTTTGGGTGGAATGTCCTATAAATATCAAGCAAATCCATCTTTTGCAATCCACATAAAGTTTTTAAGTAAAAGAATGAATAACGACACACCTCTTCCCTTCGGCACCTTCGCTGAAGTGGCCCGGTGCCGAGGTGGGCATGGCTGGGCATCTTCTCCCCTGCCCGTCTGACAGATGAGGCGTCAGCATCACAGAGTGTCCATCGGGAGGCCCAGCCAAGGGCACGACCAAGGACCAGCGGAGCTGGGGTTGCAGCGCACGTCTCGGCTCGGCCCAGGGCACTTTCCTCTCCCCACCAGATAAGATGAGACCCTTTCCCTAACATGTGGGCAGACACCTCTGGGGGCCCTGAGAGGTCTGTGCATGGGGCTCCACGGCCAGGCTCCAATCCCCATGAAGGGAAAGATGAGTTCCCAGAATTTCTAGCTCCAGACCAAGCGGAGCACTGTGGCTGGGGGTGACCGGCCTTGGGAGTGTGAGGGATAAGCACCAAAGAGAACACAAGACCCGTGTCACTACCCGCCACCTCTTCCTGGTGAACAGAACCAGGAGGATAATCACCACCATGTCCCTAGATGGGGTCAGCTTAAAGCCTGCCTGCATCAGGCTGTGAGTGGAGGCGCCCTGAGTAGGACCCCTAAGGAGGAGGGGAACACGTGTGAATGACACTCAGCACGCCCACTGCTAACTCGCTCACGCATGCACATTACCTGAGCACCTACTGTGTGCCTGACAGTGGATCTAGGTGGTAGGGCTGCTCAGAGCTGAGCAAGACACACACGCTGCCCTCAAAGAACCCACAGTCGAGCCCCGTGGTCCCTGCACAGGGCCACACGTTAGAGTCCCCAGGGGAGACTTACAGGTCCCGATGCCCAGGTGGCACCCAACCAATCAGGTCAGGGTGTGGTGGGGCAGGGGCAGCCCCATAATAACAATTTGAGGCAAAGTTTGGGAACCTCCAGTCTGGCAAGAGCGAGACGCGAGGGAGAAAATAACAAACACCATCCGAGAGTCCATGGACACACAGAGGAGCAAGACACGGCTTCAGGGGGAGATCGGGAGGACCTGGTGGAGCGCTGCTCTCACGGCTTGAAGTCCCGCAGCACTGAGCCTGCAGGCCACGTTCCGCTCTCCCAACTTCGTGCCGAAGGTCGAGGGACCACAGGGGGACGGCCGTGCTCTCTCCGGGCCTTCCTGTCACTTCCCAAGGGTGGTCACCTGCCTGAGATTCCTGTGGGTGCACCTCCCCCGAGACCCCAGACCCCAGGCGTCCTGCCAACCCCCAGCTCCCAACTGCAAGGAGGCCGGCCCATAACCTCGGCCCCCAGACCCAGAGGCGACAGGTCTGCTACACCGGACGCCTCAGTGTCTCCCTCTACCCTTCCGGTCACCTGGTTACCAGTTCCCTCGTCAGGCCTCGTTAACAAGTCCTCATAGTAAGTCCTCCCTGTGAAGTGGCTGTGTGGCCTCTGGCTCCTGACAGAGGAGGACCTTCTGTCCCCACGTCAGACACCGCCCAGAAGCCTGGGCAGTGCGGCTCCAAGTCATAACTAAGCACTTGAGCAAAACTCTGCACAGTCATCTCCCCAGAAAGAAAGCACAAGACCCCAAGCGCACGCCCTTCCCTAGGCCTGGCGGCTCGGATGGTGGGAGCCATTCTCACAGCTGAAAATAACATTACCTGCCCGTCATGGAGCACCTGCCGGGGGTCACGTGCAGCGCTAGGCACACAGCCTGGACTAACTTTAGTACTTATAACGACCTGCAGGACGGGCACCAGTATCCCCACTTTACTCGAAAGCTCAACAAGGCCAAGAGACTTACCCAGACAGCGGAGCCAGCCAGTGGCCGAGCGAGGCCGGGCCTGGGCTCCGTGTGGCCCCAGGTCTGCTCCCGCTCGGCCTGTGCCCACGGGGTGGGCGCCTGGACACCAGCCTGCAGCCAGGGCCTGGGTGCACCACCTCTTGCACGAGGGAGGCTCCAGTCGCTCAGGACAACAGAGGCCACACAGAGCTGCCCGGCGTATGGAGCCCAAGCGAGTGACCTGGTTTTTCTTTTCTCACGAAGAGGAGAGACTCTCTCCTGTCATCTGAGGCCGCAAACTGCAGCATCTTCCAGGTATCGAATCTCTGTCACCTGGATGCTTCTCCAGGCTGAGCTCTGACCCCTCTTCTTGCTGCCTGTGAATCATTAGGGGATCCTATTGATTCTGGCGCCATCGGGTTTCTATTAGGAGACTTGCAAACCCGCGAACTGGAAGGAGGGCAGAGTCGGGTGGCGGAGACGCTGTGGCCAGGGAGTGAGGAGTCCGGCACCAGTGTCATTCTGCCCGGGGCTTGCGAAGCAAACCCGAGCCTCAGTTTCCCCGTCGGGCAGCTGAAAGGACAAGGACACACCAAGGTGCTTTCTCCTGGTTTCCATAAGCCTAGTTTCTGAAGGACTCTCCCACTTTCCTCCCAGTCTGAAAAAGGAACAAAGAAAATCCACAAAGTCTTCTGACTCAGAACGGCTGCAGAAGAGACCACCGGGCTGGGGGCACAGGCTTGTTGACTGCGGGGGGGCAGGCAGGCCACCCGTGGAAGGAGGCCATGCGCAAATTCCAGCTGCTGTTAAATAGCAAAGAGCAACACAACACCAGGCTGCTAACAACAAGGGCTTCCTTGCATGATTCAATGAAGTGTTCGACAGAACTAAACGAGAGAAAAACATGGAGACGGTTGGTAGGAGGAGCTAGATACTTGGGGCTGGGGCTGTTCTGGGCTCAGATAAGCAGCAGTTTGTGATACAACGGCACACAACCCCAGAGGTGGGCCTGCGCGGAAATCACTGCTCACACGCTCACTGTTCCCAGAGAGGGAACCTGCACACAGGCGAACAATCGCGGGGGTTGAGGACGCACAGGCTGCTCCCCAAACCCCTCTGCGGGGAGTTACAGAAGATCAAAGTCAAAGTGAGAGAAGGACGGGGCCTTAGCGGTCACCCGGCTGGTCACCTCTCTGAGCCTCAGTTTCTTCACCTGCTGAATAGAGACGATGATCATGACAGCGACCTCAAAAGACACGCTGAAGACAGAACACGCAGCACAGCAAGTAACCAATCGCAAGTCATCGCTTATCGCGGGATCACTTCATTTGCCCGTTCATTCCTACAGGAAACGTTGTCTGAGGCTCTCAAAGGACCAGGGAAGAAGTTAAAACCTAGAGGAGGGAGAAGGCTTATCTAAAGCCACTCAAGAGGCAGAAGAAGAAAAGCTAAACCAGAAACAAACTGCCGGCTGAACGCAGCACCGTGCCACAGGCTGGGCCCCCCTCAGACCATCAAGAGAACCCTAGAAACACAATGGCGTGGAGCGCCCAGGCCTTCTCACCCCCACCCCAGAGCCCCGCCAGGATCCTCCAGATGTGAGGGTCTGGCCCTCCCCATGGCCTGGACGGCGTCAAGGGGAAAGTCTCAGAGCGCCGAAGCTGTCCTTGCTCTGGAGCCCGTCCCTGCCCCTCTGGCTCAACAGCCGTTCTAGGACACGTGCGGTGCACTATCCGGACACTTGACAGGGCTGACCTGTTCTCAGCCAGCCAGCGACGAGGCTCCCCGGCGAGGAGACGCCTGGACCGGCAGGGCCGGGCTGGGCCTGCCAAGCAGGCAGCGGCTCCCTGTGGGTGAGGGTGGGACAAGGCAGGGTAGCCTGAAGCATGGGATGAGCCGCATCTGTTACTGTAAATTAAGAGAGATCTCTGCATAAATGAGGGTTGTCATGAGATTTAATTCAAATGGTTTGACAATGAAACAAAAACACAATAATTATCATGCCTGCGGGCGACACTGTATTTTCTTAAGGAAGTTCATGCTGTTTCACTCAGAACAGCATTCTACTGTCTCTGGTCATCTTTTGAAACTGGAGGAGGGGGGTGCCCAGTTCCGGGGACGCAGCCTAAAGAAGTGGAGGGGAGGGGTATGGTGGCAACCGGGCAGCCCTGGGCTCCAGTTACAACTAACTGCGCGGCCCTTGGCAAGTTCGAGCTCTCTCACGCATCAGCAGAGATGGGCACGTCGCCCACACCTTGAGGATGAGCATCAAAGGCAGGAACGCCTGTGAAAGCGGCTTCTTCTTTACGCCACCCCTCGGGTAAAAGCGAACGTTAGTAAGCATCCAGCTGCAAGTCTGGAGGACATTCTCAATGTCACGACCGATGGCGTGGAGCCCCAGGAAACGCAATCAGCGCAGACCAAGCATCACAAATTGTGTATGGATGGCAAAAGTGAAGTTAACTAATGGTGCTTAATTACAGAACTGATGCGTCAACCAGGCCACAGAAAGAGAGGCGAGCCACTGATTTCCAAAGGACCTTTCACAGAAAAGATTAGGAAGGTGAAAAGGTACTTGCTACCTCCATTTGCTGAAATGTTGTATCTTAAATTATAAGATGAAATAGATATATCCCTAGGAAATACGGGTATAAGAGTGGTATTTCCAGTTTAAAAACTCGAATACTCAGCCTAGGAAGAAGCCCTTCACGCCACCCCACGCACACTCCCCTTTCCAGGGTGTGCTGCTCCTTCACCTGGGCTGCTCTCCCTTGCACTCCAGCCCTACCTCACTCCTACTCAGTGTCCTGTTCTGTACTAGCACCACTTCCTCCAGGAAGCCTTCCCAGCCCCCAGCTGGGTTTCGTCCTCTCAGCTTTGGATTCTCCTCACCCTGTGTGACAATCCCTGCCTTTCTTCCACACCAAACATGAGCGCAGTGAGGACACAGTGAGGACCTTACTCACGACGTTACCTCCTGTCAGGGCGTGGTACGCGCTCGACACTCGGGAAGCGCTTGTTGAATGAACTAATGAACACCTTGCGAGCCAGTCACAGCTTACCTAAGGCTGCACAGAGCAGAAAGAGGAGAAAATAGAAACTGCTTCCCGCCCGCCCCCTCCAGCCCATCTTTTTTTTTTTTTAACATCTTTATTGGAGTATAACTTTTACAATGGGTGTTAGTTTCTGCTTTACAACAAAGTGAGTCAGTTATACGTATACATACGTTCCCATATCTCTTCCCTCTTGCATCTCCCTCCCTCCCACCCTCCCTATCCCACCCCCTAGGTGGTCACAAAGCACCGAGCTGATCTCCCTGTGCTATGCGGCTGCTTCCCACTAGCTATGTATTTTACGTTTGGTAGTGTATGTCTGTCCATGCCACTCTCTCACTTCGTCCCAGCTCACGCTTCCCCCTCCCCGTGTCCTCAAGTCCATGCTCTAGTAGGTCTGTGTCTTTGTTCCCATCTTGCCCCTAGGTTCTTCATGACCATTTTTTTGTTTGTTTTTTAGATCCCATATATATGTGTTAGCATCTCCAGCCCATCTTAAATAGCCATTCCAAGCTCAGCCGTGGCGTCATTCAGACCTGGGTCCCACCAAGTGCCTTTGACCTCTGTACTCAGTCTGCTTGTCGGTAACATGAGGACAGAAACTCCTGTGTGAGGGTACTAGGAGGACGGAGTGCCTGCCCTCCTGCAAACACACGGGGCTCAGAAACTGTGACTCCAAGGACACGTTTCTCTTGTACTTGGCACGCCTTTCTACCCAGAGGGAGGAGGAGACAGACGCAGGCCCCCAACAGTCTAATCGGAGTTGGTCCCTCTCCTGGACTGCAGGTCACCCTTAAAAGGACGTCAAGTGCCTTGTGACCCAGGATGCCAGGGCTCCGAGAAGAGCAGCGTCACAGCTACGTGGATTCCGGGAATACGGCTTTTCACTGAGGGTGAGGCTGTGTCACCCAGCAGAACCCGTCGTTCATCTGCCCACTCCCCAGGGAGCAGTGTGAAGGTGGCCTGCCACGCACCGGGAGCTAAAGGCAGAGTCTGAGGACCACCGCTGCCCTCACCACCGGGGAGAGCTGGCCCGCCCTGCCCTCAGAGTGGCCGAGCCTGGCCGAGGGCAGCCCTCATGAGCGCCTAGGGAAGCCCGAGGTGCGGTGGGTAGGGGACAGCCTTCGGGGGGGTGAGCTCAGGACTCCGGGAGGGCACAGGGCTCTGAGGAGACAGAAGCTGGAGGTACGGGGACAGCAGCCCAGGACTCCAGGGGCTTCCACCTTGAGCCCAAGGTTCCACCCACCGCAGCTTCCTCCCCCAGACCTGCTCCGTCAGACCAAAGACCTGGGCCCTCTCCATGGAGGCAGAGCGTGCGTCCAAACCGGGCAAAGCTGGAGAGGTCTGGAAAGGGAGGCGCAGTGACTCCCTGCATCCCCGCGAACACTGGGATGCCCGGCGGTCACCCCCGGTTAGCGGGGACAGTGGGAGCGGCGCCAAAGTTGGCTCCCCAGACAGAAAGGCGCATCACGACCTCCGGTTTACCCCCCACCCAAAACAGCAGGATGTCCCATCAGGCAGCAGTGGCAGGGCCGCCCCGGCCGCGGGAGTGTCGTCAGCTCCCGGCCATGAGGGGTCCTTGCTTACTCATCCTGTAGCTCCTGGAGCCTGACGCAGGCACCCCAGAGCGAGTTCTCGAAGCACCAGTATTTATCCAATGAATATTCTATGAATGAATAAAGAACGTGTGAGTTAGATGCATCAAGAAATGAGAATTTAAGCAAAAAGCTTCACAAGGAAGAAGCCGGAAGCACAAGACTGAACCGTGCTTATTTGCGAACGGGGTCGTTAACATCGCCGGCTTCCGTGGCTCACAGTGAGTCAAGCTTAGAACAAGCTTCAGCCCTTTGCAATGCTTTTCAAAGCAGGACTTATGGTGGTGTCATAAGACGCCCAGAAGGATGTCCTCTGGGATCCCAGGCTACGTCAAAACATCTAGACGAGGCAGACAAGGCAGGGGGCAGACGGTCTCCTTCACAATTCGGGGGCCGGCACGGGGCCCAGGCCGCTGCTGGTGGCCCAGAGCGCCAAGGACGCAGCAGCAGCCCAGGAAAGAGCCCGTCCTCGCGCCCCGGAGCCAGAGAGCTCAGCGCGGCCGGCCGCGACCGCCTCCGCGCGCGAGCACGTGAGCCCTGCACACGCCCGCACGGCAGGAGCCCCCTAGAACCAGGAGCCCTTGAGAGGGAGTGTTTCCCGCCTCTCAAGGGTTAGGCCATAAACGCCCTCCCAATCTCAGCCTCAGACAGCAAATACGACTCTGCGTTCATACGTGTCATCATCAGTAATGACATTAAACGGCCACACCCCGGAAGCAATCTCGTAGTGGGGCAGCGTGGAGACGGATAAACGGCGCATTCACGAACGAATCACGAAGAGCAGTCAGAAGGCAAAAACCTGATTCGTAGTCAGCTCCGGAGCACAGTGCTGATTTAAAGTTACAAAAAGACACGCAGAAAAAGACATATGATATGGAACCACTTATGTCATTTACAAAAACCCACTGAATGCAGTGTTTGTTGTGGCTATAAATAAATACAATTAAGTAGTAAAAGCGTGGAGTGGATGATGCCATGACCTCCTAGACACACAGACTCTGGGAGGAGGAAGAGAGAGGAAGGTGGGGGCGGGGGCCGGGGGTGGGGCTGTCGGGCTTCGCTGCTTTATTTCTTTGTTTGTTTGTTTGTTTTTGGCTGCGTTGGGTCCCCGTTTCTGTCCGAGGGCTTTCTCTAGTTGCGGCGAGCGGGGGCCACTCTTCATGGCGGTGCGTGGGCCTCTCACTGTTGTGGCCTCTCCCGTTGCGGAGCACGGGCTCTGGACGCGCAGGCTCAGCGGCCACGGCTCACGGGCCCAGCCGCTCCGTGGCACGTGGGATCCTCCCGGACCGGGGCACGAACCCGTGTCCCCCGCATCGGCGGGCAGACTCTCAACCACTGCGCCACCAGGGAAGCCCTTCACTGCTTTTTCAGTTGTGTATTTTTTTCCCAACGTTTTCTTACGAGTTGACAGAATCCCTCAGAGAATACTCTATGTACCCACTGGTATACACTCCATAATTAACAGTTTATTCTATTTGCTTTATCAACTCAGTCTGTCCGTCTTCCCATCCCTCCCCCCATCTAGGAATCTAGTTTTTTAGGCATTTCAAAGACTAGTGCAGATATCATACACCACCCCCAAGTCCTTCAACAGGCAGAGTCTAACATCTGCTTACAGTTTTTCTTTTGATATAAAATCGACTCTCAGAGAAATGCACAAATCTTAAGTACACGCTGGCTAACTTTTAACAATGGCAAGCGCCTATGGAACCCACACCCAAATATCAAGTTATACCACATGGCCATCACCTAGAAAATCCCCTTGTGCCCCTTCCTGGTCAAAGCCCATCCCAACCTCTCCAGAAGCAACCGATGCTCTGTTTCCACCATCACAGAAGAGTTTTGCTAGTTCTGGGATCTCAAATGAACAGAACCACACGGTACATGCTATTTTGGGGAAGGCTCCCGCACTCAGCATAAGGTCCCTGAGATTCACCCGTGGTGATGTATTAGGAGTTTGTCACTTTTTGTTGTTGAGTAATATCTCATTAGGAAAATGCCACCATTTGTTAATTCATTCTCCTGTAACAGACACCTGAGCTCTATTTTTTGGCTTGGAACATTCTTTATAGGTCTTTTTGTGAACATACATTTTTAAATTTTTCTTGAATAAATAACTAGAGTTGGAACTGCTGGGCAGAGTACGTGTATGTTTAGTTTTGTAAGAAACTGCAGCAGCCTCTTCAAAAGTGTTTGCACTGTTTTCACATTCCCACCCAGGCATGAACCTTCCAGCTGCTTCATGTTCCTTGTGGACACTTGACACTGTCGGTCTGTCATTTTAAGCATTCTCCTGAGTGTGTAGTGCTGTCTCACTGTGATTTAAATCTGCATTCCCTCCTCCCCACTGACCAATGGTGTTAACGCCCACTATTTTTTTTTTTTAACCTTTTATTTCCTTGAGAGAGAGAGGAGACAGAAAGATAGAGGGAGACGGAGACAGAGAGGGAGAGATCTCGAGCAAATATAGCAAAACGCTGAAATCTGAGATATGGTATGCTAGTATCTGGATTATTTTCTGTATGTTTCAAGTATTTTGCAATTACAAATAAAAATTGTACTTCACCTGTATCTTACTCCAGCTATAATTCCACCCATAAGGGTGTGGCCCTAACATCCAAGCTGCGCTTGGGGCCACAGCTCCTGGTCTGGAGAGAGGCCCAGGTGAGTGGGAGTGGGCCAGGCCCTGGGGAAGCGATTCCCACCACAGCCAAGAGCTTCGTTCCAAAGTCACCAGGCGTGACCTGCCTCTGGACCTGCCCCTGTGGCCCTGGCTCTGCTCCTGGTCAGCTCTTAACTTCCACCTTGGCTCCCTGCTCGCCTCTGCTGGACCAGGGCATGTCCTGCGGCTGAGCCTGGCCAGGGCCCACTGGGGCCACCTCTCTTTGCCCTCCAAGGGCTGAGCTCGGGTGACACAGCACTTCTTCCAGGCACCTCTGCCTGGCCGGTCTCCTGTGACATTAATTCCTCCAAGGAACTTCCCATTGACATTGATATGCGTCCCCCAGATCAACACCCAGTGACCCCAGATACAGCTTTCTTACGAATTTAAAAGTGAAAGGTCTTGCCCAGACGTCTGGGTGTCCTCAGACATGGTGCCTGAAGGCATCTGTAGCTGAGGTGCTGCTTCCTCGGATGGACACCGTTCATTTCTACCTTGACTTTACACTTGGCTCCAATTTGCAACCACTACCGATCCTGTCACTGAACCTGAACAAGGGCTGTGATGCCTCTGAAAGGGGGACCAGACGGCCCACCCTCTAAGGTCTCGAGGCTGCACTGCTTCAGCAGCTGCCAAGCAGGGTGATGAGAGCAGGGCCAGGGAGCACGTGGGGGCGTGAGGACACTCACCGCTGGCACTCGCCGGCGTGCAGGATGAGCTCTTCATTGCTCCGGGCGCTGACTGTCAGCTCGTGCTCCGTGGAGTTGAAGACGTCCAGGAGCAGGTGGCACTGCCGGGTACTGCGGTGCAAAGACAAAGCCAAGCTCAGCATCTTCTGACAGCCAAAGGGGAGAGTGACTCCGCTTCCCCCCATCCCCAAAGATTTTACACCACTGGAGGACATGAGAAGTACGATTTATCAAAATGTCATGTACCCCGGGACACAAAGGCTTACGAAGAAGACTCATTCTGAACTAATTGTGAATTCTACACAGTGGGTTTGGACAGGAGGTCCTCCTTGGTCCTGGGACACATGCTTACAAGCCAGCTGTGCCCGTTACACACTGAGTGACCTTGGGAAGGTGACTTGAGTTCTCCAAGCCTCACACGTGTGACCGCTAGGACGCCTGACCCCGCGGGAAAGCACTCGGCATACAGTGTCATTCAATAAGTGACCGCACCATGGCCCTGGCTTTCTACGGGTGCCAGGCCAGGTGCTGGGCAGGGGTCCACAGAGAGCCGTGCCCATGCTGTCTGTGCACAGGTCCACCGAGAGTCCTCATGGGGGCCACCCCTCACTCCCCCAGAACTGTGGGTGACACCTGGGGTCACTCACCACCCACCTGAAACCTCCTTTCCCTGGCCTTCTCTACCGCAGACAGTAAAACTGCAGTAACCAAGTTCCCGCCGCCCCCTTCCCCAAGGGGAGGGCCATGGAACAAAGTTCCAGCCAATAACCGGCTTCTGGAGACTTTTCATCCCAAATAAGAAGACAAGTCCTTGAGAGGGGAAGGCGTCACCCTTCCACCTCCTGACTCCCTTTGCTTCCTCCCCAGGGAGGAGCAGGACGCCAGGAAGCTCAGGGACTCTAGGGGGCGATGGGGACGAACGCCACGGCTGTGGAGGGCAGAGTGGAGCCCTGGGAAATGATGGCACGGACCCGTTAGCTACGTGTGAAAAACAAAATTCCAGCCACGTACGCTTCGTTTGTGCTAGCGGCCATCTGCCAGGTCCCCATTACGGTCCAATGTTTGCCTAAAACTAACACAGCATCTCAAACACCAAGTGTCGCAGCTGGCGCATGACAGCTGATGGATAAGCGTCCGCTCATCAAAACGGGACACCCGGACCTAAGACAGGAGCAGACAGCAACAGAGGCAGCAGCCATCCTCCTTCCTGAACAGGGTAGGGAGATTTTCGGAGAAGCAAAGAAGAGCCTCAGAAAAGGATCTGTGCTCTGGTCTCTTTCAGCTGAGCATTTCTTCAAAACCTGACCTTCCATAGGGCATCTGAATTCTCAGGTGTGTTTCCCAAAGTGTGACGAGGGAAGACTTCACTGGTTGTTAAGCAAAGGGGAGACAGGACTCACAGCCGCACGTGCCGGCTGTCGGCGTTGCTTATTTCATACAAGAGCCCTCCTTGCACGGTGGTCCTCCCGAGACCCACCGACGGACAGGAGAGGAGAGGAGAGGAAGGCTCAGGAGATGACGAGAAGCGCTGGCGACGACCGAGACTCAAGACATAGAGCTAGAAATCCTGCAGTGCTCACAGCGGGTGAAGACGCGCATTCCAATCCAAACCGTGGCCCCTGTTCTTTCCAGAGAAGGGAACTGAGGTGGAGGGGGGCGCAGTGACATGCCCAGGGGTTCACACACACACACGCGCGCACCCACATACACAAAGACTGACAGCATCCAAAGGCCACTGGGCATCTGTGAAATACCAGACTTTCAAAACACACACATGCACTTACTCTCAAGGGAGATGGTAAAGTAGCAGCCTGATCGTCCCGCTACGCACTACGAGATGTCTCACGACACACGTCTTCAGTCGATTCTGGGTTCTGTGGGTCGGGGTGTCCTCCCCAGAGGTTCAGCACTTGGAAAAACATTCATTAGGTCTGACAGCTGCCTCTGAGAGGCCTCTTCACTCAGCTCACAGGAAAATGAGCTTTCGAGAATGAAGATCTATTCCGCCTTTGTCATAACTTGATGAAATTTTTAATCACAGCAAAATCTCTCATCAGAAAAGGAAATTCACAAAACATTTATCAGAGGCAGAAAATTGAAGTGACTTTTAAAAGCAGGAAAGAAAAGATCCACATACATGCTGTTTTCACCCGTGGCATATAGCTGTTAGAAAACTGCACAGGAATGAACGTCGGAATGTAATACTTTTTTGTCCTCTGTTTTTTCTGACTCACTGTCTGAGTATGGGGGCGCTTGATCCAGTGTTTCTGTTCCTCCTAACTGTTGGCAGGATGAGATGCTGGTGGATCTTTGCTTTCTGTCTATTATTCGTAAGTTAATTCCCTTTCCCAAACTGTAGTAGCACTGTGTGTCCACCATCCCGCCATTTACTCTGTGTATCTTTCCACACCTCTTTGGATGATTCTCTTAAGTTTTAATCTGTGTTTGAGCATATAATTTACTTTTAATTCTTACTTGTTTTTTGGTTGTTTATTTATTTATTTTTTTTTCCTGGAGCCATCTTTCTGAAGTACAGGGAAGCCCAGGAAAGCTTCTTAGAAGAACCGAGATCAGAGTAAGGCTTCAGATCCATCTACCTGGTCGGGGGGTGGGGTGGGGTGCCCAGCAGCAGGAAAGAATCTGGACTAAAGTTGGAGGGAGGAGACGAGGCCGCCAGGTGGAAAGGAGAGGCACAGCGAACAGTGAGTGTGAAGCCACATCTATATAGTTAGTACGCACTATTTCCTATCTAGAATTAGGACAAATAATTTTATTTATTAATTCATGTAACAAATAAAAATATCTACTGAGTACCTGTTGTGTGCCAGGTACTATTCTAAGCACTTGGGATATGGAAGTGAACAAGAGAAACAGGATCTCTGCTTTCACGGAACTCACACTCTTGTGAGGGGACAGGGCTAGGAAAGATAAGAGGAATTAAAAGTGAAAAAAATTTAGTCATATTTGGTAAAATTGGGAAAAATAGGTTCGAAAAGGTTGCTAAATACAGGGTTAAGACACACATCCACACACAAAATCAATAACAACAGCATTCCTATATACCAACTAAAAACAACTACAAAATATAATTTTTAAGAAAATATACTTACAATAGTAATGTACCTAGAAAAAAATCTAACAAAATATATGCAGGATGTTTATGGAAAAAATTCTAAAGTTTTATGAAATGATATTAAAGGTGATGAATAAATGCAGAGATGTATTATGTTCAAGGATAGAAAAACTCAGTATTTTTAAATAACTCACTTCTTTCCAAATGTATATAAATTTAATGCAACTCAATAAAAAATCCCAACATTTTTCTGGTTTTGGTCAAACTTGATACACTGATTCTAAAATTTATATCTAAGATCAAAGGGCCAAGAACATGCAAAACAACAACAAGGAAAATTTTGGGAAGAGATTCGGCCAACCAGATATCAAGAGTTGTCGTAAAGCTGTAAAAATGAAGGCAGTGGGGTAGTGATAAACACATCAATGAAGGAAAAAACAGCCCAGAAGCAGATCCATGAATATAATAAGGTAATGGATATATGACCAAAGTAGCAGTGTTGATTATTAAGAAGGAGGTTCAATAAACAGTGCTGGACAAATGGTCATGCAGATAGAAAGAAAATGATATCCCTACCTCACACCATAAACAAAAATAAGTTCCAAACAGATGGAACGGATAAATGTAAAAAGCAATATTTAAAATCCTGTAGAAGAAAATACAGGTGGAACAACTTCTGACCTTGAAAGAGAGAAAGATTTCTCAAATGAGTTACGAGACATACAAAATATAAAGAGATCTTCAACCAGGGCACCAGAATGCACAATGAGAAAAGGACAATCTCCTCAATAAATGATGTTGGATACAATGGATATTCACACAGAGAGGAATGAAACTGGACCCTTACCTCACACCATACACAAAAATCAACTCAAAATGGATTAAAGACTTAAATGTAGGATCTGCAGCTGTAAAACTACTAGAAGAAAACAGGGGAAAACCTTCTTGGCATGGGTCTGGGCAATGACTTTTTGGAAATAACCCCAAAAGCACCAGCAACGAAAGCAAAAACAGATTAAGTGGTGTTGTAGCAAACTAAAAGCTTCTGCACAGCAAAGGAAACAATCAACAAAGTGAAAAGGCAACTTACAAAATGAGAAAAAATATTTGGATACAGTAGGTCTCAAAGGGGGTTAATACCCAAAATACATAAGAAACACAAACAACTCAAGAGCAATAGCAATCATCATCATCATCATCATCATCATCCAATGAAAAAGTTGGCAAAAGACCTGAAGAGACATTTCTCAAGAGAAGACGTGCAGATGGCCAACAGCTATATGAAAAGGTGCTTAACATCACTAATCATCATGGAAATACAAACCAAAGCCACAATAAGATATCACCTCACACCTGTCAGAATGGCTACTAAAGAGATCAATAAGTGTTGGTGAGGAAGTGGAGAAAAGGGAGCCCTCATGCACCTGTGGGAATGTAAATTGGTGCAGCCGTTACAGAACAGTGTATAACTTCCTCAAAAAATTAGTAATAGAACTACGATATGATCCGGCAATCTCACTTCTGGGTATATATCCAAAGGAAATGAAATAAGTATCTCAAAGAGATAAGTGCACTCCCATATTCACTGCAGCATTATTCATAATAGCCAAAATATGGGAAAACCTAAGTGTCCATTGACAGATGAGTGAATTTAAAAGCCCATCTCTCTCTCTCTGTCTCTCTGTTTCTCTCTCTGTCTCTCCTTCTCTCTCTCTCTCCCCCTTTCTCACACACACACACACACACACACACACACAAAACACACCATAATATTATTCAGCCATGAGAAAAAACAAAATCCCACCATTTGTGACGTGGATGAACCCAGAGAACATTATGCTAAGTGAAATGAGCCAGACACGGAAAGACATACTGCATGATCTCACTTATACGTACAATCTCAATTAGCTGAACTCATAACAGCAGAGAGCAGAATGGTGGTTAACCAGGGGTAGAGGGGTGGGGGAAAGGGGGAGAGGTTGGTCAAAGGATACAAAGTTTCAGTTACGCAGGATGAGTAAATCCTGGAGATTTAACATTCAGCATGGTGACTGTAGTTAAGAATGCTGCATTGTATACTTGAAATTTGCAAAGAGATTAGATCTTACGTGTTCTCAGTAGGCACTCAAAAGGTAACTATGACAGGTTATAGATACATTAATGAGCTTGAAATGTGAAATGAAATGAAATGTGACATGATGGTGTTAACCATTTCACAATGTGTATATCACACTGTACACCTTAAATATATACAATTTTACCTCAATCAAGCTGGAAAAATATATAACGGAAAAGACTGAAATGCTTGGCTGCACTGAAATGAAGCACTTTTGTACAAGGAAAAGCATTAAAATCAAAGCAAAGAAAAGCTAGCTGTGAAAAGGTGTTTGCCCCACAGAAACCTGACAAAGGATTAGAATTCTGAATTGATAAAGAACTCCTGTAAGTCAATAAGAAAGAAATGATCCAATGGAAAATTGAGCAAAGAACAAGAGTGGACAATTTAAAGCAGAGGCAATCCAGCGGCCAATATATAGGAACAGAGGCTCAATACAACTAGTAGTCAGAGAGGTGGAGAGAAAACCCTCAGGTATGATTTCCCACCCAACCTACCGGAAATGTTTAAAATGTGCTCTAAGACCAAGTGTTGGCCAAGATGTAGATCAGCAAGAATCATGGGAATCCTCATGCAGTGCTGCTAAGGGTGTAGTGTACACTGGCACCAACGCCTTCACAGGGCAGAGGCTGGTACAACCCGGTCAAGTAGTAGATGAGAACCCTTTGAGCTAACGGCTCAACTTGCAGGCATGTATCTTGGACCAGCTCTCAGAGTTCAGCACAAGGATGCTTCCTAAAACGTGCACTGCAGCCTCATTTATAAAATCAAAGAACTGCTTTTAACGAAGTACAGCCAACCGGAGAGCAGATAAATAAATCTGAACAGTCATACACTGGAAACCTATACGTAAGCGAAGATGAATTAGGAACTACAAACCTTGCCTCAGGTTAAGTCTCATGTTAATAAGGTTGAGTGAATAGGAAGTTGCAGGAGATAGTTACACATTCATGTCAAGTTTAAAATATTTAAAAATACTCTATATTGCTTATAATAATCAACTATAGGGTAGTGGTCCCTCCTGGTGAGAGAGGAAGAGAATAGGGTCACAGAGGAACACACAGAGTTTTAACAGTTTCATTTTTCTTTCTTTAAATTAGAGAAATAGATGCAAATACAGCAAAATGTAAAAATTTGACATATCTGTGCAGTTGGATAGATCATCATCCCCTTGACTTTTCTTTATATGTTGCTTCTAAGCTGTAAGACGTGTTTTATAAGAGGTTTTTTTTTTTTTTTTTTTTTTTTTGCGGTATGCGGGCCTCTCACTGTTGTGGCCTCTCCCGTAGCGGAGCACAGGCTCCGGACGCACAGGCGCAGCGGCCACGGCTCACGGGCTTAGTTGCTCCGCGGCACGTGGGATCTTCCCGGACCGGGGCACGAACCCGTGACCCCTGCATCAGCAGGCGGATTCTCAACCACTGTGCCACCAGGGAAGCCCTATAAGAGGTATTTTTAAAGTCACTGAGAATGTCGTCTTAGCCGGGGTTCCCCCCGGAAAGCAGAGCCTGAGAAGAGGGCTGGAGCGGAGCAGGCGTTTGGGCAGGGGCGCTGAGGGGAGCGGGGCGGGGGCGCGGGGTGGGGCAAGAACGCAGTGCCACGGTGCCTTACTGAGCCGGCTGGCACTCACCCTGCTGCTCCCTCTGAGGAGTCACGGACCGTGCCGTGAAGTGTGCACCTCAGGCGGAGGAGAGGGGGTTACTTCTCCACCAGCCCCCGCCGCCCTCCCTGGTCAAGCTCCCCGCGAAAGGGGGCAATTCCCCAGCTCCCCACACCGTGCGGCGTGTGCACCCGTGCTGCGGCCCCGGAGCAGGCTTTCAGACATTTCGGAACTCGAGAGCTACACGGCACAGCTGAGGTGAGGTGCTGTCAAGTGACCCCTGCATAAAAAACAAATGTGGCTGCCACAGAGATGGCTGGTGTAAACCGTGAGCTAGCACGTGAGGCAGAGAACAAGACGCGTGGCTAACGCATTTATTTTTTAAATTAAGTGCGTCTCCTGAAATCATAAACAGAGATTTAACAACTGACTTCAGATGTGGCGGCAAAGGAGGGCCTCTCTGATGAAACAGCACTTCACTTCAGACCCACACAACAAGAAGGCAATCGTGTGAAGGTCTTGGAGGACTGCTTTCCAGAGAAAGGCCCAATCTTAAGGCACGGTGTCCTCAAGGGACAGAAGGAGCCAAGAGGAGAGTGGTATGAAATTAATGACAGAGGAAGGGTCGTGACAGAAAGTCTGGCTTTTATTCTAAGTATGATGGAAAGCTGTCTTTAGAGTCTTAAGCAGATGAGTGACATGAATTGGCTCATGTTTTTTTAAAAAAATGACGAGTTCCTATTCTGGAAAAGATGCCGTAAGTACAAATAATCCACTGCATCTCTCCTACTGAACTCAACTCGAAATCATACATGTAATGCGTGGAGCAGCTATCTAAAGATTCGAAAAGTAAACTACAGAAGGTGGATTTGGGAAGGAGATCCGAAATCGAAGTTTCTCTGAACTTCAGAGTGAGTTTCCATGTCCCTCAGTCCTACCTGTCCTGAAAGGCAGCTCGGAGGCGCCCATCAGGTATAGATAGACAGGCAGAGCTCCGCGAGCTGCCTCTGTCCCAGGTCCAAGGCGTGGGAGAGGGCACCATGAGGGTGTGTTGGGGGGCCCCTGTGGGCTTTTTCTTTTTTTCTTTTTTCTCCTCCGTTTCTCCCAGCCCAGCCCCGCCCCTGGGCAGCACTGCTATGCGACAGTGCCACGATGGCAGTCACGGCTGCACGGCACATACAACTCTGAGGCCAGGAAACCACCTCTCTGACCCAAGGGACTGAGGTCCCATAAGCACAGGGCCAGTCCCCATCACTTTTATTTCCCTCTCTGTCCTCTGACCAATTAGTCCCACACAGAGATGCACAGAGGAAGAACTCAGACCTTGACTTGGTTGAGGGCAGACAGCGAAGGGAGGCCCCCGGACAGGAGAGAGATGAAGAGAGCAACTTGCTGAAGGGGTACCTGACGTGGGCTCACTGTGGAGCAAGCACGAGGGGATGCATCCTGAGCAGCAAACCACGGGCTCTGGTAACTGAGCTCCAAGGAAGAACGCTGGGTGGCACACACAGGACGGATCCAAGGGGAACCACAGACTCTACAGCCAGAACTGCAGCACAGCCCACGGAAGGCACTCCGGGACCGTGGCGTGGACCACCCACCAGAACAAAACTATCAGCATTCTCCGCAGGATTCAAACAAGACCCCAGCATCTCACAACATTACATCTGAAATGTCCATAACATAGTCTATAACTACTCAGCATAGGAGGAACCCGGGAAAGAGCCAACTTGCAAAGGAAAATAAAATCGACAGACAACAACCTCAAGATGAAAGTCCTTGGCTGAATGGATACAAAAACAAGACCCATATATATGCTGTCTACAAGAGACCCACTTCAGACCTAGGGACACATACAGACTGAAAGTAAGGGGATGGAAAAAGATATTCCATGCAAATGGAAATCAGAAGAAAGCTGGAGTAGCAATTCTCATATCAGACAAAATAGACTTTAAAATAAAGACTATTACAAGAGACAAAGAAGGACACTACATAATGATCAAGGGATCGATCCATGAAGAAGATATAACAATTGTAAATATTTATGCACCCAACATAGGAGCACCTCAATACCTAAGGCAAATACTAACAGCCTTAAAAGGGGAAATCGACAGCAACACAATTATAATGGGGGACTTTAACACCCCACTTTCACCAATGGACAGATCATCCAAAATTAAAATAAATAAGGAAACACAAGCTTTAAATGATACATTACACAAGATGGACTTAATTGATATTTATAGGACATTCCATCCAAAAACAACAGAATACACATTTTTCTCAAGTGCTCATGGAACATTCTCCAGGATTGATCATATATTGGGTCACAAATCTAGCCTTGGCAAATTTAAGAAAATTGAAATCATATCAAGTATCTTTTCCGACCACAACGCTATGAGACTGAATATCAATTATAGGAAAAGATCTGTAAAAAATACAAACACATGGAGGCTAAACAATACACTACTTAATAACGAGGTGATCACTGAAGAAATCAAAGAGGAAATCAAAAAATACTTAGAAACAAATGACAATGGAGACACAACGACCCAAAACCTATGGGATACAGCAAAAGCAGTTCTAAGAGGCAAGTTTATAGCAATACAATCATACCTTAAGAAACAGGAAACATCTCGAATAAACAACCTAACTTTGCACTTAAAGCAATTAGAGAAAGAAGAACAAAAAACCCCCAAATTTAGCAGAAGGAAAGAAATCATAAAGATCAGATCAGAAATAAATGAAAAAGAAGTGAAGGAAACAATAGCAAAGATCAATAAAACTAAAAGCTGGTTCTTTGAGAAGATAAATAAAATTGATAAACCATTAGCCAGACTCATCAAGAATAAAAGGGAGAAGACTCAAATCAATAGAATTAGAAATGAAAAAGGAGATATAACAACTGACACTGCAGAAATACAAAAGATTATTAGAGATTACTACAAGCAACTGTATGCCAATAAAATGGACAACCTGGAAGAAATGGACAAATTCTTAGAAATGCACAACCTGCCGAGACTGAACCAGGAAGAAATAGAAAATATGAACAGACCAATCACAAGCACTGAAATTGAAACTGTGATTAAAAATCTTCCAGCAAACAAAAGTCCAGGACCAGATGGCTTCACAGGCGAATTCTATCAAACATTTAGAGAAGAGCTAACACCTATCCTTCTCAAACTCTTCCAACAGATAGCAGAGGGAGGAACACTCCCAAACTCATTCTATGAGGCCAACATCACCCTGATACCAAAACCAGACAAAGACGTCACAAAGAAAGAAAACTACAGGCCAATATCACTGATGAACATAGATGCAAAAATCCTCAACAAAATATTAGCAAACAGAATCCAACAGCACATTAAAAGGATCATACACCATGATCAAGTGGGGTTTATCCCAGGAATGCAAGGATTCTTCAATATACGCAAATCAATCAATGTGATACACCATATCAACAAACTGAAGGAGAAAAACCATATGATCATCTCAATAGATGCAGAGAAAGCTTTTGACAAAATTCAACACCCATTTATGATAAAAACCCTGCAGAAAGTAGGCATAGAGGGAACTTTCCTCAACATAATAAAGGCCATATATGACAAACCCACAGCCAGCATCGTTCTCAATGGTGAAAAACTAAAACCATTTCCACTAAGATCAGGAACAAGACAAGGTTGCCCACTCTCACCACTCTTATTCAACCTGGTTTTGGAAGTTCTAGCCACAGCAATCAGAGAAGAAAAAGAAATAAAAGGAATCCAAATAGGAAAAGAAGAAGTAAAGCTGTCACTGTTTGCAGATGACATGATACTATACATAGAGAATCCTAAGGATGCTACCAGAAAACTACTAGAGCTAATCAATGAATTTGGTAAAGTTGCAGGATACAAAATTAATGCACAGAAATCTCTGGCATTCTTATACACTAATGATGAAAAATCTGAGAGTGAAATTAAGAAAACGCTCCCATTTACCATTGCAACAAAAAGAATAAAATATCTAGGAATAAACCTACCTAAGGAGACAAAAGACTTGTATGCAGAAAACTATAAGACACTGATGAAAGAAATTAAAGATGATACAAATAGGTGGAGAAATATACCATGTTCTTGGATTGGAAGAATCAACATTGTGAAAATGACTATACTACCCAAAGCAATCTACCGATTCAATGCAATCCCTATCAAATTACCACTGGCATTTTTTACAGAACTAGAACAAAAAATTTCACAATTTGTATGGAAACACAAAAGACCCCGAATAGCCAAAGCAATCTTGAGAACGAGAAATGGAGCTGGAGGAATCAGGCTCCCTGACTTCAGACTATACTACAAGGCTACAGTAATCAAGACAATATGGTACTGGCACAAAAACAGAAATATAGATCAATGGAACAGGATAGAGAGCCCAGAGATAAACCCACACACATATGGTCACCTTATCTTTGATAAAGGAGGGAAGGATATACAGTGGAGAAAAGACAGCCTCTTCAATAAGTGGTGCTGGGAAAACTGGACAGCTACATGTAAAAGTATGAAATTAGAACAATCCCTAACACCACACACAAAAATAAACTCAAAATGGGTTAAAGACCTAAATGTAAGGCCAGACACTATCAAACTCTTAGAGGAAAACATAGGCAGAACACTATACGACATAAATCACAGCAAGATCCTTTTTGACCCATCTCCTAGAGAAATGGAAATAAAAACACAAATAAACAAATGGGACCTAATGAAACTTAAAAGCTTTTGCACAGCAAAGGATACCATAAACAAGACCAAAAGACAACCCTCAGAATGGGAGAAAATATTTGCAAATGAAGCAACTGACAAAGGATTAATTTCCAAAATTTATAAGCAACTCATGCAGTTCAATAACAAAAAAACAAACAACCCAATCCAAAAATGGGCAGAAGAACTAAATAGACATTTCTCCAAAGAAGATATACAGATTGCTAACAAACACATGAAAGAATGCTCAACCTCATTCATCATTAGAGAAATGCAAATCAAAACTACAATGAGATATCATCTCACACCGGTCAGATTGGCCATCATCAAAAACTCTAGAAACAATAAATGCTGGAGAGGGTGTGGAGAAAAGGGAACCCTCTTGCACTGCTGGTGGGAATGTAAATTGATACAGCTGCTATGGAGAACAGTATGGAGGTTCCTTAAAAAACTACAAATAGAACTACCATACGACCCAGCAATCCCACTACTGGGAATATACCCTGAGGAAACTATAATTCAGAAAGACTCATGTACCAAAATGTTCATTGCAGCTCTATTTACAATAGCCAGGACATGGAAACAACCTAAGTGTCCATCGACAGATGAATGGATAAAGAAGATGTGGCACATATATACAATGGAATATTACTCAGCCATAAAAAGAAATGAAACTGAGTTATTTATAATGAGGTGGATGGACCTGGAGTCTGTCATACAGAGTGAAGTAAGTCAGAAGGAGAAAAACAAATACCGTATGCTAACACATATATATGGACTCTAAGGGAAAAAAATGTCATGAAGAGGTTAGTGGTAGGACGGGAATAAAACACAGACTTACTCGAGCATGGACTTGAGGATATGGGGAGGGGGAGGGGTGGGCTGTGACGAAGTGGGGGGGTGGCAGGGACATATATACACTATCAAATGTAAATTAGATAGCTGGTGGGAAGCTGCTGCATAGCACAGGGAGATCACCTCTGTGCTTTGTGACCGCCTGGGGGGGTGGGATAGGGAGGGTGGGAGAGAGGGTGATGCAAGAGGGAGGAGATGTGGGAGCATGTGTGTATGTATAACTGATTTAGTTTGTTGTAAAGGGAAAACTAACACACTATTGTAAAACAATTATACTCCAATAAAGATGTTAAAAAAAAAAAAAAAAAAAGATGAAAGTCTTAACAGAAAAAGACTTTAAATACGCTCCGCAAAGTAAGGGCAAACTCACTTGAAACAAATGAAAAGATAAAACCTCAGCAAAGAAATAGAAGATATAAAGAGGGATCAAAGAGACACTTAAGAAAAAACTGAACTGAAAAATTCACCAGGTAGTGAATTACCTGAGTAACGGAGGGAACGAGTAGACATAAAAGGAGAAAGGATATAAAACAAACAGTACCACCGACCAACTGGATCTAACTGATGCTTAGTGAACAGTCCACCCCCCAAAAAAGTAGGATATCCATACTTCTCAAGTTATAGGCAACGTTTACCAAAATAAACCATTTCTAGGCCACGATAAAAGCCTCTAGCAACTTTAAAAGAGTAAAAATCACACAAGTATTTTTTTGAACCACACAGGAATTAAACTAATATATCTGAAGATAGATTAATAATTTATCCAATGGAAATAGCTGAGAGAAAAAAAAACGGGATAAAAACAATCTTATGAGACAAGAAAAGCTCTAAAAGTCATGTCACAGGAGTTTGAGACGAACAAAACGAAACAAAACGCACACACAGCCGTTGAAGAAATAATGGCTGAAAATTCCCCAAATTTGACAAATAACATAAACTTACAGATTCAGGAAGCTCAGCAAATCCCAAGCAGTATAAATTTTTAAAAATATATGCCCAGAAACATCCTAATCCAACTAAACTTTAAAAAGCAAAAGGAAAGAAGCCATCTGAAAGCAGCCTGAGCAAATAAGGCATTTGGTACAAGGGAAACGATTCGAAGTCTGAAGATTTCTTATCAGAATACCAGCTTTGTTGCTTAATGGGTATATAAGATCTCTTACTCATCATCAGTAAATCATTTAATTTCTCTGAGTCTCAGTTTCCCCAACGAGGACAAGAATGCCTATGTCACGGAATTATTAGGAGGCTGCAATGGGAAGAAAAGGGAAAGTGCTTTGTAAAACTACAGGCAGAATATTACACAAACAGGAGGGGTGGTGGTTATTATTAGCTTGGTTGCAGTCAGTGGAGCAGCAGAAGGGAAAGCACACAGCCCTGCCAACAAAGCCACCCAGCTAATTATTCGATACTGACTCAGCTAAAAGCGACTAGGAGAAATTCCCAAGCCAAGGTCTGAGCCTGTCTAAAAACCGTGGCACCATGCCCAGAAAGTTAAGTGGGGCTCTTTCTCCCCGAGTCTGGCCGAACTCTCCCAGCCGCTGCAGGGTCCGAACGTCGCCGCTGCATCAATCCTAGGGCCGCGGTAAAGTGAGTGAAGACACAGCCAGACCGGTAGTGATGGCCACACACACCTTTGGCCAAACCCGTGTGGTCTTTTAAAGTTCCATAAGCCTGCTTGTTATCAATCGGCCTTCTTCCCTGAAAAATTACTAGTCAGTTTCAGGATGGAGAGGTTTCTTGTAAGTCTTAAGAAAGCCAGGGAGCTTATTCAATCTAAAGTGACAAAAAAAAAAAAAAAACAGAACAAACAATCAGAATGTTCTTCGGGTGATATCATCTCATCTTCACCTCTGCCAGACAGATTACGGAGCTTCCCAATCTTGCTGAAGACAATGACAGCAGATTTACTGTCCATTAGAACTCGGTTGCCCAAAGTGTGGCGTGAGGACCACCTGAAAGAGATGCCCTGGCTCTGCAGGGGACAACGGATCGGCGCCTCGGAGCTCGCGCCCAGGGCTCTGGTGTCCTCTGGGCCTGGGGTTGGAAGAAGCTGAGTCTTATTGGTGAGAAAGACCAGTGGGCAGCGGTGGCACAGAGACACAGGAAACAAGCGGGGGAGGCTTCGGGAAGGAAGCGGCTCCTGCATTCGCTGAGGGACCCAAGGCTTGCGAGCAGGCCTGCAGGCGGACAGAGCAGGGCACGCGAGCAAGACAGGGCTGCAGCAGCACGGACTGTGCGGGGAGCTCGCAGGAGTCCCATCGGGGTGAGGAGGTGCGTGGGCCGGGCACAGGAACAGGCAAGGCAGACAGGCTGGGTCAGACTGTGCAAAGCCTTGTGTGCCAAGCTCTGGAACCGAAACATGACTTACAGACGACAGGGACTCGTGGAAGGACCCTGAAGGAGGGACAAACTCATGCTTGTGTTTTAGAACAAACACTTCAGCAGCTGTTTGGAGAAAGAGCTGGAAAGAGAAAAAGAAAGCAAGAGACTTTGAAAGGCTGTAGCTGTCCAGGAAAGGGAGGGAGAGGCTGGCCCAAGGGACAAAGGTGACACGCCCGAGTCAATGCAGAGCTACCGAAGAGAGAAGGACAGATCTGGAGACCGAGTGAAGCGCGGGGACACTTCGGCTGACACACAACCCGGCCTCTGACGGGTCTTGGGGGGCTGCACATAATGAAGGCAGGAAGGGCCTCTGCTTCTGATGTTTTAATGAGTCGGTTTCAAAATGTTCCCTTTAGAGGAAAAAAACTGGAATGGCTAGAATCCAAAGGACCTACAGGACACCAAGCGTCGGCAAGGATATGCGCAGAGCTGGGGCCCTCACGCACCGCTTGAAGACGGTGCAGCCGAGCTGGGAGATGGCCAGGCGGCTCCTGAAATGGTTAGACGGCTATTATCCCACGATCTGACAATTCCACTCCCAGGCATACCCAAGAGAAATGAAAACTGGTCCACACAAAAACTGGCATGTGAATGTTCACGACAGCACTATCCCCAACAGCCAAAAAGTGGAATCAACCCATCAGCTAATGAGGGGATAAACAAAATGCAGCATATCCACACAGTGAAATATTATTCAGCATAAAAAGAAATGCCATCCTGATACTTCCTTGCGGGTGAACACTGACGACATTATGCTAAGTGAAAGAAGCCAGTCACACTTTGTATGATTCCACGCACATGAAATATCTAGAGCAGGCACATCTAGAGACAGAAAGTAGATTTGTGGTCGTGTCGGGGAGGGGCGGGGGGACTGCTAGTGGGCACAGGGCTTCTACCGGGAGAATGAAAAGTTCTAAAACTAGATGGTGGCGATGGCTGAACAACTCTGTGACTATACTAAAAACACTAAATTATACAGCTTAAGTGGGTGAACCGTGTGGTGTGCAAACGATGTTTCCGTACAGCTCGCGTGTACGTGCAGCGAGAGAGCGGGGGGTGGTGGAGGTGAGACCGACGCGCCCCTGGCTCGGCCGCGGCACTGCGGCACCTCACCAGGGCCCAGCGCTCAGCGCCACCGCGGCCTTGACACACACATCATTTACTCTCTGTTATACTGTCTACTTGGCACTCATAATGGACCACAGGTACGAGAAAAGAACCATGAAGACCACATGTTAAAAGGGGCACAAAAGTGAACACCTAGACACTTGTGCCTCAAAATCCAAGGTTAAAAAGGTAACATAAAATGACAGCTATGTCATGTTTGGCTTTTCATTTTCTGGAAATGAAGACAAGCCCAATTCAAAAAGGACAGAAATGTACTTTAAAATAACTTGAAATCATGGTTCACGTAGCATCATTTGCAATTAACTCTATAATGATTAAAACTCTGAAAATGTCAAATGCAAAAATTCTAAATGGAAGGTCACAAAAAAACTCTGGCCAGTTGTTGATGATAGACAATCTACCTTTTAACCCACGCTCAATCCCTACATCAAGTATGACATGGGCCTTTTAAATTGATGTTTATAAACAATACTTCTTAACATAATTAGTGTATATTACTTGTTAAGTAGAACAATCTTTAAATCTGTCTTTAAATAATGAATATTGATACCATTTTTAAATGAACGTTAACACAGAACATTCAATAATGTAATAGTTCAAAATAAAATACAGAACACTTAAAATTACTGATTGTAACACTTCAATAATACGTATGGTTGAGACATAAAATAGGTCCCTTCAAGGTACAGCTGTGTGAGCGGAGACAGAAACATGGGCGGTGATTCACCGCCTGGGCAGCTCCTAACTGGTGACACTGGAGACCCGAGGGTGCTAACTGCCGTGTCAACCTCCAGGACGTGTCCGGCTGCTCCTGCCGCGGGAGGTGGGGCCCCAGCTCCTGCCTGTGCAGATCTGCACTCTGTGAGCACTCGGAAAGACGATGAAAAGCGCGCCCGTCATTTCAGGGAGCACAAGCCGGCAGGAGCAGGCGGGGGTGAAGCAAACGCGTGAGGTTATTAGGCTCCTCCCACCAGAGACTCGATGACTCGGTTAGAGAGAGACGGGAGCCCTGCGGCGGACCCAGCCCCCTCCCGTCACAGAAGCAGTCCCGGTGCAGGTGTCCCTCTGTCCCCCCCGCCCCCCGGCGCCCCTCACGGCCCAGCCTCGGCGACGGCTGCGGAGCGGGTGAAGCTGCCGGGCGGGTGAGGGCTTCCCCCTGAGTAACACAGCCCTGCTCTTCTCACCGGCCACCCAGGCGTGAGTCTCCAGCTGGGCTGTCCCTGTGCCACTGCCACACGGAAGAGGGGGAGTCCCTGACCTTGCCCTTGACAAGCGCCGTTTCTCAGTTTTCTACCCGTGTCAGGCACTGTATCAGACGCTCTGCGTATTGATGCCTTCTTTAAACCTTACCACAGCCCTGCAATTGCAGTGTCCTCTCCATTTCAAGACGAAGAAGAATGACGCTTAAAGGAACAGGAACGACTTGCTCAAGACCACGGGGCAAGTAAGGGGGAGGGTCAAAATCTGAAACCGGACGCAGGTACAACGGGCCCCGAACCCCGTGCCTGTTAAAACCCTAAAGTGTTGTTAAATTTAAAACCAGTTTAAATCAACACAGCAACCTGAGAAAGAGCAACCGTGATGAAATCCGACACTGACCCTGCCTTTATTCCGCGTCTGTGAGCAGAGGCTCCCTACAGCGTGCAGTGGCCCCAGTCCACGGGGGGGGGGGGGGGGAACGGCATTTGTCTTCCAAATGTCCGGGCACAAGCACCGTGGTGTGTCAGGTTGTATGATTTTTATTCAGAATGTAACAACTCGCACACCTTACACCCTGCTCAGGGGAGTGTATTTTCCACAGAGCTCAGAGTAGCAATGTATAAGACTGGACCACTTACCCCAGCAGCCTAGAAAGAAGTTGCTCCTGAGGTGAGGCAGGCCAGGCACTCAGACAGGGTGGCATGGCCCAATCCATTTCAATCTGGTCCCTAACAACATTACCAGGCAGCTTTGGTGTAAAAAGTGAATCTTAATGGTAATTGATCTCCTAAATAAAAGTCAGCTGAGACCTAGGTACACCCCTGAAGGAAGGAGAATGGTTAAAAAAAAAAAAAAAAAAGCAATGAGAATTCCACCCGCCATCTATATTGTGCTTTGGCTTTGAGAAAACACTGGGCCTCTATTGTTTAATTTGATTCACTTAAGCCCCATGAGGCGAGCAGAGCCGGTGATCTCTCCAGTGAGGGACAGGAGGGCTGCAGCTGCGAGAGATACAGAGATGCTTGCAAAGACACAGGGGGCCAAGGGAAACCCAGGTCTCCAGAACCCCAGTTCAGAGTGCGTGTGGCAGGAAGCATGGGTTTGGGTGCCAAGAAGAGGCCAGAATTCAAATCGAATCTCTCTTTCTCGTTCATGTGCAAACAGGGTGAGTTACCCAACCTCTCCATACAGCGATGCTGACTTCCAAGGCTTCTCTGGAGTTTCAATTCCACCTTTTTTTGGTCTCTTGGGTATTTATTTTTAGAACTTCATGGTATATGTTGGATACAGACCTTTGTTGCATAAGTGTATTGTAAATATTTTCTCCCAATATGGAGCTTGCTTTTTGATGAGCTGAAGTTTTTAATTTTGATAAAAACCATCTTATCAACTTTTTATTTTCTGGTTAGTAGTTTCCTCACCCCATCTGAGAAATCTTTACTTCATGGAAAAATTGTAATTAAGAATTAAAACTAACTAACTAATTAAAAGTAAAAATTAAACTCTTTAACTGATATGACTATCTCAGGGATTCTACTTTCTCTTGTGCCAACTTTAGTAATTCATGTCTTTGAAAATTTTTTTCCATTTAAGTTGTCAAATTTATTGGAATATGATTTCTCACAGTACACTCTTATTATTCTTTTAATGTCTGCAGAATTTTGCCATGCCCCCCTCTTTCATTCTCATTATTAGTAATTTGTGTGTTCACTCTCTTTTTTAAAATTCTGACCATCCTGGCTATAGTTTACTAATTTCATTAATCTTTTCAAAGAACCGATTTGGGGTTCCATTTAGTTTACATATTATTTTTTCATTTTCTATTTCATTCCTATCCACTATTATTATTTTCTTTTATTTAACTCTGTATTATTTATTTGCACTCTTCACTCTTTATTATTTATTTTCTTTTACTTCAGTTTACTCTGGGTACATTTTGCTCTTCTTTATCTTACATAGACACTTATACCATTGATTTTAAGCCATTCAACCTCTAGCATAAGCATTTAGTGTTCTATACTATCAGTTAGCTGGAGTTGTTTACTAGTCCTGTGCAAGCTTTCTATATTTTTCTGTTTCTTTCTATATTTTCCTTGTTCTGTCCAAAACTGAGAGACGAGTGATGAAATATCCAACTATAATTATCTGTTTTCCACCTCTCCCTTCAGATGTCGGTTTTATTTTGAAGTTATGTTTCTAAGTGCATTTGCATTTACGATTGTCAGGTACTCTTGATGACTTGACCCTTCCATCATCACAAATTATCTGCTTACTCTCTCTCTTTTTCCCCTGAAAGTCTACTTATTTGACAATATACCCATGCCACCTTTCTTATGATTACTGTTAACATGGCATGACTTTTTCCCCTCTTTTTGCTTTTACACTGTGCATACTTAATGTGAGTTTCTTATAGAAAAGATAGAGAGTTGGCTCTTGTATTTTTATACAGTACGACAATTTCCACGTTTTCTCCCACTACATACATATCCAGTTCTTCCCGCATCCTTTGTTGGAAAGGCTTTCACTCCACATCAAGTTGTTTTCATACCTTGCTGGTCACATGATCAACTGGTCATGCGTGAGTGAGTCTATTTCTGGACCACCTATTATGGTCCGTTGACCTCTCTGTCTTTAGAACAATGGCACTGTCTCTCGATTACTGTAACTTTACGTTACGTCTTAAAGTCGTAGAGCCTAAATCCTCCAACTTTGTTTTTTTGTCAAGTCATTTGCCTATTCCATTGGCAATAATCTGTTCCATTGTGAAATCATTTTAAAAACAGCTTGTCGGGCTCCCCCGGTGGCGCAGTGGTTGAGGGTCCGCCTGCCGATGCAGGGGACGCGGGTTCGTGCCCCGCGGCACGTGGGAGGATCCCACGTGCCGCGGAGCGGCTGGGCCCGTGAGCCGTGGCCGCTGAGCCTGCGCGTCCGGAGCCTGTGCTCCGCAGCGGGAGAGGCTGCAGCGGTGAGAGGCCCGCGAACCGCAAAAAAACACCAAAACCCCAGCTTGTCAACTTCCACCACCTCCCCTCAAAAAAGTCCTGTTGGGATTTTAATTGGGATTGCATTGAATTTATAATGAAATTTGGGGAAACTGGTATCCTAGCAGTAACTGACTCTTCCAATCAATAAACATGGTATCTCTCCCCAACTATTTAAGTCTTTCATCCATACGTCACATCATGCACAAAACTTCATTTGAGGCAGATTCTGGGAAAAACTTTAACTATAAACCTCCTCAAAGAAAAAGTGGCAGAGTATCTCTGTAACTCGGGGGCGCGGGGCAGGGGGGTGGGGCAAAGATTTTAAATGTAGCATTTAGTTCAGTTACATTTAATGTAATTCTTGGTACAGTGGGTTTAAAGCTACCACACTGTTATTTGTTTCTATTTAACTATATATTCCTGGTTCTTTTCTCCTCCTTTCTTGCCACCTCTTTCCCCCTTTGGGGGGTTATTTTTTAGCGTTCTGTTTTATCTCTCCTGGTATACTATCCATACCTTAAGTCATTGCTCCAGGCTTTACAACATGCGTCTCTAACATCACATTCTCACTTCAAATAATATAATATTTTGCATATAAAAATGTCCATTTCTCCCTCTTTTTCCATTTGTGTGACTTTTTTTTTTTTTACATATTCTACTTCTTTATATGACATGCACTACAAAATTAAATGCTATTATTTCTTTCTTAGACAGTCAGGAGCCTTTTAAAGAAATCAAAAAGCGAGGATAAAAAATCTCATGCCTAAACCTATTCACTTTATTTCCGGCATTCATCATTCCTTAATGTAGATCCGAGTTTCCATCTGGTAGCATCTCCGCCTGATGACCCTGCACCAGGCTGATAAAACACAAGGACTGTGTTCTCTGTCCGTCTCTGATCCCCGTGGGTGCTTCACATAGCACCCAAAACATTGGAGGTGTTGGTTTACAGGTTTACAGTCTGCTAAGTGCTTTATTAGACAGACAAAGAATGTACAGGGGAACCCACAGAAGGACCCCCAACTATGCCACTATGCCTAGCCATGGTCAGGCAAATTTTATAAAAACGTAACATATATCAATGGCAAACAGACATTTTCCAAAAGGTTAAGTGAAGGAATGATAGTTTAAGAAAAAGAACAGTTTTAGAAAAGGAGGTATGCAAAGGTGCACTGGAGTAAGCTGTCCTGACACATCCTGGTGATGGTGAGAAGCAAAGTGTCTTTCACGTGAAGCGTGGCGGGACTGGGGACAAGCAGCTGAAGAGAAACACCTAGATCAACATTTTAAGTACCGTGGATATCAGAGTGGGGGCTTTGAACTTCATCCCGTAGGCGCTGGGAAAGTCTTTAAGCCACACGGTGACATGGGGACGTTCATGTGTGTTTACAGGACGACGCCGGAGCAGGGGGACTGAGTAGGCAAGTACTTCTACAGCCCCAAGGAAAGATGGCAAAGACGTGCAGTGGCATATGCAGGGACATCAGCTCAACCCTCAGGATTTGGGGCTCCGTTAGACTTAACAGGAAAGGGAGGATTAGAGGAAATCAAATCTCAATCCAGAGCAGGGAAAAGAAACACGTAGGCCAAAAGAAAGAGAGTGAGGTCAACAGGCGGGTAACCAGGAGCCAAACAGCACGTCAGCTAACCACCAACTCTTCTGAGTGTACATCTGCACCAAACCACAAGGCAACATTTTTCTCATCTTAAACTGTCATTAAGAACTGCAGGGGCCATGACATGGAAGCCAGATATCAATAAGGCGAAAATAATCCAACTCAGCGACAACCTGCGCTGCTTCTAAGACCTGTTGACGTGAGCGGTGGCAGCAGGGGAGGAGGGGATGAGAAAGTACACACACCAGGAGCGGGCCCAAGCGCAGGGGGGCCTGAGAAACTCTAGCAGTGCCGGGCAGGCATCCTCGCCAAAGCTTCCCACCCGCAAGTCCTTTGACGCTTTACACGAACTCAACACAGAGGCAAGCGTTGGCAAGAAAGACCATTACTCTGTGGGCTGAAAAAGTGATAGACGATGAAACGTGATCAAAATGTGCTTGGGCTAAAAAGCCCAAAGCAAAGACATTAATTCTTGCTGCGGCCGTTCTCCAATGGCTGGGGAGAACAGCAGTCTCTCCTATGAACTGGAACTACCCTTACTTTTGGGGGCTGTATCACTCTAAAGAGAGTTTTATATCGACATTAACGCCCCTCTATTATACTCTGTGGACTACAGCGCCCCCCTGGTGGAGGGGAGAGGGATGCTGCACCCTCTTGACTGTGGGAGGGATGTTCTCTCCCCCACGGTCAAGGACAGGCAGGTAAGTATAGCCTTAACTCCATTAAAAATAAGTAATACTGGGACCTCCCTGGTGGCACAGTGGTTAAGAATCTGCCTGCCAGTGCAGGGGTCACGGGTTGGAGCCCTGGTCCGGGAAGATCCCACATGCCGCGGAGCAACTAAGCCCGTGCGCCGCAACTACTGAGGCTGTGCTCTAGAGCCTGTGAGCCACAGCTACTGAGCCCACATGCCACAACTACTGAAGCCCACGCACCTAGAGCCTGTGCTCCACAACAAGAGAAGACACCGCGATGAGAAGCCCGCGCACCGCAACGAAGAGTAGGCCCCGCTCTCCGAAACTTGAGAAAGCCCGTGTGCAGCAGCAAAGACCCAATGCCGCCAAAAAAAAAATAAATTTATTTTAAAAAGAAAAAAAGTAATACGAGCCCACTCTATCCTACCCCGAGATGTAATGTGCCCCTGGACGTGAGAATGTGGACATGCCCAGGGGTGATCACGACCTGCCTTCCAAAGGCTGCTCACCACCTGGGCAGGAATCTGACCCCAGAGGGTCTCCATTTGGCTGGAGCCCCACCCAGTGCTTCAGACCCCCACTGCTCCCAGTTCATCACAGGTCAAATTCGGGGATGAGAAACTGTCATTCTCCCACCTAAGGGAGGAATACTCTCTAGTATCTCTGACCACTTCTGGGTTTGAAGTAGACAAACTGGTTTCTTTCTCCCTAAAGGAAGACTAGGCCTGGAGAAGTAATCAAGAGAGAAAGCCTCTTGCAAGTAGGGTGCTCTGGGCAGAAATGGCCCCACGCCCCAGATGGCTGGGAGCTCCGCAGAGACGGGGCTGAGACGCTGGGTAGGCTGGCCCTGCCTGCACGGTCTTCCTGGGGTGACACAGGAAGCGACACACACAGATATGCGGTCGCCTCCAGGGGTCTCCAAGACAGGGAGCCATCTGCTGAGCCCCTGCTAACAGGAGAGCTGAACCAGACTGCAGTGAGTTCCAGGCTCGGGACAGCGGGCGGGAACCGCGTCCTGCACGAGGACCGCCACAGCAAGCAGGCCGCACCGCCCACAGGAAGACCGCAGCACGCGGCAAAAGGCGCGAAGTCCGGCCACCGCGTCGGACTGAAGCGGCATGGCTCTGCACGGCCCGTTTTTCTGACGAAGGCCCGGGGAGGCTACATAACTCGGCACGGCGAACAGTGGGACCAAAACGAACACCAAGGCCAGAATTCCAAACGCAGTGCCCTCGGACTCTAGAACGAGGCGGTCAAGGAGCAGAGGTGCGTTTACCTGGTTGCCGGCAGGGTACTGACGCGTGTGAAGAACACAGATGGCTCAACCTCTACGTGCAGCCCCAGGGAGAGGTTCCTGTAATATCCTTCAACGTGGCCCGGGCCTCCGGAGTATTTGAAATTCAGGATAGCTTCCAGGGTCTAAAAAGACGGAAAACACGGTCAGTCAGTACTCCCTAAGTTGATCGCCGTTCCCCCAGGCAGCAGACTTCACTCAGATAAGGCTGAAGATGATCCCAACTGGTAACGTTATTACCACGGGCAACTCTCACCCAGGGCTGCCACCCGGCACCTGACATCTGGTGCCATCCTTCCTCCGATGATGCCCTGTATCTAACACCTACAGCTCTCAGCCTGGAAACACGAATGGAAAGGAGCTCCAGAATTACTCTGTGGTGGGATATAGCATTTGAGAGAGAAAAACGCATTTCAATCAGCATCACTTAAATACACAGATCAGGTTGGGGGCGGGGAGGGACTTCCATCAAGGAGCTAGAACGTGGCTCCCAGGCTAACAGTGAGTAAGGCCGACAAGCTACAAACTCATGACACTTCCTTGAACCCACAGAGATAAGGTCACAGGGCAACCACATAGCCAGAAGGCCAAGGAGGAACGAGGTCCTTCCAGGAGGGACAGGGTGGGGACACATCTCACCAGGGGCAGAGGCAGCCACCATACAAGCTGGCAGGAAGGACTCAGCTCAGACGTTGATGAACTGCTAAAGGCTGAGCAGGGGCTCTATTGACAGTGAGGACCCTCCAGACCCAAGGACAGTTCCCACACACTCCAGGTCTTCTCCAAGGAACTCCTTGGGTTCTTACGCAAAGGACTGGCAGGGGCAGGGGTGCAGGGGAGCCTCTCTGGTGGTACAGGCCTGGAAGAGGGGGTCAGGAGCCACCACAGGAAGAACAAGAAGCCGAAACCTCAGCTCCAATCCTCTACCCCCATCCCAACCCCATCCAGACCTTTCTCTCCTCTAAAGCAAAATCTTAAGCTTCTGGAGGAGGGGACGCCAATGCCAAGGGCACAAAGACAGGGGTAAATATCCGTTCTAGTGAGGGGAGGGCAGACGCTGCTGGGAGGGCCAGGAGCCGGTCCCAAGCCAGGATCGTATATAGCAATGCCACTAGAGACAGAGGCAGGAAACCCATTCACACACACTGCCACCACTATACCAGGCAGAGGATGGCCGCCACTGGGGGAAGGGCAGGAACGCCGAGAGCCCACACGCAGGGTCCAGGGGCACGGCTCCGACCTAGGCCTGAGGCAGCACGAGGACGACAAGAGGGCCCCATCTGCTCCTGGCACAGACCTAGCAGGCACCCGGGTAAGAAGCCTCTGGGGCTGGCATGAAGGTGTGGGGAGAGCCCGGCCAGGTGCTGGTGGCCAGGGAGGGCTCAGGGCTGAGGATGGAGGACCATTACGGGAAAGACCCCTGGTACCTACCTCAGCAGCCCCTACTTTCTTCTCCTTCCCCCAAGCACAATTTGGAGGCTGTGCCGCACCAAGAGTAACCATAGCAACAGGAAATCGCAAACCCAGCTCAACTCCTCACTAAAATGACTCAGCCTTCCCCGGTAAGGTCCTAAAACAGGCGTCAGCACACTATGGCCCAAGGGCCAGGTCTGGCCCGCAGCCTGGTTCTGTATGCCCTGGAGCTGAGAACAGTTTTCACATTTCTAAAAGGTTGTAAAACAAAACAAACTACTAAACCAAAGAAGAATATGCAACAGAGACCATAGGCAGCCAGCAAAGCTAAAATATTTACTATATGGTCCTTTACATAAAAAGTTTACTGATAAAACTCTAAGAAGAAAACCCAGGAGGAAATCTTCATGACCGTGGATTAGGAATGGTTTCGCAGATATGACACCCAAAGCACAAAGCAACGAGAGACAAAAGGCTGGTGCCGTGGAGACCCACGGAGGGCAGAGCTCTGGGAAGAAGGGCCAGAACATCCGCTGCGGCAGCCAATCCATGTAAAACGGGTCTGAGAAAGCGTCCGCCACACTAATGGCGATGAACTGGTCACTAAGGACCCTAGTGGAAGCCTTTTCCAGAAAAGGAAGAGTGAGGGTGAGCTCAGAGCATTGTCTGGGGCACTCCTGTCTCCCGGACAGGAGACTCAAAACCACGTGTTCAAGGTGGGGACTCAAGCACATTCCCACCTGCCAGAGCCAAGAGAAGCCACACTTCCCAATGGCAGAGCAGGTGCCTGCCCACCTGCCCTCCTGCTCTCTTCCCTATGCTTCAAGAGTCACATTTCAATAAGCCTTCCGGGCAAGACACGGCATTCAGCCCTCAGTCATTGCTTTCATTGACCGGTTTCCCCTCATCTCCAAAAGAGAGGCAGCCACAGTTACACAATTATTTAGAACTAAAGACAACCACCTGTGCATGCACTCTGTCAGAGGCCATCCTAGGTGGAGAATGGTTTTCCTCTGGGAAGGCCAGAGGACAGAAATTCCAGAGACAGGCAAGGCAGCCTGGTACAGTGGACGGAGAGCAGGTATGGAGGTCAGATAAGCTCAGCCTGACACTCTGTGAGACCTTGGGCATAGTATCTCACCATTCTCAGCCTCGGTTTCTCAAGTGTTAAGTGGGGACAATAGTTAACACCTATCTCACTGGACTTTAATGAACATTCGGTGAGAAAACGAAGTAGCAGAACAAATACGCACTCACTAAATAGGTTCCTTTCTCCTTCTGCAACCTCACCATCTGACACCCTAAGGCAACATGGCTTAAAATAGGAAGAAATGTGAAATGTATTTCAATGCCATTTATTTTATTTCACATTTTTCGTATCATGGTAGAACGCTCATAACATAAAATTTATCATTTTAACCATGGTTAAGTGTATGGTTTTGTGGCATTACGTACTTTCACATTGTTGTATAACCATCACCACCATCCATCTCCAGAATTTTTCATCTTCCCAAACTGAAACTCTATACAAATTACACACAAAAATCTACTCCCCTCTCCCCCAGCTCCTGGCACCCACCATCTACTTTCTGTCTCCATGGATTTGACTACTCCAGATACCTCATGTAAGTGGAATCATTGCATTTTTGTCCTGTTGTGACTGGCTTATTTTCTCAGCATAGTGTTTCCAAGGTTCATCTGTGCTATAGTTTATATCAGAACTTAATACCTTTTTAAGGCTGAATAATATTCCACTGAATGGATATACCACATGTTGTTTATCCATTCACCTGTCAACAAGCACTTACGTTGCTTCCACTTTTTGGCTATTGTGAATGATGCTGCTATGAACACGGGTGTACAAATATCTGTTTGAGACCCTGCTTTCAATTCCTTTGGGCATATTCCCAGAAGTGGAACTGCTAGATCACATGATAATTCTATATCTAATCTCTTTAAGGAATCACTATACCATTTTCCACAATGGCTGCACCATTTCACATTCCTACCAGCAATGCACAAGGATTCCAATCTCTCTACATCCTCAGCAATACTTGTTTTTTTTTTCTGTTTTCCTGTTTGCTTGGTCTGTTTTTTAATAATCACCATCCTAATGGGGGTGAAGTGGTATCTCATTTTGGTTTTGATTTGCATTCGCCTAATGACTAATGATGTTGAGTATCTTTTTATATGCTTATTGGCCATTTGTACATCTTCTTTGGAGAAACGTCTATTCAAGTTCCTCAGTCCCATTTTAAAAGCTCATTGTTCCAGCTCACCTCCCACCACTCCTCAAGGTCTATATGTTTACAGGTTCCCTTGAACTTTGGTCCTACTAATTCTCTCAACCTGTATAAATGTTACTCCTTCTTCATGGCCTCTCAAAAGCCTTGCCTTCTCCAGTAAGATGGCTATACTGCCTTACTTTAAAAGGACTCCGTGAAATACAGACTTTAAAAAAAATACTCAAGGATCATATTTTGGTTTCACCAAAATCCCACATTCTTTTCCCATTGCATAAAGCACTGTTCTGTCATCTCAAAAGGATTGCCAATTTTATGTCTTATACTTTTGAAAACCCTTGTTTGTGAGCAGAAGACCCCCTCATACACACATCCAAATAAACCTTTCTGTAACGACTTTCTCAGTCCAGCTGACTCTCATCTGTTTGGTCTATTCTTTCATTCCTCTTTCAATCACTTCCTGGGTACTTTCTGAGTGCCAGGATCTGTGCTTAGAACAATGAATACAGTATGGTCCCTGATCTCAGAAAGCTCACTAAATTCTGAGTCAATGAATGTCTGAATAAATTAACTGATAAGTAAGCAAATAAAACCAATCCATCACCCAACACATACATGGTAGCTTCCACAAACTGCAAGCATGGTGGTCAAGGAAATAAACAGGTTCTCAATGATGGCCTTGAAAAGCCAAAATCTGTGAAGTAATAAAAATGTCACACTGTCTTTTTTGTTTTTTAAGGTAAACTTAAAAGTTGTCTCCAGGTAGTGACGGAGTAGAAATCACCTGGGAAATGAGCAAAAAATACACAGAGATAGATAACTGTCAAGTATCATAGAACAAAGAAGAAACAGTCTGTGTTTCTATCTTCTTGGAATTGGCTGTTTATTTACTCTGTAGAGAAGCAAGGAAAAGATATAATTATGGGGGGAAATATGTAATTTATGAAAATCAAGCACAGAAAAGATTTTCTAAAATTGAGTATTACTGCCTTTCTTCCTTGATTTAAAAAAAAAAACACCTCAGTCCCCCAAAATTCGAGTATTTTAATAAAGCCATAAAGTGGGGTGATAAAAGACACAGGATGTCCAAGCTTTATTTCAATCAAAATATAAGGAGAAACGATGCAGTACTCTGCCATAAGACTTTCCCTTCTTAGAACACGCAATGGTCTTTACTTTGAGGGAAGACTATTATAAAAATCAGAAATGGGCAAAGAATTAGAGAAAAGTTACTTTCTAGGTATACTATCAAATATAATTTATTATTTGAGCTAAAATGAAAGGTCTTTCAAGAGCTACCTTTTATTGGGCACCTACTAAGTGCCAAATGCAATGCTAAGTTGTCTTTACACATGGGCTCTAAATTAGAGTTAAGAGCCCTACAAGGGAAGTCCAGTTTTCGCATACAAGCAGTTAGGTGACTGGCCTATGCCACACACCCAGGGAGGAGCACATCCAGGGTTCAAATGCAGACCTGCATGGCTGCACAGCCCTCCCTCTGCCACGTATGCAAACTGCTCAGAACAGCATTCATTCATTCATCCATCCACCCACTCATTCACTCACTGACCCTGAATGAATGTCTACTAAGTGTAAGGTACTATGGCAGATGACACAATGCCACCCCTGAGGGCTTGCTCAGGTCTAGTCAAAGACACAAGCCCCTACAGATATCTAAGACAGTTGTGATATATTACATCACAGAGAAGCGTCCTAGGATACACAAGGATACGGGAGAAAAAAAGCCCGTGTGTGTCGGGTGTGGAGTTGGATTAGGAAGAGCAAACAACCCAGCAAGGAAGGGAGGATTGGGCAATTATTAAATAGAAATTGGACAAAAATTGGGAGAAAAAAATCAAGTAAAAGCTAAAACCTATTTTGTGAAAATATCAATAAAAGTGACAATCCTCTAAGTTAGGCTGATCAAGGAAAAAAGAAGTGAGAAACTAATTACTAATATCAGGAATGAAAACGAGTATCTGTACAGATCCGTGCACACACGAAAAAGACAGTAAAGAAAGAGTGTAAACAATTTAGTGCCAATAGATTCAACAACTTAGGTAAAATGGGCACATGTTACCAAACGGAACCAACAAGAAACAGATAAACCTGAAAAGCCTCCTGCTAAGCGAAGACATTGGATTCATAAACTAAAACACCCTTCAAAAAGAAACTCCAAGCTCAGGTGGTCTCCCAGCTGAATTCTGTCAAAACTTAATGTTAAGAGACAATACCGAAACACCTTCAGAAGAGAGAGGGAGAAAATATCCCCATTCTTTTTATGAGGCCAGTGTTACCCAAATGCTAGAAGCAGAGAGTTCATAAAGGCCTATATCCCTCCTAAATTTAGATGTAAAAATCCTTAACAATTATTACTGAGTCAAATTCAGTAATATTTAAAATGAGTAATACATCATGACCAAGTAAGCTTAACAATGCAAGGTTTGGTTTAACATTAGAAATCAATCACTCTCATTCACCATATTAACAGACAAAAAAAAAAAGAAAAAGAAAGAAAAGCCACAGGATCATCTCAATAGCTTCAGAAAACGCAACTGACAACATTCAAAACCTATTTATGATTTCTTTTAAAATCTCAGCAAACTAGGCACAAAAAGGAACATCCTCAATCCATAAAGTGCACCCATGAAAAACTTGCAGTTAAAACCATACTTAATCACAAGCGATGTTTCGCCCCTAAAATCCAGAATAAGGCGAGGACCTAGCTGTCATTACTGCTATAAACACTGTACTCGAGATCCTAGGCAAGTCAATAAGGCAAGAAAAAGAAATTAAAAGCCTGCATGTCAGCAAGGAAGAAGTAAAACTGTCTGTTCATATATGACATAGTCATGTGCCCCCCCAAAATTCTAACGAATCTACTAGAACTCTCAGAAATTGCTAGTGGTAATATAAAATGTACAATCACTTTGGAAAACAACTAAGCAATTCCTCATAAATTTAAACATAGAATTAATATTTTATTTAGCAATGAAACTTCTACCAAGAAAAATGAAGACATATATCCATACCAAGACATGTATATCAATGTCCCTGGAAACTTTATTCGTAGTACCGGTTAATCCCAAACCGAAAATAACCTCAATGCCCAACAGGAGGAAGGTGACTAGACAAATAAATTTTATGGAATACTACTCAGCAACAAAATGAAGCAAACTACTGACAGACGCAACATGCAGGAATCCCCAAAACGTTATTCTGAGTGAAAGAGGCCAGATACAAAAGAATATATACCATATGCTCGCATGTACGCGAGATGCGAGAGAAGGTTACTCGTTAGGACAAAAAGCAGATCAGTTGTTGCCCGGGTTGGGGGCAGGAGAGGGCTGACTGCAAAGGGGTCAGGGAAACTTGTCAGGCGATAATGAGAATATTCTACGTCTTGATGGCTGTACAGTTAATATGGCTGCATTTTACAGAATGCAAATTATATCTAATAAAGTTGATTTTACAAATCGATCCTGATCCTCAGTAGGCACAAAATCACTTGCAAACATTAGAACAGAAGAGACTCCAAGGTCATAATGTGGGCCGCACTGATGGAGGGCTGCCTGCGTCTGGGGACGAATGTGGAGCCTCAGTAACCCCAGGTTCTGCAGCAGGGTCATGGAAGTGAGGTTATGATTTATTGTAATTAAAACTTCACATGCCCTTGGAAAAGTCATGTCCTTTCTCTAGACCTCAATACACGCATCTGTAAAATCTGAGACTTGTGCCAGATATTGCCTGAGGTTCTTACCAGTTCTCATATGAATTGTTACTGTTCATTTTGTAATACGAACCTAATGTTCCATGATTTCTAATCTAACAAAGGCTATTGCCAGAGAAAAACAATCACCCTGGACACTGTCATAACTAATTTATATGTCTAAGAAATAGACCTCTAATTTTTAAAGACCCCCAGTGGACCTGTCACCGCACATTTCCTTCTGCTCTATTTCTGTGACACGACACAAGATTAACAGCTGTGATGTTATTCACTTAATAAGTCAAACGTTCAGGACCACAGGTCCCGGCTGGGGCTCATGCCCCAAGAGGCCAGTGCGACAGTTTACTTAAGGTCAATGAAACATACAAATGAAAGCCTTACCACTACTTTCCAGTCAATTAGCACTTTTGGCCAAAGTCTTTCTTCAGTGTTAATCATGCCTTAAAGATACCAAGTGACTACAAATTAAATGGTACATCCACAAGAATGTAGGAATGGATGTGGGCAACACCAGCCATCGAGACAGCTCCTCTTCAAGAGGCCCAGAAGCCCCTTGGTGACTGAGAAGGGCCAGGACATGCGGTCCAGACAGAGGAAGCTGTGTCTGGGGGCTGTTAAAAGGCCAAGCCAACTATCTGATTTCTGGTACCAAAAAAAGCAGCCGTTTCGTCTTTTTTGTTGTGAAGTACATGTTCATATCATTTGACCATTCTTTTTTTAAATTGGCCTGTCAGGTTTTTTTCTTCCGGATATCTAGGAGGTTTTATATATTAAGGAAATTACTCCTTGCCTGTGACATAAGCTGCAAATATTTTTTCACATGTGGATAGTATCTTTGGGTTTACTTACGATGTTCTTTTGCCTTGCAGAAATGTTTAATTTTTTTTGCAGTTAATGCATCAGTCTTTTCTTTTATGTCCCTTGCACCTTTTTCATGGCTCCTGAATCATGGTTAGAAACACTCTCCACACTCCAAGATTATAAAATATTATACTCCCCTGTTTTCCTCTATGACTTTAAGGTTTATCTTTTAAACTTTTAACTTCAATATTATCTCAAAGTGACAGAAAATTTGAAAGGAAAGTACAAAAACCACCCCGTTACCCAATTCAACAACTTTTCACGTCTTCTCTCATTTTTAAATTCCCTCTCTTCAGACAGAGATAGAAGATAGATACATAGATAATGAAATAATGACGATAATGGTGTCTGCAAGTTCTGTTCCTATTTTTCCATTAGTAATTAACAAGCAATCTGTGTGGAGATGCTTTAAGAGGTGATAAATACCTTATTCCTCATTAAATTCTCACTCACTAGCTTTAGCATCCACTGACAATTTTCTAACAACACAAGACAATTTTCTTTTGCTACTAAGATGCTCTTGCTTCAAGGCTTTTCCAGTGAACAAACCTGAGAAATATGTGTCTGTACATACATACATACATACGTATATACTGGCATCTTGCTATAGATAGATATGGATATAAGTATATATATGGACAAAGATACAGAAATAAACACAAACAGGGAGTTCAGAGTGATACCTGAAGTTCCAAATTTACACCACAAGATTCATTCTCATTTTCCCACACCCGTGACAACCTTCTCTAATGTGAGAAACGTAGGGTGCAGGATGCACCCTCCTCCAGAGGACACAAGTCAGTGCTTGTGGGACCTGTCCCCGCCTCAGCCGAGGGCCCACAGAGAGAGGACTCCCGGTGTTCCACCATTACACCTGGCACCTGGTCCTCACGGGAAGTGGGGTACATAGGTACGGGCGGGACAAAGAGCTCAAGTCCACCTCTAAGACTCTGGGCCCAATGCCAAGTGCACTATAAGAGCCCATCCAACGTTAAATCCGTGACAACAGGTCTGTCTTTGATCTCATTAGACTCACACTGCGGCACCTTCATTAAGCGCCTAATGGCATTCTAAGCTCGAGTGTGGGACCACAGTCAGGTCCACCTTCGCTGTATGCTGCCTCTTTGGTAGGCCTGGGGCCACATGGCCTGTTAACCAGGGCTGGAGACACGGACATTCATCCATGCAGACGGCTGAGACGAAATGATGGCTTTGCTCCAGGGACGTGCAAGAATCAGAGGCGGCCAAAGCCCGACGAGGCTCCTCAGGATACAAGGCAGTGACCACTGCAAAGCTCGCATCTCACGAGGCTCCGCTTTCTCTGGAGCTGGGCTGCTCCTGATTTAATTTATTTCTGCTGATGTTTTCAGTGATTCAACAACTCTTCTAGCCTGTGGCCTTTGCCCCTTTCTCACTCTGGCAAACTTCCTTCTTTAAATAGAAAACAAGCTTTCTGCCTGCTTGGCCAGCCATGGCACTTCTAGGTCCTCGGAGCAGGTGACCCTGGTAAATTCCACCTCCCCTGGAACCTCCACCCTTTATCTTCACAGCGGGAATCAATTTATCAGCTGCTTTACAGAATTCTTTTCCAGCTCAGCTGGTACAACAGGACAAGACTAGAGCCACCTGTCCTGCCCAGACCTCAGGGGCCCCGTGCCCAGGACGAAAGCTGAGCAGCAGAGACTGAGGGGCGCCCTTGTAAGCCCTCTGTTGGGCTTCTGTCCCCAACGGCAAAGGCTGACTCTGGCACCTAGAATTTCTTCTTCTGGTCTATAACCTGCTCTCCCATTTTGAGATCCTCCAGAACATCTTGGCCAATAGGAAAAGAGGTTAAGGAAATAAAACTGCATTTTAATGGCCATCTATTACTATACATTGAATTCCACTTTCTTTATGCATCGTGTAGTTTAAGCCGCAAAATCCTTCAGAGAAGAAGAGCTCATTAGCCCCATTTTGCAGGTGAGGGAAGGAGGCTTAAGGAGGATTAAGCAGCACGTCCCAGATCACCCCTCTGCGGAGAGCGCTTGTTCTCCGTTCTTCTGTTTCCACGTGAAGGACTTTCCCCGAGGACTCTCTCCCTCACTCTTCCATGCCCTGGTTCACGCGGAAAACACTGGCTATCCCAACCCCCACTGGCCACCCTGAGGCCTGAGAGACCAATACCGGGGTTCTCTGGTTGGATTTTATGGCCCACCTCTGCCCGGCACCTCTCCTGACTGCGGAGCTCTGCCCCAGAACTCGCGTCAGTCCCCAGGAGAGCTCCTTTCAACACAGTGCTGGGCCCCAGAGCAGCGTTTCTGATTTGCAGGTCCAGGCACAGCCCGAGCATTTGCATTTCTAAGGAGATCCCCGGATGCTAAAGCTACCGGCCCAGAGACCACACTCTGAGAGCCACCACGTGCAGACGGGGAGAGGAGGGCAGCCTCCCTGACTGGTGAGACCGGAAAGGATGGGGTTGGTGGGCTCCACCCCCTCCCTGTCCTGCTCTGGCCCTGCAGGCTGGCCCGAGTCCTAGAGCCGGCCCCGTGGGTGAGAATCATGGGCTTCAGCTCTGCCCTTGATTGTGCGGACACGCTAATGCCACGGTGAGGCGCTGGGGAACCCACGTGGCCACAGCCAGGCCGGCCCTCCCACCTAGCTTCTCCGGGTTGGTGAGCTGACCACGCCACGCCCGCACACACCTCTCTGATGTTCCAAACTTAGATTGTGTAAGCAGGGTGCTAGCTGGTCTCCTCTCAAACCCTGTTACCCCTGTGAAGACAGCCCGGGGCTGACAGTCTAACACCACCCTCCTTCCACGGTTCCTCGGCAGGCCAGACAGAGCCACCACCCCGACTGTCCGCCAGACATCCGCTGAGCACCGTCCCGGGCTGTCCGCCACGCCGCACGCCCTCTCGAGAGCATGAGGAGGGGGTCAGGCTGTTCCGGAAGAGGCTGGAGACAAGAGGAAACCAGGCTGACCCTTTTCCAGTGTGACGTTTGACGTCAGCTGCATGAAGGCAGGAAAGATGGGAAGTGGACCAGCGGAGACAAGCAGGGCACCCTGGCAGGCCAGCCGCCAAGCTCTGGCCAGAGCTCCCTCGGGGCCTGGGCCTGAGTGCTGAGCCACAAGCAGCTGAACCACAATGACAGAAACAAGTCACAACAGACCGAGACGTGGCTTTACACTTAGCCACTGACTCTGAAGACCTCACCTCTCAAGACCACCGGCCTACAGAGCCTCCCGTGTGCTGACAAAGAAACTGTGGCTTGAGATGTAGAGAACAAATGTGTGGGAACCAAGCCGGGGAAGCGGCGGGGTGGGGTGGGGGGGGGTGGGGGGGGGGGGATGAACTGGGAGACTGGGATTGACATGCATATACGGATGTGTATAAAATGGATGGCTAATAAGAACCGGCTGTATAGAAAAATAAATACAACTTAAAAATTCAAAAAAAGAAAGAAAGAAAGAAACAAAGAAACTGTGGCTTGGATTTGTGACTTGTCCAGCCAGTCCCAAAGCTTGTCCAAGGCAGCATTTAATGCCACACCTGCCCAACTCCGAACTCCTTGTAGTAGACAGCCATGGCACCGCTGTAGAAACAGTCATTATAACCCACTTAAGTGTCAGGTTCCCCCCCCCCCCCCGCAGAGCCACTCCAGGCTCGGCGGTGCCCCCAGGGCTGGCTCACAGCCTGGCACACTGCCCGATGGAGGAGTTCAATCAGCGCTTACCAATTAAATAAATAAATGAATGAACGGAGTACCTTCAGCATTGATACAAAGAGCTTTCAGAGGATTATGGCTTCCTCGCCTCTGGGAGAATAAATCTCTATTATAAATGGAGACCTCATAGTCGTCCCGCAGTTGCTTTTTTTTTCCTTAAGGCACAGCTGCATAAGAGAAAATTATCCCTTGTGTGCTAAATATGCCTTTCTAATTACACTCACCTAAGACTCATTCACGCTAAAGGCGCAGAACAGCGAACTAATATAAATTACAAAGGAGTGACATTCTGTATCAGCTGAAAACACTGAGCCAGAGCTAAGCCAGGATTAGTGAGCAGTCAGTAGGTCTTCGCAAAGGGTCATCAGTATTAAGAACAAAACAGATGCACAATGAGGGCAGGGAACCTCACCCCCCAAGTAAGAGCCAAGCCGCCGCCAAGGCATTTGGTTTCCTGCCTCTGGCCACCCTTCCAGGGGCACGGGTGAGGAAGAGAAAGGTGGCAGCCAGGAGCCCGAGGACCCGCGCGCGCGGTCAGATGCCGCCGCGCCCTTGCCCGCCGGGTGCCCGGGGCAGGCGGCCTCGCGCCAGCTTCGGACTCCTCTGCGCCATGACACGATGAGGGGCCCCTGCCTGCTGGGCGGCTGTGAGCAAAATGAACGAGAAAACGAACAAGGGCGGTGGGTTTAACAAGCCTCTGCTCCCTCTGCTTCGTCAGGGAGAACACCTCCCTCCTGACAAAGATGAAGGCGGACGCTCGCGGCCTCTCGGGGAGATGAAACCAACGGTCCAAGCGCAAGGACGCCGCCCGCTCGACCGCCACGCAGCCAGGAGCCCCAGATCCACTGCGTTCCTCGGCTCCTTCCTCTCTCCAAAGAGTCGCTCTGACTCAGGGTTATTCTACTTAACCAGGAAAAGTGAAAAGCAGTTATCACCACGACGACGATCTGAATGTATGGAGAGTTAATATTCTGGCAGTACTGGCTTTCCAGAGATGAGTTGTCCTTCTCAAAAGAATGGTAGAATTGCAATGAGAAGCAAAAGGAATTCGGGGACTGTTTTGACCTAAAACGTGGGCCGGGATCCAGACTGCACCACGGGGCAAGCCCACCTGCTACCCAAGGGCACCACGGGGCAAGCCCACCTTCTATCTAGGGACACCCGGATAAGAAGTCCCCAGGGCCGGAAGGGGAGACTGAAAAGACAGGCGCGGGCAGGCTGAGAGCAGTGCCGCCCCCGGCTCCTCCTCACAGGGAGGGTGAGAGGGAACTTCCCCCCATGCCTCGCAGCCACTGAACCCCCTTCTGTCCTGGCTCTGCTGGCTCGCCGTCCCCAGCCTCTGTTCCAAGACCACAGAGAGACCCGTCACTCCGTCCACAGCCTTGGAAGATGTCTGATATTTCTCCTCCCGAAAACAACTCACAGAAGCTCTTCAGACGTGGTGGGGCCCACATCCGCCACAGGGCACAAAGCCTTCCGATGGTCATTTTGTACTTTTTTTGGCACTAAAATGAGGGAAATGTCACTTATTCTTAGGCTTTTGTCCTGAGGGACAGAAATGTATACAGACAAAGTCTACAAAGGGTTCTGTCACATCTGCAATAAACTGCTCTTGTTTCTACTACAGAACTGGCTGCAAAGATGGACCAAAACTTCTCCGTGAAGGGCTCGGCTTGGTGGCCTGTGGGCCCCCCATGTGACCTCCCAGGGGCAAGGCCCGTAGAAGCAGCTAAAGACAGCTGCGCACACTCTAGGGCAGAGAGTCACACACCTGTGCTGTGTCTCCTCCTCCAGCGCGCGCGGGAGCCCCGTGAACCCTGCCCTCCGGCACACGGGTAGGTCGGAAATTAGACTGTGCTAAGCATAGCCCGGGTCGGAGTAAGAGCCGAAAGGCAGCGGGCATGCAAGTCGTTGCCCAAGGCCCAAGTAGCCTCTGGAGGGCTGGGGCGTGGGTCACCTCACATCCAGATGAGAGGTTAGAGAATAAAGAACAAAGCAAGTGCCTGCCTTCGGACAAAGGAAAGAGAAAATGTGCCACTCATGAAGAAAGAGACAAGGGGGGGCTGGAGGGGCTCCAACATGTTACTTAATTCCTCCTGATTCTCTGCGTGCCTGCCTTAGGGTCGTCAAATCCTCAGTCTCTGTTTGAGAAATACACAAGAGAACAACAGCAATGAGTAATAGTTGTGCTTTCCGAGTTCCTCGTGAGAGTGAGGCACTGACACAGTTCAGTTGTGTTGAAAACTCTTCAGTGTAGACATGTGACTTATGCCCCATCTACTGGGCTCCAACACCACCTCTAGCGGGAGGTGGAACTGGACTCCAGTCAGACTCCAGGGGTAACGGTGGCACGTACCGCTCCTCATCACTCTGCTCCAGGCAGGGACAGAGGTGGGAGAGTCAGGAACTCAGTGCCCTGGGGAGGTAACTGCCCCGATGGCAGCAGAGGAAAAGACTGGGGAAGGAGTCCCTAGCTGAGCTCCCAGGGAGGGCAGGGGTCACACCAGGAAGCAAAGGGCCCATCAAGGGCCAGAGGGATGTGCTGACCTGCTAGGAGAGATCCAGCCAAAAGCCTCAGGCCTCCAACCAGAACCCAAATGAGGCCCCACACAGCACCAGCCCCAGGAGCTGACTGCATCTTCCTAAAGGATCCAGCATAAGCTGGGCGGGAAATCACAATCACAGAAAGATAGACAAAATGAAAAGGCAGAGGACTATGTCCCAGATGAAGGAACGAGATAAAACCCCAGAAAAAACACTAACTGGGGATAGGTAACCTTCCAGAAAAAGAATTCAGAATAATGGTAGTGAAGATAATCCAGGAGGGACTTCCCTGGTGGCGCAGTGGTTAAGAATCCACCTGTCAAGGCAGGGGACATGGGTTCAGGCCCTGGTCCGGGAAGATCACACATGCCACGGCACAACTAAGCCCGTGCGCACAACTACTGAGGCTGTGCTCTAGAGCCCACGAGCCACAACTACTGAAGCCCATGTGCCTAGAGCTTGTGCTCCACAACAAGAGGAGCCACCGCAATGAGAAGTCTGCGCACCACAATGAAGAGAAGTCCCCGCGGGCTGCAACTAGAGAAAGCCAGCACGTAGCAACAGAGACCCAATGCTGCCAAAAATAAATAAATAATTTAAAAAAGATGATCCAGGACCTCAGAAAAAGAATAGAGGCATTGATAGAGAAGATGCAAGAAATATTTATCAAAGACCTAGAAGAATTAAAGAACAAACAAACAGAGATGAACAATACAATAACTGAAATGAAAAATACACTAGAAGGAATCAATAGCAGAATAACTGAGGCAGAGAATGGATAAGTGACCTGGAAGACAGAATGGTGGAAATCACTGCTTCAGAACAGAATAAAGAAAAAAGAATGAAAAGAAATGAAAACAGCCTAAGAGACCTCTGGGACAACATTAAACACACCAACATTCGCATTATAGGGGTCCCGGAAGGAGAAGAGAGAGAGAAAAGGCCCAAGAAAATATCTGAAGAGATGGTAGTCAAAAACTTCCCTAACATGGGAAAGGAAATAGCCACCAAAGTCCAGGAACCGCAGAGAGTCCCAGGCAGGATAACCCCAAGGAGAAACACACTGAGACACATGGTAATCAAACTGACAAAAATTAAAGACAGAGAAAACTTATTAAAAGCAGCAAGGGAAAAATGACAAATAACATACAAGCGAACTCCCACAAGGTTAACAGCTGATTTCTCAGCACAAACTCTACAAGCCAGAAGGGAGTGGCACGATATATTTAAAGTGATGAAAGGGAAGAACCTACAACCCAGAATACTCTACCCAGGAAGGATCTCATTCATATTCGACAGAGAAATCAAAAGCTTTACAGACAAGCAAAAGCTAAGAGAATTCAGCACCACCCCACCAGCTCTACAACAAATGCTAAAGGAACTTCTCTAAACGGGAAACACAAGAGAAGAAAAGGACCTACAAAAACAAATCCAAAACAATTAAGAAAATGGTAATAGGAACATACATGCCAATAATTACCTTAAATGTCAATGTATTAAATGTTCCAACCAAAAGACACAGACTGGCTGAATGCATACAAAAACAAGACCTGAATATATGCTGTCTACAAGAGACCCACTTCAGACCTAGGGACACGTACAGACTGAAGTGAGGGGATGGATTCCATGCAAATGGATATTGAAAGAAAGCTGGAGTAGCAATACTCTATCAGATAAAATAGACTTTAAAATAAGAATGTTACAAGACACAAGGAAGGACACTACATAATGATCAAGGGATCAACCCAAGAAGAAGATACAACAATTATAAATATATATGCACCCAACATAGCAGCACCTCAATACGTAAGGCAAATGCTAACAGCTATAAAAGAGGAAATTGACAGTAACACAATAATAGTGGGGGACTATAACACCTCACTTACACCAATGGACAGGTATTCCAGACAGAAAATTAATAAGAAAACACAAGCTTTAAATAACATAATAGACCGAATAGATTTAACTGATATTTATAGGACATTCCATCCGAAAACAGCAGATTACACTTTCTTCTCAAGTGCAGACGGAACATTCTCCAGGACAGATCACATGTTGGGTCACAAATCAAGCCTCAGTAAATTTAATAAAACTGAAATCATATCATATCAAGTATCTTTCCTGACCACAAAGCTATGAGATTAGAAATAAATTACAGGGAAAAAAACCATAAAAAACACAAACACATGGAGGATAAACAATGCTCTACAAAATAATAACCAAAAGATCACTGAAGAAATCAAAGAGGCAATCAAAAAATACCTAGAGACAAATGACAATGGAACACGATGATCCAAAGCCTATGGGATGCAGCAAAAGCAATTCTAAGAGATACAATCCTACCTCAAGAAACAAGAAAAATCTCAAATAAACAATCTAACCTTACACCTAAAGGAACTAGAGAAAGAAGAACAAACAAAACCCAAAGTTAGTAGAAGGAAACAAATCAAAAAGATCAGAGCAGAAATAAATGAAATAGAAACACAACAATAGCAAAGATCAATAAAACTAAAAGCTGGTTCTTTGAGAAGATAAACGAAACTGATAAACCTTTAGCCAGACTCATCTAGAGAAAGAGGGAGAGGACTCAAACCAATAAAATTAGAAATGAAAAAGGAGAAGTTACAACAGACACTGTATAAATACAAAGCATCAAAAGAGACTATTACAAGCAGCAATATGCCAATCAAATGGACAACCTGGAAGAAATGGACAAATTCTTAGAAAGGTATAACCTTCCAAGACTGAACCAGGAAGAAATAGAAAATATGAACAGACCAATCACAAGTAATGAAATTGAAACTGCGATTAAAAATCTTCCAACAAACAAAAGTCCGAGACCAGATGGCTTCACAGGTGAATTCTAGCAAACGTTTAGAGAACAGCTAACACCTATCCTTCTCAAACTCTTCCCAAAAATTGCAGAGGAAGGAACACTCCCAAACTCGTTCTACAAAGCCATCATCACCCTGATACCAAAACCAGACAAAGATACTACAAAAAAAAAGAGAAAATTCCAGACCAATATCACTGATGAACATAGATGCAAAAAATCCTCAACAGAATACCAGCAAACAGAATTCAACACATTAAAAGGATCATACACCATGATCAAGTGGGATTTATCCCAGGGATGCAAGGATTCTTCAATATATGCAAATCAATCAATGTGATACACCATATTAACAAACTGAAGAATAAAAACCATATGATCATCTCAATAGGTGCAGAAAAAGCTTCTGACAAAAGTCAACACCCATTTATGATAAAAACTCTCCAGAAAGTGGGCATAGAGGGAACCTACCTCAACATAATAAAGGCCATATACGACAAACCCACAACAAACATCATTCTCAATGGTGAAAAACTGAAAGCATTCCATCTAAGATCAGGAATAAGATAAGGATGTCTGCTCTCGCCACTATTATTTGACATAGTTTTGGAAGTCCTAGCCACGGCAATCAGAGAAGAAAAAGAAATAAAAGGAATACAAACTGGAAAAAAATACGTAAAAGTCTCACTGTTCACAGATGACATGATAGTATATATAGAAAATCCTAAAGATGCCACCAGAAAATGATAGAGCTAATCAGTGAATTTGGTAAAGTTGCAGAAACAAAATTAATGCACAGAAATCTCTTGCATTCCTATACTCTAACAACGAAAGTTCAGAAAGAGAAATTAAGGAGACAATCCCATTCACCACTGCAACAAAAAGAATAAAATACCTAGGAATAAACCTACCTAAGGAGGTCAAAGACCTGTACACAGAAAACTATAAGACACTGATGAAAGAAATCAAACATGAGACAAACAGATGGAGAGATATATACCATGTTCTTGGATTGGAAGAATCAACATTGTGAAAATGACTATACTACCCAAAGCAATCGACAGATTCAGTGCAATCCCCATTAAATTACCAATGGCATTTTTTACAGAACTGGAAGAAACAAATCTTAAAATTTGCATGGAGACACAAAAGACGCCGAACAGCCAAAGCAATCTTGAGAAAAACAGAGCTGGAGGAATCAGACTCCATGACTTCAGACTAAACTACAAAGCTAAGGTAATCAAGACAATATGATACTGGCACAAAAACAGAAATACAGATCAATGGAACAGGATATAAAGCCCAGAGATAAACCCACGCACCTATGGTCAACTAATCTATGACAAAGGAGGCAAGGATATACAATGGAGGAAAGACAGTCTCTTCAATACATGGTGCTGGGAAAACTGGACAGCTACTTGTAAAAGAATGAAATTAGAACACTCCCTAACACCACACACAAAAATAAAACTCAAAATGGATTAAAGACCTAAATGTAGGACTGGACACTATAAAACTCTTAGAGGAAAACACAGGAAGAACACTCTTCAACATAAACCACAGCAAGATCTTTTTTGACCCACCTCCTAGAGTAATGGAAATAAAAACAAAAATAAACAAATGGGACGTAATGAAACTTAAAAGCTTTTGCACAGCAAAGGAAACCATAAATAGGATGAAAAGACAACCCTCCGATGGGTGAAAATATTTGCAAACGAATCAACAAAGGATTAATCTCCAAAATATATGAACAGCTTGTGCAGCTCAATATCAAAAAAAAAAACAAACAACCCAATCCAAAAATGGACGGACGCCCTAAATAGATATTTCTCCAAAGAAGACATACAGATGGCCAAGAGACACATGAAAAGCTGCTCAACATCACTAATTATTAAAGAAATGCCAATCAAAACTACAATGAGGTATCACCTCACAACGGTTAGAATGGACATCATCAGAAAATCTACAAACAATAAATGCTGCAGAGGGTGTGGAGAAAAGGGAACCCTCTTGCACTGTTGGTGTGAATGTAAATTGATAACAGCCATTATGGAGAACAGTGTGGAGGTTCCTTAAAAAACTAAAAATAGAACTACCATATGATCCAGGAATCCCACTACTGCGCATATACCCAGAGAAAACCATAATTCAAAAAGACACATGCACCCCAATGTTCATTGCAGCACTTTTTACAATAGCTAGGTCACGGAAGCAACCTAAATGCCCATCAACAGATGAATGGATAAAGAAGATGTGGTACATATATACAATGGAATATTTCTCACCCACATAAAGGAATGAAATTGGGTCATTTGTAGAGATGTGGATGGACCTAAAGACCGTCATACAGAGTGAAGTAAGTTAGAAAGAGAAAAACAAACATCGTATATTAATGCACATATGTGGAATCTAGAAAAATGGTACAGATGAACTGGTTTGCAAGGCAGAAACAGATATGGATATAGACAACAAACGTATGGACACCAAGGGGAGAAAGCACAGAGGGGCAGGGGGGGATGAACTCGGAGATTGGGATTGACATATATACACTAATAATGTAAAAAATAGATGACTAATAAGAACTTGCTATATAGCACAGGGAACTCCACTTCGCTGTACAGTAGAAACTGATGCAACATTGTAAAACAACTATACTTAATTTAAAAAAAAAAAAAAAGAATGTGGGGTTATTATGAGGATAACTCAAGACAGAATTGGATATACTATCTCTGATATCTGAGGTGACAGGGATGATTAATCTTGTAATTTTTTTTTTAAAAAAAGGGATCTAGCACAAGCTGGGTGGGAAGCCCCGCCCCTCAGGAGGCCCATCTGAGAAAGACACAGCTGCTTTCAGTGCAGCTCCACATTAACAACTGTCCATCCCTAAGCAAGGCAGCCAACTCTCTGAGCCCAGCTCCCTGTCTAGAAGATGATGCCAAGCATCCTGACCTCCCAAGGCAGCTGTGAGGGCTGGCGCCCGTTGTGTACAAGAGAATCCAACAGCACATTTAAAGGATCATACACCATGATCAAGTGGGGTTTATTCCAGGAATGCAAGGATTCTTCAATATACGCAAATCAATCAACGTGATACACCATATCAACAAACTGAAGGAGAAAAACCATATGATCATCTCAATAGATGCAGAGAAAGCTTTTGACAAAATTCAACACCCATTTATGATAAAAACCCTGCAGAAAGTAGGCATAGAGGGAACTTTCCTCAACATAATAAAGGCCATATATGACAAACCCACAGCCAGCATCGTTCTCGATGGTGAAAAACTGAAACCATTTCCACTAAGATCAGGAAGCAAGACAAGGTTGCCCACTCTCACCACTCTTATTCAACCTGGTTTTGGAAGTTCTAGCCACAGCAATCAGAGAAAATAAAGAAATAAAAGGAATCCAAATCGGAAAAGAAGAAGTAAAGCTGTCACTGTTTGCAGATGACATGATACTATACATAGAGAATCCTAAGGATGCTACCAGAAAACTACTAGAGCTAATCAATGAATTTGGTAAAGTAGCAGGATACAAAATTAATGCACAGAAATCTCTGGCATTCTTATACACTAAGGATGAAAAATCTGAGAGTGAAATTAAGAAAACACTGCCATTTACCATTGCAACAAAAAGAATAAAATATCTAGGAATAGACCTATCTAAGGAGACAAAAGACTTGTATGCAGAAAACTATAAGACACTGATGAAAGAAATTAAAGATGATACAAATAGGTGGAGAGATATACCATGTTCTTGGATTGGAAGAATCAACATTGTGAAAATGACTCTACTGCCCAAAGCAATCTACCGATTCAATGCAATCCCTATCAAATTACCACTGGCATTTTTTACAGAACTAAAACAAAAAAATTTCACAACTTGTATGGAAACACAAAAGACCCCGAATAGCCAAAGCAATCTTGAGAACGAAAAATGGAGCTGGAGGAATCAGGCTCCCTGACTTCAGACTATACTACAAGGCTACAGTAATCAAGACAGTATGGTACTGGCACAAAAACAGAAATACAGATCAATGGAACAGGATAGAAAGCCCAGAGATAAACCCACACACATATGGTCACCTTATCTTTGATAAAGGAGGGAAGGATATACAGTGGAGAAAAGACAGCCTCTTCAATAAGTGGTGCTGGGAAAACTGGACAGCTACATGTAAAAGTATGAAATTAGAACACTCCCTAACACCACACACAAAAATAAACTCAAAATGGGTTAAAGACCTAAATGTAAGGCCAGACACTATCAAACTCTTAGAGGAAAACATAGGCAGAACACTCTATGACATAAATCACAGCAAGATCCTTTTTGACCCATCTCCTAGAGAAATGGAAATAAAAACAAAAATAAACAAATGGGACCTAATGAAACTTAAAAGCATTTGCACAGCAAAGGATACCATAAACAAGACCAAAAGACAACCCTCAGAATGGGAGAAAATATTTGCAAATGAAGCAACTGACAAAGGATTAATAACCAAAATTTATAAGCAACTCATGCAGCTCAATAACAAAAAAAAACAAACAACCCAATCCAAAAATGGGCAAAAGAACTAAACAGACATTTCTCCAAAGAAGATATACAGATTGCCAACAAACACATGAAAGAACGCTCAACATCATTAACCATTAGAGAAATGCAAATCAAAACTACAATGAGATATCATCTCACACAGGTCAGATTGGCCATCATCAAAAACTCTAGAAACAATAAATGCTGGAGAGGGTGTGGAGAAAAGGGAACCCTCTTGCACTGCTGGTGGGAATGTAAATTGATCCAGCCACTATGGAGAACAGTATGGAGGTTCCTTAAAAAACTACAAATAGAACTACCATACGACCCAGCAATCCCACTACTGGGCATATACCCTGAGAAAACCATAATTCAAAAAGAGTCATGTACCACAATGTTCATTGCAGCTCTATTTATGATAGCCAGGACATGGAAGCAACCTAAGTGACCATCGACAGATGAATGGATAAAGAAGATGTGGCACATATATACAATGGAATATTACTCAGCCATAAAAAGAAATGAAACTGAGTTATTTGTAATGAGGTGGATAGACCTGGAGTCTGTCATACAGAGTGAAGTAAGTCAGAAGGAGAAAAACAAATACCGTATGCTAACACATATATATGGACTCTAAGAAAAAAAAAAATGTCATGAAGAGATTAGTGGTAGGACGGGAATAAAACACAGACCTACTGGAGCATGGACTTGAGGATATGGGGAGGGGGAAGGGTAAGCTGTGATGAAGTGAGAGAGGGGCAGGGACACATATACACTACCAAATGTAAATTAGATAGCTAGTGGGAAGCAGCCACATAGCACAGGGAGATCAGCTCGGTGCTTTGTGACCACCTAGAGGGGTGGCGTAGGGAGGGTGGGAGAGAGGGTGACGCAAGAGGGAAGAGATATGGGAACATATGTATATGTATAACTGATTCACTTTGTTGTAAAGCAGAAACTAACACACTATTGTAAAACAGTTATACTCCAATAAAGATGTTAAAAAAAATAAAAATACAAATACAAAAAGGGATCCAGCACGAGCTGGGTGGGAAGCACCGCCCCTCAGGAGGCCCATCTGAGAAAGACACAGCTGCTTTCAGTGCAGCTCCACATTAACAACTGTCCGTCCCTAAGCAAGGCAGCCAACTCTCTGAGCCCAGCTCCCTGTCTAGAAGATGACGCCAAGCATCCTGACCTCCCAAAGCAGCTGTGAGGGCTGGCGCCCGTTGTGTTCAAGAGTCACGATGCCGGAGGTGACGATGACAATGCCTCCGGCGTCCACACGGTAGCACTTACTGGCTCTGGAGGAGACACGCTTCGACTCTCTGAGGGCCAGCTCCGCACTGCTCTCGGAGGAGGGGCCAGGAGATACGGCGCTGACACTACTGGGCACAGGGCCCGGCACTGGGAGGGGGTCCGCGGCCTGATTACACGTCCTCCCGATGACACGTGTCAGCTCATCTGATTCGCACAGCTGCCGTGAAGAGGGGACCAAGAGCTGCAATCGACAGACGAGCAGGGCAGGGCTCAGAGAGGTCTCGTGCGCAGTTCGGGCGTGGGGAGAGGGTTTTCTCCCACCCGAGGCCCAGGAGGCAGGCTCAGCCTAATTCTCACCGAGCCCATTCACGAGCCCCTCGCCTCTCGGTTCTCACCTTCAAAGCGAATCCTGGGGGTCTCTTTACCCCGGCCAGGGAGCACTGGCACCGGCCCAAATGCGGCCACAAAAGTGACTAAAGGGTCATCCATTCAGCCTGCCGTGACGCTGAAAGCTTCAGGTCCCCAGGAGTGCAGAGAACACAAAGACTGGACCCGGGCACAGCAGGGCTGGGAAGGAGACGACCCTCTGAGCATCTGTGTGATGTGAAGCCCACCCACCTGCTGGAAGGTTACGCACACGCCATCACTTGGTTATCATGAAGCCTTACAAGATTTGTATCACACTGGCTTTCCGTAGATGAGGAGAGAGATTTGCAAAGGTCAAGCACGAAGTGCTTGCAGCTGGAGCTGGAAACGACCTCTGCCCCAGCAGTGCCAGGTGCGTCTCCATTTCACCCGATTTCCCCTAGAGACACACAAACAACCACAATCGTCTGCTGGGCGCTCACATCTAGCCCCCCTCATTTAGGCTGAGAGAACTCTCTTACCAAAATAAATTTCTCTAAATGCTGTCAGGTAAAAACATCAACTCAAGCAGGAGGTCGGGTCAGAAAGAGCAAAGAGAAGCAAGCAGCACAGCCGCTCAAATACTCAAGACAACTTCGACGCAATCAGAGGCGGCGGGCTCCACACCCACACACCACGTGGATGCGCTGTGTCAGCTTCTCAACCGTTCTGGCCTCAGCGTCCCCTGGCGGAGCGGTGGGCCTAGCAGGCGGGGCCGGCAGCGTCACGTCTAGGAGCCCACGCGCAGGAGCAGCAAGCCTAGCCCGGCGCCTGGGAAGAGCGCAGCGAACCCCAGGCAGGGCAGGGGGCTGGGGTGGAGGGAGCGAGCAAGCGAGTCTCCCCCTCCCCGACCCTCTGCGTCCAGGGCGGCGTCGCGTCTCCTGGAGCGGCCACGTCCATGGCCCACATGCCGTGGGCGGCCTCACGTCACACTGTGTGCCAGCTGCCGTTTTCCTAAGCACAGCGCATAAGGGAAATTCTTGGCAAATGTGGCAGCTCACAGGGCACGTCTGGTCCGGTCTCCGGGATGCTGTCCCTGCTTGGTTGTAGAAGATTCCTGGGTCAGCCCTTAAATGAGCTGAGATCAAAATCAGTGTCAATGGAAAATTAATTTCCTTTCCCCCAGTCACTTCTCAGAATCTTTAATATATAAGGTGCCGGGGAGGGGTGGGCTTGTGCACTCTGATGTCACTTTATGGCTAGTTCCAAGTGCCCTATAAACACTCACAGGGCTCAGTGTCAACTCAAGAGCATATAAATGCTAATATAAACCCACTGATGAAACCTCCTTGCAACTCCCTCCCGACTTTCCTCTTTCCCTGTGTCAGAACGCTGCCCTCGCCTCTCTGAGCCCCATCTTCCCGGCTTCCTCCGTGAAGGCTTCCTCACCCCTTCATCCATCCGTCCATCCATGTATTCGTTCGTTCGTTCATTCATTCATTCAGCATCTCCTGCTCACTAGACACCTCTGGCTGTGGGCCAGCTGTGCACCAGGATACAGGGATGGAAATGCAGGGCCCGGAACCACAAGTTCTCACAAAATGGTAGGAGAAGACGCCACAGAGACAGAGACAAGCCAGGCAGGAAGGGCCCTGGGGAAACACGCAAGACGGCAACGGGTCTCCACGAAGGGCTGGGGAGGAAGCAGACGGTGTGGAGGAAAAGACTTTTCAGGCAAACGGGACCGCATTTGGCAAAGCAAAGAAACATGGGATGCCCCGGTTGGGGAGTTGCTTGGAACACCAGGTGGGCTTCTGGCCAGAGCAGAAAGAGTGACAGACGGAAAAAGAGGGAGGAACTGAGATGGGGGGGCAGGCGGAGGCCAGATTACGGGGGGCCTTCGAGGCAGTAGCTCTCAAGCTCTGCTGCAGACCGAAAACTCCCAGACAAGCCTGCGTGGGCAGTGGTGCCGTTTTTTAAATCTATGGAGGCGAAGCATCATCTCCAGAGGACAGCTCATACCCATCCGAGTGTCAAGTTCAAAGAGTTTTGACAAATATGCACTCGGATAATTGACACAGCAAAAGGGATAAAGCTTGTCCATCATCGCCCCTCCAAAGTTCCTTTCCGCCCGCGTCGGGCAGTCCACAGCGCTTGGGAAAACAGAGATCTGCTTCCTGCCACCCTCGGCGGGTTTGCGTATTCTAGAAGTCACACGAGTGGAATCACACAGTATGTACTTCCTGTGTCTGGCGTCGTAATGAAACCCATTCCTGCTTCTCAGTGCGTCGCAGCTCGTTCCTTGTTACCGGCAAGAGTCCCCCACGGTCCTCCAACGATCGCTCCATGTGCTGTCGGGCGCGGGGGCTCCCGGGTCCCGTCGGGGGCTGTCCTGAACAAGTGCGATGAACACTCACGAGTGAGTCTCGCGGAGACGCGCGTTCTCGCCTCTCCTGGGTAAGTGCCGAGTAAGAAGGCCGCTTCCTTGCGCGGGAACTACAGGTTTAACTTGCGAAGAAACTGCCAACAGCCCTGCCAAGGGGCTGGAGCATTTCACGCTGCCCCCAGCAGCACACGCGTCTCATTTGCTCCACTCCTCGCTGACCGTCCAGGGCAGCGGTCGTGCAGGCGTGTCTCGCTGTGGTTTCGCCTTTAATTCCCCCGAAAATTGATGACCGTCCTCATCTCTTCACGGGTGTGCTGGCCATTCATATACCTTCTTCTGGTGCGCCAAATTTCTGCACCCTTTTTAACTGGGTGGTTTTCTTAAGTCATATGATGTATTTATGTATTCTACAAACAACTCCAATGGCATTTTAGGCAATAAAAGTTCCCATTTGTTCTTTTTCTTTCGTTTCTTTCCTCATTCTGTTTCTACTTTTCATTAAATCCTCGAGCACAGCTCTAATAACTGCGGCCACATCCGCGTATGCCAACACGCTCACAGCCTAACCATTTCTGAGTCTGCTGCAAGGCATGGACTCTTCTCCATGTGATGCTTCCTGCGTGCCTCCTTCTTTTCAGGTGCTGGCGGGTTTCGTGTTGAGACCCGGGTGTCTGGGTCTCTCTCGTCTTCCTTTCAAGAGTGTTGGAGCCGGTTTCGACCGGCGGTTAAGGAGCTCAGCCCGCTCCTTCCCAGGCTTGTTTCTGAGCTCTCTCGGGCGAGTCTCGAGCCGGGCTGGCCGGCGGCGTGAGGGGTGGCCCTCACCTGGCGGCGGCTCCACCTGAGAAGCTGCAGGTGTTCATCGTGACTGCCCCCAGCCACGCGCGGGTGAGCCCGAGGCGCTGTGCAGCTCGCACCCCTGGTGGTTCTTGTCCTGGCCCCTGGGGGTCCCTGCCTCCATGGGCGAGGCTTAGGGCTCAGCAGTGGGCTCATCAGGGCGGCCCCTATGCAGACCTGGAGCGCTCTCTTTGCTAGAGACCCTTTCCTGGTCCTCTGCCCCGCCGCTTCAGCCGCCTCGGCCTTCCTAAGCTCTGATCTGCATCTCCTCAGCTCAGCAAAACTGCCACATTCCCGGCTTGAGCTCCTGCCACCCGCACACCTTGGCAGGACGCCAAGGCAATCACAGGGCTCACCTCATCTGTTTCTCTTCTTTCGGGGGTCACACAGCACTGTGCTGGTTTTTTTGTCATCTTTCTATGGTCCGACAACTATTATTTAAGTCATTTTCCCCCCAATTTCCTAGTGGATTACAGCAGGAGGGAAGCCTGCCACCAATCAACTCCATCAAGGCAGAAGCTGGCGTTCACCTGGCAAGGCTTTGGGGAAAAAAAAAAACAATCAACGCACAGGCCACGTTCCAGATCAACTGAATCAGAATTTACGGGAAGGTCCCAGGGTCGGTAGTTTTTAAGGTCACCAGGTGATGCCAATGCTCAGCCAGTCGGAGAAACAGGGCCTTGCAAGGGAGAGGTGGCACGGTGCAGGCCAACGTCTGTCGGTCACATTAAAACTGCCTGGGGAGACTGTACAGACCCCACCTCGGATTCTGATTTGGTCAGCCTGGCATGAGACGTGGGCATTTTTTTTTTTTAATATCCCCAGATGGTTCAGATCTGATTTGAAGCCACAATTGAGAACCAGATCTATGGGCACTGAGGAGCCATTGAAAGATTTCAAAAACCGCGAGGCTACCATCCGGTCGGTCGCGTTTGGCAGTTGGTGTAATCCCTCGATTCACGAACACCCCCGGCTCAGCGACAGGGCGAGCCGCCCACAGGAACACGGCCCGACAGCCCGTCTCGTCCGCTCCTGCGGGCTCCGGGCCGCCCTCTCGGCGCTGGGCCGCGGCTTCAATCCCGGCCCCCGGTCCACACAGGAGCCCTCCGAGGAGCTGGGGCTGTGGACACAGACAGGGCCGGGCCCTGCCCTCAAGGAGCCCGCGGCCAGGGGGGCAACGGGGAAGCAGACGGACGCAGCGGATGAGCACGGCGCTTCGGGCGCTCCGAGAGGGGCTGGCGGCGCGCTGGGGAGCCAGTCCGGGAAGCCGCCCCACAAGATGGGTGTCTGAGCTGGGCTCCCAAGGCGCAGGGGGCGTCGGCGGGGCGAGGGAAGGGGCAGCGTTCGGCACGTGCTCTCAGCCTGAAGCGAGAGGGATACGAGGCTGACTAGACCGGGAGCCTGGGCGGGAGGGCGGGAGGGCCGGGCAGAGGGCGGTGGCCGGGGCCCATGCCGCGGGGACACGGACCTCCCGTGTGCACTGCCCCACCCCCAACACACACGCGTGGGTGCCCGGCGCGCAGCGGTGCTCAGTGAACGTTTGAGCAACGAGTGGAGGGTCTTCGAGGCTCTTCCTGGTTTGGCCTCACGTACGCCCCGCAGCCCAGCCGTAACAGAACAAGGCACTTCTCCAAGTCACCAAACGTGGTACTCTTGACTCACACGCTTTCGTACACGTGGTCCTCTGCTTATCACGCACTCACCTCCCACGTCCATCCGGTCAATTCCGACAGACCATTCGTGAGTCAGTTACAGCGACTTAACTCTGGGAAACTACCTACCCGGCCAGAGCAGGTACGGGAACAATGTCTGCTGAACGGATGGACGGACAGAACAAGTAGAGCGGCCGTAAGGGACACTTAGATTTTGAGACTGGACAAAAATGATGCCTGAGGAGTATTCAGACCATTCAGGGCACACTGTCTTCATAAAAGATGTATCTCATCAGGATGCTGAGCTAACAACAGCTGAGAGCATTTCCGCTTTCGAAGAATTATCTCACACCTTCGGACGAGGAGCAAAGCTGAGGGTGGGGTGCGGACCGGGTCCCCCCAGGCTTCGCCCTTTGGGTCACCCTCACACGCCCTGGCCTCAAGGCACAGCCCGGCGTCCCGGCCCACGTCCACGCTTCTGCACCTCTCTTCATGCCATGGCCCTCTTTCCCACCAGCCAAAATTCTACTCTTGTTTGAGGAGAAATGGCAGTCCTTCAGTGAGGCCTTTCCTGGGGAAAATGAATTCCTGTTTCTCTGTGTCTTTCAGTCACCACTTCTCTCGTGTGGTTTTGTGACTCCGCACATGCTAACAGCAGACCTCTCTGCGACACAAGCCAACAGCTCGTTTCCCCAACTCAACTGATATATTTGGCAGGGGTAACAAATTCCTGAGCCAATTACACACCGAACCACGCGACCCTTTTTCCTAAAAGACAGCATCTCATTGTCTTTGCACAATAATGGGCTGCGCGAAATGCTCAGCATTTCCTTTAGTTCACCCCGTTCTACAAAGTAACATTTACTGATCTATACCTAGAATTCTGTGTAATATGAGTTGGAGATTCCAACTATGACGGCAAAGTAAGAAGTAAGGGCAGAAAAACGCGGAGGGACAAGAAGACATTTTGGCGTTGACGAGAAGGGAAGGCTCATAGAAAACGAGACACAGCATGAGAGGCCACCTGTGGCAGAGGGCTCTCCGCGCAGGCCTCCCGAGCTCCTGGAGGCCGAGAGCCACGTCTGACTTGTCAGTTCCCTCTGTGCTCAGCATAGGGTCTCAGCAAAATGAGAGAGCCGAGAGATCAAAGGAAAACGGACGTGCACGTCCTAGGGGCCTGAACGCCGGACGGTTAAGAGGATGGCAGCAAGCTATGTGAGAAGAGAAACTGTAGGCGCTTGTCCTGCAGTTTTGCAAACACTGCTCCGTGTGTTTTGGCAACGACCTGAACCCCGGGCAACAGGATCTACATAAAGTGTTTCGATGGGGCTGGTGTGGACATCAGATCACGGCAAAGGGACAGTATTATGGTCCGGATGTGACTGCGGGTACACGGAAGACCCCCCACCGCCTTCTGCAGGGCTGTAGAGAGGCCTGTGTACCCACAGGAGCGCACTGAAACGTCTGCCCTGGAGCCTAAAGTGATAGCTGCACGTCTTCCCCACACAGGAGGGGACGAGCCCATTCGTTTACGTAACTGTCATCTCTCCCTTCTAACGTGCACGACCCTGTGCCAAGGCAGTGGCTGGTGATTTCAGCAGTTAGATATCGTCCCCCTGTGATAAAAAGAAAGACGTGACATATGAATGGTTAACACATCTTGAATTAATATTCCTTGCCTCCTGTTCACTTGCCTTGCTTTTTTGATTACTTAACGTGTGGCTCCTTTTCAAATAGAGAAAGCCAGTGTAAAACGAAAGCACTCATTAAGCGATGGTCTGATACAGGGGGCAGCTCAGAGGCAGAGTCTACTGGGTGTACTGGGAAGGCAGGATCATTTTTTAAGCCGCGAGAGACCTGGGCCTAGGCGAGGACAGACTGAAGAGGCAGGAATGGCCTCAGACGGCTGTGAGCTCCTCGATGAGCTGACCTCCCTGTGTTCAGTGTGACGGCCCGTGGTCTGCACAGAGAACACATGCTGACCCGCAGGGAGCTGAGCTGAACTCGTATGGGCGAGGGCGAGACCCACGAGTTTCCAAACACAGGCGGCCTCCTTGAGAAAATGACCACCAGAATGGGTGGTCCATGAAAAGGGAATGAACCCATGAGTAATTATGTGCACGGGGCAATTCTCAACTAAATTACCAAGGATTTACTTAACACCTACTATGTGCAGAGCCCATATAAAACCAACATCTAGGGAACAGCCACTTTGGTTTTGTTTAGTTTTTTGTTTGTGTTTTTTTTTTTTAAGTGTGAAAAGCAGACAGAGATCAAAACTCCCTGGTACCAACACAAAGGAACAGAGAACCTAAGGGAGCCACGACAGGGGCAGGCGGCGGCCGACGGCTTCCCTCACGGGCTGCTGGCCTGGCGACAGGCCGCTCTGCCGTCTCCGTGGAGCGCCTGCAAGAACGCCATCAGAGCAAGAAAGGCACCTGCGCCGGCAATCCAAGCCACCTGGTGACAGGCACCCTCTCCACGGCTCCAGGCACATGTATCTAGAAGGACGGGTAAGACGAACCTCGAACAGCGTAAAAATATTTCTTCTCCTTGAAGCATTTCAGTCTCATATCCTTTCCACAGAATGTAGGAGTCATTCAGAGAAGAGCCACTGCTTCCCTAAGCAGCGGCTTAGGAAAGACCTTTTTCTTCTAATTCAACCTTCTAAGTTTTTTCACAGTCAAATTTGGCTCTTGGCAATAGACCACCCATCTGATTTCCCTCAAGTTCCATGAGAAAACTACTGTCCGCAGTCCACTGAGGTGAGGACAGGGCGTGGCCTTTGGGTTAACGTGAGCAACGGGAAGAGCCAGAAGGCCGCGTGGAGGGCACCCTTCCCAATGGCTTCATTTTGCAGATGAAAATCCGGAAAAACAGTGTCTTCACCAAGGTCACAGAATAAGTAAATGGACAGAGTAAGTACATTAAAGGAGGTGAGTATAAAATGCAAAAGTTCTCTGTTCTTTCAATAAGCAGATGCTATTGACACAGACCAATCCGAGCCCATGCAGAGAAAGGACAAAACCAGTGAGAAGCCTGAAGCCATGTGGTAACGGGAAAAGCTGATGCGAAGGAAGGAGGGAATTCCAGGGAAGCTTGGTCGCCATCTTCAAAGCTCTAAAGGATGTGGGAAGAGGAGGGAGGCATGGATCACACTGACCAAGTAGTAGAACCAGGATCCATGTACAGAATGTCTAAGAAGGCGTATCTGTGTGCACATATGGAAGAGCTTTCTCATCAGGCAAAAGTAAAATGTGTGCTTATGCGCTCCTTCGTTTATTTTTTTGGTTGCCTGTACTTGGCACCTACCAATATTGTGTGTGTGTGTGTGTGTGTGTGTGTGTGTGTGTGTGTGTGTGTACCACCTTGCATGGGAACTGTCAGCCTCCTTCGACTTCTGAGCTCCTTGCAAGCAACAACTGTGACAGGTTCATCTTCACACCTCCACTGCTGTACCTGGCACTCAGTCACAGCACAGAGCTGCCTGGGAAAGTAGGCGAGGTTTCACGGAGAAATGACATTTGAGCCATTTAAGAAAGAAATGGTGGCATCTCAGGGGATGGAGAGAGGACAGGTGGCTTTCCAGGCAAGAGAAACAGCACAAGTGAAGGCACACAGCCTGTGCCCTGTTTCCTGCTGGCTGGGGGCAGCCCTGCAGTCGTAGACACGAAATGCAACCAGAAGGAGCCTACTCAAAGCCCCGCGGGGACTACAGGACACGCCGCGGTCACCGCACACGACGGCACAGCCTGCCCAGCAGGTGCACAAGTGACGGAAAATTTTATATTTGGAAGAGACTTTCACTGGGAAATTTTACATAATTATAAATTAAATAATTTTCACTTTCAAGGACATTTCCATCGGCAATATTCCTCACTCAAAAGAACATGTCAACCTCAGCTGACCTAATGGAACCAGGCTAATGGATAAAACGACAATGGGTGATCAGCTGTATTATGAAACTCTTGAATCAAAACACCTTAATTAGTCCATTTGTATTTTGCAGGCAGCCATCAAAGCCTAATCAGTTTACCGCAAACAGTGCTGCTCTGGACACTTGTTCGATCCTTCGTAACAAATAGCGACGCTTCGTCTGGCACAGCAATACCATGTTGCCTAGTAAATTAAATCAGCGAGTATTAACTACCTGAATTATGCATGAACCTTTCCACTGTCAATGCAAATATGATTATTTTATCTGTGTTACTATATTAAGTGATTCATCCTTGAATTTCCCTTGCATTCACAATATATTGAGGATAAAAAAAAACACTAGAAGGAAAACAAGGCTTTAAAATGATGTCAGAAAATATTACTTTCTCAAGTGCACAAGCCAACTGGCCGTTGCAGAGTCCAGGCCCAGCACACACAGAACGCCCACCAGCCCCCAAGCTTTGAGCACAGTTATGCCTATGAAGACAGGGCACCCCGACTCCCCTCCTGAAGCCACTGTGCTCACTTACCTTTTAAAGAAGGTGAGCATGATAGCAGAATTACTTAACTGTACAGAAGAAACAAAAATTCAGCCCAATCTTGCTATTCTACCAGCACCACCACCCAGTAGAGCACTGGTGCAGAGGGCCCAGAATCCAAAGTCAGACCTCCCCGTCCAGGTTCACTGCCCACACAGCCAGGGCACATTAACAACTCAAGGCCTCACTCAGTCCGTTCCTCTGGAAAGAAAGGACCGTGCTGCCCACCTCGAAGGGCTGGGGTGAGGATACCTGGTGGACGTGGGTAGAGCACCAGCCTCGGCAAAGCGGGGCCTGAAATGGCCTCACTATTACTCTCCCGAGGTTAGTCCCCTCCGGGCCGCGTCCACACACACATTTATAAGGGGACATCATCTCAGTGAACTCGGGTAACTCACGTGCCTCTACCTTCTCACGCCCACATCGTATACCATTACCTCAACGGACCACAGACCACCAAAAACATCCCCCGTCAGCAGGCGTTCAAGCTGTTCTCATATTTGCTGACACAGATAAAGCTCGGGACGGCATCTCCGTGCAGGCCTTTTCCCATAGTTCCCAACCATAGGAAGACAGAGGCAAAAGACAGGATCATCATCATAGCGCAGACTATAGGTACTGACGTGCGGCCTTCTTCTTAAGAGACTGGACCAACTTACACTGACAACAGAAACATGTTAACATACCAGTCTCCACATACTGTTGCCAGCATTGGACCTAACATTTTAAAGACTATACATACACACGTGCATACATACAATATACATACCTAATGCATCCATCATACACATGCATACATTATACGTATGCACATGCCTAATGTGCGCATATGCACATACCTGATATATACATGTACACATTCATGACTGATCCGTGCATCATACATACGTAGGCACATACATAAGACACACAGACATACGTATGTAATGATGGCTCAAAGATATGTGAGTTTTTCTTTGAATAATCAGAACGATTAGTAATTGCAATGAGACTTAAAAACGATGGGTGGGCCTCGGTGGCAAACACGCTGGAGAAACGTGACCAGAGCTCCCGCCCCAGAGCAGGTCCCAGCGCACGGGCTCCGTCGGGGCCGGCTTCCACACCAGCTGCCTTGCCCATATTATCCCACTTAATCCTCACAACCGTCCTAAAACCAAGTAAGGATTTTTTTTCTCCAGCGGACAGATGAAGCAACTGAGGCTCAGGTGAATGGCGCAGCTTTTCTAAGCTGATACAGTTACTAAGTGACTGAGTCAGATTCAAACTCATGGTTTTTGGAAAAAACAACAAAGTGATTCAACGGGAAAGGCAGAATCCTTTTTTCACTGACGCACTCGGTATAGTTAAGACATCGGTTTTCCCCAAATTCATCTACAGACGCCTGCAATCCCAGTCACAGTTCCAGCAGGATACTTGGTAGGAATCGATGAGTTGAAGGCAAAGGAATGAGAACAGAGAAACATTTTGAGAAAGGAGCTGGAAGACTCCAGACTTGCTCTAAAGCTGCTATAATCAAGACACGTGGCGGAAGAGACACATAAATCAACACAGCAGAAGGGAGTCCAGAAACAGAGCCGCACCTGTCAGCCTCCTGCTTTTCAACAAAGGTGCAGAGGCAATTCAACGGGGAAAGAAAAGTCTTTTAAACAAACGTTGCTGGAGCAACTGGACATTCATACACTGACCGGTCAGTCAGTCTCAACTCATCCCTTCCATGAGAAGAGAAAATAAAACCAAAATTAATCACGGTGCTCACATAAAACCTAGAACTCCAAAAGTCAGAAGAAGACACGAGAGAAAATGTTTGTTACCTTGGATTAGGCAAAAGGTTTGTTGAATACAGCCCCAAAATCATGATCCAGAAAAGAAAAAAAAATCGGTAAATTTTACTCCATCAAAATATTAGACTTATAATCTTTAAAAGACACTTAAGAAAATTTAAAACACCAAATAACAGAAGGGAAGATGGTATTTTGTGAAGCACACATCTGGTAACGGTTTTGTGTCCAAAGCACATCAAAAACTCTCAGAACTCAATAATATGAAAACAAGCAACCTACCTCTCACCAGAGGAGACATACTGGTGGTAAATAAGCAAATGAAAAGGTGTTTAACATTATCAGTAACTGGGAAATGCAAATTAAAACCACGCACCCGTTAGAATCGCTGGAAAACGAACAGATCTTGGAAGACGCAGGGCTGGCAAGGAGCAGAGCCCCGAGAGCTCTCGTTCGCTGCCGGTGGGAATGTGCCAGATGATGCAGCCGCTGGCAACCAGGCGGGCAATTTCTCATAGAGGATAAACGGGCGCTTTTTGCCACGTGACCCAGCAACCCCACTCCCAGGTATTTCCCCAAGAGAAATGAATACAAGTTCACACAAAAACTATAAGAGGAAGTTTATAAGCAGCTTTATTCATAACTACCAGAAACCGGAAACAAACCACATGTTCTTCAACTGGTGACGGCTAAGCAAACTGTAGTCCACCCAGACAATGGAACGCTATTCATCAATCAAAAGGACCGGATTACCAATACACTCTACAACATGAATGAATCCCAAGTGCATCATGCCCCATGAAAGAAGCCTGACAGCAAAGGCTACATACTTTATGATTCCACATACCCAGGCAACATTCGGGAAAAACAAAACCTATCAGTGGTTGCCAAGGGCGTGGCACAGGAAGCAGGCCCGCCCACAAAGGAGCACGAGGGGACTTTTAGGGAGAAGGGACTGTTCTGCATCTTCATTTTGGCGGTGGTGGTTACACATATCATTTTGTCAAAACTCCTAAGGCAGGCAGAGGAATTACCACGCAGAAAACTGAGAGGCAGCAGAGCTGCAGTAAAACTGAAGGCCAGAGGACGGGAAACCCGGAGAGACAGGAGACAGTCCGATGACAGCCTCAGGTGGGGAGAGAAAAGCCCGACCTGTGCAGTCATGGTGGTCCTCACAGAAACACACCGTTTGCATCAGAAGAGTGAATGCTTTACCCTCATCCGTCATGGAGTTAGAATAACTAGATATGAAGCACGTGGAAACCCAGTAACACTGGTCGAAACACTGACACAAAATGTCTGTCTTCAAGGCATGTGGTTTCTCTCCATTTAATTGGAAACTGCTCTCAGAGAAAGAAAAACACTGTCCCGCAATCAGCCTACAGTCAAGAAGAACCTATTCCAAAGCGTTTCCTCATTGCTTTCTTTGCTCTCAAATCTCTCTACATGGTCACTTGCAAGAGTTCAAAGTTTGGTGGAATTTTAAAACAGTTTTTCATAATTATATTTAGCAAAAGGCAAGAAGAAAACTGCAAAAGTGCTACTAGACCCTTCGTGGCAGTGGCTCCCTGGATGCCGTGGGGCAGACACCGCTCGTACTCAGGCTGCGTGGCACAAAACCGGCCAGTTCGACCCCCACCCAGGCCCTCCAGCACTCTGTCACCCCCCCCACCCCAAATCTCGGCCATGGTGGAGAAGGAGGGGTGGCGGCAGCAGTGGATGGGGGCGAGCTCTCAGTGGGGGAAGGGCTGGGGTCACGGAGGGCTTGGAGGTGGGACGACAGCTGGCGCGAGGTTTCAGTGAGAGGAAAGAGCTTCCTGGGCGGGGAGAGGCAATTCCCCCAGGAATGGTCGCCACCTGGCCAGAGCCCTGACTCACAGGACAGAGCGGTGTGACCCAGGAACTAAGCCCCCATTTAGAGGAAGCACCTCAGGGTGGACAGCACGCAGCCCCCCGCAGAGCCCGTCTAGGGGTGGAGAGGACGGCCCTCCAGGCACACGCGAGACAGAGCCCCAGGCTCCGAGGCCGGGCCCTAAGCCGGATGAGCTACCACACCCCAGCCCCCGGCCCCCGACAGTCAGCAGGAGGCCTGCCCCACGATCGCTCAGGACCCTCCAAACGCTCAAGTCAGCGCCACGGTCCCCGGAGCAACCGTCCAGCTCTTCAGCCTTGGACGCCAAAAGTGACAAAAAAAGAGCCTGAGAAGAGCTCAGGCTTTGTGTGGCCAAACCTGGTTCAAATCCTGGTTCTACTCCTTACGAGGCGTGAGTTTGGCAAATTCTTTAACCTCTCTTTTAACCTCAGGAGCGCCAGAGAAGTGAGGGAGACCCAGCGTAAAGGAGAGCCCAGGGGGCGGCAGCCTGTGTACGGGGACCTCAGATCACAGGCTGTCCCCAAGGCCAGGGGACCGAGGATACACCATCTCGCCCCTTTATCATGACAGGTAACCACGAAGCCTACACACACATCGCAGCACAAAAGTACCACTTGCATCTGGTCAGATGTTGTTGCATGTCGAACTTTTGCTTTAAGAAGTCTCTCCTTGTAATGATCAATTCTATTTCACCAAAAGGCCAAATTCCCAGAAACGGAAGTGCTGCCGGACAATCCATGAGAATAAAGTACATAAATGGGCCGAAATAAGGGTTTTTGACAATGAGCCAGCCCTCAGTGGTGCCAAGCACGGGTCCTTAATAGGCCTCCTTGTCACCCCACACGGCATTGGCGAGATTTGAAACCACGTTAGTAACTTGTCTTCCACGTGCAATTCAGAACAGACAGGCTGAAGAATACAAAAGAATACAAACAACCAGGAAGCCTGACTGAGATTTCCGGTGCGGTGGCCAGAGAGATGAGTTATGTGCCTGTGACTGTCGACCCTGCAAAGAGTCCCAAGTCCCCCCACAAAACAGGCACCAAACAAGAAAGTTCAAGGTGCCCCACGACCATCACCTCCCGAGGTCCTCACGCTGGGCTATGCGGAAGGTGTTGTGATGGGCCCACTGTGTCCACGGCCACAACCCAGACTCCTGTGCGCTTCCAGCCGTGAAAGCCGCTTCCTCCAGGAAGGCACCTGTTGGCTCCGCGGGTGTGACTGGGGGTTTCTCAGAGAACGTAACCGCGCAGCAAGATTAACATCGAGACGGAACCGCCCCGGCCGTCTGTTCCCAGGTGCCTCTCCAGCGGACGGACCGCTTGTCTCCCCCGGGGCACAGCCCCCCGCGCTCCTGCTCCCACCTGCCACTCCGCCGACACCCACACGGCCAGCTATTCACTCCTCCTCCCTCCAAGCCCCCTCAAGTGCCCTCCTCTGAGAAGACTGCCCGGACCTCCTCTCCCCTATTCTGGGTTCACTCCGACATGGTCGAGGTGAAGAAGAAAATCAACGCGTTCAAAAATGCACGCTTGGTGCTGCTGTAAGCTATTCTACATAAAGACACAAATCAGGGAAAACTCCTTCCTGGGCGTCCCGCACCCCCCCTCTTTTTTTTTTTTTTTGGTTTGGAAAAGATGGCCGTACACACATGTTCAGTCAATGTTCTATTATAATGAAAATAAGTGTAAAGCTGTCCACTACAAACATCCTAAGTGGTCGGGGTCATAAACACGTATCATTAGACCGGCCAGAGCAGCTGCCCACCCCGAGTCCACGCACATCTCCCTGCTTCTCTCCATCCTTGACGCCCAAGCCAAGGCCTGGCCCCAAGGAGGAACTCCATCAACGTTTCTTACAGCGCTTACTGAATTTACCAGGTATCCGGCAACAGCTCTGCCTCCCCCCAGGGACCGCAGGCTCCACTGCTCGCCCTGTACTGCTCAGGGCCCCGCTTTCTCTAACGCACAGCACGTCCTCACAACAAGCCCGGAGACTAGACGAAACTGAAGAACGCTTAACAAGGGAAGGATGCTGTCAGGGGAAGGAAAAGCTTTAAAATCTGGTGACCCATTTCTTCCTTATCTGAAACTTGAGTTTTTATCCAGCTCACATGAAAGCCTCCTGTTTCTGTTATCAGACCCAACAGCTACACAAACACCACGTGTTCCTATGACCCGGTCCCGGGAGCAATCTTTTTCTCAGGATTCAAAGGAAGAAAGAATCTAACACGTCACATTAGACAGCAGTATGTCTGATGTCGGGATGAAAGATGCCCTGAAGGAACCAGTGCATCCCTGCTTTCCTCCACACTGGGACGCCTCAATGGAGGCGGCTCCCAGGCTGCCCGGTGACAAGAGGCCCTGAAAGCTCTGGCGGAGAGAGCATTCTGACTTGCCAAATAAAGAAGAGAGGCGAGACCAAGTGGAGAGTGTTACAGGGCTTGATGCTTTCATGCATTTTAACAACCTAATTAACATTAAGGTGGTGACGGATACACAAAAGAAAGGGGGTTAAGAAGTTAAGGGTTATAAACTGTTCTACTTGAACATACTGCTTTGAATAGGCCAGTGCTTGACAAACTGTTATTAACTTCATATTTTTCCAGTCTGACGTTCAAATTAACTTTTCTGCTAGAAATAAAGCTTTTGCAAAAGACTGTTAAAAGGGAAAAAAAAAGAATGCATTTGTTAAACAAATCAAAATGCTCTGATTTGCTTTGAGATCACATGAGCACAGGTCAAAATATGTTTCAGTTAAGCTCACATTTGTTTGAGGTCGTAACAACGAGAATGTCCACTGCTACGGAGCGTGGGGGTACGGGAGACAGCCTCCCCACACAGCTGGTGCTTAAAGTGGGACAGCCCTGCTGGAAAGCAATTTGACAGAAGATAACGAGGGACTTTCAAACGTTCACACCTTTTGACAAAGCAATTCTACTTCTGGGAATCTCTCCTAAGAATATGATCTGGAATTCGGAAAAATAATCTTTCCAAGGAGATAAATATTTATCACAACAGTGTCTATTAAATTAACAATAAAAGGTAACCGTAAGTTTGGCAAACTTATGGTTACCAAAAGGGGAAAGGGAGGGAGGGGTAAATTAGAAGTTTGGGATTAACAGATACACACCCCTACATGTAAAGCAGATAAACAACAAGGTCCTACTGGACAGCACAGGGAACTATACTCAATATCTTGTAATAACCTATAATGGGAAAGAATCTGAAACAGAACATATATATGTATAACTGAATCACTTTGCTGTACACCAGAAACTAACACAATATTGTAAACCAATTACACTTCAACTTAAAAAAATTAACAATGAAAAGGTCAGTACCTAAATATCCAACGCTTGGAAAAAATATTTAGAATATTCTGGTAACAGTGTGCAATAGAGTATCGTATAGCCATTAAAATTACAATGACAATGATGTTGACTGAAAGGTACTAACACTGAGTGGAGAAGCCAGGACACAAAAACATCCATATAACTTGGCAAATGGAAAGAGCAAGAACCACGGCATCAGACGGGCAGGGGCTCACGTCTGACCTCTGCCATTTACTAGCCGTGCCAGCTTAGTCCAACCTCTCAAACTTATCTGATCTTCAGATTCCACGTGTGTAAAATGGGGAAAAGTAAACCCTCCCTGGGAGCTGTTCTAATGAAAGGCTTAGAATAGTGTCTGTCATATAGCAGGCACTTGATAAATGGTGACTGTGATTGTTACAACAGTGTGTAGGAAAGAAAATAAAAGGGGTAATGGAATCAAATTTTCACGAGGATGAGGAGGAACTGCATCACTCGGAGATTGCTGGGGGGAATATAAAACGGCACAGCCACTCTGGAAAACATTTTGACAGTTGTGGTTTTTTTTTTTGCTGGTAAACTAAACATGCCATGACCATATTCCCCAGCAACTGCACTCCTGCTTATTTTCCCCGGAGAAATGAAGACCTATGCTCACACAGAAACCTGTACACGAAATTTTCTATCAGCTTTATTCATAATAGCCCCAAACTGGAAACAACCTACACGTCCTTCAGTGGGTAAATGGTTAAACTAACAGTGGTACATCCATTCTGTGGAATAATAGTCAGCCATGAAAAGGAATGAACTGTCGAACAAACCCAGCAACCTGGATGACTCTGCAGAGAATTATGCGAGTGAAAAAAGCCAAAATCCAAAAGGCCTGTATGGTGTATTTCTATGACACTCTAGAAGTGCAAAAACAGAGAAATGGAGAACAGAATAGTGGATTCTAGGGGCTAAGGAAACGCTGGTGGGTGTGGCTCTGAAAGGACGACATGAGGGACTCTTGGGCTGATGGCTGTGTTGTCTCTTGACTGTACCATGATGCCAGGATCCGGGCTGGGATCCTGTACCACAGTTTTGCAATATGTCACTCCTGGGGGAGACGGGGTGAAGGATGCACGGATCGCTTTGTATTATTTCTTACAACTGCATGTGAATCTACAACTGTCTCAGAGTAAAAAGTTTAATGTAAAAAAAAAAAACAACAACAGTGATTGAGTCTGGGCAGTAGAACCATGATTGATTTTTTTCCTCCAACATTTTAATATTTTTAACATTTCCCAGAGTAAACTTGTTATGCTATTATAATGAAAACAAATCTCCATAAACATAAAACTGTCCACTAAAAACGTTAAATGAATAAGGTAAAAGAAGTATTATCGGTACCTTGCTTTCAGACCTCCTCTGACTTCGCAGCCTTCAATCCCCGTGGGGTGGCTACCCCAGTGGGGAGCTTGCCGAGGTCATGCTCCTTTCCTGTCTAGAAGCCTCCGAAGTGGCCCGCAGCACTGCATCCAAGCCGTGAATGCCTGGCCCGACCTACCTTTCCCAAAGGCCAACATGAAAATCCGAATGTATCATGCCACCAGGGCTGACCCTGCCTTCTGAGCTCTACTGGGGCTGCTCCCTGACTGCTCAGCGGGACTGGGTCCCCATAAGGCTCCAGCTGGTGCCCAGGGTCCAGGCAACTCTTGCCTCTTCCCAGCCAGACGACCTGCCCCCCTGAGCGCGCGGGGTCTGGGTGACACCCTCCCCACCTTGGAGCGCTCACCAAGCGCGCTTCAGTGCCAAGCGTGGTGCTAAGCCCTCTATTAGGGTCGTTACTCCTATTGACAGACAGGAAACAGACACCTGGAGAGGTTCTGTCACTTGCCCGGATGACAGGGCTGGGGTCAGGCCCGGGCTGGGCTCTAAAGCCCGTGCTCCCGACCTCCTCACTGCGCTGGCTCTGCATCGGCAGGACCTGCAGCTGAGGCATCCACAAAATATGGATGCCGGACAGAGAGAGACACGGAGAGACTGAGCCACGTTTCCCTTTCAAGGCCCGCGACTTCTAGAAGACGGGGGCTCCTCCCCCCATCCGGCGGAGCTGGCGCCGTCTCAGAACAATCGGGGCCCGGTGATGAAGGCTCCTCCACAGCCCACACACCCACCTCTAGTGGGCGACACCAGCTGTGACTGTTTATACCTCAGGTTCCCTCTGCGTATTTTGTTTGCAGAAAGGATGCTGCTGTTTAGATTTTCTTTAAGTATGAAACCCACTAGACTGTACCATTAGTACAAAATATAAATTCCAACTTCTGCCTTCAACGTTCTAAGGAAATCTCTCATTAAATAAACCATCCTTTCTCTTCCACGCAGAAGGTCTCGACGTTGTAAAGCGAGAATCACTAAGTCCCTTGAATGAAAGCAGCGGGACAGCAGCAGGGGCTCACCCAGCCAAGCACTGAGTGGGTGCAGACGTGCCCAGGGAAGCACGGGGCTTCCGATTTCACCGGATGACAAGTCTGCTCTGTTTCAAAGCAAACGTCTCTCTCCTGCTCCCGGTCCACTTAGAGAGGAAAGGGGTGGGTCCTTCACCACGAGGCCCCGCTGAGACCCACCCCGAGCCGCACGGCAGAGAGGAGAGCACTGCTCTGGGTAACGACGACCCGACGGGCGCTCTCCACGTGGGAGCCCAGCCTGTCTCTGTCAATGGACCGCCTTTCATTCCTCTGACTCACTGTTAAAAATAAACATTTCTTTTTCAAAGTGCTACCAGAACTCTCTCCCAAAGCTGCTGCATTACAGCCCCTCCGCCCAGCGCCTTGGGAAGTGCTGCAGTGTCTGGAAGAGGAGGCTGGAGGAAGGAAGCGCAAACGAGGCCATCCAGGCTCGCCGGGGCAACCCTCAGACTCCAGTTTCGCCCACGACGGCCCTGCCAGAAGCACAAGATGACCTGACAGGCTGTCAGAGCTCCCCTCCGCTTTCAGACTGAAAGGACGCAGCCAAACTCAGCCGTAACCTCACCATGGCTTAGACGGCGTGTTAGAGAGGTAGCTGGAAAGCGGGCTGAGGGGGGCACGCACACCCTGCGGCGCGCTCATGCCAGGAACGTGCAACAGGGGCTCAGAGTGAGGGGGGCGAGGGGGAGGGGGGACAAGACAGGGGGAGGAAGACAAAGGGAGAGGGAGTGAGGAGCAGAGAGGCCGAGAGTGGCGTGTCTTCCCACCAATAACCCCTCTGCCCCTGCACTGCAGCCCCCAGCCTGCCCTGCCCTCTCTCAGGAGGGCAGAGGCAACCCGGCGGCTCCTGGAGACCACGCTCCCCGCGAGTGCATGTCAGCCCCGTGGCCTCCCGAAGGGTTTCGCCCGCATCACCCGTCTCTCCTCTGCTCCCCCCCTTTTCCCTCCGCGCCAGCTTCTCTGTGTCAGAAGCTAGAAAGGCACTGGTCCGGGGCCCCTGGGGCCAGGGCTTTCCAGAGCAGAGACTTCTCAGGTTTAGAAAGGCCATGGGGTACACACACCACTTACTAGGCAGCACCCTGGAACCAGACACGGTCAGTCTGCAGTAAAATCCGCAAATGGTCGGCTACTGAGTGACGGAAAGACGGGCGTTAAAGGGTCTCACACGAATTCAGGGCAGGTTTCACCAGCCAATAGGCTGGAGTCCTCTTCACGAAAACACCTCTCTCTGGGCCCTTTCTGGGTGTCGGAGCGGCGGGTAAAGGGCCGTGAGCCTGCCCGCGTTCAGCTCCTTCCTGACGCCTCTGCAGGGATGCAGTGGGGATAAAACTGCCGTGATCTCAAAGAAGGGGGGGAATGAAGCGACCTCCTGAGACCCCCCCTCCCGGGTAACACAGGGTGGACCCGAACTGAGCCACACGGGGCTGCCGTGCAGGGAGTGCGCTCAAGCTGACACAATTTCACTCCAAGTACTTGGGTGGCGGTGGCTTCCTTTAGATTAACGCGGCTAATCCCGCGTGGGACTGATGACCCTCTGAAACGCAGTGAGTGGACGATCACCAGGGCCACGCCCACAGCAGCCCTCCAAGCCCTGTCTCAGCCCCCCAGGCGTCTGGTCCACGCGGGGCGAGGCGCAGCGGACAGCCCGCCCCCACCTCCAGGGAGCCAACAGCCAGGCGTCGCCGCGGCCCAGCTCTGCTCTCGGGCCGCTCCCACCAGCTGCTCACGGGGGGCGGGCCCCGCAGGCGGCGTGGGTGGGGAGGGGAAGGGCGCGCGTACACAAAACCCCCTTGCGCGGCGCATTAGCCCCCTGGCCTCTGAGAGCTGGGCCGGTGAGGCTCTGCCCAGAGATGCCAGCTCAGCCGGTGCCGAGGGGATGGCGTCTCGGAGCCTGAGAAGCTGAGACAGCCTTCAAGGCTGGACGGAAGACCGCGCAGAGGGAGAAGGAACAAAGCACGAATACACAGGGATAAGTCATTAACGCTGAAGTGCCAGGCAAGAGCCGACACCCCTCCCGACTGAAGACCAGGCGTTGCGGTGAAGCACCTGGTGGCGGCCCAGGCGCCCGGCCCTCGCCCTCTGCCCCCGCACTCCCTCTCCTGTCACTCGCCCTGCACCTCCCTGTGAGTCTGTCCGCTTGTCAGCGCCCCGTCACACGTGACAGCCCTGCCGGCTTCACAGCCCTGGGGCCGATGCTGAACAAACGCCGTGGAAGAGGAGATGGCAGGACGGAGCCGCAAGGCCGAGTGGGGTGGAGGGAGCCCGCGGCACTGAGCAGATAGAGGCAGACAGTCGGCCGGAGCTTCTCACCGAGTTTGCTCAAAGGAGGCCCCTTTTAGCATCACTTGCCTCTGGGCAGCTACTCTGCTGCCTCTGCTTTTTGGGCGCCCAAATATTACTACCGACAGTGTTACCTGCAGAAACCAGCAGGTTTTCTTTGGGAGACGACGGAACATCGCATCCTAAAGTTATGGGTAGAGTTACTATTGGGGGAGATAATTAACTCTGCCGTGATGTAGATAAGCGTAGAGATGAAAGACGTGAGGCAGGCCGCAGTGAAGCAGGGCACGAGGGGCCTCTGAAGTCGGCTTCAAAGGATTCTGATCTGCTGTCCCGCCCGCTGCGGTTCAGTTACAAAAATAACAGAGAATTACACACTGCTCTCAGCCCGGGACTGCTTGACCCGGCAGTCTCTCCTCGGCTGTCCGTGGGCCTCCACAGCCTCGGAACAGAGGCCGACCCCCCAGCGTGGCTTTCAAGGCCTTCGGAGGTCTGGCCCACCCTGCCCCGCAGGCCCTCCTCCTGCCAGCCCCACAAGCTACCCTACGACTCAGCCCCACGACCCTGAGCCGGCCTCCACGCGGCCCGCCTGCCAGGCCTCGGCCCTCTCCTCCGTCGAGTGGGGCCTCCCCACTCCGGCCTCCTGCTCCTCAGCAAGCCCCCAGGACCCATCAAATGCTTCTTTACCGCGATAATAATGGGAGCACCATTCAACGAGCGCCTAACTGGTGTCAGAGGTCCTGCCACCAGCAGTCCCTCCTCCACCTACTCTTCAGTACTGGATCCGCTACGGCAACCCGATCTCCTTCCACAAGCGAGACGCACACCGTCCGAGGGGCTGGGCTCCCCCGCGGTATCACGAGCACGTCCCTTTCCCATCCCAACCCAAAGTGACCACCGCCTTCCCTTCAGCAAAGGCGGGGTGACGAAGAGCAAATACCCCCAGATGTGATCATCTCCGGCTGCTGGAAACAATGGTGACTTTGCAATGTATTTCTATATTTTTCATGTTTTTGGTTTTGTATTTGAACATAGAGTGTAAGGGATTTAGAGTCAAAAATTCTTGGTTCTGCCACTTAGCACTCATGAGAACTTGGGTAGCTTACTTAAACTCCTAAGCCTCATTTCCCTCATCTGTTAAATGGGCTTAAGACATTTACCTCGAGATCGTCGGGAAATCAACTTAGGTGGTGTGCATACAGTTCTCCTTACACTGCCTGGTACAGCGTCTGTTGGGCAATTACCGCTGCTCTTATCGTGGAGACAATAAACTTGTCCAAACGTCCTCTGGCTCACCCTCCTCTCTCATCAGCCCACGTGCAAGCCAGGCCCAGACCCTGAAAATCCTGGCCGCCTGAACCTCCCGAGTCTGGGCGAGGAGCGCGCCCCCCTGTCCTTGTGGCAGCACCTGTCACACGCCCCGGCATAGATCCGTGTCTTTCTCACTCCCCGAGGTAGAGTCCGGGCAGTAAGTCGCTCTGGGTCCCCGTCAGCCGTAAGCTTAGCCCATCTTCCTCACCGGCACGTCACCGTTACCTGAAGAACAAGCCCAGCAGCCAGTAACCTGGCTTCGGACGGAGGAACTAAAGCTGCACCGACTTGGGAGGCCGACCCCACCTGCTCGCTGGACAGACACGGACACCACGCCCTCCAGAGACAAAGGCGCCTGGCAGTGACTCGAAGCCTGCAATCGGAGTCCCAAGCGGGACCGCCACCCCGTCCGGACCCTCAGTCATCCTCACCGTGCCTGCGCTCCTCCACAGCCCCAGTCCAGGGTCCACGTCTGCACAGACCACGAAGCCGGCCAGCACGGGCTCCACGCTGACCCTGGCCTCCGCGCGGCCCCTCGTGCACAGCCCCGCTGCTCTCCCCGCTCCCGCCGCTGGGCACGTTCTGGCCCGTCATCCCCGGGCCAGGTCACCCTGCGGACCGGCCCGTCACTCCCCACCGCGCTGTCCAGCTGGGAGGCCCACGGTGACCCGAGAGCCGTGACAGGGAGTGATTGCCACGTGCAGGGGGCAGCCACCCAGCACCGCTAGGCCCGGCCCGGGCCCCGGGGTGTCATCTCCGCTACACAGAGGACACGCGGGGCTCAGCCTCTACCAGCAGCGGACGGGGATCGGGCGAGGACAGGGTCTGGCCCGGTCAGGCCAGCTCCGAGGCCACGCGCCCTCACTGCAGCCTGGAGCCGGCGTTCCCCTCCTAACTCCCACCAGAACCACATCCGAGAGGCCCAGAGGAAGGGCTGCTCCGGCGGACGCCTGCCCAGAGCCACCCAGCTCGCCTTTCCCCTTGCTTGTCTGTGCACCCTCAGTCCCCAGGCCTGGAGCGTGCTGGTGACCTGACGGGCGTGTAGGAAGGGAAGGGAACTCCTCGAGAACAAGACCCGGTCTTTAAAACATCTGCATCTCTTCTAGCTCTGCGCACCGTGCCTGGCAGGGGTGTTGGCCGTGCGGCACACGGGCGGGGCCGGGGCAGAGAACAGCAAGTCAGCCGACAGGAGGGCAAGGCTCTTCCAACTGATCAAAAAGATGACATTGGGCTTCCCTGGTGGCGCAGTGGTTGAGAATCCGCCTGCCGATGCAGGGGACACGGGTTCGTGCCCCGGTCCGGGAAGATCCCACATGCCGCGGAGCGGCTGGGCCCGTGAGCCATGGCCGCTGCGCCTGCGCGTCCGGAGCCTGTGCTCCGCAACGGGAGAGGCCACAACAGTGAGGGGCCCGCGTACCACAAAAAAAAAAAAAAAAAAAAAACCAAAAAAAAAAAAAAAAAGATGACATTAATGTAGTTATTCTTGGCACTTCACGGTAAGATCTTCAATCCCAGCACAGGCTGCAATCATAATGGGACCATCCGTCACCGATGCAATCGTTTCATAATTGCTTTTACACACTGGGTCATTACACTCAAGACTTAAAGACCAAGGAGGAAGAAAGAGGTGAAGTGCCGTGATTAGGAGAGCAAATAAGAGGCGCAGGGACAGGAAAGCATACGGGAGGGGATTGGAGAACTAGGTCCCCCACAAAGACTTTGTGGATACAGAAAAAGCTTCTGGAACAGGAGGGAAGTAGAAGTAGTCAAGAGGCAAGAAGGAGGGAGGGACTTGCTGACGATCCAGAAATAAGGCTATTTTCCAGGCGAGGCGACCATGTGTACATAGGACTCGAAGAAAAAGATGCAATATCCATCCACTGAATGTAACCCACTCGGTTACACTCAGCCACGAGTCGGGAGCTAGACTCGCACTAGGGGTGGAGGGAAAGAGAAGAACGAGAGGCTAGCTCCCGACGGCCAGAAGCTTACACTCTAACCAACAGCACAGATGGCAAAGTAACAAATCACAACACGGTGGTGTGCTAACCGTAGCCTTAAAAAGCAGTTATACTCCAATAAAGATCCATTTTTTAAAAAGTACAGAGACTGCACAGAGAAGGGACTAGTTAATCATCTTAGAAAAGGAGTCTAAAAAACAGACGTGTGGACATGGCAGGGGCGGGGGGTGTCGGTGGGGATGAATTGGGAGATTGAGATTGACATGTATACACAACCATGTGTAAAACAGACAGCTAGTGGGCACCTGCCGTAGAGCACAGGGGGCTCAGCTCCGTGCTCTGTGGTGACCTAGAGGGGTGAGATTGACAGGGGCGGGGAGGGAGGGAGGGAGGGGGGGAGAGGGGGGTCCAAGAGGGAGGGGATATATGTATACATATAGCTGATTCACTTCATTGTACAGCAGAAACTATCACAACACTGTAAAGCGACTATATCCCCAATAAAATAATTTAAAAATTTTTTTAATTTAAAAAAAAAGAAAGAAAAGAAGCCTGGAGAGGAGAGAATCAAGTTTTCAAAGGTGGGTTTAAAAACCAGTCCCACGCTTCCGGGCAGCAGGGACATGAGGCGTGCTGCCCCCTCAGCCCCGCCTCCTTCGGAGGACACCCTTGGAGGGACGGGGGCAGCGGGGTTGGGTGAGGCGGTGCCTGGACATGTTTACAAGCCACCCCGTCCCGGGCACCGACAGGGCGTTCATGAAACGTGAGATTATGAATATTACTGGGGGGAAGGAAAGAGCACGAAGCAGGGAGAACCTGAGCTGGAATCTGAAGGAGCCCCCGGGGCGCATGAGGTGGCGGGGGGGTGGGGGGGGGTGGAGGTGGTTCCAGGCAGAGCGGCAGGAAGTGCCAGGCCACGAGCGGTGACAAGACACGGTGAGTGAGGGGACGGCCCGCCGTGCAGTGGATGCGGTCAAGGGCGGGTGAAGAGGCAGAGGCAGAACACACGCCGGCCGGGTGAAGGAGGTGGGCTTTTATTCCAAGGGCCGTGAGGAATAATGGAAGAGTTTAGAGCGGGGTGGGGGGGGGGGCGTGCGGGGAGATACAGGCCTGTCTGCCTTTTAGAAAGGCCACGCTGGCCACGCCGCGAAGTGGAGAGGGTTCACTCTGCACCCGTCTCAAGAAACTCTGGCCACAACTTTCAGAGGCAGGAAATCCACACCTAAAAGAGATCGTCACCCCGCTGGGGGCAGGTGAGCCCAAATACATGACGTGTTCTCGCTCTCCTTGTGAAAATTTCAGGACCATCCAGTTAGGCAGCCAACTAAACGCTCGTTCTTCTTCCTGTGAGAGTACAATTGTACTGAACCCGAGGGAGCCGATGAGTCATTATTTTACTGACGCTGACGCCTGTAATTTACAAATTTGGGGAGCCATTACAGAGTCGCAGCGCTCTCTCAGGCCCTAAAGACTGATTCATAACGCTACTGTTCTTTAAAGACAATAGGTGCCTGCTGTGACTCTGAGGATAAGTTACCCCAGGCCGTGCTCAGATCTGGGGTGCACCCTTCTGGCAGCAGCTGACAAGGGTGCTGGCCCTCAGGGGCAGGGCTGCTGGCTGATGCAGACGCAGTCTGCCAGGATATAAAATGTGCGAGGCAGTGGGCTGGGAGAGGAAGAGAGCCATGGCTCCCAAGTGCACTCAGAGGCTCCTGGGGTGCCCTGGAGGTGGGACAGGCCGAGTGGGGCTGAGCAGGCAGGGCCTGGGCTCGCCCACGTCACTCAGGCGCCGCCGGAGTCCACATAAGGAGAAGGGGGTGGGTTTGACTTCTTGCCGGAAGCTGTAACGCGCCCTCGTTCTACATCGTGAGGCAGTGAGGCACCGTGGGGAGAAGGGGGTCTTCGGAGCCTGGGAGTCTTACCGACTTAACTTACACAGGCCATTTCACTCACTTAGACTCAGTCTCCGCATCTGTAGGGGCGAGAGAGAACGCGTTCTTGTAAGCTGGCGTAAGGGTCAGATGAGATGAGGCACATGAAGTGCTTGGCACGGACAGCCGGAACACCGTGGCAGCTTTATGTAGGGCCGAGCAGTGAAAAGCATAAGCCTACAGGAAGTCAAACAGCCTCCAACATGCTGCTTAACAGGACTCAGCGAGTAGCAAAGGTAGGCCTGATACCTTCCCTCTTAAAAGGAATTCGGAAAATAGATTCTGATTCGGCACTATATTTGTCCTAAGAGATACAACATCAAGTGCACATTGTCTACAAAGTAAAAAATAGATTCCTCCCAAGCTTTAGATCTACGAAGACCAACCGTGCACTGGAAGGTAATTCATCTCTTGTGACTCAGCTACATTATTTACCTGAAATCGCTGGTAATTTGAAATCACATCTGCATAATAATTTCCGTGCTTACAATATTCATAAAAACCTATTTTCTCCCGAAGATTCCACGAGATGGTTACTATTAATCCCATTTTACAGATTAGGAAACAAGATCTGCTGGGGGCGAAGCCCTGTGTGATGCACAGAGGTGCTTCCCCTCCCCCAAGGAGCAGGACCCTGATGGCTAGAGTGTCCACAGAATAGCAGGGTAGCCAGGAGTGGGCACCGGACACGAAGTTCAAAGTCGAGCCAAACCAAAGCTTCAGTACAGGTAAAGCCGGATTTCTACCAGGCTTCTGAAGAGTGATCACACATCCTACCCTCAGAATCCAGGCAGCACCTGACACTGAAGGAGATTAGCTAAGTGTTGGGTGAGTGAATTTCCTTCATTACAACTGTTACAGCCTCCGAAGGGGTCCTGGGACCCCAGCTCAGCAGGCCAAGGATTCGATCACCTCCAATACCTTCATCAATACTGTCTGCGGTCTCTGCCCGGCCCAGAGTCGCCCCTTTCTTGGGAATCTGTATTCCTGCCCGTGGGCAAGGCCACCAGTAGTCATGCTGGTCACTAACAGGCTTGCAGCCCACTGGCCCCAGGCGACAGGACCAGGGGAAGACACGTGAGAGAAGCTGGGCCAAGAAGATGCCTCCTCCTGGAGTTACGGAGTCGGGGCTGAGGGAATCATCAGTCAGGGCTGCTGGTTTCACCTGTGGCCGTGTTAGACGTCTACTGCGGGGAACCACGGCTTTAGAGAAGCAGAGGAGCCGGTGAAGAGAGAAAGACCAAGGAGGGACAAGACACCACGGAGAAAGCAAGAGTGAGGGATGGGGCCCGCTGGAGCCGAAAGCCCAGCGGGCTGGTCTCAGAGCTTTCCAGCCTGGGGTCCCACCTGCAGCCCAGCTCCGCAGCGTGCCTGCCCTGGATGCCAGGAGACACCGAGTCCGTCCGCCAGCGCATTCCCTCTTTTGCTTACAACGGCTTGAGAGTGATTTTGCTGACTACAATCAAGAGTCTTAATTTAGACACGCTCCTTCCAGGTGCAGTCACACCAAAGCCGTCTGAAGTTTAAGGGGCTCCAGGAGACCCAGGGGGGCACAGCTGTGTTGGAAGATACAGGGGAGAAGCGGGGAGCCAGAGCACACAGCAGGGGGGGGGGCAAGGGCAGAAAGGAGGCCGGCCCAGCAATGCCGGCGCTGTCAGCCTGCAGCCGGCGAGCACGTGGCCCGAGGCTTGTCGTTTGGAATGGGTTTAGGAAACCAAGGCTAATTTTATCCACAGCCTAAGAAAACTGATCAGGATGATGAATTGGCTGAGCAAAAATGCAACACATGATAAAGCAAAACAGGAGTCCTTTCAGGATTACCCCTGGAACGTCTCTCCTCAGTCCCTCTCCACCCTGGGTCCCCACCAAACAGCCACCACCAGGCTGGGCATTCTCAGCCCCCCGCCCAGAGCGGCCCCCAGCCCGGCCCCCAGCCCGCCCCTCTGGCTGCCATATCCTGGCTGCTTCATGTACGGTCCCACCCAACCCCTCGGGTCCAGCTCCAACACAGTAATTTAAATGAATGTAACCCCTTCAGGTATTGTCACATCATCTGATCACCACGTAGACACATCTCCGTAGATATGAATACTCCCGCCTTAGATGTTCAGAAACTGCAATAAGAAGAGGTCAGTAACTTCTCCAGGGTAGCTGAGCGGAGAAATAAATCAGAGTGTTGAACCAGGTCTTCTGGCTCCAAATCCATTCACCTCATGCCATGAGGCCTCCCAAATGTCTTGTCCTTCCGTGTTCGTTTAAGCGGGATGGGAACTCCCCTTCCTCTCAGCTGGGCTCCCACAGAAGTGATATACCCGCCCCGCCGGCTCTACCTGTACCTCTTCCCCCACACCCGTCTCAGCAACCTGTGTGAGATTTTCAGTTCCACCCAGCTTCACTGCACTACTTTTCTTCCATCGCTCACTCGTTCATCCTTTTCATTAATCCAGTCAGAATGGATGGAGACACGATTCCTTGGCTCGAGCCTTATTCAGACTCCTTGATGCCTCGTTTCATGATGTCATGAATACTCAATAAACGTTCAGGGTGAAGATCAACGTGAATCTGTTTCTCAAGGAAACCCCCAGGTTTTCAGTACGTGGATGTTCGGCCCTGGTCTAGGTGCTATGACGGGTGCCACACGAGGAGGCAGCGTGGCCCGACCTTGAACTGGGTAACATCCATACACACCCACAAAACAGAAATTAAGGCAAATCTGGACTCCAGAGACGCTCCCTCCCACTCAAAATATGGTATAATGTCTTTGCCTTATTTACCAGAAAAATAAGCACAGCCAGACCTAAGCTCAAAGGGATGAATGAAGCAGGGGCTCTGCCAGCTCCTCTCTTCAGTAACTGGAAAAAGAGATCGTTAGCACTGCCCTGATTTGCAAGCTTCTGAGTTAATTAATACACTAAAGCATGCCTCTCCCAGAAAGGAATGCCAAATAGATTTTGCTTTTAAGATCTTCAGTTCTACCCAGCTTCACTGTGCACCTTTTCTTCCATCACTCATTCATTCATCCTTTTCATTAATCCAATCAAAATTGATGGAGCACATGCTAACAAATACTGTGCAAGGTTCTGAGCGTACAAAGGTGCAAACTTTTAAGAAGGCAAATTACTACACAACACGTGGAACCCTGGAAGAGGGGTCCACGTGGCACTGCATGGTAAAGAGAAGAGGGTGAGCTGTCCCTGAGGATATCAGGGAGGCCGCCACCGAGGAGGAAGCTTTGCCTCGCGTCTTGGAGGGCACCAGAGGGCACCCCAGGTGTTGTGGGACCTTGGGACACAAGAGGAATGGTGTCGAGAGACAGGCTGCAGAAGAGAGAACGGGAAAGAGCGAGAGGACTTGGCTATCCAAGGAGCTCGGGGTCTGCTCCAAAGGCCCTGGGGGAGCGACAGTCAGATCTTCATGGGAGGAGGATGCCCTGGTGACTGGCCGGGCCTGACCAAAGGCAGGGAAGGCCACCGTGGAAGTGCCGCAGTGGCCCAGGAAGGAGCAGCAACGGCAGCCCAGAGCGGACTCAAGGGAGATGCCCCAGTTTTCTCGCCGACGTTCTGTTTATAGGCACGCTGTGAAGTTACCAGCAAAGGCAAAACTGTGTGCCTATCCTCCTGGAGACTCGACTGTAAGTCCTCTGATGGAAAACCAAGGGCTTCACTTCGGCCAATACTTCCTTAGGCCTCCTCTGTAGAGCTCTGTGCTCCTTGCAGCAGGGGCTAAAGTAATAAATAAGACGAGGTCCTCTGTCGGTATGACAGCCCCAGATGAGACGCCTCAGGTGGCTCCCATGACCCCCCGTCCTGGTGCTCGTACCGTGTGGCCCCCTCCCCTTGAGCGGGGGTGGGACCCGTGAGCTGCTTCTGGCCAAGGGAACACGGCAGAGGGGACGGGCTGTGTGTGATCACGTCACAGGAGACTGTGGCTCTTATCTTGCTGGAGGCTCTCTCCCCCTCTCCCCCTCCCCCATGCTGTCTCTGGGGAAGCAAGCCGCGCTGCTCCGAAGCAGCACGTGCCCTGCATTCGACTCCTGTGACTGCTGTGACAGAGGACCACAGACTTAGCGGCTTGAAACAACACACACTGATGAACCTGTCAGAGGTCGGAAGTCCCAAGGCCAAGGTGTTGGCAGGGCTGCACTCCTCTTCTGCAGCTCCGGGGGGACTCTGGCTCCGTGCCAGTTTCAGCTTCCAGAGCCACCTGCGCTCCTTGGCTCAGGGCCCCCCCTTGGCAATCCCCCACCCTCTTGTTTCCATCGCCACATCTCCTCCTCCTCTTCCTGAACCTCCCACCTCCCTCTAATCAGGGCCCTTTGACGATTACACTGGGCCCAGCGGGACGATCCCGGGTAGCCTCCCATCTCGGGCTCCCTGACTAACCACAGGTGCAAAGCCCCCGCCGTGTGAGGGGCGTATCACAGGGCCTGGGGATTCGGACGCGGGCAACAGTGTCTCTGTGGAGCCGCTGTTCCACTTTCCACAAAGTCCCTTCCACCCACGCAGAGGCCAAGCCTGGCAGCCACAGGATGGGCGGCCTCTCGGAGAAAACTGTCTCCGTTATTTGGCTCTAGGGAATACACAGTTCTCTGCTTTGCAGAGCGGGAAGGGAAGGTGTTCAGAATCCTCGGGTTTGAATCTTGTCATTTTTTAGAGCAAAAGCACCCTGAAGGCAGCTCTGGATACCAGGCGGAAGGCCTCGCCACTCCGCAGCGGGGCGGCCTCAGACAAATCCTGACGCTGTTACCCTCACCGCTGGACGACAGTGCCCCTTTGCCGCTTCCTGACAGGCGCTGGGGGGCCGTGAAGCAGGGACAGGAGTGGGAGGCCGGGGCAGGTGCTGACGCGGGGGTCAGGCCATGCAGAGCCCAGGGCAGGACCCCACGCTCGCTGAGGCTGAGCAGGCAGCCGCCCAGAGGGTCCGAAGCAGGGATCACAAGGCTGCTCTGCAAGCTCCCTCTAGAGGCTGCGAGGGAGGCACAGGAGAGCGGGTGGACTGCGGCTGAGGGAGCCGCGCAGGAGACCAGGGCGCTGACCCAGGAAGAAACGAAGTGAGCCCACCTCCAGGACTGCAGCAGAGACCTGATGACCCAAAGAGACTGGAGAGAGAGGTCACGCGTCATGCAGACAGGGCTCCAGAGAAGGCAGATGTAACCTGTGCTTACACAAAGGATGACGGTGGTCTGTGGGGGAGGGGGAGGACTGGCGGGCGGGTCCGGGGGGTCCGGGGTTGGGGGCAGGAGAACTATCCTAAATCTGGACGGCAGGGGTGGTCTCAGGGCTGTATGCATCTGTCAAAAGTCATCCTCTGGACTCCTCAGCCAGCATCTCACTGTATTGTATGTAAATTACACCGCGGCGAAGGAGACTTAAAAGAGCCGGCCAGGAGGACATGGAGGCTCTCAGCCGGGGGAAGAGGAGAGAAATGAGAGCCTCCCTGGGCTCCCGGTCGGGTGTGAGCCAGGAGAAGGTGGGTGAAGGAAGAAGGCTCACAGAAGAGGGAAAACAGTGGGTCCCCCCTGGAGCATTGTAAGCATGAGACACAGTCTGCGGCCACCAGACAAGTGAAAACTTACCGGTCTGTTTCAGAACTGGACTTGCGAGGCACCAGGTTCCAAACAAGTAAATTAAGTAATCAAGCCCCGACCTGCATGGAGGGGGGTCTCTCCGAGAATATCAGCACCCCGGCAAGCCAAGCTAAGCAGACACTCAGAAAAACGTGACGCTTTATAAATATATAAGAGCTCCAAGATAGGGTCCAATTTAGTCCGGGGTTGAATGCAAGCAGCACAATGATCCGCAAATTAAATGACATCATCTGGCGAAATAGCAGCTTTCTCGTTTGAATTACAGCAGTGTGGAATTTTCAATGAAAAAGCAACGTTTAATTAGGACAATGGATTTAGCCCGAGCAGAAGCGGTGAGGAGAAGTGGCTCGGCCGGGCTAACTTTGCCAAACCCCGTCGCCCAGCCGACAATTGCCAGGACGCGAGGGGCGCCCTGCGGAGTTGGGGGCCCGGCTCCGTGCCACGCGGCGCACAGACCAGAAGGCAGGCGGGCCGAGCCAGGTCTGCAGCTGAGCCCCCTTTCCCCAACGGCCGCGTTGGTGCCTCCCTAACAGGTACATCTGGAACCACCAGTCCTTTATTTGTAAACCATGGGAGAGGTACACCCCCTTCCAACGGGCTGTGAGAATGAAAGATGGTACCGTGCAAAAAAAAAAAAAAAAAAAAAAAAAAAACACACAACTGTTTAGTACGCTGCTTTTCTCAAAGCAGAGGTCAGAGTCATTTCCTTTGGAACAAACGAGGGTCTAGAGAGAAGTTCCTTGAGGGCATGTACTGAGTCAGCGTGGCTGGCTTCCCGGCGTGATGGACAGGGGCTCAATACCTATGTATTTGTACACTAACAACGAACGAGCAAACGAATAAAAAGGCTCATGAGCGTACACATACACAACGAAATAGAATACAAAGTGAAGAAGCAGAATTAAATGATTTTCAATGAGTTAGCTACCAGAAGGAAAAACTCAATTCTGTAATGACATATGCCATACCCTATACAATGCATCATCACATCGTTACACAGCTCTCTCCAGTCGGACCGTAAACCTCTAGAGGGCAGTGGCCACGTTTTATGCGTGACCATATCCCCAGCAGACAGGCTAGTACCTGGTATACAGCAGGCACTCAATTAACATGCAATGAGCTCAATAAACTGAAGAATCTTTTGGCCTCAATTTAAAGAGCCATTTTAACAATGTGAGGTTTTAAGCCACAGATTTCACTGATGATAAAAAATATATTCCAGAAATGATTTCCTTTGATCAGTGAACATTTAAAGGAGATAGTTCTTGGTGACAAAGGCAATCCCATCACGGGAAAGACCCACCATATCCACAAGTGTTGCTCCTACAAATAAACTAGCAAAAGTCTAAAACTATGATAGTAAAAGTCTCAGTTTACAAATATCTGTCTTGTTTCGCCAGATTCTTGCCAAAGATGAAGGCCCTGAATGAGAGATAAGGCAGTTTCACTACATTAGCCTGAAGTCATAAATGCTAAAGCCCAAATTCACTTTTATTATGAAAGAATAGGCAATACTGCATTTTTTGCAGGGTGAGTAATAAACCAAAAAAGATAGCATCTACCCGACATACTAAAATGATTCAGTGAAGATTTAAATTGACTTTTTAGCCAAAAATAAAGATGGGACAGACCATGACACATAGAAAAGGTTAGAGTTCACCATGTGTTTAACTTGTTTTTATCAACATCAACGGCAAGAAATGCCCATCTTACTCTCCTATGGCTCCTTAGTCACTGCCTACTTCCCGTCACCACGGTGTAGTTCAGTTGAGATTATGCTTGATACCGAGACGGCCTAAGCATGGCTTCATTTACTTTGAAACAGGAAAAAAAAAAAAGAGTCTTCACGGAAACCACTCACAGCTCCAGCATTAGCACGCTATCCACAAGGAGATGGCTGGTGCTCAGAGTGACCGTGGTGGGCCTTCTGTCACCCTGAGCGCCCCCAGAATGGGAGGTTGGGACGCAGGAAACAGTGAATAAGGGTCCGAGGCTGCACAGCTCAACACCAATGATGGGGACACGGGCTAGTAACCTCAGAGCTGAGCGATGCTAAGGAAGCATCTCGGGGAACGTGTGCCTCGACCCATCATCACAAGTCTGCAGCCTCTGCATCCAGAAGGATGATAAACTTGAAAGTTGGGGAGGCAAAATCCTTTTCTTTGAAAGCGGTGACAGAAGGGAACTAGCACTCAGTGAAACGGACTGCGGTCACACACTGTGACTCCTCAGAACCACCCTGCGAGGCAGGGACCTTCAGCGTTCCACTTTACACAAGAGGACGCTGAGGCTCAGGAGACGGTGCGACTTGCCAAAGGGGCCGACACGATTTAGCCAACAAACGGCAGAGCTCAGATTTGGGAACAGGTCTGAAATCCGTCGCCCTTTCCCCCTGTCCATGCTGCCTCCAGCAAGTCCTTCTGACGATGAGTCAGCGCTGTCCTGTGAAATCTGCACACAGGGGACTGGCTGGTTCTGGAAGCAGGCAACTTCACAGCCATCTAGCTCCCCATTCAAAAGCCTCCTCTGCGCAGATCTCTGCCTCTCTGCCAGCGAGGTGGATTTTCACGGGATTTTCAGTTAACAGAAGGCAAAGTCCTCCTTCCTAAGTCACCTCTAAATCTTATTCAAATTCTCTACCTGGACCAGTTTCAGCAGCAGCAGCAGCAGCTAGTGGCATCCCATCTCCCTCTGAGCAGTGCGGTCCTGACGTTACCGGGTGAGGTGGGCACGGCAGGCACCCACGGGGAAGGGAGGTTGGGTGTGGGGTGACCGAGCCCAAAAGCGCAGCAAGCTTGGCGGCACCAACGAAGGTGTGTCCAGCGTAAGGAGTCAGAGCCCAAAGGAGATGGGGAGGACATCTGTGGTGGGGCAGGCCTGCGGGCACAAGGGGCTCTAGGCGGAGGAGTGGTCTGTCCTGGCTGGTGGAGCCCAGCAGCCCCATGCAAAGGGCCATGCTGGGACAGGAGGGGATCCCAGCGGAGGGCAAAGCGGGCTGGGGCATCTGAACAGGGGCTGAGGGGGGCCTTTACAAAGGGTGTCCTCACACCTAGGTGTGAAGCAGTCTGGGGGATGCAGCCTGAGCAGGGTGAGAAGGATGTCCACAGGAGGGGCGGGGACAGCCTGGCACAGGGCGCAAGAACCCAAACGGGATGAGGAGGTCACACACGGGGACTGAGCAGTGAGTAAATATGAAAAGGACAATAAGAGCCAGACTTCTCCCGGAGAGAAAAAGAAGTTACAAATATGGAGAGAGAAAACTGGAATAAAGCCAGCAATACTGCCAAGAACTCATGTTTCTCAATAAAGAGAGAGAGAGAAATAATAAGAGAGGTAAGTGTGTATATAAGCACACATGTGTACATATATAACCTGCCCACTGAGAGGGCCTCAAAGCAGTGACACGCCAATAGCTTTGGGCACACTTTGCTCTCAAATCTTGGCTTCTAAGGAACATGGGCTCCTGGAGAAACAGTCGATTACAGAGCTGGAGCAAAGATAGTACAACATTAGCTTGGAATATCTTATGCCAGAAAGCAAGGAAGCACTCAAAAAATGATGGACATGTGTCAAAAAAATCCAAGGCATCTTGAAGGGGCTCCCACTGGTCAAATCTGAGAAAATGTGGGCATCAAACTAAACAAGCGCTAGTAATGGGTTCTACTGCATGGGGCAGAGTGGCACCGTGAGCTCACACTGGTGCGAATAAATGAGGGCGCAGATCGGGTGAGACGAGGGACAGAGTCCTTACACAGACTCGCAGCGCCTCCCTGCAAAGTACCCATGAACTTCAGGGTAGCTCCCCAGTGGAGAATTCTGGCAGGCATCACCTGAACCAACTATTCGTGATGCACAGCATTAGAACTGGGACAAAGAGAAATCGTGAGCCACCGACGGATACGGTGAGAACACAGCACCATTGCTGTGACGTTGCTGTCAAAGATACACAACCTGAATCTAATCGGGAGGAAACAGCAAACCCAAATGGAGGGACATCCCACAAAATCACTGCATTATAAGCTTTTAAAACATCGAGGTCATGAAACTCAAAGACAGTCTAAGGAAAACCAACCCAGACTGCAGGAGGGAAGGAGACCCTGAAGACACAAGTGCTCCAAAGCGGGACCCTCTGTCATAAAGGCCACCACTGGGACAGCCGGCGAAACGGGAATGGGGTCTAAGGACGGGCTGGGGGTTTCCTCATTCTGATGATTATACTGTGGTTATATAAAGAATGTCTTTGTTTGCGGGAAACACATAGTCAAGAATTTAGGGGTGATGGCATCAGGTTGACAACTTCCTCTGAAAAAAAAGTTCTTTGTACTAGAAACTTCTATTAGATTGTGGTTGTTTCAACATAAAAACTACACAAAAAATTTGTCAAGCATAGTAGATGCTCATCATTAAAATTTTATAAAACAGGAAAGAAAATTAAAATAGTCTATTATTCCATCACTAAGGTAACAGCTATGAATTCCATATGCAGCTTTTCAGTCTTTTTTCTATACATAGATTTTTTTAATAAACTGAAATTATATTGTAAAAATATTTTATAATGTACCAATACTTTTTCAACTTTCTCAGTGGCTGCATATTCTTCCATTATAAAGTTGTTCAATAATTCACTTAATCAGTCCTCTATCATACCACACTCAGATTGTTTCCAATTTTTCCTTTGTTATAAATAACGCCGCAATAACCCTCTTTGCACGCAAAGCCTTTTGCGTATCGGATATTTTTCTCCTTAGGGTATATTAGAAGTGGAATCATTGGGTAATAGGATATAGACTTTTTAAAGGCTCTTGATGCACGGAGGGCCTCCAAACTGCCCCACGGAAACATTATACTGAACTATAATACACAAAGTATATTGAGGGCATCTGCTAAAAACAGCTTTGGATTTTCACACAATCACCATCTGCCCAGCGCTTAGCTACTTAGAAGGCTTTCTCCTAGAAACACATAGCTCACCTGGCCTCTGCAACAATGCTCCGAGGAAGGAAAGAAATTAGTGGGAACCTCTAACTACATATTGAGGAAGTCAAGCTCGGCGGGTCAAGTGGCTTTCTCTAGGCCCCGAAGCTTGCAAGCGTGGGAGCTGCGCAGGACCTGCACTCTCTACAGGGAAATCTCCTGCCCGTTGGTCCTAGCCAACTTTGTCTCCTGGCCAACTGACTTTTTCTTCTCCCAGCGATCACACCGAAGAACTGCTCCTTCACAGAAATCTTTAGGGAACAAGGTCTTGAGCTTGGGCTGCCCAGACTCAGTTGCCCACATGGCCCTCTACATCCAGACACTCCAGGGGTCACAGATAACCAACCACTCACCCGCACACATGTTCAGCAGCGTCTCACGACCCGGAATTTGGCAAAATGGAGTCTGAGATATGACATCAAAAGCGCAAGCAAAATAAATGAATGAATAAAAGCGCTTGTGCATCAAAGGACTTAGCAAGAAAGTGAAAAGACGACCTACAGAATGGGAGAAAAACATGTGAAAAATCATATCTGATAAGGGCTTAATGTTCAGAATATATAAAGAACTCCTACAACTCGAGAACAAAAAGACGACCCAATTAAAAAATGGCCAAAGGGCTTAACTATCTCTCCAAAGAAGATACAAGCACATGAAAAGATAATCAACATTGTTAGCCATTAGGGAAATACAAACCAAAACCACAGAGATACCACTTTACACCGACTAGGACGGCTAGAACGACAACAACAGATAATAAGAATAACAAACACCGGTGAGGATGTGGAGAAACTGGAACCCTTGTGTGTTGCTGGTGGGAATTAAAATGGGGCAACCAATGTGGGAAACAATCTGGTACTACTTCAAAAAAATGTATCTATATAAACACACACACATACCGCACAATAAGATTTTTCAAACAGAATTCTAAATATAGCTGCTACACTTGGCGTGGGAGCAGCGGGCAGGGTAGGCAGTGGGGTGGGCAGGGTGGGGGTCTGGGAAGGCAGGGCAGGAGGCTTTCATTCTGCAAGCAAGGGTTTTAAGGAGAAGAGTGACAGAATCGGCCGTTTTGCAAAGATACATCATGATAATAAAACAAAAGTGACAAACTACTAAATCTCAATCAGGAAAACTATAAATGACTGCAGGGGGGAGACGGGGGCGAAGAAAAGGAGATGGATCACCTTCTCTGCCTTCCTGTCTGTGAGGCTCCTATCACGGGGACAGGAAGGCAATTACGCTCATCATGCCCTAAAGAGACAGGGGGCTTGGTGGCTAGGAGGCCGGCGGGGCAGGGCTGGAAGGGAGAATAGGGGGAGGGACTTGGTCTGGATACATCGGGTTCCCAGCAGAGAAAGCAAAGCCGCACAAAACCAGGTGACCAGCGGGAGCCCACACAGGAGGACAGGGCAGAGCAGGGCTGCCTGGCGGGGTGGGCAGGAGGCACCCTGGGCTCAGTGCCCGCGCGCAGCTCCATCGTGGCCTCCACTGCTCAGCACCTGCGGGCAAGGGCCTGGGCGGCGCTTGGGGAAGGAGCAAGATGAATCAGAGCTCTAACCCCGGACTCCAGGAACCTAAAGCCAAGGGTCTGGGTGGCCAAGGTTTCAGGAAGAAGTAGGATCTGAGTTGAGTCTAGCAGGGTGGGTAGGACCCAGGGGTGCGGATGAAAGGGAGCAACACACACGCGGCAGGAAGTGCACACACAGCCAGGGCGGTGGCAGAGTGCCGGGTCTGCACTCGGATCCGGGCTACGGCAGTGCGGCGCCCAGGGTCCACGCTAGGACCTCGGTTGTGGCTCTATGGACGTGGGGGCCACACACGGATCCAGACACAGAGGAACATTCCCTGGGCGCCTACTGAAAACAGACCCGCCCTGTACTTCACCCCAGGCTACCCAGAGCGCTGTCCACGCACCAGAAGCTCCGGGATCCCCTGGGAGCCTGTTGGAAATGCAGTCCCGAGCCCTGGCCCCACCCCTGACCTGCTGGATCTCCTGCTTTGAACAGGACCCTCAGAGGATTCATGCTCAGTAACATCTGGGAAGAACGTGTTTCACTGCAGTATCTCTTTTAGCTCCTGTGAAGTAGGTATTGGCAACTCCACTTTGAATGTGAAAAATGGAGGCTTAGTGATATTATGTATTTTGTCCAAGATAGCAAATAAGTTGACTTTCAAATCCACATAGGTCTGATTCTGAAATCTGTGCTTTAAGCATATCACGTGGTGTCACCAAATCTCCTTGAAATATTGGCATATACATGGCACTATTATTGTCACATTCTTAAGGCAATAATTAAAATAGCGGCTAATGCTTGGGCAGCACAGACCAATTCAGGAGGTGCCATTTCTCCAGTCGGACACACAACCTCTCTCTGCTATTTTAAGAAAGTTTGGGAGAGGCCAAAAGGACACCACATACCCTAAAGGCCCTTTCTAGAACCATGCCTTTGCCAGCTCTGTTATCTGCCTGACATTCTCTCAGTGCACCTCCAGGCTCCTCTACGTACTTGTTGGAGTTAATGGTAATTTTCAGTTCAGGTCCAGATTGATTCCAGAGGGTGAGAGACCAGCTTCTCCCCCGCAGCTGATGCTGCCCCGAATGATAACAGCAGCTCAGAACAATAAGTACATCCTGCCTTGTCCACTAAGAGTCTAAACAAGCAGAAACATAGAATGACGGGAATGTAGCTAGTATGCTCTGCCTTAACGAGAAAGAGACAAGTGGTTATAAAACAAAAAACAAAACAATTCAAAGAAAACATAGGGGGAGGGGGTATTGGCTTCAGACACAGCAGCAGAGTCAACCGTGACTCAGGTGGGTGGAGACGGCTGTAGCCCAGGGCACAGGGCCAGGGGCCATGTCTGAAGACGCAGAGCACAGGCCGGCACACAGGCCTTTCTGGACCACACAGGAGCCCAGCGTGCCGACTCCCAGACAGAGCCTCGACGGCATCACAGACCAGGAGCGGCCACGCAGGACACCTGGGGACAGAAGTCAGGCACAGAAGTCCACGGCGCGCACACTCTAGAGAGGGCAGCCAAAGAAAGGGCTCCAGAAGCAAAGGACAGCACAGCTAGAGCATCCCTGAACTCTTGAATTCAACAGGCACAGGGGTCTGAGGGAGGACGGCAAGCCAGGGCTCGGTGGGTGCCGGTGGCTCCGGCTCCCTCGCTGGGGAGGTCTGGCCCCGCCTTTCCTGGCGCACCCCGACCCAGACGTAAGGCCCATTCAGGTTCTGTGATGCCTTCCTTAACATCCTCCCAGGGATGGTAGGTAGTCTCCCCTCCTCGTACCAGTTTTACCTTTACACTACACTGCGCTCCTAACAATTTTCTCACAAAAACAGCTACAGAGCTCAGAATCCAGCATTTCTACTCTGAGGTTTACATCCAGCAAAAAACATGTAAATATGTGCGCCAAAAAGACACAAGAAAATCCCTCCAGCATACTTACATAATAGCCCCGAACAGGAAAAAACCCAAAGGCCCATTAACGGTGGACTGAATAAGTCACGGTATATTCATACACTAGGATGCTACACCCCAGCGAAAAACCGATCAACTACTGTCACAACGACGTGGGTGAACCTCACCAGCGTGTGACGCACAGGGAACGCCAGGCACCAAAACAACGCGTATCGTACGAAGTCATTTACGTCAGGTTCACAAACAGGCCAAACAATCTACGGTATGGGACTCTGGGGTAGTGGTGACTTTGGGGGAGAAGCGGGTAGGGGCTGAGCAGGGGCCCCGTGACGAGGACCCTCCCCGGGAGCTGCTGGTCTCCCACTTCCGACCCGAGAAGTGGCTGCACGAAAGGATTCAACATTACCCACATGGTACTCACAGTTACACAAGGGTATTCACTATTTCATTAAGCTGCTTTATGATCTGTACATTTTTCTCACCTTAAGTTTTAATTCAATAAAAGGCTTCATTAAAAAAAAAAAACAAAAAACTCAGCTACCGTTCACTGACCAAATATCACGGAACGGTGGGGGGGGGGGGGTCAGGCAGAGTAGTGCGCACGTGCAGGATCTCACCGAGCGTCACCACCAGCCCTGCTGGGTCGGTGCCACGCTCGTCTTCCAGACGGGCACCTGCGGCTCAGAGCCACTGTGATGGGTGGCCTCCAGCACTCAGCAACCAAAATTTAAACCCAGCGATTTTTCACAGTGAAGCCTGTTTGATAGTTTCACTAGACTGTGGACACCAGTAAGCATCTGTCTACCCAGTGACCTCACTAACTAGACCATGGGGTCTCTGACAGACCGTAACCTGCCTACCGTTCTGCTCTGTGCCCTCAGTACCCAGGACAGGCTAGATGGTGCAGTGAGTAAGTGGGGACCACATAACAGCCAAGACTGATGGAGCGCTAAGTTAGGGGCAGGCACTGTGCTGAGAGCTTTTCCTAGAGGATCTCATTGAATCCTCACCATGACTCTGACGTCAATACTAGTATCATCCCGACTTCACTGATGATGAAATGCAGGGGGTGAAGACACATATCCTTGGATGTGGGAACGAAAGAATGAATGACATGTAAGGGCTCCTGCCTTCCCCAGGACCCCAGGCAATAAGCCACGGCCCTGAGAACACAGTGGTCCGGGGCATCTTCCAAAGTCTGTAGCCGCTTCCACCCTCGCGTTGCTGCTTGCCCCGGTGAACAGTTCCCTGTTAGAGCGTATTTTCAACTAACGTAGAAATTGGTTCCACCTTCTCCTCTTCTGAAGTTTTAAATGCCAGAGAAGCCCCGCCAGCCACGAGGGCATTCAGTGTAGGACATGCCATAAGCAAAGGCTTCTTTATGCCCCAACCAATGGCGCCAGCTACCTCCCTTCAAACTCGGTAAACCGGTAAACCGGTGAGCCCCCAAACCACCCTACAAGGAAGGCACACATGAGCTTATTCTAAATCCACCTTGACATGGTAATCAAGCTGACACCAAAAAAGGATTGATAGTGGAGTCTCTTTACCAATTATATGGCATTTTTTTAATGGAATCTTTATTCAAAAATCCACTTCTAAAGTATGTAATGTCAGAAAGTGCTAGATTGTTTCTGAAATTTGTTTGACATTTTGGTTACTTCCTGGGCAACTGATACCAAACAATTTAGGCAATCCTTTAAAAGAGAGAACAGAAACCCATCTCATGGCACACCTTTTTTTTCTTCTTTCTTTAAATAAAAGATTTTTGAGAAGACAATGTTGTATTTTCTATTTTCTAGAAGCTTCTCCAGAGGTCTGTAATCCACAGCTGCAGTCCACCAGCATGTTCAATGATAAGACATAACTGGACAGCACGCTTATTTTTTCTTGTGGTTAACAAAAAATATACTGCAAAGTCTGACTCGTGTGACTGATTTACAAATAAAAACGAGTAAGTAGAGTCTACAGCATTATGTTTCAAAGTCAGTGTCCAAGGAAAGCCCAGCATGTCCTCAGTGTCTTGGGAATTCAGCTTTCTGGGATGTTTTCAGGTGAGGTTGATGAAAATTCCTGCATTCCTAATATTCCTAAGTTTCAGTTTCCTCGTTCAAGAGAGTAAGGATAGTATCTGTCATGCCTATTTCTCAGATACAGGCGAACAGAGAAAACGAATGTGAAAGTGCCTTGTACATCCCAGAGTCTGCACCAAGTCAGAGGCTCCTCACTATTTAAACCACACGGACATGTGCCACCTCCCTGCTGGCTCCCGGCAGCCACACTGGGCTGTGCTCCCTTCCCTGGCCCATTCCTGCCAGCGAGCTGTCAGTTCCAAGACTCAGCTCTCTGCCTCTCGTGTGTCCCCCCCAAACACGTGTGCAACGTTCCCTGGAAGCTGGTCTCACTCCAACACACACTATTCAATTTATGAAAAGGTAAAACACGCAAATCACTCTTAGATACTGTTAAGTGAACGATACCTTTTTAGTGGAAGCATAGAGAGATGCATGGGACTGTGGTTTCCCTCCATGGAAGGGGGAAGGCTCTGGCTGGGTCCTCGTGCACATGGACTTCAAAGGCATCAAAACAATCCATCCCTTGGGGCTGGACGGTAGATATACGATTGCTCATTACGATCCTCTTTATACCTTTGGGTATATCTCAAATAGCTCCTAATAATTTTTTAAAAACCCACTCGACCAAAAAAACGTCTGTCATTTCTTAGTTTTATTCTCATTTGTTCATTCATTCAACATTCTCGGTACCTACTATAAGGCAATCTCCACCGTAGGAATGGGGAATACAGGTACCTAAGATCAGTTCCTGCCCTGGAGGAACGTACAGGCTGGTGTTAGGGGTGGGAGAGGAGGCGAAGAAGAGTCTGGGGACAGTCAGGGTGGAGAGAGAGGGACGGTGAAGGGTAAAGACCACGCCGAGCGAAGGCGGTACCCCAGGGGGCGCTCCTGTGCAGGGACAGGCGACCAGCTCAGTGCTGGGCAGGCGAGGAGGTGGGCACAGAGGGACAGAAACTACAGGACGTCCTGGAAGCAGACCTGCACTCTCAGATGGACCACTCACTGAACCCGAAGCTGTTCTCCCTTTCTTCATTTTACGCAAGGAAATGAAAGCCGAAGAGCAGCACTTGGAATTCAGACACCCCAGCTCCAGCAGTGGCCCTTCCACTGCGTCCTCAAACCACTCACTCCAGGCTTCCAAATTTCATCTCACCTTTGACTTGTTCAGCTAAATTGTTCCCTCCAGGGATGCGTGTCTTCCAATTAAGTGGTGAGTTCTAACTAGCGAGGATCATCTCTCTTTTCCTATTGGTACCTCTGCATCCACTTAACACCTTGCTTCCCACTGTGCCCAGCGTTTAACCAGAGCGTAGAAACGTGAATGAAGGACAAGTCACTTCCACAAATGATGCTCTTCTATGCCAATTAAGAAAAATTCAATGCTTTTCAGAGTTCCACAGCAATGCCTCACATCCCACTATCTTTTTTGCCTCCAGAATGGTGCCACATTAATTCATGTAGCTGTCTTCATAAAGCAGGAGGCAGACCAAACCAACTTCTGTCCTCAGTCAATAGCAATCCCTCAGCTTGGCTCTGTCTCCCTCGGTCCCGCCAAGGGTATCTTTCCCGCCTCAACTCCCACTAGATTGCTTCCAAAGATTCACTTATGCTACAACCACTGCCCCTACAGGCCAAGAATTGTCACACATTGCCCCCCACCAGCCAAGAATTTTTCTCCACCTATGCTAAGCATAATTAATCCTTGAGGATCAGCCCAAATGTCAACTGTTCTGTTTCTATGGAGCATTTCTGTCCTTTCTGTAACACTGATTTTGTTCTTTACTCCGGAGTAATTAACTGCTTGCTTCCTCTTCCAACTATAAGTTACTTGTGGGTAGGAGAGGCAGCCCCATTTCTAACACAGCACAATGAGGGTTGGTTAAAAATGAGGGGAAGAAGTCTACTTATCGGATTACATCTCTATGTACTTTGAACCCAGTGACCTATGAATCCTTCTAGGTAAATCAGGACTGGACTTATATCCCAATGGATGCCAGTCTTAGAGCTTGTTGTAGTGGTGTTCCAGTTAATGAATGAATATTAATAAAGAGATACTTGCATTGTTTAAACCAATAAGTTGCAAAGTTAGAGAAATGACAGGTAGTGAAGCAGGAACAATGTATCTTAAGGGACTGAGTCTTCTTTCTCTACACATGTGAGTCTATATTCAAATTTAAAAGATGATTTTAGGGACTTCCCTGGTGGCGCAGTGGTTAAGAATCTGCCTGGCGATGCAGGGGACACGGGTTCGAGCCCTGGTCCAAGAAGATCCCACATGCCGCGGAGCCGCTAAGCCCGTGCGCCACAACTACTGAGCCTGAGCTCTAGAGCCTGCGAGCCACAACCACTGAGCCCGCGTGCCACAGCTACTGAAGCCTTCACGCCTACAGCCCCTGCTCCGCGACGAGAAGCCACCGCAACGAGAAGTGCGTGCACTGCAACGAAGACCCAATGCAGCCAAAAATAAAAGAAATAAAAAATTCTTTTAAAAAAGATGATTTTAGGGCTTCCCTGGTGGCGCAGTGGTTGAGAGTCCGCCTGCCGATGCAGGGGATACGGGTTCGTGCCCCGGTCCGGGAGGATCCCACATGCCGCGGAGCGGCTGGGCCCGGGAGCCATGGCCGCTGAGCCTGCGCGTCCGGAGCCTGTGCCCCGCAACGGGAGAGGCCACAACAGTGAGAGGCCCGCATACCACAAAAAAAAAAAAAAAAAAAAAGATGATTTTAGCACCCCAGTGCTCAGCAATAGCTACAAAGCTAACTTTATTGTTCTAGTTTTTTTTAAGGGCAAGGGAGGAGCCTCTACTAATACTGATCACTCACGCTGCCCATTCATTTACCGAGTTTATTCACTGCTTAAGCATAACATGCACTCAATTTTTGTTTCCGTTTCAGAGTCCACGTATGCATTCAAAGGCTACCGAGCGCCCCGGGGAACAAAGCGCACCCACTGACAGACTTCCCGGCAAAAGGGTTAACGGTAGCCATGGCGACCACCTCCAGGAACAGCATCATCTGCAGCAGCATTCATGCTGGGCCGTCCACAGAATGGTTATAAATATACCTATTAGCAGCCTGAGCTGAATCTTTAAGCAGCACTGTTGGGAGAAGGGATACCTAAAAATAGCTCCACACGATCGCATTTGAAGACGTGTCCTCAGAAACACTGCATCTCGTGCACATATTCACACGCGCACAGAATGAGTTTCAATTTTCTTCTTCCCAAGTGCCAAGAAGTGAACGCTGGAGGAACACAATAGACCATGTGACACTTTATGACCTTTGCCTTTCACTGTAACATTCCGAAAAGCAGCCCCTAAAGCGGAAAGGGGGCTCCAGCTTCACCGGCTGGCTGCAGGCGCCGCCCAAGCACCCTGCGCAGCAGGACGGCCCCCCGGCGGCCGCACAGGCCGCGCGCACCGGGAAGGCGGTGCCTGCAACGACCCCGCATGCAGGAGGACGGGCGGCGCGAACGGCAGCTCCCAAGCAGGGGTACCCCGTCCTTGCCCTGCTCCACCCCAGGTTCAGAGGCCACGTCCGTGCAGCCTTCTCTAATTTCTGCTACTTCTATCTGGAGGGACATCTTACCCACATTGCTCCTAAAATACGGGTCATTTTCCACATAGGAGCAGGGAGCTCAGAGCCAGGGTGCTGCAGGCTTGAATTTCAGCTCAACCGCACTGTTAGTTGACTTGCGTAAATAAATCAACCTCCCCACACCTTCATTTCTTCATTTATCAAGAGGGATTATGAAATGCCTAAACCAGAGATTTACGGAATAAATCAGAGAGTAAAAGAAAGACACCCAGCCCCCGGGAGCACTCAACTTGCGAGCTCTCCTCCTGTGTCCCTCACCCGCTTACCTACGCCCACAGACTTACAACCCTCCGGAAGGCAGGGACCGCATCACCCCAGCTCTGCATCCGCGTAGCCCGGTGCCCAGCGTAGGGGTAGCTGCTCGGGCAGCGAACGAACAAGTGACTGCAGCTCCGTCCTGGCCCCAAGGACACAAGCACAGAATCCCACCGCCACGCGGATAACTCCCCTCTGCTGCCACCTGTCGCAACTCCTCCATCGCCCGTCCGCCAAACGGAAGAGCAGAGACCACATTCTAGCTACAGTCCTAAGGACGTGGGCAGTAGAATGCGTATGGCAAGGAAAAGATCTACTTACACAAAGAGGGGCGCGCCAACATACACCACTGCCCTCAAAGAGCAGCTCGGGCCCCAGCAGGGAGCTCTGGACCTGAGGGCCCCGCGCCCCAGGCCCCTCAGCCAACGGGGACCCACGCAAGGACACTCAGTCTAGCGGGTTTCGCTTACATTGTGCGTAAGCCTCCCCCGCTCCTCTCTCAGAAGGAGACACGGGACCTGCCTCACAGGGGTGTGGTGAAGCTATCTGAGATACAGCAGCACAGAAAGCGCTGGGTCTTCTTCCCCCGCTCCTTGGGCTGTACCCCTAGAACCCTTCTCTCTGGCTGGGCTCAGCCCAAGGAGGACAGGCCGGAGACCCAAGGGCAGTGAGAGGGGACCTGGGTGTCTCCCTAGCCCAGTGGGGCTGGGACCCCTGTGACCAGAGCCTTGTCCAGCCACGCTTCCATGGCTGTAGCTCTCGGAAGGCTCTGGTTACACCATTCGGTCCCCGCAGGCCTTGGGGCTGGCAGCTCCCACTGCTGTCAGCTGCTGGGGGCCCTGCCCGCACACAAATGCCACCTGTCGCTCCGGCCCACTAGGACCCTGACCCCCAGAGGCTCCGGCCTTCGGCCGTCGCTTCCCTACCGCCTGCCCCTTAGAGGAAGAGAGATGTCTCAGATTTGGGGGGCTCTCTGAAAATTACAAACCCTGTGTAAGTTTGCCCAACTCTACTCCTCTATAAAAAAAGAAGTATCTTAAAATCCCTTCAACCACCCCCAATCCCCCGACTGGGAAGAAAACACAGCGAGTTCTGGTCATTTTCCTTTTTATGATGGGATCCTAAGGGGAGACTTAAACGATAAAGGAGAAAGTCTTCTAAAACCTCAAAACAAATCTAACTCACTAAGGGAATTCAGAGGTGAGTGTAGGATTTGCAGAGCTCACCTTGAAGTCACGGTCGAGTCTGGCAGGAACACATGGGTGACACCGAGCTGTAGCTCCTGGTGAACAGACCCCGGTCGTGCATACCGCGTCTACAGGTGCGCTTTATGTACACGTACACAGACGCGCGCGCGCACGCGCACTCCAGACACGCCCCTCCAATTTGTACCTCCGGAAGAAGCTAACCAAACGCCATCCCAACAGGCAGTGGAAGGACAAACACCCGTGGGGGGGCGGGAGAGGGCTACGGTCAGGGGTTTTCCTGTGTTCTGTACTAACGCATCGGTACCTATGATGTCTGCTTTCGTCAGGAGGGCGGGCAGGCAGGCCGACTGGCAACACGGTAAAAATGGTAAGAACCCGTGAGCTGAGGGGAACAGTAAAGAATATACAGTCATCACCCATGCATTCAAACCCACGGGGCTATAAGAAATCTTAACATTTTGCCATATTCACTTACAGGTGAAGCCCCCAGTGCCCCGCCTTCCTCCTCTGAGGTAACCGCTACCTTGAAGTTGGTGTGTGTTCTTCACAAATATTCTTACATGCTTACTACATGTATGTAGATATAGTATTGTTCTGCATGTTTTTAAACATGATGGAAATGTAATCATACTCATTTTATTCTGAAACTTACTGTCTTCACTCAATATATGATCATGTCCAGACTTAACCATGCTGATAAATGTAGATTTAGTTCTTTTTAACCACTGTGTGGTATTTCAGTATATGAATTTAACACATTTTATTTACGAGCCCCCTATCAATGGACATTCAGGTGGTCTCTAATTTTCACTATCCAGACAGTGCTGCAGGGAACCCTGTGCTTGCCTCCTTGCTCGAGAGCTTCTCTGACGTATCGTCCAAGGAGTGGGGATAACGGGTCAAAAATATACGCAGCCTCAACCTTATTAAAAATGCCAGGGCTTCCCTGGTGGCACAGTGGTTGAGAGTCTGCCTGCCGATGCAGGGGACACGGGTTCGTACCCCGATCCGGGAGGATCCCACATGCCGCGGAGCGGCTGGGCCCGTGAGCCGTGGCCGCTGAGCCTGCGTGTCCGGAGCCTGTGCTCCGCAACGAGAGAGGCCACGACAGTGAGAGGCCCGCGTACTGCAAAAAAAAAAAAAATTTTTTTAAATTTTAAAATGCCAAATGGTTGTACAGATTTATACTTTGGCCAACGCTGTATGAGAGTTCCTCTTTTGCTACGTCCTTACAGTTTCTGGTATTAAAGAATTTGTTTTTATTTTCCCAATCTGATGGGTACACTTTACAACTGTGAAACTATAGCTGTCCCACCCACCCATACATCTGTCCCTCCAGTCACTTACTCAACAGATATTTAAACTGTCATACGCCAAGCATTTTGCTAAAAACACTGAAGACACAGTTAAAAGACAGACAAAATCACTGCCCTTTTGGAGGAGCAGGCAATACACAGAAATAAAACAGATGATGGGTTTTCCCTGGTGGCGCAGTGGTTAAGAATCCGCCTGCCAATGCAGGGGACACGGGTTCGAGCCCTGGTCCGGGAAGATCCCACATGCCACAGAGCCACTAAGCCCGTGCGCCACAACTACTGAGCCTGCGCGCCACAACTACTGAAGCCCGCGCGCCTAGAGCCCGGGCTCCGCAACAAGAGAAGCCACCGCAGTGAGAAGCCCGCGCACCGCAACAAAGAGTAGCCCCCGCTCGCCGCAACTAGAGAAAGCCCGTGTGCAGCAATGAAGACCCAATGCAGCCAAAAATAAAATAAATATAATAAAAATAAATTTGAAAATAACAATAAAAAAATAAAAGAGATGATGAATGGACCGTCAGGAGGGTCCTGAGTGCTATGGAGAACGCTGAAGCAGGACAACAGGGTAGAGAATGAGGGAGCTGCTACGGACGCATTTCCCTGGCTGGTATTTACAAAAGCATCATTGAGAATCTAATCACAGGGCTGGGCACCAGCAGCATGACCCTCGCCAGCTCGGGCTTCCTCTCCTGGGAAGGGCCGGCTCACCCCCGCCGCCCGTTTCTCTAGCTTCCTACCGATCCCACATCCATGAAAATCCCTCCTCCAACCTGGGTGTGTGCCCCCCCCCCCCCGCTGGCGATGTGTGCTGGTCACACCTCACTTTCTGTGGATCCTTTCCCTCTCTGTGTCTTTAACTCTTTCTTTACTTGGGGTATAGCATACATACTAAAAGATGCAAAACATGTAATGACATGTGACTTAGCTTTAAATTTTGTTCGTATAGAGTCTCCTTCACAGGATCTCGTATAAGTTTAACATAATCGAACTGGTCAGTCTTTTCCTCTATGGCCTGTGCTTTATATTCCAAGCCTAAGAAACCCTCCCTAAAATGGTCAAGGCGTAAACATGTTGCTCTTTCATACTTGTGTCTTTATCCTACCTGACACCAATTTTGTTTATCATATTCCAATTCTCTTTTTTTCTCCACATGGATAACCAAATGTTCCAGCATCATTTATGAAAAGGTTCTGACTTTCTCCCATTGATTTACGATGACCCCGGTCATTCTATATTCCATCAATTCTAAAATTCTTATCAGAACGTTTTTATAAAACTGTGTTAGGTCTGCCATCTGGCTGACAACAATTATAAAACATCATAGATTGTAAGATGAATTTGTATTTCAGAGATAAAACATAGCTGCTTCTTAGAATTAACGAAACTGGGCGTGTCAATTTTCCCTATACCTATGGACCTGATTTGGACCTTTCTATTCCCTTTTACAAAACATGTCTACCTGTCCCTGCACAATTTATCAGACTGTTTTACTTCCTCTGGTTTTATAAGCCTTAGTACCTCACAGGGCAAGATTCCACGACTTGCTGACATGCTTCAACTGTCTTGGCTATTCCTGGCCCATTCTTCCTCCACAGGAATTCTAACATTAGCTTGTCAGGTTGATTTTTAGACTAGGAGTTTTGCTAGGGATGATATATAACACAGATAAACCTGGAAGTAAGTTGATATCTTCACAATATTGAGCCTTTCCATCCACGAACATGGAACACAGTGCATGGTTTCATCAGGTCTGCTTTTAAGCGTTGTAATACTCTACATAAAGGTCTTGCATACACTGCACATTTTTTTTTTCCCCCAAAGTACCCTGGAGTATCTATGGCTGTTGTGAATAAGAATGTTTTAAATTGTATTTTCTAATTATTTTTTATTGGTATGGAGACATGCTATTAATTTTTTATCCTGAATCAAGAAAGCTTATTGAACTCTTTCATCAATTCTAACAGCTGTCTGCAGGTTCTCTTGAATTTTCCCCCTAAATGATCCGATCATCCACAAATAAAGACAGGTTTGTTTCTTCCATTCTAATTCACATGCCTCTCATGTTTTTATCTTTTCTTATTGTACCAGCTAGAACTGGGGTAATTTCGAGTGGAAACAGTGAGCAGACATCCTTGTCTCACTCCTGACTTAAAGGGTAACGTGTTGAAAGTTTCACAGGTAAGTGTAACGTTTCCTATGGATTTCTCATAGACAACTTTAATTAAGCTAATAATGCTCCCTTGAAGTCTTAGTTTACTAAGAGCTGTTACTATGAATATATATTGGATTTCATTGAATTTTCTGTATCTATTTAAATTGTTTTTCCCTCAATTAACTTGCTAGTATGATATGTAACATTGAGAGATTTTTCTGACATAGGAGCATCCTCGCATTTCTAAGATAAAGTCTACTTGGTCATGACTTTTTATTCCTTTTATACCCAGTAGAATTTGATTTGCTAATGTTTTATTTTGGTTTCTTGCATTGTGCTAAAATCCTAGCCACCCATGAAACTTTGGGACCCAGAACACACCTAACTGCTTCATATTTTTAGATTTGTATTTTTTAAAATGTTTATCTTATATTTTAACTCACAGAGGTATTTTTGATTTCTCCTTTCAGTTTTTTCCTGTTATTGCCTAAGCTCTTTTTCTGGCAACAATGAATCAAAGCAGGACCTCACCAGACCTGGAATTCCACACCAATTCCCTGTCTGCAAGTCCACCTTCACTGTCTCTCCTTTGCTAAACCTTTACCTAAATTCAGTGCTTATTCCCTTAAGTATATTAAAGGTCCTGGTAGGGTATCTGGCAAATAACAGAGTTGATTTAATCCAATTAACAAATGCTAAATGTTCAATACACTAGTTGAACTTTCAAAACCAACTTTCTTCAAGCACAGAGAATTTGGAAATGTTACATATTTAAGGAATTTATGAGGATATACTTAGTAAATTCTTCACCAGCTACTCAATTCTTCTACGTGCTGGACTTCCTAAATCCCTTCTCTGCTTCACACAACGCGGAACACGCAGGGGCAGCCGCGTGGACACGAGACGCCCGTGCGCCCTTGCTACAGCAGGCACCTGTCTGGTCCGCCCCTACCAGAGCAGGTTCCAAGGGTTTGGTGAAGGGCTAAATTTACATTCAACCTCCAAGAATGTATGTCGACGGGCACTGTGCATCCAGGGCCGGGGGGAGGGGAGGTGTGTTCATGTGCGTATATACATATGCACGTTTTCCCCCTCGACTTATAGTCAAGCCAATGTAAGGATCCCCATTTAAAAAAGCATGCTCCGGGCTTCCCTGGTGGCGCAGTGGTAGAGTCCGCCTGCCGACGCAGGCGACGTGGGTTCATGCCCAGGTCCGGGAGGATCCCACGTGCCGCAGAGCGGCTGGGCCCGTGAGCCATGGCCGCTGAGCCTGCGCGTCCGGAGCCTGTGCCCCGCAACGGGAGAGGCCACAACAGTGAGAGGCCCGCATATCGAAAAAAAAAAAAAAAAAAAAAAGCATGTTCCTAGGGACTTCCCTGGTGGTCCGGTGGTAAAGAATCTGCCTTCCAATGCAGGGGACGCAGGTTCAATCCCTGGTTGGGGGACTAAGATCCCACACGCCGCGGGATAGCTAAGCCTGTGCACCAGAACTACTGATCCTGAGCGCCTCAGCTAGAGAGAGAAAATCCGCGTGACACAATTAGAGAGAAGCACGAGCGCCGCAACGAAGAGACTGTGCACCACAACAAAAGATCCCGCGAGCCGCAACTAAGACCCAACACAGCCAAAATAAATAAGGAAAATAAATAAATAAAACATAAATATTTTAAAAAGCATGCTCTTAGAAACCAACTCTATTTAAAACCAGTTTTTTAAAGATCAGCCCTGTGGCCTTGTGTCATTAATTTGAGCTTTAAAGCGTTACCTCCACCTGAATAACATGGCTCTTGCCAGCCTCTCTCCTGTATTACATGCCTCTTCTACTTTATAATGAATAGTCACTAACCAGCTTCTCGTAGTTTCTCACACAGCAGGCTCTGAAACCACTTGCCCTGTTATTAATACACTCCATAACCTCGGGCAAGTTGCTTAATAACTACAGGGCTCAGTTTTCTTACAGGGAAAAAAAATGGGGATAAGAGCACTCATGTTGCAGTATAATTTTGGTAACTAAATGCAATAAAGTATGTGAAACTACCCGTTACGTAACACAGGTGCTCAATAAAGACAAGTTTCCTCCCATTTCTATTCAAATATCCACTTCCTCTTTTCTTTCTGTATGATTGCCTCCCTGTCTCCCTTTTTGGGGTCCATGCTTTACTCTACCTTCAGCAGTGGACAGCTAACTACCCACTTTAGGATGAACCTAAGCAGAACATCCAAAAAAGCATAAATGCTCCACAGGCAACAGCTGTCTACATCAGAATCCCTCCCCTACACCAGCCACAATGCCACATCCCTCTCTTATTCACTGTATTCGTAAATGAATTCTTTCCTTTAGTGGGGGCAGCACATATGGTCTCAGCAGACATACAGAAGTCCACGTCTCACCAATGTCTTAATGTCTTGGTTGACGCCTTACTCTAGGCCTGAGACAGCAAGGCGTAATCAATCATCAGAGGAGGCACACGGTTGGTTGGGCTAACACTGTCAAGATAAGCTGGCTGTGTCAGAAAAACAGCACTTGCTTCATTGTAGAAGAGTCATAATATTTATTTATAGCTGGATAACTTCATGGCAGGAAGATGGGAAATCAAAGAATACAGCAGAACTTTCTAACATTATCAGAGTTATTTTTATCTTAAGTGTGAACATCACTCTCAGGCCCTGGCCTAAATCAGCATAATTACAATGATCGATGAGATTGACAGAAAGACACAGCTCAATCACCAACAACGCTTCCTGCTTTTAAAAGGCATTATTTTATATGTATTATTTCACTTGATTCTCAAGCCACAGCGGGTTCATTTCCAGAAGAGGACAGTGCAGCTGGAACAGGCACAGTGACACCATCATCCAGGAAAAGCACACGGAGTCAGTGCCCAGGCCCTCAGGCCCAGACACCCGCCTTGTGCCCAGCGCCATGGGCTCGGGGGCTGCAGGAGGGAAGCACACACAGCCTCTCGTATAGAACGTTCAATACAGGAGAAAAGCAGCCGTGCATTCGTTCACCTCATCAGGAAATATTTATCAAGATACTACTTTGTGCCGGGTGCTGGCTCAGGTCCCAGGGGCACACAATGAACAAGACAGCCAAAGCCCTGCCCTTTGGCTTTGGCTTAGGGGAGCCTATCCTCAAGTGTTCGTACAAACGAGCCGTGAGGCCCAGAGCCAGGGGAGTGTGTGCGGGGAGGAGAGGAAACATCCAGACCGCCGGAGGGGGTCAGAGACACCTGCACACTTAGCACTGACACACTCAGACCACCTTAATAAAAACGATGCCCTTGTGATGCTGTCATGATGCTGTCCCTTCTCCATTCACAGCCATCAGCCGCATTTTCACTTGACTTTCACACCTGGATTCTGGACTCCACCTTATTACCCTGAATTCTCTTCTAAAACAAGTTTTCTGCTGTCAGAGAAAAGAATCCCCAGTTTCTGTCATGGACTCGCTACCTGGGAAGAAACCTGGTGGTCCGTTTAGCATCTCCTTCGTACTGCCCAGCGTCCTGGCGATGTACCACGATGCCACAAACTGTCCACAGGGGGGCTCAGGATGGCAGGACGACAGGGTGCCTGCCACCCCACCGTCCCAACCCGCCTCGCCGAAAGCCTTGCGTGCACACGGACTCAGACCCCGTGGGGTTCCTCCAGAAGGCTTTCCTTTCAGGCCTGCACCTTCCAACAATCTTGCAGCAATTCAGAGAACACTTCGGGCAATGCCTTTAGTGAGTCCTATGCAAACATTCTTACACTCACCTTGCAGCAGGAGGCCTGGAGAGGTTCTGGGAACCGGCTCGTTCATAGTCCTGCGCACAGAGGAACGACGGCGCGAGCAAGAGGAATAGAGAGAGTCGTCCTCACTTTGAGCTCAGCTCTTCTATGTATGCACTGTGGCAACCCGGCCGTGCTTTATGAGGGCTGCGGGTTGTTAATTCGCAGACACTATTTACAGCCACGCGCGCTTGATTGTGTCCGGAAGGAGCTGGCCCACGCGGGAGTGGTCTTCTAGTTAAGTTCAGAAAAAGTGCACAGGTAAGCCTTTTACACGTTCAGTCTGTACTCTGCTGGGCTCAGCCAGTTGTCTGGTGAGACGCTAAATAAGGTAAAATCGATACGAAAACACTTCCCAGGAGGCAGGAACTCTTATTACCCCTATTATTCCACTCCTGAGAGTGATGGTGCCCTCCACCTCTGACCTCGCCCCCACTGCTCTGGTCTCCCTGCAGACGAAGCCTAGTGGGGGCCCCCGGCACAGTCAATGCATCCCAGACGGCCAGTCAATCCCGAACAGACCAGGAAGGTCAAGAGCAAGTGCAGGTTCCTTGGGCTCTGAAACAGCATTAAGAATATTATTCTCATGGGAACATATGTATATGTATAACTGATTCACTTTGTTGTAAAAGAGAAACTAACACACTATTGTAAAACAGTTATACTCAAATAAAGATGTTAAAATAAAAAAAAATAAAAAATAAAAAAATTTAAAAAAAAAAGAATATTATTCTCTCAGATTAGTGCCTGGGCTTCACATTGCTTATTTGTGAAGCGGGGATAAAGTATCTACACACAGGGTTGCTGGGCTGATTAAAACATATCTAAATCATCTTCTTCCAAAGGTGCCAGGCAAACATTTATTAATTCCCTGCTCATCTCACCCAAGCTTTTGCTCAACTCAACCCAGTATGTGAAGCACAAATATGAACCCCGCGAGGCCTGAGGAAACGACATGAGAGGAGTCTATGTAACACACATACACACACACACACACACACACACACACACACACACAAGTATGCATGTATCTATGTAGGTATGCATGTGTAACAGTACACACATCCCATAGGACTCCAACTGGATGACCGGAGGAAGGAGGAGAGCCCGCCACGCCACACGCCACGCGGTGTGTGTGGCAGGACGTGATTATCGTGGCCCTCACTTTACAGATGAGGAAAATGAAGCCCAAGAGTTACTGGGGTGGATGCCAGCTGGGTCAAAGGAACTGGTCCCCCAAATCACCAGCAGCCACAGGTGGTAAACTGGGACCAGGAGAGGAGACCGTCAAGACAGAGACCGAGACCGACTGGCTGGTAATCAAACCCCAGCCGTCCCCACAAGAACAAGAGGGTAGAAGGGGTGCAGAGGTCCTGGAGCCAGGAGAAAGGCCCCAGGGGCGTGGCTGGGGCTCTGTGGTGCCTCACCTTCGGCACTGTCTCCTATAGGTTTTTCCCAGCAGTGACTTAAGTAAGAACAGAAAAAGCAAGTTTATTTCAATCCCTTGGACACCACGGTCTCTAGGGAGAGCAAACACAAGACACAGCAGAGCTGAAATTCTAAGCGGCTTCTACTGGCTTACATATGGCATCAAAACCAGTGAGATGATGTCCAGCAAAGGCTCATCGACCTCCCACATCTAGGCTGCCAGGAACCAATTGCACGGGGACAGGTATGCGGAGGTGGGGACTGACGTGGGATGACGGGACGGAGGAGGACCAGGAGGACCCTCAGCAGGGGACGGACGCGCCCTCAGGTCCCGTTAGCCAACACAGGAGCCCCTGCACAGGGGGCTAGGTGATCTCAGGTGCTCGGAGCGGGTGGACAGGCCTGGATTCCGCCGGCTGGTGGATAACCCCTCCTACCAAGCATCCTTCCTTCCTCTCCGGACTAGCCTGCTACAGGGCTGCCAAAATAAAGTAACAAAACGGGTGTGACTGAAATAGCAGGAATATATTGTCCCCCAGCTCTGGAGGCTGCAGGTCTGTGAACAAGGTGTGGGTAGGCTGGCTCCGCCCAAGCCCTCTCCTTGGCCCACAGGTGGCCACCTGCAGGTTCACGTGCAGACAGTAGTTAAGTCTTCCGATCCAAGAGCACGGGACGTCTTTCCCCTCATCTAGGTCTCCTGTAACTTCTCTCAATGATGTTTTACAGTGTTCCGTACACAAGTCTTCACACTTCTTTATGTTAAGTTTATTCCAAATTATTTTATTATTTTTAATACCATTATTAAAAGAATTATTTTCTTAATATCCTGCAACTTTGCCCAACTCATTTATTAGTTCTAATCGTGTTTTCGTGAATGACTTACGTGAGATCACGTCATCTGCCAGCAGAGGTAGTTTTACTTCCTCTTTTCTAAACTGGAGGCCTCGCACTTCATCCCCTAGCCCAGCTACCTGGCTCAAGCTTCCTGTACAACGTTGAACAGGAGCGGCAGGAGTGTCTCCTTCCCGGTCTCGGGGAGCGTCCTGACCTTCGCCGTGAAGAAGACGCCGCAGTGAGCTTTCACAGCCACCCTTTGCCCACCTTAGGGCGCTCACTCTTCCTGACGGGGCTTGTTTTGCCTGGGGGGTTGTTGTGTATGGTGAAGGGATCCTCACACTCTCATCTGCACACCCCTTCTCCCCATAGATGTCAGGGCGATCTTCCTAAAACGCAGAGCTCGTCCAATCACAGCCTCTTCCTCAGACTCCAGGACTTTCGGGAACTCCGAGCCCCTCACATCTCCCCCCCTCATTTCTTACCACTTTCGCTTCGCTCTTTGCCTCCTGGCAACAAGCTGATGGAGATCACCTAACACTCTCTGCTACTTCTTCCCTCCGTGACTTTGTTCTCCATTCCTTCTGTTTGGAATGCAATTTCTATGACCACCCATTTCCCCTGCAATTCTTTTAAAACTTAGTCGTACCGCATCTTAGACACCTTCTGTGAGCAGAGTCTAGGCGCGCTCCCTTTACTCCGTGCTGCCAGTACTCTTTGTGCATGTGTACCCCTACAGCTACCACATTACAACCGTATGTTTACGGGCCTGTCTTCGCCAGCAGACCATCAACCCTTTAAAGCACCGTCTCTGCCTCACTGACCTCGGTCCCAACCAGCATCGGACCCAGAGCTCAGCACAGGGCGGGTAGCGTGCAGCCTTGGGGGATGAATGAATGAATGATTCATTAAGTCCATCCTCAACTTTCCCGGCAGAGTGGCTTTTCTAAAGCGCAAATCTGATCATATACTCACTTGCTAAAATCCCTTCAGTAGCTGCTGATACACAGCAGGATGAAGTCCAAACTTCCTTCGTGGCCTCAAAGATTCTCCTCAACCTGCCCCAGCCCCACATCTCTCCATTCCTATCTTCCGCTACACACCCCACTCCCTGAACCCCCAAAAGCCATTACGACCCCCTAACACCAGAGCCCTTTCAAGCCTCCCCACATTTGCCGGGTCACACCCTGCACGCCGGACTGCCCTGAATGTCCTTCTGCACTCTGCTCACTTGGAAGCCAGCCAACCCCTTTTTCAAGAGTCAGCTCCAACAGCGCCTCCAAGCTCTAGATCTGTTTATACAGCTGTCTACTTTGCTTGGCTGTTTCAAAGGCACCCACACCCCCCGAATCTGAGCGTGAACCCATGACCAGGTCCACCCTGCCTCTGCCAAGGAAGAGAACTCCTTTCCTGTCCCACGTTTTCCCGCTCGGCCACAACTCCACTGTCAATCCAAATGCCCATCTCGGAAACCCCATCTCCCCTCTTCGTATCCTCCACCACCGAGTGCCAGCCTTTTTGTTTGCAGATATCTCTGAAACCCACCCGTCTCTCTCTGGCTCTGCGCCATCACCTTGTCCAAAAGCCACCACTGTGTTTCTCTTGGGCGAGTGTTAACAGTGTCCTGACTGACCCGTCTCCACGCTGGCCTCCCCTCCAACATCGCTCCCCAGGCTTGAGCTGGGGTGCAGGTCTGACACCTCACTCCTCGGTCCCTCCCCCTCCTGCAGTCCTCCAAAGGCTTCCGCGACCCTGATACCAAACCTCACCGCGGCCCACGGGCTGCACGACCAGCTTCCCCTGGCCACCACTCCACCCGCTCGCCCAGTTTCCCCTGCTTCCAGCACTCACTGGCCCCCATTCCTCTGCTGAGCGCCCACTCATCCTCTGGATCTCAGCACCTCCTCAGGAAAAGCTTGTCCGATACCCTTGTCTAGGCCGGTCTATGACCTCAGAGAATCACATTCCTTTTCTTCATAGCTTTTGTCCCAGTTATTTGGATCGGAGGGCTGTGGTACAGACCGTAAACCCTGCGCGAGAAGGGCCGTGGCATGACGGCCTGTGGTCCAGCACACACTGGCTCAGAGAAGGCACTCACTGAGTATCTGCGACGTGAGTCGACGTACGTGAAAGCTTTACTCATCGCGACCCTCAGGTAGAAATGACCTCCTCCCGCCTTTAGGCTCCACCGTTCCTTGTCGGAAGGCTAGCACAGCACCGGGCTACGCTATGAGACCACTACGCTGTTAGGATTCTGTATTGATGTATCTCCCCCTGCTGGACTGTGCGTTCCATGTGGTAGGAAGCTCTTTCATTACAATCCCTGACACTTAACTGATGCTCAAGAAATATCTCATGATGGAAGGGCTCACTCCTTGGACGCGCAGACCTGGGTGCTACGATTTAAAAGGGCAAAAGTTCTCACTGGTAAACACGAGGGCAAGGAGATCTAGATGGGTTTCCAAATGGGGACTGTTTAGCTCAAGGATACAAAGCTTCAGAAAAGGGAGAGCCCTTTTCCTGTGTGGAGTCTCTAAGGTGGAGGCTCCAGAAGGCAGGGACTGGGACCTGTGGGGGCAACGTAAGGAAACCTGAGCTCCCGCCACTGGGCGTGACCACACGGAGAGCTCACGGCTCACACGCTGCAGGAAGAATCCCTGTATTTGGTCGAGACCGGACTGAAAGTCTTTCTTTTAATTCAATTTATTTAATTTAAAATAAATTAATTTAATTTTCAATATTTGTTGGACACCTATTACGTGAATGCTAGGAACAAGGGAAATGGACACAGAGAAGACCCACCAAGCACCCCTGGGGGAGCCTGCAGATGACTGTTCAGATCGCTTCTGACCCTTAGATCCCAAGAAATAATAATAAATTAAGAGGACAGTCCAATTTGTTTTAATAAGTAACCCTTCGTCCAAAAAGATACATTTCTGTGGCTCTATTGACACATGACCCCTGAGTGTCAATGCCAAAAAAAGCAGGCCAGCTAAACCAATTGAGTGTATACTTGGGTTCTTGCAACAGTTGCCAAATGGACTGGCAATGCCTAACGGGAAAAGGGGCTATGTTCTAATAATGACAACAAAACAAGACACCTCGCTTTTTTTGGAGATACTTGCAAGCCTTGAAAATGGCTTATCTGAGAGCCAGCACTTTGCAAGTTCAAGGGCATACCTTGGAGACCACAGCAGTGGAAACCACAGCAGACAATGTCTTTGCTCGTGGCCTGCGAGGAACGTGTGGAGAGGTGAAAAGCACCGGGGCTGTGGGAATGAGGGAGCCCGGGTCTCCTCTCCCACTGGCTGTGCGCTAAGTACTGTGCTCCTGAACTTGGAAGCAGGGACCTACTTAGTGTGCGTGTACAGCTCAACGACGACCCCTCAAGAAGGTCAAGTGACTTCCCCAGATGCATTATTTATTTAACTCTTCAACAAATGCTGAGAGAGCACCTACTATCACCAGGCACTGAAGTGAATCATAGAGTCCCTGCCCTCAGTGGAGCTGCCCTCCCAGCGGCGACACCAGGAGGCAGGGGAGCAAGTCCCCCACCCACTCTATTTAACACAGAAGGCAGCCGGTGTCTTCCCCGCGAAGGTTTGCCTCCTATCAGCCTCCACATCATGTCCACAAGGAAAGCATACTAGGCAAGAGAAAAGAGTCTGCCCATTAGGTAAAGCGGAATTCCATGGATAATTCCAGAAGTTCTTCTGAACCTCATCCTAGCCACTCAGCTCAAGTAAAGAGGGAAATCAAGTCTCTCACTCTGCAACTCCAAAGAAAATCAAGCATTACATGTTAAGAAAACAAAACAAAACAAAACAGAAACCCCCAAACTATCGATACTATTTCTAAAATAATCCTCTTTTCGGGTCTGGGTGCCCACGGACGGCAGTGCAGCTCAGCACTTGCCTGAGAAAGGGCAGCCCTGTGTGGTGAGACAGAGCAATTGCAATGCTGTACGTTGCCCAGATGCCTGGTTAACTTCTAACAAGTGAGTTTCCTGGCCTCTGTTCTAGAAACTGCTACCGTATTTAATAGTCAAGGAAGAGGAGCAGACACCAGGGAACAGACTATCCTGAGTTTTGAAACAAGAGCAACTACTGTCACTACAAACACACGTTAGGAGCAGCCACCAATTACTGAGTGTCCGGGATGTGCTATTCTATGTGTCCAGGGCCTAAATCACTGTCTGATTTGGTCATACGTAGCTACTGTCATCGCATTGTACACGTGAGGAAGTTGAGGCTCGGAGGAGTTAATGACTTGCTGAAAGGTCTCACAGCTAATAACTGAGGATCCCTAGAGTTCCCTGGAACCCAGGTGGGCCTCACCAGAAGCAGGAGGCCTAACCCTTCCTCCACTCTTTCCTTTCATGACACAGGATAAAGTGTCGTGTGCAGGCTCCATGGAGCCCTCCCTGGCTGTGCTGCAGGCACCCTGCAAGCATGATCTCTACTCTGCACAACACTCAGAGTGAATCTCATCCCAACTTCCCAGGCGTAGAAGCTGCGGCTCTGAGAGGCCAAGCGGCTCACCCACGATGACAGCTGGCGAGGAGCAGGGTCAGGACTCACCCCTGTCCTGCTGCTCCAGGCAGAGCTGTTCATTCCGCTACTTCGTGCAGCCGCAACAGAGACTCGAAAGCGGGCTCAAGCTCTAAACCCGAGAGAAGCAAGGCCGATGGGCAGAGACAGGCAGAGGGGGACGCAGATGTGGGCCCAGCTGGAACAGGCCACCAGGGTGTCCAGAGCAACCCCACGACGCAGAGACACCAACAGAGGAAGCCCGACTCCTGACACGACAGCCTCCCAAGGCCAAGTCCGAGAGCTCCGGCAGCTCTCGGGGTTCAGAGGGGCCTTTCCCTGGAGACGCCGCCCTCTGCACCACTGCGGCCCTCCTCCTCTGCACAGCGCTGCCCACCAGCCCTCACTAGCCCTCTGTTATGACGCCCGCCCCACCGTGTGACGCTGTCTGCCTGCCCCGAGCTCATGGCCTGCCGCTAAGTACAAACTGTTCATTGTTCTCCACTGTACCTAGAGGATCCACATGAAATTGACAGTGATCGAAATGTTCTGTTTGCCGGTGCGGGAAAAACCCGAATGAAAGATGCAGAACAGCCCAGCCCGCCGCCTGCCTCACCTGCCACCACGCGACGCTCTAGTGCTCCATCGCCCGCCCTCAGCCCCGGCCGCGTGAAACCCCCCAGAGCTCCCCCTGACCAGCCTGCCGTTTTCAGTCCTCTGTGCTTTTTCAGACGCTGTTTGCTCTGCGTGGCAGGCTTTTCCACGCACTCCAACAAAGTCTGCGACTGGTTTTTATTACTGGGCTCCTTCTTAGTCTGAGTTCCACGGAGGCAGGACTGATCTCGCGCTCTGTCTTCCCAGTACTAAGCCCACTGCATAAGGCACAGCAGGTGTTCAATAAGTATTTAACGAATGAATGAAAGAATAAACTCGATGTAGCTGGGCCACCACATCAAAATAATTCAGTTGTGGGAGGAGGGTAGAGTCAAAAGCGTCCAGTTCTGTGGCTGGACAGCGTGATGGCGGCACAGCAATGTGAATGTACTTCAAGCCTCTGAACCGTACACTTAAAGTGATTAAAGTGGTCAGTTTTATGTTCCATATATTTTACCCCAATTTTATAAACTAAATAATTATTTTTGAAGAACAGGGTCCATGCTCTGCACTCTCTCAGCTCACCAGAGTGGCCTGCTCCCAGCAGTGAGGCAGGGCTGAGGGGCAAGGAAGGTGTGCTGTCCCCGCCAGAGCTGCAGCTCCCGCCCCAGGACCTTCAGCAGGGAGCGTCTCCCACCTGCACACCATGTGGATCGATTTCACAACGACGGGCAAAATCAAATCATTCCAGCATCTAACTTAGGCTGTGAGCTCCTTAAAGAGATGGACTGACCTCCCCCAATGCCCAGAGCCCCATGCAGAGTCCTGCACCCAGGAAGCGTTCGATCAAGAAGGACAGCAGCTGCCAGACATAGAGCAGAGACAGTGTATCAAGTTCCCTGGACGCCATTGTTGCTGTTTCCCAATAAGGAGAATCAAATCCAAGACTGATGCTGCCTCCGTGCTGAATGACCCGGCAAATGAACGACGCACTGACTGAATGACTTCAGTGAGAAATGGACAGGGGCAGGCAGCAGGGCCAGAGGGGTTTACAAAGCTGCACTGCACATCTTACATGGAAGCCCACGTCCTGGGAACCGAGTCTTAAAATCACATCAGTCTGACTATTCTTATATAATACATCAATATTTTCCAATAATTCATTGCCTCTGTTTTGATAAATTGCATCTTAAAGGGAAAATCAACAGTAGAGGGAGAAGGAGATGGGGAAAGGAGAGAGAGACAGAGACAGAGCTCAGAATACAATTACCAGTTCAGACATCAAGGAATGGATAGGTCAATGCAAGAGCCTATTAGCTTCGGGCCCAGGAGGAGAACTGTGAAAAGAGAACGGACTTAGAAATCATATTTAAAAGAAGATTCCAGATTAATTAACAAATAAAAGAAATTTTTGAGAAAATAAAACTATCTCACCTAAAAAAGTTATCTCAAATAATAAAAGAGCTGCTAACTTAAATCTTGAGTGAAGATAAGATATGTAGAACTGGGACTTCCCTGGTAGCACAGTGGTTAAGAATCCGCGGGCCAATGCAGGGGACACAGGTTTGATGCCTGGTCCCGGAAGATCCCACATGCCGCGGAGGAACTAAGCCCGTGCCCCACAACTACTGACCCTGCGCTCTAGAGCCCATGAGCCACAACTACTGCGCCCGTGTGCTGCAACTACTGAAGCCCGTGCGCCTAGACCCCGTGCTCTGCAACAAGAGAAGCCACTGCAATGAGAAGCCCGTGCACCGCAACAAAGAGTAGCCCCCGCTCGCAGCAACTAGAGAAAGCCCAGGTGTAGCAACTAAGACCCAATGCAGCCAAAACAAGATATGTAGAACTGAGAAAGAGTAAAATCACTGTGTCTTTCATCAAGTATGTGAGACAAGTGGGGAAAAGCAGACACCAGCAGGCAGCTCCCAGCAGCCCAGGGTTCTTCTAGGCAGTGGGGACACAAGATGCACAAGCCTCCCTTCTCAGTCCTGACTCATTTCTCATTAAGTTTTACAATCAAACTTCACAAAAGTAACTTCACTTGCTGCTTCCTTCATCCCACTGACTCGGCAACCCTTCCCAGGCTGGCTTCTTCCCACATTCGCTACGGAAACCTCTCCGTCACTTCCTGAAGTTGTCCACAGTGCCCGTATTGCCAAATTCAGGGGATATTTTCCACATTCTTCCTACCAGACCTCCTTGCTATCAGTTGTTTCACCTGTTTTGATGACCCTTGGTTTCTGTGACCCACCCTTCCTCCTGCTGCCTCTTCATTGTCTTCCGTGAACAGCCAGCCACCTCCTCATCCTTAGGACACTGCTGGTGCAGAACCTGGCACGGCCCAGCTCTTCCCCGCCAGGGGTGAGTGGTGGCCACAACAGCTCGGCACCCTTCCCTCCACTTGCGCTCACTGCCGGGTCTCCACCGCTGGCTCAGACCTGTCCCCTGAGCCCTGGACTCGTTCGGACAACACCCTTCTGTGCTCCAGGCACAGGGGCCAGGCCTCAGCGTGTCCAGGTGCAACTCCTGTGCTTAACACGCTTCCCAAGCCCCTCCCCACTCAGCCAGGAGCTGGCATCACCCCCGCTCAACAGCTGGAGCGAGAGCCGCTTGTGCTTAATCTCCAGCTACAACACTTGCTACTCAAGCTTATGTGAATCCAAAAGCCACACTGCATCTCCACACTGTCTCCACTTGAGACAAAAATGCAGACCGCGGAACCAACCAAACACAAGTACTGGCCGTCAGCTGCCTTTATTTTCACAAGGATACCAGGTCACCCAAGACAGAGTCATCTAAGTGACAGTTCCTCATCTTAAAAACGAAACTTACACTCAGGTTCAGGGGATGGATATGCCAAATTTACGTCAATGGCAATGACACACCCACGTACAGCAGTCCCCACCCCCATTTATCCGTTGTTTCAATTACCCGTGGTCAGCCTCAGTCCAAAAATATTAAATGGAAAATTCGAGAAATAAACAGTTCCTAAGCTTTCAATCGAATGCTGTTCTGAGGAGCACGACGACATCTCCCACACCCCACTCCGCCCACCACGGACATCATCCCTTTGTCCACTGCATCTTGCCCGTTAGTTACTTAGCAGCCGTCCTGGGTGTCAGACGCACCACCGCTATGGCAGTGCTCGTGTTCAAGTGACCCTTGTTTTACTTAATAATGACCCCAAAGTGCAGGAGTGGTGATGTTGGCAGTTCAGACACACCAGAGAGAAGCCGTAAAGTGCTTCCTTTAAGTAAAAAGGTGAAAGTTCTCTGTTTATAAATAAATCATATGCTGAGGTTGCTAAGATCTACAGTAAGACTGAATCTTGTAGCCATGAAATCGTGAAGAAGGAGAAAAGAATTAGCCCCAAAAATCATTTTCCATGTTTTTGATAATAGCCATCCTAGTGGGTGTGAGGTGGCACCTCGCCGTGGGGTTGCTTTCATTGTTTTTTTTACTAATTTATTTATTTATTTTATGTTTTATTTTTGGCTGTGTTGGTTCTTCGTTGCTGCGCGTGGGCTTTCTCTAGTTGTGGCGAGCAGGGGCTACTCTTTGTTGTGGTGCACAGGCTTCCTGTGGCGGTGGCTTCTCTTGTTGCAGAGCATGGGCTCTAGGTGCACGGGCTTCAGCAGTTGTGGCGCACGGGCTTCAGTAGTTGTGGCGCACGGGCTCAGTAGTTGTGGGTCGCGGGCTCTAGAGCGCAGGCTCAGTGGTTGTGGCGCACGGGCTTAGGTGCTCCTTGGCATGCGGGATCTTCCCGGACCAGGGCTCAAACCCTTGTCCACTGCATTGGCGGGCAGATTCTTAACCACTGCACCACCAGGGAAGTCCCTCTCGCCGTGGTTTTGATTTGCACTCAATAACTATTTCTGATTACAAGTCTCATCAATATTCACCTTAAAACACTAACAAGTAATGTTATTTTTACTTACTTAAAAATGAATGAGTTTTCCCAGGTTCTGCAGGGACATGCAGCTCAGGGCCCATGCCTCACACCGCCTTGCCCTCATTCTTATTTTTCTTTTTTTGCGGTACACGGGCCTCTCACCGCGTGGCCTCTCCCATTGCGGAGCACAGGCTCCGGACGCGCAGGCGCAGCGGCCATGGCTCACGGGCCCAGCCGCTCCGCGGCATGTGGGATCTTCCCAGACCGGGACACGAACCTATGTCGCCCGCATTGGCAGGCGGACTCTCAACCACTGCGCCACCAGGGAAGCCCCTGCCCTCATTCTTTGCTGGCTCACCTGCCCATCTCCTCCGGGGACTGTGGGCATCAGTGTCTCCAGTGTCTGGCAGTTCATCCAACAGGTGTTGATCAAAAGCCTCTTTTTAATGTTCCAGGCACCATTCAAGACACTTGGGGCACAGCAGCAAACTAAACCTCGTCCTCACCCTGGTAAAACTTACATTCTGGTGAAGGAGACCCATGATGAAATGTTCCAACATAACAGGTAGAGTCCAGGGCTCTGAAGAAAAAGCATGCGGGGGCAGAGGGTACAGCAGGAGAGAGACACACCCGTGGGCCGGCTGGCCTGGGCCCAGGCCGGGCCCTCCACACACTTTCCCCTCGGGCAGCACCTCCTCTCCTGGTCCTCAATCCATTTGTCCCGGCTTTATAGGGAGGACCAGACATGAGAGCAAGAAACGCCACACAGAGGAACACACACTCCACTCTGAAGGCAGTGAGGAACCATCAGGGAGCCCTCGTAACTCTTAGCAGCAGCAGCTGCTCCTGCATCATCTCCAGGGGCCCCTGGTCTGTGGTGAACAGCACCGCCCATGCTGGCAAAGGAGTGCTAAGATCAGCACTTGGGAAACCTTTTCAGCAGAGGAACAAAAGGAGCAGCAAAGAACATAATTCTGGAAATATATGGGAACAAAGCAACAAAGGAAACGACCCCAACAGATTTGAAAACAAAAATGGCTCAAATATTTTACATAACTTTTTACCAAGCTTTTTCTTGAAATCAGTGAAGTTACTATATGAATTCTCTTTGATGTTTTAACAAATAGAAGCCCTATCAGAATGCTGTGATTTTTTTCTTTTTTACTGTAGTGTAGTTGACGTACAACACTCTATTAGTTTCAGGTGTACCATATAGTGAGTCAACGTTGATAACATTATGAACTGGTCACCAGGATGAGACTGGTAACCGTGTGTCAGCACACAGAGTTATTGCAATATTACTGACTACCGTCCCCATGTCATACATTACATCCTCATGACTTATTTATTTTATAGCTTCAAGTTTCTACCTCTTAAACCCCTTCACCTATTCTCCCCACTCCCCTCCCCCCTCCCCCCTCTGGTAACCACCTGTTTCTTCTCTGTATCTAGGAGTCTGTTCTGTTTGCTCGCTTGTTTTCTTTTTTAGATTTCACATATAAGTGAAATCATATGTTATTTGTCCTTTGGCAGTGGGGCAGGGACAGCAGGAGTTGCACTGTGACTGTCCTCTACTTCACACGTATAAGAGCCATCGTCTTTCATTTTTGTTGGATGTCATGCTAGGCGCTCTATGTATCATCCTGTCACTCTACGAAAGGAGACCTCGTTACGCCTGTTCTCTAGATGAGGAAACTGAGTTCACAGAAGCAAAATAACCTACCTAAAGCCACTCAGCTAATAAACAGAATAGCCCTGGCAGGAAGCCGGGCATGTCTGGCTCCAAGTCCACACTCTCTGTTCTCTGACCCACTGAAATCTTTGCGGACCATCTGACACGTGCCAGGGGGTGTGGGAAAATGGTAGGAAAAATCTTCGCCCTCAGGAACTCAAAATCCAATCACGGAAACCTACAGACAGCAAACTTTGATGCACAGCAGAATGAGTTGCAGAGGCTCCAGGAACACACCACAGAGTGTGGGTTACAGAGGCTCCAGGAACACTCCACAGAGTGTGGGTTACAGAGGCTCCAGGAACACTCCACAGAGTGTGGGTTACAGAGGCTCCAGGAACACACCACAGAGTGTGGGTTACAGAGGCTCCAGGAACACACCACAGAGTGTGGGTTACAGAGGCTCCAGGAACACTCCACAGAGTGTGGGTTACAGAGGCTCCAGGAACACACCACAGAGTGTGGGGAAAGAGCCCTGGGAAGAACCTGGTAACAGGCCGAGGCCTTGGAAAAGTAGACTCAGCAGGAATCTTTGGAGGAAGCAGGGGTACACGGGCTGGTTTACAGCCCAACATCCATTCATTCCTCTTCTGAAAATGAAGCCCCCATTTTCCTTGGAGAATCATCCAGCCCCGGAGCTGAATGCACGTGCCCTGCTGGGAAGGACCCATCCCCAGCGAGGCCCACGTCAGCCTCCGCTAATCTGGGGCACGTGACTGGGTGCTGGGGAGGCAGGTACAAGATTTCTCGTCCAACAAAGCAAAGTGCACGTTCTTTCCCTCATCTTGACACAGGCCCAGCGTGAGGTCGGCCACGTTTCTGCCTCATAGAAGCAAATAATGGTGCCAATTTGCAGGAAACAGAAGAGAGTTAAGAGATGAAGGCTGAACTTGAAAATAAAGCTACACCAATGCTTTTCCATGCAATGAGCCGATTAATTACCCCTTGAGAAAACCAGTTAGAGCTGGGTTTCTGCCATCAACAGCATCAAGAATCCTCCAGAAATCCGGACTCAGAATGAGTACACGGCCACTGGAGAAGACAGCTGCAGACAGAGCAGGACCAGTGGGAGCAAACCCCTCCTGGGCACACAAGGTACACACACACACACACACACACCACACACCACACACACACACCACACACACACCACACACACACACACCACACACACACACACCACACACACACACACACACCACACACACCACACACACACACACCACACACACCACACACACCACACACCACACACACACACCACACACACCACACACACCACACACACCCACACCACACACACCACACACACCACACACACACACACACACCACACACACCACACACACACACACCACATACACACACACCACACACACCACACACACCACACACACACACACCACACACACACACACCACACACACACACCACACACACACACACACACACAAGGGAGCATGCACACTGCCTCCCTACACCCCCTAAAGGACAAGCTGTCCTGACCGGTGCGCATCTGCAGCATGGACTGGACGGCCGTACTGGCAGGTGAGTCACACTGCATCCTTCTACCCTTTGTGTGTGTGTCTGTTGCCACCAGGATCACAGCTGGGAGAGTGGAACACATAAGGGTCCACCCTACAGACCCAGGCATTTGTTTCCCACCCCCTCCACAGAGCTGGGGCCAGACGGAGCTGTAAGATTTAGAATCAGGAGCGGGGAAAGCACAGAAAGGATGGGAGCCCAAATGAGGCCTCCAGCTAACCAAGCTTTGGGCCCCAAACCTGTCTGCACCAGAGTTCAATCCTGTGGCTTACGGGGTCTTCCCACTGGTGGGCTCCTTAAGCCCCGTCTGGGCTTTGTGCTTACACAGGCTGCTCAGGACCTCAGGCGGGGAGGGAGACGTGAGTCACAGGTCATCGGGGCCTCGGGGCCTCTGGCTACACAATCAAAATGCCCTCCTCAGTCTTTACATTCTCACACAGAAATATCACAGGAACAAATAAAATTGTATCACTAAGAGTAGACATAGGGCTTCCCTGGTGGCGCAGTGGTTGAGAATCCGCCTGCTGATGCAGGGGACACGGGTTCGTGACCCGGTCCGGGAAGATCCCACATGCCGCGGAGCGGCTGGGCCCGTGAGCCATGGCCGCTGCGCCTGCGCGCCCGGAGCCTGTGCTCCGCAACGGGAGAGGCCATGACAGTGAGAGGCCCTCGTACCACCAAAAAAAAACAAAAACAAAAAAAAAGCAAAAAAAGAGTAGACATAAATAGATAGGTGGTAGTATATATAGGAGAGGGAAAATACTCTTTTAAAAGAATAAAGAAAAATTACTAAATAAAGACTGTAACATTACTCATTTATTCATCCATCCATTGAAAACACTGGATTTTTACCATATACATACATACATACATACATACATAAATATATATATGAAATTAAGTAGGCAACTGCTGAAGATTAATTCCTCTGGAGGAATAGATCTAAAATCCTTTACTTATAAGTCGTTGAAGGTGATTGTGATTATCTATGCTTACAGCTGTGTCCTGTTAAATAGTTTAAGTTATTAATTGAGACAACCAAAGACAGCCAGACATAAAAGTAACCCCCAGAGTCACAGCACATAAAAGCGCTGAGGTCCTCACCAGGAAGGCTCTCCCACCCCCTCATGATGTCCCTCACACAAACTCGTGACCCTGGCGATGCCTGGAAGTGCGTCTGGGGGGACTGAGGGATCCCAGGGGCTGCAGGCGCATGCTGGGACATCACCTGTGCTGTGTCCTGGTGCAGGAAGCAATATCTAAGTGAGATTTTGGTGTGGAGTACGACCACACCAAACCAAGACACTCCGTGCCAAGGATCAAAGATGCGGAACATAAAGCCTCTGTCTTCAAGAGGAGCCGGGTTTAGTCGGGAGGACAGAAAATTAACAAAAATGACAACTGCTGCAGGCGCCATATGGAAAAGGCTCAGATCCAGACTTAGAGAAAGGCTGAGTGACTATCTGAAGGGCAAGTGAACAAATAATGGGAACTCAATGCAGTAACTGCTGTGGGAGAAACAAAGGAAGAAGTGTTTCCTTGTTCAGGAATGGAAGGGCAAGTTGAGGAAGTGACATTGGGCTGGGCCTGGAAGCATGAGTCCATCCGAAAAATTGCAAAACACAGCAGAGCATTCTGAGATGAGAGGATTCCATGAAGAAGAGAGGAAAAGACAGCCACAAGAGATAATGCTGGGCTTCCCCGGTGGCGCAGTGGCTGCGAGTCCGCCTGCCGATGCGGGGGACACGGGTTCGCGCCCCGGTCCGGGAGGATCCCATATGCCGCGGAGCGGCTGGGCCCGTGAGCCATGGCCGCTGAGCCTGCGCGTCCGGAGCCTGTGCTCCGCAACGGGAGAGGCCACGGCAGTGAGAGGCCCGCAAAAAAAAAAAAAAAAAAGAGATAATGCTGAGAGACCAGAATCATATCAGCTTGAAAAAAGACCTTTGATGTCAGTTTGAACTATCTCTGGCAGACAATGGAAGGAGATTTAAGAAAGGAATAGGCTAATCAGATTTTAGTTTTATAAGAGATACAATAATAGTAACAGCAGTTGACATTTTCTGGGCACTTAGCTAAATGCTTAGCACTGTGCTAACTGTTTTCCATGAGTTTAGGACGTCTCCAGCCTATGGTAAGCATGCAACAAAGTGAGCTCCTACTATTGTTACAGCCAATCCCCTTAAAAAACCTACGAGGAAAGTACTATCATTCCCAATTCTACAGACAACTAAACTGAGATTAACATTACAGTCCAAGGTCAACAGCTACAAAGTAGTTGGGTCCAACAATCTGACTGCAGAAACTGCCTCCAAACCACTATGCCTGCTGGAAGCGGGTCAGAGAACGGACCAGAGGGGAGAACCTAAAGCCAGGGCGGGGGCCGTTAAAAGGCTCACAACTGTTAGAGCCAAAGATCATGGGGCCCTAATGTGTGAGAGAGCAGACAGGGACACACTGAGAAGTCACTTCCCACCCTGGACAAGCAAGGATAATGGGACATTCTATGGAGTCTGAAGTCTTATTATATTTACACCATCAACTAATCGATGAGACTTTTGATTAATACTTTACAATTAACTGCAAGAAGGGAGGGAAGTGGGAGGAAACAGAACCACGAACTAGAACGCTTGGGTTAAAGCCATCTCCTGTTTAGGCCTCTCCCTGTCTCATAAAAATCAGTGATTAAAATGTCTTAGAGCACAGACCTTCCGGTCTTCCACTCACCTGCAGTAGGCAACCTGCCTGTCTGCAAGCATTTGCTCACCCTGGTCCAGGGTGTGTCTGTAGATCAGGGCTTAAACTCAGCTATCTACTTGCTGAGAATATACACCAGGAAAATATGTTTGAATGAGGCAGAAGAATATATGGTGGGCCAGAAGACAGAACATGCTTCAAACCCTGGCTCTGTCACTTACTTATGTGAAATTGGTAAGGGGCTCAGCATCTCTGAGCCTCTGAGGTAACAGCATCTGTGAAATGGAGTTATGGGGAGCATTAGATAAAATGGCAAATACGAAGCACCTAGCACAGCAGATGACGTGGTAGGAGCCCAGTAAATGCAGCCCGCTGTTATAATTATTATTCAAAAGTCGTGAGTGGGGGTGAGGTGCAACAGCGGGCAAGACAAGAGAAGGGGAGACAATGTTTAGCTCAGGGATTTTTAAAATTGAGGTGTAATTCACATGCCACACAATTCACCCTTCAAAAGTGCTGTACAAAAAAACAAAAAGTGCTGTACAATTCAGGGGCTTTTAGTGTATTCACAGAATTGTGCAACCAGCACCACTATCTAATTTCAGGGTATTGTCACCACCCCCAAAAGAAATCCTGTACCCAGTAAGCAGTCACTCCAAATTGCCTCTGCCAAGCCCCTGACAGCCACAAATCCGCTGTCTCTAAGGATTTGGCTAGTCTGGATATTTCCTATAAATGAAATCATACAACATGTGACCTCTTGTGACTAGCTTCTTTTCACTTAGCAAATATTTTCAAGATCCTTCGTGCCACAGCATGCATCAGAAATTCATTTCTCTTACGGCTGAGTAATATTCCATCGCATGGATACCCAACAGTTCGGTTCTCTGCTTATCAGCTGATGGACATTTTGGGTTGTCTCCACTATTCAGCTATCATGAATAATGCCGCTATGAACATTTGTGGACAAGTCTCCGTGCAGATGCATGTTTCCAATTGTCCTGGGCATATACCTTGGGGTGGAACTGCTGGGTCATATGATAACTTTATGTTTGGTTTTTTGAGGAACTGCCAAACTGTTTTCCAATGCAGCTAGGGGTTGTTTTTGACTGTCATCTAAAGTCGGTGACATTTTAAAATCCCTTTAGGATTCAACAGAAGAAGAAAAACGTGGCAATAGTAGTTCTGGTGCTGCCTGGTTTCAATCATCAAATCTCAGAGTCCACCAAACACAATTAATTTCCAGCAGATAGCCACTTTCCACATGTCTATGGAAAAACAGCACACACAGCTAGCAGGAGAATCAGCCAACAAAAGAGTGCCAAAGAAAATTTATCCAGTAGTTTCCAAAATAACTGGGTTTTGAATTATGAATTTCTATCATGCTGAGAGTAAGGGATTTTCTTCCTTGAGGGAAAAAAGGGAGCAAACAGAAATTGCCACCGGAGTTGTCACGAGTGGTTTTAGGCTTATAAAGCATAATTAATTCATTTCTTACACAATTAAGCGAGCAATGCTGCTGCTCAACTTAAATGCCTGGCTAGCCTCTGAAGGTAAGTTGGTTCCAGCACAGCTCTTACTTTAAATCCATCACCCAAACAGAAGAAACTGATGTTAAAGAGATTAGAAAATTTAAGGTTCGCATCTCCAAAGTAAATTCCACTTGCTGGTAAGACAAATTCTAAGAAACAGAGAGGTAACTGGAGTCTTAAATACATGCAGACAATAGTTGAAGATCTATATGTGAAAAAACAGAATCAAACGACTTCCCTGGATTCTAATCATGACACTGCCATTAAACAACTGAATGAACTTAAACAAATATTTAAATCATTGGACTTCGGCCTTTTTGTGAGAATATACTTTGCGATAGTGTGAAACCATGCTACTATTAACTCCTGGAATGTATTGATGATTCTTCATTTGCACAACAAACCTATACTACAGATGGGAAATAATAAGTGAAAGGCATTTAGTACTATTGTTGGCGCATGGGAGGCATTCAATAAACTAACACTATTATACTAAATACACACTTCAATGAAGCAGTGAGTACCTACGCCAAACTCTGTTGGGCTACGCTCTGGAGGCACATGCACAAAAGTCATTCCTTGCTCTTAAGAAGCTGGAAGCCTGGTGGGGGAGGCAGGAAAGGAGGCGATTACAACTCAGTGTGAGCTGAGTGATTCCGAAAATAAAAATGCAGGGTGCCACCGAACACAACAGCGGGATGAATGGCGAGGAAACAAAGTCAAAGACGACTCCTCTGAGCGCAGCAAGGTGGTTCTAATCAATTTTACGGAGAATAATTAACATGCAATAAAATGCTGCCACATTAAGTAGACAGAACAACAGCTTTAACAAATGAATTTACCGGTGTAACCACCAGCAGGATTAACACGTAGCGCATTTCCACGTCTCCTCAAAGTTCTCGTCTCCTCCCCGCCGATGCCAGTGTCCGTCCCACAGCCCTCAACAACCAAAGACCCGCGTCCTGTCATTACAGCTTCGTTTGACACATCTCAGAATTCCTTAATCATACAGTGTGCATTCTTGTGTCTGGCTTCATCAGCAGAGGGTTTCTGAGATTCATCTGTCTTGTTGGGCCTCTCAGTAGTTTATACCTTTTATAGTCAAGTGATAGTCCATTGTACAGATATGTCAGAGTTTGTTCATTCATTTACCCAGTTGTGTTTTTTCCAGCTTGGGGCTATTATGAATAAAGCTGCTCTGAACACAGTCAAGTCTCTGTGCAGACCTATGTTTTCAGTTTTCGAGGGTAAATACCTAGAAGTAGAACTGCCGAGTCCTAAAGGTGACTTTGTAAGAAATGGCTAAATCGTTCTCCAAAGTACTCGTACTAGCTTACATTCTCGTTAACGATGGAGGAGAGTTCCAGCTCCCCTACATCCTCACCGACACTGGGAATAATCCATTTTCTTAATTTCAGCCATCTAATAGGTGTATAATGGTATCTCATCATGGTTCTAGCTTGCATTTCCCTACTGACAAATGACACTGAGCTTTCCGTGTGCTTATCTGCCATCCATGTATCTTCTTTGATGAATTAGCGGGTTAGTCTCTTGCCTATCTTAAACTCAGGTTCTTTGTCTCCTTACTGTTGAGTTGTAAAAGTGTTTAAATATATCCTAGATACAGGCGCTTTAACAGACGTTATGTCTTGCAAATACTTACCCCAAGGCTAAAGCTTATGTTTCCATTTCCATAAAAGTGACTTTTGAAGAATATGAGTTTTTGATTTTCACAAAGTCTAATTTATAATTTTGTCCTTTATATTTCATGCTTTGTGTCCTAAGAAATTTTCGCACACCCCAAGATTTTCTCCAGTGTTTTCTTCGATGAACTTTACCACTTTACCATTTATATTCCAGGTCCATGGTCCATTTCGATTTAATTTTTATGCATGTGTGGGGGAAGTTACTTTTTGGCTTACTGATAACTAATTGTTCCAGCATCATTTGCTGAAAAAGTTTATCCTTTCCCCCTTTCAGTTACCTTGGCACATTGATCCAAAATCAGCTGAATGTACATATATATATATATATATATAGGTCTGTTGCTAGACTCATTTCACTCCCATTAATCTATATGCATTTATCCTTATGCCAACACCACACTGTCTTGATTATTGCAGCTTTGTTGTCTGGGGTGTGTCAGGTCCAACACACTTCCACATAAATTTCAGAATCCAGTTATCAATTTCTTCGTAAAATGAGCCTGCTGGATCTTATTCTAAAGATCAATTTGGAAAGAACTGTCATCTTAATACTAGGTATTACTACCCACGAATACGCACAGCTCAATATCTTTCTATTTGTGTTTTTCTGAAAGAAAATAAATCTTACAATTTTCAACGTGCGGTTCTTACACATCTTTTCTTAAATACATTCCTAGGTATATGATGTTTTTGTTGTTTTTGTAAATGGTATGGTATTTTAAATTTCATTTTCTGAATGCCTAATAATATATAGAAATAAAATTTATTTCTGTATATTGACTTTGTATCCTATTACCCTGTTAAATTAAATATTCTACCTTCTATAAATTCCTTAGGATTTTCTGTGTACGTAAAAATATTTCAGGGCAATAAAGAGTTTTATTTCCTCATTTCCAGTCTATGGACTTCTAGTTCTTCTTCACTCTTTATGGCACAGCTGGACTTTTCAGTACAATGCTAGATAAAAGCAGTTAGAATACGCATTCCTGCCTCCTTACCAACCTGAGGAGGAAAGCATTCACCATTTTGTATCACATTAAGGACAGATTTTTCTGTGGATGCTTATTAGCAAATTGAAAAAGAGTCCATCACTTTTAACAGCCAGCCTACTGGGTGTTTTTGTATCATAAATGTGTGATTTTTATAAATGTTCTTTTAATATTTCTATTGATATGATCATGGTTTTTATTCTTTATTGTTAATATACTGAATTAAACTAATTGGACTTTGGATATGTAACTAACCTTGCATTCTTAGAATAAAGCCCACCAGGTCATGATTACCTATTTTATATATTGCTGGATTTTTTTTAGTAAGTATATCACTGGATTCTAATTGCTAATAATTTTAAGAGTTCTGTATGTGTGTTCATGAAGGGTATTAGCCTGCAGTTTTCTTGTAATGTCTTTGTCTGATTTGGGTAACAGGATAATGCTTTCTCATAAAGTAAATTGGGAAGTGTTCCCTCTCTAATTTTCTGAGACAGTTTTTGGAAAAATTGCTATTTCTTCTTCATTACAATGTGATAAAATTGACCAGTGATGATGCCTGGCCAACATTTTCTTTGGGGGAATATTTTAAAACAACGAATTGACTTTCTTTAATAGGCAGAGCCTATTTAAGTATTCTATTTTATCTTGAACAATTTTGGTCGTGTGTCTTTCAAGAAATTTTTCCATTTCATGTAAATTATCAAATTCAGTCACATGAAGATATACATTAAAATCCTTTATTATCCTAGTAATGTCTGTAGGGAAAAGTGATGTCCTCCTCTCATTCCCGATACTGATAATTTATGTCCTATTTCTTGATCAGTCTGGCTAGAGGTTTATGCATTTTATTGATCTTTTCAAAGACCAGGCTCTTGGTTTCATTGGTTTTTCTCTATTGTTTGTCTTTAATTTCACTGATTTCTAGTCTTTATTTTCTCCCTTCTCGTTACTTTGGCTTTAATTCATTCTTCTTTTCTTCTCTTTTAGTTTCTTCAGATAGAGTATAGTTCATTAACCAAACAATTTTCCTTTCCTAATGGGGGCTACAAGTTTCCCTCAAGGCAATCCTTTAGGTGCATCCAGAAATTATGATATACTGTGTTTTTATTTTTACTCAATTCACAATGTTTTCAAATTGCCCTTGTAATTTCTTCATGTAACTCAGGGGTTATTTAGAAATGTGTTACTTAATTTCCAAATGTTGGGGTTAATCAAGACATCTTATTTTATTTATTTCTAATTTAACTTTGTTGTCAGAGAACATGCTTTGTATGATTTGAATATTTTTAAATTTATTGAGGGGCTTCCCTGGTGGCGCAGTGGTTGAGAGTCTGCCTGCCAATGCAGGGGACACGGGTTCGAGCCCTAGTCTGGGAGGATCCCACATGCCACGGAGCAACTAGGCCCATGAGCCACAACTACTGAGCCTGCGCATCTGTAGCCTGTGCTCCACAACAAGAGAGGCCGCGATAGTGAGAGGCTCACGCACCGTGATGAAGAGTGGCCCCCGCTCGCCACAACTAGAGAAAGCCCTCGCACAAAAACGAAGACCCAACAGAGCCAAAAATAAATAAATTAATTTAAAAAAAAAATTTATTGAGACTTGATTTATGGCCCTGCATAAAGTCTACCTTGCTTAATGTTCAACATGTACTTGAAAAGAATGTGAATTATTTTGTTGCTGCATGGAATGAGCTATAAACATCAGCTCGATCAAGTTGGTTGCATTATTGAAGTCTTGTGTATCTTTGCTGATATTCTTTCTAGTTGATCTATCAGTTACCAAGATAGGAGTGGTAGAATCTCCAAGTTTAATTATGGATTTGTCCATTTATCATTTCAATTTTGTCAGTTCTTTGCTTCCTATATTTAGAAGCTCTTATTACGTGCCTACACGTTTAGAAATGTTACATCTTCCTAAAGAATTTACCTATTCATCTTAATGAAATGTCCCTCTTTATTCCTGATAACATTCTTGGTCTACATTGTCTTATTAATATAGTTGTCCCTGCTTTCTTATAAGTGTTTTCATGGTATATCTCCTGCAATCCTTTCATATTTACTCTGTTTTTATATTTTAAATGAATTTTCTGTAAAAAGCACATAGCTTGGTCTCTTTTTTGGGGTCCAATATGGCAGTCTCTACCATTAAACTGAAATTTTTCAACTCTTTATATTTAATGTAATTATGGATGTGGTTGGGTTTAGTTCTACCATCTTGCTATTTGTCTCATATCATTTTTGTTCCTTTTCTTTCCTTTTCCTGCTATATTTTAGGATTGAATATTTTTCTTAGGGTTCTATTTTGTCTTCATTATTGACTTAGCTATAACCCTTTGTACTGTTTAGTTTTGCTGTGTGGTTTTTCTATGGTTACAATGTGCATCCTCAACTTACCATAATCCATCTTCAAATAATATTATGTATTTGTATACACAGTGTAAGAATTTACCACCATATATTCCCATTTCTCCCTTCCACTCTATTTCTGTCATATTTTATATATGTTTTAAAACATAAAACAGATGTTTTTGTTTAAAATGTGGTTAATTTCCTTTTAAGGAAATTTTTAAATTCCTAGAAATAAGCATTTTATATTTACTGTTACATTTACCAATATTTCTACTCTTTCCAACACATTTCAAGATCTGAATCATTGATTTCTTCCACCTTAAGAACTTCCTTTAAGCACTCTTGCAGAGCAAGTCTTAAATAGAGATAAGCTCTCTCAACATTTGTCTATGCATCTTTATTTGATCTTCTTTCTTTGAGGATATTTTTGCTGGATATAAAATCCTAAGTTACTTTCTTTTGCCAAATAAAAGATAAAATTCCACTGTCTCTGGCTGCATTCTTTTCTGACAATCATTACTTAATGTCTACATTAAGTACACTACATAATGTCTACAATCATTACTTTTGTTCCGATGGAATGTATGTTTTTTCTCCAACTGCCTTAAAGATTCCTCTCAGCACAACCAGTTTACAGCAATTTGATTATGATGTGATTTTCTTTGTGTTTATCCTGTGTTTGTCAAGCTTCTTGGATCTGAGGATTTATCATTCTCATTAAGCTTGAAAACTAAAAACGACGTACTTGTTCGATCAAGGGCTCAGTGCTTCTTAAGCTAATTGTCACTCATAATCTCTGAATATTTTTCTCTCCAGGATTTTTCCCTGTTCTCTATTCCTGGAACTCCTACTGGACGTATATTGGAGCCTCTTAACTCCTCTTTCACATTTTCCATTTGTCTTATGGGGATACATTCTGGGAGGTCCCTTAAGATCTATCTTCCAATTTACTTATTCTCTCTTCAGCCTTCAGTTGCATCTAGTCCCCTCTGTGTTTTGGTTTTTTGTTGTTGTTGTTGTTGTTTTACTTCAATAGTTATGTTTTTTTAATTTTAAAATTTTCATAATATCTATTTGGTTCTTTTGCAAATCTGCCTGCTTTCATTTCATACTTGTGGTTTCATTTCTTCCAATAACATCCTGTTCATTTCAAACAGGACTATTTAAAAGTCTTTCAAATTGATACAGCCACTATGGAGAACAGTATGGAGGTTCCTTAAAAAACTAAAAATAGAACTACCATACGACCCAGCAATCTCACTACTGGGCATATACCCTGAGAAAACCATACTTCAAAAGGACACATATATCCCAATGTGCACTGCAGCACCATTTACAATAGCCAGGACATGGAAACAACCTAAATGTCCAAAGAAAAAATATTCAAAAGATGAGACAGTAACTTTGGAAGACACTGTTCTGACTGGAAACTGTAGGACTACAGACAGAAGGAACCGCATAGGAACTCTCGTTGGGAGTCCTGTTTCTCATGAGTATGAGTTAACAATTCTGAAACTGCTTTAACTGCTTTACACGTACACTGGGGCCAAACAAATCAGTAAATGGTAGTGTGGCCAGATGTTTCACTGCTGGGGAGGGAAGCTGCAGATAAACAAGAGGAAAGCTAGAACAAACTCAGTGGGGCTGGGTTAAGTCAGACATTGGTAAGAACTCTTGTTTAACTTAAATAGATGTTAACTTAAACAGCTAGAAAAATACATAAGTAATTACAGACATGTGCAGATATGTGGGTGGCTCCACACACACATTTCCTTGCTCTGTTGGCTGAGGGGGCCTAGAAGCAAGGCCATGCCAGAGGAGGTCCTCCTTACAGAGGATTCCAGATCATTTCTAGAGCGACTCCCCCAACAAGGTGGAGCTTAATTCCCACCCTCCCTGCCCCCCACTCCACCCCTAGATCATCGGCTGCACTCGGTGACTCGCTTCCAGAGAACTGAGTAGGGAGACTATCCTGGCAAACGCTACACCAGCCAGGCGATCAAGGTCAATATCAGTGACACATGCAATGAGACGGGCAAGTCAACTCTGTCTCATTATAAGAAAAAGATCAAAGGAACCTAAATTAAGGAACAGTCTACAAAATATCTGACCAGCACTCCTCAAAACTGTCAAGGTCATGCAAAACAAGGAAAGAATGAGAAATGGTCACAAACTAGAGGAGAGCTGAGGACTACATTTCATTAGGCTCCTGTCTCCCATTCTCTAGGTAAACACTGCTGACCTACCAATCTGGCTTGATGTAAAACAAAATTGCTCCTGGATTCCTGTAAGGATGCCTCCCGTTGATTTTTTTTTTCCCCTGAACATTCACTTGATATTTGACAAATTTTATTTTACACCTCTTCCAGAAAACATATCAGAATTAGTTTCCACTCACTTGTTCAATGCCCACTGTGGATACTGTTACAGAGGGTCTCTGATTCCCCAGAACAGTTCTAATTTCAAACATTGTTATCTCGTCATTTATACATTCTGTCAGATGACGGGTCTTGATATTTATTGTAAAAATACAGTCATACTTTGAGTCATTTGGATGCTGGTGACATTTTTCCTCACTGCATTTGACTCCCACTCAAGAGCTTATCCAAGAGGAAGAAGAGAAAAAAGGCAGCAGCCATGGATGGGGTGAGGCTCAGGGGACGATGGCCTCGCGTGGTGAGGGCACGCATCCCCCAAGGACACCAGCACGCAGGCCCACAGCAGTGCTCTGGGTCCAGTGGGAGTCCACACACCTATCCCAACACACCACCACCAGAGCTGGTGGGGCGGGGAGGGCACTGAGGAAAACACACTGGGGGTAAAGCCTGTGCACTCAGACAAGCCTGCTTTGCACCAGCCTGCAGTGACACCATTTATCAGCTGTATCAATTGTTAGGAAGCGTGTGCTCCAAGCCTCAGTTTCCCCATTTCAAATGGAGATGCTGACAGATTACAGGTTGTTGGCCAGATGTCAAGAGCGCATTCCGTGTGAAGCACGTAGCACCATCTTTGCTGGGTTAATTTTCCACTGCTGCCTAACAAATTCCCACAGCCTTAGCAGCTCATAGCTCCCCGGAGGAAACGACAATTTGAACACGTTTCAAAGAGAGTACCTTTTCTCCACTGCACTCCTAGGTGTTTGGAAATGTCAGAGAGCTGGTTTGTAGGGGCTGCCAGAGCACGCCAAAACACTGGCGTGTCTCGGTTCTTCCGTTCTCTATTGTTGCCATAAGAAATTCTAAATTTCACTTGTATTCTCACTTTTAAGCTAGCTTCTAGTGAGATGCAAACTGGTATCCTGAGCCGCACAGCTGAGAGAGACCCCGCTAGTGTGGGAGCAGCATTTCTTCACACACACACACACACACACACACACACACCCGTCTAGTGCTCTGGGCGCCGAGAGCTGCCCAGTAGGGTGAGCACGGATGCTGTCTTCTGGGAGAGTCTTTAAGTGAAATGGAATTACCGAGAGAGGTGAGGTGAGTAAAGGGATGAGGCTGCGTACGAGACAGAGTTGCCACTGAGTTTCAGAGTAAGAAGAGTAGGCTGAGCACGTCCTACTTCTAAGTGCCGGGCTCGGCTCTGCTCTCCACTTAACTCACAGTCATCCTACCAGACTGGTGCTACCGCTGTCCCCCTTCTATAGAGGAGAAGACAGAGGCACAGAGAGATTAAGTAACTTGCCCTAGGTGGCACAGCTAATAAGTTACGGAGCCAAACGCCATGCTCCTAACCACTGCTTCTCTGTAGCCCAATGAGATTTGTATGAATAACAAATAGAATAACAACTAATTACATTTGGTGGGACCTTACACTAAAAGTTCTCTCATATCACTTCACTCTCAAAGCTACACCAGGAGGAAAGAAAAAAGGGAAGATATTATGATTCCCCTACTGACGTTTAAAGAAACAGAGAGGTAAAGTAGTATGTCTAAAATCACAAAGCATAAGCAACAAGACCTGTACCCATACCAGCTTTAGACCCCCAAAACCCTACTCTTTCCACTCTATCAAATTTAATTCATTTAATTTAATTATTATCTGAAATGTATGCCCCCCTTGACCTCAGGATTCTGGTCTGGAACCTCAGAGCTGACGCCACCATCAGCCAATACCCACAGCTCCTCCTTCGCCTCCCTTCTCTGGTCTGCATGCTGGTGACCTGTGTGTCCGTCTGCCCCCCTCCAAGACTGCCGGCTCTCAGAGGGCCAGAAACACACCTGGTCATCTTTGTCTTCCCCTGTGGCAGCCAGTGCAGCACCTGGGAAGGCAGATGTAGATTTTGGTGTCGGGCATGCTTGCCAAGGAGAAGAAGTGATACTCCGGTTGCTTGCGTGTCTAGGGAACGATGTGGAAAGAGCCGGGAGCAGGTAACGGGTCCACGTGAAAGAGTGAATGCGGACGGGGAGCAGTGACAACCAACTAGTCCAATCAAGGCTAAACACAGATGGGCTGAGTGGAGAGCCCACTGGGCACAGAGTCTGGGTGCGAGCGTCCCCTCTGCCACCGCCCGACTGAACCTCTCCAGGGCGTCATTCAGCTCCCTCAGTCCCATTTTCCCGAAGAATAAAACAGGGCCAATCCCGCTGCTCCGGGACAACTCCGTGTAACAAAAAGCAATCCATCTTTCAATGATTAATGAGTCGTGTCAAAAGGGCACAAGAAAGCTATCACTGGCCAAAACCGTGACAAGTGGAGCAACCAGAATAATGATTTGAAGGGATCAAAACACACCAAATCAATAAAAACCCGAGACTATAATGGGACTCAAAAAAGAAGAGGGAAAACAACCCTAGTTTCTCAGCATGTGACGTTTTGAAACAGTTCCTTAATGCAAAGTTAGAAATCAAAAGGAAAAAAAGCATTTTGTTTCTGTTTTTCTAGCAGGCGTTATAATTCTGGGTAATCAAATAGCCCCAGCAGTTGAGCTATAAGTGCTACTTCACGGGAGAAGGCCACTTTATAAGTGCAGAAGACATAATAGACATAGAAAATCATTTCATAAAATTTTACTGACACTTAAATCAGGCAAGGATTATCAACGGATTTAAAAAACATGAGATGCATTACTGACGCCTCTGTAACACTGCTGAAGCTCTGACATGTGGAATAGTCTCTGGTTGCAAAGGGGAAAAGCACGGTGGGCTCAGAGCATCACCATCCTATCCAGCAGTCAATCTTAACCTCACTGATGATGGGACAGCTAGGCATCAGCCATCTTTAATGTGATGAAAGGAGAATACCAACTTCATCTCTGAAGTATTCCAGCCAAAACCTTTCATCTGAAGCCATCAAGTCTTTACATACAATCTGCAGTTTAAGTGAAATCAGTGGATGAAGAAACAAATTACACTGTGAGGCAGAAACTAGGGAAATCCGGAAGATAACACATTCTACAGGACAACTGGCCTGGTCTCCTCAAGTTAGAGTCAAAACACAAAAACACAAAAAGCAAAGGATGGTGCTAGATTAAAACAAACTCAAGTGGCACACTGCCCAGATGCAATGAGTGGTCCTAGATCATATCCTGATTCAGACTAAATGTTTTCTTTTTCTGTTGGTTTTTTGGGGAGTTTTTTGTTTTGGTTTTTTTTTTTTTAACATCTTTATTGGAGTATAATTGCTTTACAGTGATGTGTTAGTTTCTGCTGTATCACAAAGTGAATCAGCTATACGTATACATATATCGCCATATCCCCTCCCTCTCGTGTCTCCCACCCTCCCTATCCCACCCCTCTAGGTGGACTAATTGTCATAATAGAATTTGGGGGTCAAATGGGAGAAATTTTAGTATCATCTGCAAATTCAAGGCAATAAAAATTTACTGAAATATAAAACTGAAGAGCAATAATTGAACAAAGCAAGTTATAAAACAATATTTACAGTATTATTTCGATCTAGGGGACCCAGAAGGAACATTCACTCTGGTTTCACAGTGGTAACCTCTGAGCAGTGGGAAAGTGAAATTTCACTTTCATTTTTGCTTGTGTAAACTGCATTATTGAATCAGTTTTTGCTGGTACTGCTTCTCTAATGATAACATATGTGTCTGTCAGTCTGCAATGTCCCCGTGTTCCAATGACCTCCCAGGGCTGGCCAGCACTGCGTTGCAGAACAGCAATAGTGCAAAACGCTCACACCTGTGTGAGGGCCCATTACAAATCGTGCCAATGACTTTGGACTTCATTTGATGAATGTTAGGCTCTCAATCAGTGCTTGGGGGAAGGCTGAGCCACCAGGTGAGAGCAAGGTAGAGTCAAAGAAACAGACAAGCCCATTTGGAAAAGAGCAAAGGATTCGGCTGGAGGCAAGAAGGGCTCAGCTAAGGTAGTGGGTGCTTGTGGTCATGAAAAGACCACACAGGCCTAAGAGACATTGATCAAGAAGACTCTGTAAAAAAAAAAAAAAAAAAAAGACTCTGTAGGACTTCCTGGCCACTGGGTACTGGGGGTAATGGAAGCATCACTTACAAGGCCAGGGTATTAAGCTTCAAAGACTAAGAACAAAAAGGAAAATCAGAAGACCTCTATCACACACAAAGTAGAAATGACAGGAGGTACACAAAAGAAATTATAGTGTCCAGTAGTGTCAAATCTGGTGAAAAGACAGAAGAGGAATGAGGGCAGTGAAAAGAAATTAGGTTCCATTAACAGTAAAAAATTCACAGAGAATCCCAGAGAAAGCTATTTCATCAACATGCTGAGAATTTAAGCCAGATGCTAGAAGGTTAGGTTCCGGGAGAAGAAACTGAACAAAACTAATGAACAGGAAGAGCTTGCTTAAAGAAATCAAAAATCATCTATGGAGATGTCAGTTTAACCAAAAACACGAAAGGGAAAGAGAGAAGTCAGTTGTGCAGGAGACCCAAACCAGATGCAGAAGTGATCCCAGTGGGGAGCAACCCCGGAGTCTGTCACCTTCGACTCTAATGTCAAAACCATCCCGAAGTCTGTCACCTTCGACTCTGATATCAAAACTATCCCGAAGTCTGTCACCTTCGACTCTGATGTCAAAACTATCCGGCCTAGACGTTCTTAGTGTCACCAGGGGTTAAAGCAGACATCACTGGTACTCAGAAGACACAGAGCTTATCAAAAACATGGGTAAGTCACTTGAAAAGCAGAAGCTGCATCACACAACACACGAAGTCACGTCCTGAAGGCTCTAGCAAATATGCTCGTTTATTTTTAGCCCTGCAAGAAAACAAACCCAAACCGTGCAAGCAAGAAAGAGGGGAAACATTCGTCACTAAAGACATCATTTAGAAAGGCAGTGTTATGTAAACATCATTAATATAGAGTTAATATGGTTTAAATGCCATGATCAGAGGAAGTCTAAGATTCAGAACTTGAACGTAAATAAACGAATTCTAAGACTGCCACTCCACGGCCTACTTGGAAATCAGATTTCAAACCATGAATGCACTCGATGTCCTATCTTAAAGATCAGAGGACAAGTCCAACACCCTGGGGAGGACACAGAGGAGTAAACGGAGTCCCAGCCCAGGAGTCCGGACCGTCCTGGCTGATGGCCATCCTGCCCGGCAGTTCTGGCAGGTCTGGACCACGTGCTCCCTTTCCTCCTACGTGCTCCACCTCAGGTGGGGAGTCACCCTCTACCCAAACCTCGCAGCCAGTCTTGTGATTTCACCTCACGCTCTCAACACCGATTCTCCTCACAGAGTAGCACTGATATCCCTGGAGGAGCCTCTGAAACACAGGCACCTTCCTGCACACCCCCCCCCACTTCCTCTGAGGTCAGACCTTCATCATCTCCCTTATCGACTCTTTCAGGGCGCAGGTCCTTCACATCATCTGCCAGATTTATTCTTAAGTATTTCAAACGTTTTGAGGCTAAAGAGGATGCTACAGCAAGACTAGGTGGGGCTTATCCCAAGAACACAAGGTTGCTTTAACATTCTAAATCCTATAGGTATAAGTCACTATATTAACAAACTAAAAAAGAAAAACCGTATGTTCAACTCAAAGCACATACAAAGAGCATTTGAGAAAGTCCTGATTTTTTTAAAACTCTCAACAAAATGGAAATAAGAAGGGTTAGAACGGTAACATAATAGCCCTCTAAGTTATGGAACTGCTTTTAAAGTCAGGCAAGGCCTTTTCTACAGCATCTCATAACTATTTTTAAGTCTCTAGTCTTGTACTCTGTTCATTGCTTCCTTTTCTCACAGTTTCCTTCAGGGGCTGTTATATATATATATATATATATATATATATATATACACACACCTTATGCTTGTTCTGAGATGGACATCAGATAATTCTCCACACGCTGACTTAGCTGGCAGAGTAAGGAACAAAACCGAGAACATGCAAGTCCTGGGAAAAAGACAACAATTTCAGGCTGAGTCGGTCACAGTGACACCGCTGCTCCCTTATGGTCCCAAAGTGGTTCCCACTGCCGACGCTGGACAGGCCGGATGTTTCAAGAGGCATTCAGGACTCTTCACCATGCGGTCTCATCTAACCTGCTCCTAGCTCATCTTTTACTGCCATACCTTAGCAGAATTGCTCCACACATGTACAAGACACGAATTCCTCCTTGCTGTTGTCTAGGCTGGTCCCTCAGCTTCAAATGCCTTTTTCCCACTCAAGAAGAATGCTCAAGGGAGAGAACTGGGGTTGGTGGCATGAACACAGCCTGAAGGGGGCTAGTGAGCCACAGCTAGCCAGGAGGGAGTCCGAGAAAAAGTCTGGACCTGCCTAAGAGGCAAGACACCGTTATTTCAGGGTGCACGAGGAGAGGGGATTCAGAGCACCACCTAAACGAGCTCCAGAGACGGGCGGGAGCCACACTTATCAGCGCGAACGCCAGAGACGGGCATGAAACACTAAGGCTGCTGCTGCCGCCACCAAGAAGCCTGTGCGCAAGCGCAGGTCACTATCCACACCTCTCCTCCTGGGAGCCTGTGCAGCCCGCCGCTGCCGGGGTCCCGTGATCCAGGGACAACTTCCACAGGAGAACACACGGCGCACCTCAGGCTGGTGCAACGTCACGATGACCTCTGCCACCGCAGGCTCGCCCCACATTCCATACCCCTCCCTCCCCCCCGGCCTCAGTGAGCCAGAGCCCCCGAATCAGCTGCTACTTTAACCCCTTCCTGTCTGGGCGAGAACAGAAAACCTCAGGTGACCTACATGCAGAGACAGGGCCAAACGCAAAGCTGAACCCCGGGAGCTGTGCGAACAAAGAAGAGAAAGGGAAATCTCTCCCAGCAGCCTCAGGAGCAGCGGATTAAATCTCCACAATCAACTTGATGTACCTGCATCTGTGCAATACCTGAATAGACAATGAGTCAACCCAAAATTGAGGTGGTGGACTTTGGGAGCAACTGTAGACTTATGGTTTGCTTGCTGCATCTTATTTTTTTTCTGGTTTTACGTTTATCTTAGTTTAGTATTTAGAGCTTATTATCATTGGTAGATTTGTTTATTGATTTGGTAGCTCTCTTCCTTTTATATTTTTTTTTCCATTTTCTTTTTGTGAATGTGTATTTGTATGCTTCTTTGTGTGACTTTGCTTGTAGAGCATTACCTTTTACCATTTCTCCTAGGGTTCTGTCTGTCCGTTCTTTTTGTTTTGTTTTCTTTTTTAGTATAGTTTTTACCACTTGTTATCATTGGGGGATTTGTTTTTTGATTTGGTTGCTCTCTCCTTTCTTTCTTTTCTTTTCTATTACTTCACCTTTTCATTTTTAATAATTTTTTTATTTTTTATTTTAAAAACATACATACATTCATTCATTCATTCATTTTCCTCCCTTTTCTTCTGAGTCGTGTGGCTGACAGGGTCTTGGTGCTCTGGCCATGTGTCAGGCCTGTGCCTGTGAGGTGGGAGAGCCAAGTTCAGTACACTGGTCCACCAGAGACCTCCCAGCTCCACGAAATCTCAAATAGTAAAAGCTCTCCCAGAGATCTCCATCTCAATGACAAGACCCAGCTCCACTCAATGACCAGCAAGCTATAGTGCTGGACACCCCAGGCCAAACAACTAGCAAGACAAGAACACACTCCTACCCATTTCCAGAAAGGTTGCCTAAAATCATAATAAGGTCACAGACACCCAAAAACACACAACCGGACATGGTCCTGCCCACCAGAAAGACAAGATCCAGCCTCATCCATCAAAACACAGACACCAGTCCCCTCCACCAGGACGCCTACACAACCCACTGAACCAACCTTAGCCACTGGGGGCAGACACCAACAACAATGAGAACTACAAACCTGCAGCCTGCGAAAAGGAGACCCCAAACACAGGAAGTTAAGCAACATGAGAAGACAGAGAAACACACAGCAGATGAAAGAGCAAGGTAAAAAAACATCAGACCAAACAAATGAATAGGAAATAGGCAGCCTACCTGAAAAGGAATTCAGAGTAATGACAGTAAAAATGATCCAAAATCTTGGAAACAGAATGGAGAAAATACAAGATACGTTTAACAAGGACCTAGAAAAAACTAAAGAGCAAACAAATAATGATGAACAACACAATAAATGAAATTAAAAATTCTCTAGAAGGAGTCAATAGCAGGATAACTGAGGCAGAAGAACAGATAAGTGACCTGGAAGATAAAACAGTGGAAATAACTACCACAGAGTGGAATAAAGAGAAAAGAATGTAAAAAATTGAGGACAGTCTCGGAGACCTCTGGGACAACGTTAAATGCACCAACATTCAAACTACAGGGGTCGCAGAAAAAGAAGAGAAAAAGAAAGGGACTGAGAAAATATATGAAGAGATTACAGTTGAAAACTTCGCTAATATAAGAAAGGAAATAGTGAGTCAAGTCCAGGAAGCACAGAGAGTGCCATACAGGATAAATCCAAGGAGAAACACGCCAAGATGCATATTAATCAAACTATCAAAAATTAAACGCAAAGAAAAAATATTAAAAGCAGCAATGGAAAAGCAACAAATAACATACAAGGGAATACCCATAAGGTTAACAGCGGATTTCTCAGCAGAAACTCTGCAAGCCAGAAGGGAGTGGCAGGACATATTTAAAGTAATGAAAGGGAAAAACCTACAACCAAGATGACTCTACCCAGCAAGGATCTCATTCAGGTTCGACGGAGAAATTAAAACCTTTACAGACAAGCAAAAGCTAAGAGAATTCAGAACCACCAAATCAGCTTTCCAAAAATGCTAAAGGAACTTCTCTAGGCAGGAAACACAAGAGAAGGAAAAAGACCTGCAATAACAAAACCAAAACAATTAAGAAAAATGGTAATGCGAACATACATATCGATAACTACCTTAAATGTAAATGGATTAAATGTTCCAACCAAAGGACATACACTGGCTGAATGGATACAAAATCAAGACCTGTATATATGCTACAAGTGGGTCTAAAAGGGACCCACTTCAGACCGAGGGACACATACTGACTGAAAGTGAGGGAATGAAAAAAGATAATCCATGCAAATGGAAATCAAAAGAAAGCTGGAGTAGCAATTCTCATATCAGACAAAACAGACATTAAAATAAAGACTATTACAAGAGACAAAGAAGGACACTACATAATGATCAAGGGATCAATCCAAGAAGAAGATATAACACTTGTAAATATTTATGCACCCAACATACAAGCACCTCAATACATAAGGCAAATGCTAACAGCCATAAAAGGGGAAAGCAACAGTAACACAATCATAGTAGGAGACTTTAACATCCCACTTTCACCAATGGACACATCATCAAAAATGAAAATAAATAAGGAAACAGAAGCTTTAAATGACACATTAAACACGATGGACTTAACTGCTATTTATAGGACATTCCATCCCAAAACAACAGAACACACTTTCTTCTCAAGTGCTCATGGAACATTCTCCAGGATAGGTCATATCTTGGGTCACAAATCAAGCCTCAGTAAATTTAAGAAAATTTAAATCATATCAAGAATCTTTTCTGACAACAAGGTTATGAGACTAGATATCAATTACAGGAAAAAAAATCTGTAAAAAATACAAACACATGGAGGTTAAACAATGCACTACCAAATAACCAAGACATCAGTGAAGAAATCAAAGAGGAAATCAAAAAATACCTAGAAACAAATGACAATGAAAACACAACGACCCAAAACCTATGGGATGCAGCAACAGCAGCTCAAAGAGGGAAGTTTATAGCAATACAATCCTACCTCAAGAAACACCTCAAATATACAACCTAACCTTACACCTAAAGCAATTAGAGAAAGAAGAACCAAAAAAAAACCCAAAGTTAGCAGAAGGAAAGAAATCATAAAGATCAGATAGGAAATCAATGAAAAAGAAATGAAGGAACCAATAGCAAAGACAAATAAAACTAAAAGCTGGTTCTTTGAGAAGACAAACAAAATTGATAAACCATGAGCCAGACTCATCAAGACAAAAAGGAAGAAGACTCAAATCAATAGAATAAGAAATGAAAAAGGAGGAGTAACAACTGACCCTGCAGAAATACAAAGGATCATGAGAGATGACTACAAGCAGCTACTTGCCAATAAAATGGACAACCCGGAAGAAATGGACAAATTCTTAGAAAAGCACAACCTTCTGAGACTGAACCAAGAAGAAATAGAAAATATAAACAGAGAAATCACAAGCACTGAAATTGAAATTGTGATTAAAAATCTTCCAGCAAACAAAAGTCCAGGACCAGATGGCTTCACAGGCGAATTCTATCTAACATTTAGAGAGGCGCTAACAGCTATCCTTCTCAAACCCTTCCAAAATATAACAGAGGGAGGAACACTCCCAAACTCATTCTACATGTCCACCATCACCCTGATAGCAGAACCAGACAAAGATGTCACAAAAAAAGAAAACTACAGGCCAATAACACTGATGAACATAGATGCAAAGTCCTCAACAAAATACCAGCAAACAGAATCCAACAGCACATTAAAAGAATCATACACCATGATCAAGTGGAGTTTAACCCAGGAATGCAAAGATTCTTCAGTATACAAGGTTGTCCACTCTCACCACTATCATTAACATAGTTTTGGAAGTTTTAGCCACAGCAATCAGAGAAGGAAGAGAAATAAAAGAAATCCAAATCGGAAATGAAGAAGTAAAGCTGTCACTGTTTACAGATGACATGATACTATACATAGAGAATCCTAAGGATGCTACCAGAAAACTACTAGAGCTAATCAATGAATTTGGTAAAGTAGCAGGATACAAAATTAATGCACAGAAATCTCTGGCATTCTTATACAATAATGATGAAAAACCTGAGAGTGAAATTAAGAAAACACTCCCAACTTACCATTGCAACAAAAAGAATAAAATATCTAGGAATAAAACTACCTAAGGAGACAAAAGACCTGTATGCAGAAAATTATAAGACATCGATGAAAGAAATTAAAGATGATACAAATAGATGGAGAGATATACCATGTTCTTAGATTGGAAGAATCAACATTGTGAGAATGACTCTACTACCCAAAGCAATCTACAGATTCACTGCAATCCTTATCAAACTACCAGTAGCATTTTTCACAGAACTAGAACAAAAAATTTCACAATCTGTATGGAAACACAAATACCCCGAATAGCCAAAGCAATCTTGAGAAAGAAAAACAGAGCTGGAGGAATCAGGCTCCCCAACTTCAGACTATACTACAAAGCTACAGTAATCAAGACACTATGGTACTGGCACAAAAACAGAAACATAGATCAATGGAACAGGATAGAAAGCCCAGAGATTAAACCCACACACATATGGTCATCTTATCTTTGATAAAGGAGAGAAGGATATACAGTGGAGAAAAGACAGCCTCTTCAATAAGTGGTGCTGGGAAAACTGGACAGCTACCTGTAAAAGTATGAAATTAGAACACTCCCTAACACCATACACAAAAATAAACTCCAAATGGATTAAAGACCTAAATGGAAGGCCAGACACTATGAAACTCTTAGAGGAAAATATAGGCAGAACACTCTATGACATACATCACAGCAAGATCCTTTTGACCCACCTCCTAGAGAAATGGAAATAAAAACAAAAGTAAACAAATGGGACCTAATGAAACTTAAAAGCTTTTGCACAGCAAAGGAAACCATAAACAAGATAAAAAAAACAACCCTCAGAATGGGAAAAAAATATGTGCAAATGAAGAAACTGACAAAGGGTTCATCCCCAAAATATATAAGCAGCTCATGCAGCTCAATATCAAAAAAATAAACAACCCAATCCAAACATGGGCAGAAGACCTAAATAGACATTTCTCCAAAGAAGATATACAGATTGCCAACAAACACATGAAAGCACGCTCAACATCACTAATCATTAGAGAAATGGGAATCAAAACTACAGTGAGGTATCACCTCACACTGGTCAGAATGGCCATCATCAAAAAATCTACTAACAATAAATGTCGGAGAGGGTGTGGAGAAAAGGGAACCCTCTTGGACTGTCGGTGGGAATGTAAATGGATACAGCCACTATGGAGGGTCCTTAGAAAACTGAGCTTTCCATGTGCTAACCTATGAGTTACATCACAGGTCATGAGGCACAGCAGAAAGGTCCAGAACTGCTTACAGTCCAGTCCTACAGGCAGTAAAAAATGTTAAACAAATCAAAAACACTTCCTACCTTAAGGCAGTGGTCCTCAAAGCATGGTGCCCACAGCCAGCAGCAGCAGCTGGAAACCTGTTAGAAATGCACTCTCAGCCCCGAACCAGACCTGCCGAATTAGAAATCGAGGATGGGGCCCAGCACTCTGTTTTAACAAGCCCCCAGGTGATTCGGATGCATGCTACCATGTACGAACCAACGTGTTAAGGTCCTGCTATGATCAAACGTAGCAAATGATTACTAGGAAAGGAATGAGAGTGCATAGCAACGCTTTAGAAGCCATTTCCTTTTCTTTCTTGTTCAGTATTCAACATATACCGGGAGCCTGTGATGTGCCTGCCCTGGTACCAAGTGCTGAAAAGGCAAAGATTAGTAAGGTATCATCCTTCGCTTGGACCAACTCACACTCTACTGGGAAAAAACTGGCTTATATAATAGTTATGGCAGCTGTAGTGATGTTCTAAGTCACGTCCTACCTCAGTACAGGAAACCATCTGACACAGACTGTGTGTGTGCACACGCATCTCAGACTGCCATGGGGCCTCTGCAGAAAGGCCTCTGCCGATGGGGCAAGCAGGCCCCATCCTCTTCCTTCCTTGACCTTCCCGCACAGCACTTCTCAGCAGTTGACATGTGTGTGCTTACTGTTCGTCTCCGCTGCCAGAAGGTGAGCTCCAGGACATTGTCCCGCTCTCTGTTACAGCCCCAGCTCCCAGAACTGGGCACTGAACAGTTACTTCCCAGGGGCTTGCTGAATGGGTGGAGTGGATGAAATGTTGCAGGGGTTCAGGTAAACAGTGACCATCATGGTGGACAAAAGCCTTCACTGTGTCATGGAACCTCGAGGAGCATTCTTCTGGCCCCTCCTCCCTGACATCTGTTCAGAATTCCACATGCAGTGGACTCTCCACTTCTCTTACTGCTACATTTCTTATTAAGTTTTGAAACTGCTGAACAGATTAAAGGATTCTTTTGATGCCTTTATGCTTAAACTTTGTAGAGTTTAAACTGTCTCTGTAACTATTACTGGGACAGATTAGAAATAATTTGGAACTGAATTGGATTTGCCATTTTGTAAGCTTTTCTTATCTACCAGGGCTAATAGCAGATGCTTTCCTCCTTACAATAGCCCAGGAGGAAGGCTTATGATCTGCATTTCACAGATTGAAAACTGAGGGTCAGATAGGCGAAAAGCTTATATTCACTGCTCTATAAATATGGCTTGAATCAATAGAGGCTGTTCTGTATTCCAAAGTAAGTTTGGAAACTTACAAAGTATATATAGAGGGGAAGCATGACACTGTGGAAACAATACAAGCTTTGGATTTAGCCATAACTGGGTTTGAATTTTAGCTTCTACTTTGAAACTGCTTGACCTCGGGCGTGTGGCTTAATCCTTCTGAGCTGTGCAGTAACTCCCACCCAGATACTGGGAAGTTGCAGTCATGAGAGACGTAACCTGTAAATACCGTTTAAAAAGTTCCATCTCTCTGGCCAGCACAGTCTCCAGCCTGGGCCGCCCACCTGCTTGCCATCCTTGAGCGTGTGAGTGATCAGTGAACAAACCGTCTAACACACTTTCTCCTCCAAGCTAATGAGAACGCTCACTCCGCTGCCCCGGGGCACCAAAAGCCTCGTGAAACCATCTGCCCCTCGTAACGCAGCTTGATTAAGAAAATATGCTACTCCGTGACATAGGGTTTTTTTGTTTTTAACTCGAATACATTCACTCTTAAGTTTTCTGAGCAGATTCTCCCAGTCCGTCCATTTATAAATACAATTATTAAAACGTAAAAGCATGTAAGAACTTCATGAACACCCTATGGTTCTTTACTGTAAAGGTTAAAGTAAAATAAAATATTTAACAGGACATAAGACATCATCTGAATGTTGTTGGGCTTCTGAAGAATCTCAAAACTAGACTTTACTCTGAGTGAGAAGAAACTTACTCCACTGCCCTGCTTTGCCTCACTGATGGAGAGAATCTCTTTAGAGAAAGGAGAATTCCTGTGGAAAGGGAATATTTGACCTAGCTATCTGGCATATCTGGGTCCAGAAAGATGTCCCAAAGGCTGAGCACTGTGCCAGGAAGCAGGGACCAGGCCATGGCCGTGAGGAGCTCACAGCTATGGAGAACTCGGCGACATGAGCACAGGGCCACCACTGACGGCTTGGCAGACAAGGTAACGTCAGCGCGTGGCCCCGGAGGAGGACTGGAGAACATGCCAGGAATCAAAGGAACTGAGAGAGGACCTGCAGTCAAAGTGAACAGCCAGCGCCGATGAAGAGTACAGTCAGAGGGGGTACGCCTGGGGATCCAGGGTGCGTGGCCCGGTGTGGCTGCCCTTAGGGAAAGCATACCTGTTTTTCACCTTTAAGTTCAAAGGGGGCTGTAGCAGTTTCGTGGGTGCACTTCATCGGGTCGAGGAAGTTCCCTTCTATTTCTAAGTTTGCTGAGTTTTTATTAGAAATAGATGTTGTACTTTGTCAGATGCTTTTTCTTCATCTACTGAGATGCTTACATCATTGTCTTTTTTTAGTTTGTTGATATGAAGAATTACATTTGCTGGTTTTCTAATGTTAAAGTAACCTTGCATTCCTCAGATAAATGCCACTCAGTCAATATTATGGAAAAAAAAATTCCCTTAAAATTTTCCTATCTATGTTCAGGAGTCTTTGTTTTTGTTTTCATAATCTTTGTCTGGTTTTGGTATCAGGGCAATGCTGACCTCATAGGACGAATTAGCAGTATTCCTTCTTTCTCAAGTTTCCTGCAACAAGAGCTTACATAAAATTTGTATTATTCCTCCCTTTATGTTTGGTAAGCTGCATGGGTGAGCTACCTGGGCCTGGATTTTCTCTATGGGATGGTCTTAACAAAAAATTCCACTTCTTTAATGGATACAAGGCTATTCAGATTATCTACTTCCTTCTATGAGTAAGCTTTAATACTTTGAGTCTTTCAATGAATTTGTCACCATTAAAAAGGATGAAATAATGCCATCTGCAGCAACACGGATGGACCTAGATATTATCATCTTAAGCTCAGTAAATCAGAAAGAGAAAGAGAAATACCATGATATCATTTACATGTGGAATCTAAAATATGACACAAATAAACATACCTACAAAACAAAAACAGACTCACAGATATAGAGAACAGACCTGTGGTTGCCAAGGGGATGAGGATGGGGAGAAAAGGACTGGGAGTATGGGGTTAGCAGACACAAGGCATCATATATAGGACGGAGGAACAAAGTTCTACTGTAGAGCACAGGGAATTATAGTCAATATTCTGTGATAAACCATAATTGAAAAGAATATGAAAAAAGAATTAAGTAAAACTGAGTCACTTTGCTGTACAGCAGAAATTAACACAACACTGTAAATCAACTATACTTCAATAAAAAATTTTTTAAATGGAATTTGTCCATTTCACCTCAGTTTTCAAATTTACTGGCATAAACTTGTTCATAATATATCCATTATGCATTTAATATGTGTAGAACCTGTAGTGATGCCACCTTTTTCATTCCTAATATTTTAAATTTATGTCTTTTCTCCATGATCCATCTGACTAGAAGAAGTTGGTAGACTTCACTGATTTTTCTCAAAGAATAGGCTTTTGGTTTGTCAATATCAGGCTTTTTTGTTTCCAGTTTCACTGATTTCTGTTCCGGTCTTTATTATTTCCTTTTCTACTCTAGGTTTAACTTCCACATTTTTTTCTACTTTCTTCAAGTTGAAGATGAGGTTTACTGATTGAAGGCTATTCTCCTATTCCGACACAGGCATTAAGTATTATAAATTTCCCCAAACTACTGCTTTAGTGGCGTCCCACAAATGATATATTGTGCTTTCATTTTCACTCATTTCAAAATACTTTCTAATTTTTTATTTCTTCTTTGACCCATGAGTTAATTATAAGTGTCATTTTGTTTCCAAATGTCTGAGGGTTTTTCAAAGATTTTTGTTACTGGTTTCTAATTTAATTTTACTACTGTCAGAATATACTTTATAAAATGAGAATCCTTTTAAATTTGAGATTTGTTTTGTGGCCCTCTGATCAGTCAGGGCTCTCCAGAGAGACAGAACCACAAACCAATAGGGCACGTGTGTTGGCAATATTTGTGTGTACACATGTACAAAGAGATTTATTTTAAGGAACTGGCCAGTGTGATTGTGGTGGCTGGCAAGTTTGAGATTCGTAGGACAGGCTGATGGGCTGGAAACTCAGTCAGGAGCTATGTCACAGCCTTGAGGCAGAATTCCTTCTCCATTTTTGGAGAAAGGGATTTTGGAAATTTCTCCCCCCAGAATTCTCAATTTTTGCTCAAAGGCCTTCAGCTGGTTGGATGAGGCCTACCATTATTATGAAGAATAACCTCTTAACGGGTGGTAAATGTTAATCACATCTCCAAAATCACTTTCCAACAACACCTAAACTCATGTTTGACCAAACAACTGGGCACGACAGCCTAGCCCCGTTGACACACAAAATCTAACCATCACAGCCCCAATATGGTCTACCTTGGTAATCGTTCTATGCGCCCCTGAAAAGAACGTGTACTCTGTACCTAACTGTTGTTGAGCAGAGTGTTCTATAAATGTTGATTACGTCAAATTGATTGACAAGAGAAGATCTGAACAATACTATCTCTACTCATTTCTGTCTACTTTTTCCAACAATTACTGAAGGATATTGAACTCTCTCAGTTTATTTATGTCTTCTTGCCATTCTATCAGTTTTTGCTTCACGTATCTTGAAGCTCTTACTAGATATATAAATATTTATGACTTACATTTTCTTGAGGAATTGAGCCCTTTACCATTATGAAAAGACCTTTTTATCCCTGGTAATATTCTTCGCTCTGAAGTTTACTTTTCTCTGTTCTCCATAAGGTCACTCCAGATTTTTCATTAGTGTAAGCATGGTATACCTTCCTCCATCCATTTAGTTTCAACCTATTTTTGTCTTTATATTTAAAATTCATTACTTAGGGCTTCCCTGGTGGCGCAGTGGTTGAGAATCCACCTGCCCATGCAGGAGACACGGGTTCGTGCCCCGGTCCGGGAAGATCCCACATGCCGCGGAGCGGCTGGGCCCGTGAGCCGTGGCCTCTGAGCCTGCGCGTCCGGAGCCTGTGCTCCGCGACGGCAGAGGCCACGGCAGTGAGAGGCCCGCGTACCGCAAAAAAATAAATAAATAAATAAATAGATAAAATAAATAAAAAATAAATAAATAAAATTCATTACTTGGAGGTAGCTAGAGTTGGGTCTTGCTTTTTTTTTAATCCAGTCTGACATTCTCTACCCGCAGTTAGAATATTTAGACTACTTACTTTCGATCTGATTACTGACACAGTTAAGTTTATCACCCACCATCTTGCTATGTCTTCTATCTGTCCCATTTTCCTTTGTTTCCTTTGTCCTCCCTTTATTCCTTCTTTTGGACTAACTGAATATTATTTATGCTTCAACTTCTACCTCCTTCATTGGCTTATTTGCTATAACTATTTTTTTTAATGGTTGTAGGGAACTTCTTTAATATGATAAAGGGCAGGTATAAAAACTCTACAGCTACCATCACACTTGATGATGAAAGACTGAATGGTTTATCTCTACAATCATGAACAAAGCTAGTACAATAAAGCAGGGAAAGGAATAAGTTAGCCTGCTTGCAAAGGAAGAAGTAAATCTTTCTATTCACAGACAATCTGAACATCTACTTAGAAAAGTCTTGTTGGATTTAAGATTGACTACTTAATTTTGAAGATTCCTCTGAGTTTTTTCATATGTGCATGTCTTAGTGGACACAGTCAGCATCCATTATTTTGACACAACAGGCATGCAGGAGAGGGAGGGCAACCCCCGCACGGCCACACGACAGGACGCAGGCAGCCATGTGGCACATCTGGGACAGGCAGGCAGGGTCCAGGCTGGGTGGGCAACACCACAGGGACGAGACGAGGCCTGGCCTCTCTGCTCTGTAACCAGGGGACGCCTTCACCACACCCTTCAACTCATCCGTTCAGGCAACCCCCAGTTCTGTTCCTCCTCCCCAACTTGTGTATTGTTTTTAATAAAACACCTGCCCAAGTATTATTTCAACAGATCTTCACTAGCAACCTGTGAGAAAGGACTCTCTCCCCAACTTGCAGGTGATCAAACTGGGGCTCGGGTGTTTTAAGTGAGTGGTTGGGGCCCCTGGATGGACTGTGTAGGTGTCAGAGCAGCAGGGAGACGGCAGGACATGCAGGGGCAGGAGCACCTACAGCCTCCGCTCGAACCCTCACCGTCCGGAAAGCGGCCGGCATGACACTGGCTCCCACGGGAGGTGCCCGTGCACGGAGCTGTTATCCTGATGGCTGAGGCTGTTAGGCCTGTTCCCTGATGTTTTTAAAGACAAGGTGTTGTTGACAAGGGTGGGCACAGACCAGCAAGCTCCCCAGAACCACATGTGCACAGAGCCCAAGGGCAGGCCCGGCTGCCCCGTCTCCCAGTGAACTTTGGTTTTGTTGGGATTTCCTAGTGCTTCTCGGCAGGCTACCAGCGGTTGTGATGCGTTTACAGAGCACTGCTGTCGATGGAGGGAAACTGGGGTGTATTTAGCAGCCAGACACGGCGGGGGCCTCGGCTGGATTCAGCTCTGGCTGTGGGGCAGGCCCTCCAGCCTCTCTGAGTGCTTTACGCTCCAGGCCCGAGTAGGACAGGGCTCCGTGCAGCTCCCATCTTTCTGGGTAGTCTGGCCCCGGAGGCTGTAAATTGGATGCCTCCATCAGGCAAAGCTGCAGGGAGCCTCGAGCGGGACACGGCACAGCCAACAGGCGAGAGGCCTCCCGTCCGTCCACGCGTCCCCATTTCTGCAGCCCCAGCCCGGGACAGGTGGTCCCCGAGCCAAGCCCCTCCCGGGCAGGCTCTCAATGCAGCCCTGCCACGTTCCAGGCGCACGGCCACGTTTCGTGCACACGGTATTAACTCAGAAGGCAGGGCCACACCTTGCCGTCACTGGAGAGCTGGCTCAGCAGCGCCAAGGAGCTAGTCGAGAGACTCCAGGTCGGCCACCCGGTGCCCAGCCTAACCGGGGCTGCTGCCCCGTAACAGCCAGCAGGGCTCACTCACCAAGTCTCATTTCTCTCTCAAAATACAGGAATCAAGCCCCAGTCCATTACCAGTTCTTGATTCGATCAGCTTTGTTTCTCCTCCCTGCCCAGCTCTTCTATTATTTAAGCCTCCCAACAACCCCATGAAGGGAGCATGATTACTCCATTTTACGGATGGAGAAACTGAGGGTCAGAGAGGCCATACTGCAGAGTCTAACTTACAGGAATATTATGTCTAATGTGCACCCACTTCACACCATCTGTTTTCAATCCTAGAAGATTCTTCAGGGTGTGCGGAAAAGCTGGGAATAAATGCGGACCGACATGCCGCGAACCAAACGGGGGAAGGAATCTTCCTGGAAAATCCGAAGAAACACATGTTATCTTTTCCCACTTCTTGAGGGGCTCCCCAGAAGCCACTTTCACTGAATTACTTGTTTCCATGACTACACCACTCCTCAGCGAGGTTTACAGGTTTAGCACGTTCCCAATTAAAGCCGTTCCTGCTCTGGGGAGAAGGCTGATGTAACAGGCTCAGCAGTGCCAGGCGGCTCCCATATGACAGCACCAGAAGCACAGGAGCCGCTCACAGACGCCACTCCCGCGTCAAACCTCACAGGTTCAACTGAACCACAAGGACGCATCTGGATGACCAGCGAGAGTTGCGACATCTCACGGGTTTGGACTTACTGCACCCGCTCACCAAGAGACCTCGGACAAACCAGGTGACTGCCTCTCGGCACAAAGGCTCCCACGAGGTCAGCACATCCACCCAATAGCATTCCTGACAGCTCTAAAAGGAGACTGGTGTGTGTGGATGCAGATAAAAGAGAATCGTGGGCTTCCCTGGTGGCGCAGTGCTAAAGAATCCACCTGTCAAAGCATGGGACACGGGCTCAAGCCCTTGTCCGGGAAGATCCCACATGCCACAGAGCAACTAAAAGCCCGTGCGCCACAACTACTGAGCCTGCGCTCCAGAGCCCGTGAGCCACAACTACTGAGCCCACGTGCCACAACTACTGAGCCCACGTGCCTAGAGCCCGTGCTCTGCAACAAGAGAAGCCACTGCAGTGAGAAGCCCATGCACCGCAACGAAGAGTAGCCCCCGCTCGCCGCAACTAGAGAAAGCCCGTGTGCAGCAACGAAGACCCAACGCAGCCAAAAGTAAATAAATTAAATAAATAAATAAATAAAAAGAAAATCGTGCCCCAGCTGTCATCAACAGCAGACGGAGAGGGGGAGGCCACAAGGGCAACTGCAGAGGCAAAGGTAACGATGCTGAGGGGCCTGACCCGGGAGGAGGAACACCTGAGATGGCAGGGAAGTGACATCCGGGGCCTGGGAGGAAGTCCCTTTCCCAGCTCCTCCTCCATGGCTCCCTGCCAACAATCCACCCCAACAGCATCTATGCTTGCAGAACCTCTGTGCCTTTGCTCTCTCTGGTGGGACTTTTCTTCCACATCCCAAGGCCCTCGGCCTACACTACAACCCTGACACACAGCCGTCAAGCTTCTGTATCTGAGTGACGGAGACTCCCAGCTACGCCACCTTCCTCTTTCCTGCAGGGCCCTAAACGGAGAAGACTCTCCCCCGAAACCCAGCTCCTTAGCACTTCAACCCACCGACGCGACCTCTATCCACCCCGGTTGGCGCGTTCCCTCCGCCACGGCCTCAGGGCAGACGGCGCCCAGGCCCTTCCACCGTCATCTTGTCTTCGGCAGGCACAGCCCCCACGGCTCACGATCTGTTGTCCCACTGACTCACAGCCACTTTGGCCAAGCTCTCCTGAGGGGTCTAATCAGTCAGTGACCCTGTCAAATGCCGAGAATGTAAGCAGTGCCCCAAAAGGCTGGGCCCGAACACGTGCCTATTGAAGTCATTTCTGGCGACTTCGCTGCCTGCTCCCCAGTCACAGCTGCTGAGACCTCTCGCCCCCTCGCTCTATACACACTCCCTGGGCAGGCGCGTCCCAGCCGAGCTTTCCAGGTGCCGACAAGTCGCTGACAACCGAGAGCTCTGAGGAGACAGCTCACTGCTGCTCAGGCCCCAGGCCCCGGCACCGGCGCACCGACACTCATTCGTTACTTGTATGTTCATTCTGGCTGCCTGGTGCTCATAAACCAGCAAGTGGAAGGAGTCGCCTAAGGATTAAGAAAAGTTTACGGGGGCTTCCCTGGTGGCGCGGTGGTTGAGAATCCGCCTGCCGATGCAGGGGACGCGGGTTCGTGCCCCGGTCCGGGAGGATCCCACGTGCCGCGGAGCGGCTGGGCCCGTGAGCCGTGGCCGCTGAGCCTGCGCGTCCGGAGCCTGTGCTCCGCAACGGGAGAGGCCCCAACAGCGAGGAAAAAAAAAAAAAGTTTACGGGATAAACATCTGAACTGAGAAAAATGATGCAATAGATAAATTTTTTAAATGAACAAGAAAAAAGCAGGCGATGTTCTACTTTTATCAGTCCAGTCCAAGATTCAACCCACAAATTCCCAAAACTTCAGGAAATTAAGAATCCACCACCACACGAGGCACTCAAGCTTCAGTGTAACTGCCTCCCGAACCTCATGGAAGGAGAAATACTGAGAAACCAGCTTTCCACAAACACAGATCTGTTATCAAATACACGCCTCCTTTCCTTTCTGAAAAATACTCAGAACTTTGCCTCCGAAAGGCTCAGCAGAAACCCAGAGCGCCGAGCCCCTTGGCGGGCTGCCCCGTGGGGGCCGACTCACCTTCACGTGACCCCGGTCCCCAGGCCGGCTGCCCTCAGCTGGGTTCACGGGCTTGCTCTCCACCCGGGGCCTCACGACCTGGCGGAAGGGGCTGCACAGCGGGAAGCCACTCACACTGATGCTGTCTGAAAGATGAGAATAAAATTGTAAGTGAGAAGCTAACCGGATTTTTTTAATGGAGGAGATTTTATTCCGAACTCACTAGCGTCTGCAGTAGTGCTCCCGTTTTGCACTCACGACTCTGCCTTGTGCTACTACCACCGCCAGGCGAACCTCCCGTGAATGTAGAGTCACACCTACCACAGAACAGAGTTGAGGACGTACCACTCCTGAAAAACATCAGGTGCCTCTACCGTCTGTCAGGAGGCACAGCCGCAGCGCCACGTCACCTGCACCAGCCCCCAGAGCTTCCTGTGCTCAGACAGCGCCAAGCCGCCTGTACCTTCCAGCCTTTGTACGAGCCGCTCCCTCGGCCTCCGTTCACGCAGTGGGCTCCCCGTGCCACCTGACCTTAGTCTAAAAGCTCACTCCTCTTCCAATTGCAGGAGGCCACTACTGTGTCACAGGACCATATGTAAACCTCTGTAGATCACTCACTGCCACCTGCTCTTTTTCTTACTTGGTGATCTTACCTGTCAGTCTAATGCAGGACTCCTCCTTAAGTCCTTTATCCCACACCCCACAACCAATCCAAAAGGAACTACTGTTAGCTCTCAGAGTATTTCCAGAAACGGCTTTCCAGGCCACCAGCTTGGTCTGGTCGCCATCAGCGCCTCCAGGACTCAGACGGGTCAGGGCATATGAAGTGTCTGTCACAAGACCTGGTACCTGGCAAACATTCGGCAAAAGCAGCTATTGTTATTATAGCCACCCATACGCGTGGCCCAGATCCCTTACATGACTATAAACTCATTGAGGGCAGAATTCTTATCAATGCCACTCGCATACAGCCCCCACAGTAGCTGGCACAGGCTCTAGCAAATCATAAAGCCACAGTAAATGTTAAGTAAATGAATAAATCACGAGGTCAAATTTGGCAGTCTACGCCCCATGGTCAACGAAAATTCCATCATCCCAAAGTCACATTCAATAATCAACTCAATTCATGGTTAACTGAAATTTCATCATGTGTCTCTGTGCAAAGAGCCATTGGCAAAAGTCAGTCTAAAGCTGTGAGATTTGAACGGGTTTTTCTCTCCCTTTTCTCACTCTGGCAGCATCGTGGGCATAATCCGTACAACCTCTCCACTACACCACAGTGCCTGCTGTGAGGGAACCAGTACTATGAACACAGACATTTGCAAAACACAAACTCCACACTCTTCAGCTAGAAACTAGGTCACGTGGAGCCTGTAAGTGAGCCCCAAGGTCACCCCTGCTGAGCTAAGGCAGGTGCCCAATGGATTTTAAATGCCATCTCTGGTTGCCCCACGCACAGCCTGGAGCAGAGCGTACTTCACTCTTCCCTAGAGAAAGTTTCCATCATTCGCATATTACGCAAATGCTGCTGGCTCCCGAAGGCCTGAGGTCCTTTTCTGCCTTGGAAATACTGATCCTGTTTTACACTTGTAACCGTGCTCAAGGCCTCCTTCCTGCAGGGGTCCAGAGGCTCCAGGCTGTAGTGGGAAACGCCCTGAGCAGCGGCCTGGTCTGTCCTCCTCCCTTGAGGAACAGCTCCTGCCCCACCCCAGCTTGTTCTGGTGGGATCAGGGGTGCCTCTAATGCAGCCGTGGTGAGAGATGGACACGTCCCATCAACAGGGGTTGATCCACAGGACGAACATGAGACCCCAGAAGGGTCTCGCTGAGTCCTTCTGCGATTTGATCTATGAAGGGTGGAGCAGGTGGGGTGGATCTTCCTTTGAATTCGTATATGTTCTCAAGATACAGGTCTGGGCCTTCCTGCAGCAGCCATCCTCCCACCACACTGCAAGAGGGAGCGAGTTGCACAACCCTGTGACCTCAGTTTTCTTGACTCTTAAATGGGGACCAGCTCAAGGGAATCAAAGTACAAATCTGCAATGTCTTGGAACTGGAGGGATCTAGGATGTGGGCACTTAGCCAAAAAGGCTAAAAATTACATCTGAAAATTTGCCTCCTTTTCTGACAACGACTTCAAAGCCTCAAAGAAACCTCAGAAACCTGTAATCTTCAAGCTCAGGAAAAAATATATATATACTAAAACAGCTACTCTCCTGCTTCTTTATAGATTAAAGAATTCTGCCCCCTAATCCAATTGAGAATGGAAGAGACAAGCTATGTATAAATTATAAATGGGGACAGAAGATCAGCAGCTCTGTCCCCATGGTAGACAGAGGGATGGGAGGGAGAAGCCAGCCTTGGGAAGGCCGGAAGAGGAGCACGGCAGCGACATAAGGACAGGGCTGGAGAGGAGGAGGCCGCCGCACGGGGTGGCAAGAGGCTGGACGGAGCCAACAGAGCGAGCGAGGACGGGGCCGCTCCCAGCTGGGCGGGTGGAGGGCAGCAAATTCTGTTCAACCATTTTGGCCAATTTTCCTGCCAACACAGGCGACCACAAATAGAACAGAGAACAGATTGAGATGACAAGCAATAGGAAGACAGGACCAAAAAAGTTACAAACAGACGAAGGCGGCGTCACAGGAGGACCGCAGAGCTGAGGGGATGTAGGGGGACGGAGGGTATTTAAGAATGGGACGAGCCTGGTAGACCATCGTGAATCAGAGTGAGCTTGGAGAGAGAATCTCACAGCTGCTGTTCCTAGTGCTCGATTTTTCTATTAAGAGCATCTCTGTGGGCAATTCAGAAATACAATTTTATACGCTAAAATAGTACGTGTCTCTCGAAGTCAGCTTTATCACAGCCACGGTGACAACTGGTAGAAATGACAGCTGAAAGTGGGACGTGTGTGGTGGGAAGAAAAAGCACAGCCGCAATAAAAACACCGCAGCGAAGAAGGGCTGGAGGCTGCGTGTTTCCTGCGCGCTCGGCACAGCACTGGGCACTTAGGACGCGTCATATAGCTGCTCCTCACGCCCCTCCAGGCGGGCAGGATTCTATCACTTCTACAGAGGAGGAGGCCGAGATCCCGAGAAGGTAAGCAACTCAGCAGCTCATCAGAGGCGCAGCCAGAACTAGAAGTCGGGACTGTCGGATTTGTGACGACCCAGCAAAACTGGCACCAACAACACGCTTCAGCCCTAACGTGAGCTTGCGAAACCTCCCCAGCCAGGCTGCTCCGCAGTGCACCGTCCCCCGAAACCTACCACGAGGCCCCTCTCAATGGCTTAGCATCCGCCTCTGGTGAGGGGGCCACTCCAGAAATGTGTACATTTTTGTGCACTTTCAAAAGAGACACAAATGCTGAAGGCTGAATACACAGTTTTCTCACGGGTGACAGGTACATGAAATAAACCAAACTGGAATAAAATACATTTACAAAGGCCAAAGGAGACAACCACCTCCCAGTGGGAGTTTGTCAGGGTATATGCTGTTCCAGGTAGAATATATTTTGAAGATGCTTTTTCAATTATTCATAAAGTCCGTGGGTGCCAGAGAGCCCATCTGGTTATCCTCAAGAAAACCAAAGAAGTAGAAGCACTTGGCTCAGAAATTAGACAATACTCATCCTCAATTTCCATAGAGAAAGTGGTGTGTTTATTCATTCAGAAACTTGGGGATACGCTTAGGAAGAAAAAATAATTCATGTAGAAACAGTGGCCTTCATATACTGTTCAAACGGAAAGAGCCCTCCCTCCACGCCCCTGGCCTTCCCTCCTGCTCAAGTAGGGGGAGCAGCGCCCCTCCTGCAGGGCCCGATCGGCGCCCCACTGCTCTCGCCGCCCCGCGAACGGCCTCCCAGCACGTCTGCAGCCTCTTCCTCCTCCGCGCATTCTCATTCCAGGCACCCTCACTCAGTACCAGGGCTTCTCATTTTAACACCGTTACAGAGACACAGTTAGCATATCATAACCTGCAGATGTTCCAACTGCACAATTGGAGGAGTTCTGACATTCCTACGACAAGCAACACAATGGAGACGGTGAACACAGCCGCCTACCGCCAGGTTCCCCGTGTGTACTCACACATCCTCACCGCCACCCTCCTGGCCAGACACCCGCTGCTGGCACCAGACACGAGGGTGCGTTTCCCACAAGTTCGCGCGTTATAAATTATACATGTCGCACATCGATCTCCTCTTCTCTGTCAGGCTTCTCTCGCTCAGCACACTTACTGGAGTCATCCTGAGTTACTGTGCATATCAATAGTTCACTCCTCGCTATCGCTCAACAGTATTCCAGTGAGTAGATGTAACACAATCGGTTCTTCCAGTCACCTACTGACGAGCACTTAGGTTGTTTCTGGTTATTACAAATAAAGCTGCTCTGAACATCTGTGTACAAGTCATTGTATGGACATATGCTGTCAGTTCTCCTGGTTCAACATCCAGGAATAAGTTGGCTGCGTCATATGCTAAGTGTATATTTGATTTTCCAAGAAAGTTATTAATGAGCTGTTCATATGCTTGCAAACAATAAAAAGGAATTCAAAGGAACAAATAAGGAAGATGAGCCTATCAAAAACTGAGCAGGAAATTTAAGAACAAATATCACCTCTTTGGGGGTTTTTGGTTGTTTCTTGTTTTGTTTGGCAGCATCACACGGCTTGGGGGATCTTAGTTCCCCGACCAGGGACGGAACCTGGGCCACGGCAGTGAAAGAGCCGAGTGCTAACCACTGGACCGCCAGGGAACTCCCAAAATATCACCTCTTGAAGTGAAAAACAAATTGGATAATTTAAACACTCTTTAAAGAGCCAAACAGAAAATGAGGCAAAAAGAAAAAGTTAGTGAATTGGAAATTATCTAGAATGTGGCACATGGAGAAATATGAGGAATGTGAAAGAACATTAGAGGCCACAGAAGAGTGAGAGGCTGCACAGGTGAACAAGAGTTAGGGAAGCAGGTGAGAGTAAACTGGGGAAAGTTGGTATCTGAAGAGAGACAGACTGAACATTTTTCATAATGGAAAAATGTGAATCCTCAAACTCAAAAAGCACAAAAAAGCTCAACGGGACCAATAAAAGGAAACGCAAACCTAGAAATGACACAGTAAACCTGCAGAATACCAAAAAATAAGAAAAACATCTTTTTGAAAACATACAGGGGATTGATATATATACACTAATATGTATAAAACAGATAACTAATAAGAACCTGCTGTATAAAAAAATAAATAAAATTCTTAAAAGAAAACATACAGGGACATGTCCACACAAAAACGTGTACACAGATGCTCGTAACAGCATTAATCATAGCAGCCAGAATGGAAGCAATTCAAAGATCCATCAACTGACGAACCGATAAACAAAAACAGTCTGTCCATACAACAGACTATTACTCATCCTCAAAAAGCAATGAGGGGCTGACACCGTCTGCAGCATCAACGACCCCTGAAGAAACATCATGCTAAGCAGAAGAAGCCAGACACAAAAGGCCACAGATTGTATGATTCCATTTATATGAAATGTTCAGAATAGGTAAATCCATAGAGACAGAAAGTAGATTTCTAGTTACCAGAGGAGGCAAGAATGGTGAATGGCTCCTAATGGGTTGGGGGTTTCTTTGGGGGATGATAAAAATGTTTTGATTTTGGTTGATTGCACAACTCTGAATATACTAAAAGTTACTAAATTGTACACTTTAAATGGGTGAATTTATGGTATGTGAACTGTATCAATTTTTTTAAATTAAAGGATATAAACACCTAGGGGGGGATAAAAAAGAAAAATGGAGATTGTATCCAAAGGAACAGTAATTACACCAACAGCTAACTTCAACAGCAATGGAAGCCATTAGACAGTATGAATTCATCTTCGAAGTATTTAAGAAAATTTAACTGCTAATCTAGAATTATGTACACAGAACTTCGTATTCTTAGGAAATAACTGGTGACATAAAGACATATCAGAACAAAAGCTGAGCAAACTTACCACCAACACATCCTCACTAAAGGAACTCAACGAGAAAAGGAACCCTCAGACACTGTTGGTGGGAGTGTAAATTGGTGCAATCACTACGGAAAACAGTACAAGGTTCCTCAAAAACCTAAAAATACAGCTACCATACGATCCAGCAATTCCACTCTCCTGGGTGTATATCCAGAAGACACGAAAACACTAATTCAAAGATACATGCACCCCGATGTTCTTAAGCAGCGCTACTCACAACAGCCAAGACATGGAAGCAACCCAATTGCCCATCAACAGACAAATGGATAAAGAAGATGTGGTGCATATACACAATGGAATACTACTCAGTCATAAAGAAGAAGGAAATTCTGCCATGAAGCCCATGCTATGAATGAGGCAGCATCACACAAAGTGTTTTGAAGTTGCAGCCCTAAAATCTGAGAGTAGGATCTCCTTCTGGTATCCCAGGTAAGAGAAGAAACAAAGTCTAGTTCCACAACACTGTGCGTACAAGACACACTTTCTCCCAGTAACGTCCAGCTGTCGCCTCCAAGGCGAAGCGTGAAATCCATACTTTTCCACAGCAGACAAGGTGTTCAACGCGCTACAAGAGCCAGTTTCCAACGAGGTCTCGTTTGGGAGACTGTTGCTGATGATCACCCTTGCTGAAAAGTGACACCATTTGAGTCACTGGCCACACAGGAAGCCAACTACGGTGGACTTTTAAACCATCTGACGGCCCTCTCAGCTTTAGGACATTACCAAGTTTCTCCCCCTCTAAAGCTGGTTAAGAAAAAAAGAAACAAGTGAAACAGAAGCAGGTGACATTTGGCCGAAGGATCTCAGGGACCCCTAGTGACAGAGCCCTGAAACGGGAGAGCCCAAACGTGGCACCTTCTTTTCTTTGGACATCTTCAAAGGAGGTGAAAGATTAAGATACTTGAGGACATACTGTAGAGCACAGGGAACTAAAATCAATATTCTGTGATAAACCATGATGGAAAAGGACATGAAAAAGAAAAAAATATATATATATGTATGTATAACTGAATCACCTTGCTGTACAGCAGAAATTAACAACATTGTAAGTCAACTATACTTCAAATAAAAAGTTTAACAAAAGAGGCGTGAGGACATGTGTTCAAATCCCAGGTGTGCTCCCTTTGTCTGTCCAGAATCGATTTGCTTAAAGAAGCACTGGACGTGGAGACAAAAGCGCTGGCCCTGCCCCACGCCCGTCCCCAGCCTTGGGAAAGACTAATCAATGATCAACAGGAAAGGTCCCAGCAGCACTGATAAATGCTGCTCTCACGTTTCCACTCTGGATCTTACACATCTTTTATATCTTGTTTACATGTAGTATTCCATCTCTACTTAAAGAGAAACACAAATAAATGAACATCAATTCTCCAAAGAAAGCCACAGAAATAGCTCAATTAGCATATGTTATTTTAGGATAAAATCAGGAAAACAAAACCAGAGTACTGCCAATTTGAAACTGGAAATAGGATGCCTTTTCCACAAGATAACAAAGGGAGAGCGATGGTCCCAGGCCAAGTAATGACACGTGCTTGTTCTTTTAGAAACAAGAAATTCAAAGGACAGTCTGAATGTCTGAGCCCTCTTCACAGCTGTCCTCAAGCACTGCACATCCCTAAAAGACTGGGAAAGTCATTATTTCTTCATTAAAGAGTCAGTCAAATCACAGAAATCACAGAGCCGACAGTTTCAAGTCACAGCACTAATTTTAGGAATTATCTAAAAAAGTTCAAGCCAGCATCATCCCCCAAAACCTTCCCTCCCCAACAAATTCGTTGTCGATACTTATGGGGCAAACTCTCTTAAGGAATAACTATTAGAATCTCTCTCTCTCTCTCTCTCTCTCTCTCTCTCTCTCTCTCTCTCTCTCTCTCTCTCTCTCTCTCTCTCTCTCTCTCACACACACACACACACACACTTTTCAAAAACAAAGTTCCCGGTACTTGTTTTCTGCCACAGTTTTTACACACGCATGAAAAACTAATTTCCCCACCCCTCCCTCTTTCATCCTCTAAGGTCCCGCTCATTCTGTACATTTTACCTCCATCATCACCTCCAAAGACAAGCCTTTCCGCACTCCCTGTGATACATTCATAGCATCATGTACCTCTCCTACCCAGCACTTAGCAAAGTTGCACTTTTTCATTTATTTGTGAAAAAATTCATTTCACTTATTTTATCAATTATTAAATTGCCCATCTCTCCCACTAGACTTGGTGTGGTCTAACAGAGTGGCCACAAGACAGTGCGCCTTTAAAGTAATTAAAATCAAATAATACTTGAGATCTATAGATGCACCATCCACATCACGAGTGATCAAAGCCACATGTGACCCATGGTTACCCTACTGGATGGCTCAGAACAGGAACTGCCCTATTACAGAGTTCTGATGGACAGCACTGCACTGGACACTAAGCTCCTTGAGGGCAGGGACTGCATCTCATTTTACTCAGGACAATCCCAAGGGAAGTACAGTACAGACACACCTCATTTTACTGTACTTCACAGATACTGAACTTTTTACAAATTGAAGGTTTGTGGCAACCCTGTGTGAAGCAAGTCTATCGGCGCCATTTTTCTAACAGCATTTGCTCACTTGGTGTCTCTGTCTCACATTTCAGTAATTCTCACAGTATTTCAGACTCTTTGATTATTATATTTGTTATGGTGATCTGTGATCAGTGATATTTGATGTCACTATTGCAGCTGTTTTGGCATTTTTTAGCGATGAAGTATTTTTAATTAAGGTATGTGCATTGCTTTTTTCAGACATAATGCTATTGCACACTTAATATACTACAGTATAGTGTAAACAACTTTTATAAGCACTGGGAAACAAAATGTCATGACTCAATTTACTGCAATATTCACTTTATTGTGGTTGTGTGGAACTGAACCGACAGTATCTCCAAGGTATGCCTGTACCTGGAATAAAGTAGATAGTCCATAAATATCTGTGAAGGGGGTGTGGGGGGAAGTACACACCGTAATTGCTAATTTTACTACACCACACACCGCATGGTAAAACCCAGAAGAAAGAAGTTATTTAAGTCCTGTTACCTGATTAAAACAGAATACTAGTAATTAGTTACACTTCCATAACTTAAAATTGTATGACATAACTTCAAATATTCTATAATATCCACTCCCATTCAAATACTTACAAGTACCTAATATACACACACAAAATTAGCTCAAAAACTATAGATTAAAACAGGTAACTAAAATGGTTTTACAGGTGAATTCTACCAAACGTTTAAAAATTTAACGCCAATTCTTCTCAAACTCTTCCAGAAATTAAGGACGAGGGAACAGTCCCAAACTCATTTTCCCAGGTTAGCATTACCCCAGTACCAAAGCCAGACAAGGAAACTACAAGAAAACTACACATCAATATCCCTGATGAATACAGATGCAAAAATCCTCAACAAAATATTAGCACATCAAATTTAACAATACATTAAGAGCATCATATACCATGATCAAGTGGGATTTCCCCCTGGGATGCAACATACACAAATCAATAAATGTGATACACACACATTAACAGAATGAAGGATAAAAATGATATGGTCATCTCAATAGATGCAGAAAAAGCATTTGACAAAATTCAAAATCTTTTCATGATAAAAATCCTCAACTATTTGGGTTTTGAAGGAACATAACTCAACATAATAATGGCTATATATGACAAGCCCACAGCTAACATACTCAATTGGTGAAAGGCTGAAAACTTTTCCTCTAAGATCAGGAACATGACAAGGGTACCGACTCTTACCACTACTCAACATAGTACTGAAAATGCTAGCCAGAACAATCAGGCAAGAAAAAGATATTAAAAGGTATCCAAATCAGAAAGGAAGAAGTAAATTATCTTTATTTGCAGATTATATGATCTTACATAGAATCCTAGACTCAACCAAAAACTGTAAGATCTAATCAATAAATTCAGTAAAGTTTCAGGATATAACATTAACATACAGAAATCAGTTGCTTTCCTACACACTAACAACAAAGTATCTGAAACATAATAAAGAAAGCAATCCCATTTACAATAGCATCAAAAACATAAGACAGTTAGGAATTTAACCAAGGAAATGAAAGAACTGAACGCTAAACTATAAGACTTTGATGAAAGGAATTGAAGAAGACACAAAAATGGAGAGGTATCTTGTGTTTGTGGATCAGAAGAATATTGTTAAAATGTCCATATTACCCAAAGCCATCTATAGATTCAATGCAATCCCTATCAAAATTCCAATGGCGTCTTTCACAGAAACAGTAAAAGCAATTCTAAAATTCGTATGGAGTCACAAAGACCCCAATAGCCAAAGCAATCCTAAGCCAAAAGGACAAAGCTGGAGGTATCATATTGAATACTTCCCGATTTCAAATTATACTACAAAGCCACAGTAATCAAAATAGTATCTAGTAATCAAAACAGCATAAAAATAGACACACAGACCAATGGAAAATAGAGAGCCCATAAATAAACTGCTGCATATGTGGTCAACTAATCTTTGACAAGAAAAGCCAAGAATATTCAATAGGGAAAGGCAGCCTCTTAAATACATGGTGCTGAGAAAACTAGATAACCACATGCAGAAAAATAAATCTGGACCCCTATCATAAATCCCGCACAAAAATTAACTCAAAAGATTAAAGACTTAAACACAGGACCTGAAACTGAGAAACCCCTGGAAGAAAACATAGGAGAAAAGCTCCTTGACACTAGTCTTGGCAACAATTTTTTGGATCTGACACCAAAAGCAAGAGCAACAGAAACAAAAATACAAGTGGGGCTATATCAAACTAAAACGATTCTGCACAGCCAAAGAAACAATCAACAGTATGAAAAGCCAACCTACAGAATGGGAGCAAATATTTGTAAATCATCTATTCAATAAGGAATTAATATCAAAATGTGTAAAGAATTCATACAACTCAATAAGAAAAATCTGATTTCAAAATAGGCATAGGAACTGAGTAAGATACTTTTCCAAAGATGACATACAAATGGCCAAAAGCTACATGAAAAGGTGCTCAACCATCACTAATCATCAGGGAAATGCAAACCAAAACCACAATGAGGTATCATCTCACATACTCTAGAATGGCTGTTCTCAAAAAGACAAGAGGTAAGTGTAGGCAACGATGAGGAGACAAAGAAAAAAGTGCACCCTTGTGCACTGTTGATGGGGATGTAAATTGGTGCAGTCACTGTGGAAACAGTGTGGAGATTCCTCAAAAAATGAAAAATACAACTACCATATCATTCAGCAATCCCACTTCTGAGTACATATCCAAAGGAAATGAAAAAAGGATCTCAAAGAGATATCCGCACTCCATATTTTTACAGCATTATTCACAATAGCCAAGATGAGGAAACAACCTAAGCATACATCTACAGATGAACAGACATAGAAAATGTGATATATATATATATATATATATATATATATATATATATATATATATATATACACACAATGGAATACAATTCCATGAGAAAGAAGAAAATCCTGCCATTTAAGCAACCTAAGTGTCCATCAACAGATGAATGGATAAAGAAGATGTGGCACATATATACGATGGAATATTACTCAGCCATAAAAAGAAATGAAACTGAGTTATTTGTAATGAGGTGGATAGACCTGGAGTCTGTCATACAGAGTGAAGTAAGTCAGAAGGAGAAAAACAAATACCGTATGCTAACACATATATATGGACTCTAAGAAAAAAAATGTCATGAAGAGACTAGCGGTAGGACAGGAGTAAAACACAGACCTACTAGAGCATGGACTTGAGGATATGGGGAGGGGGAAGGGTAAGCTGTGACGAAGTGAGAGAGCGGCAGGGACATATATACACTACCAAATGTAAATTAGATAGCTAGTGGGAAGCAGCCACATAGCACAGGAAGTTCACCTCTGTGCTTTGTGACCACCTAGAGGGGTGGGATAGGGAGGGTGGGAGGCAGGGTGACGCAAGAGGGAAGAGATATGGGAACATATGTATATGTATAACTGATTCACTCTGTTGTAAAGGAGAAAGTAACACACTATTGTAAAACAGTTATACTCCAATAAAGATGTTAAAAAATAAATAAATAAAATAAAAAAAGAAAATCCTGCCATTTGCAACAACATGGATGGACACTGAGGGCATTATGCTAAGTGAAATAAGTCAGAGAAAGACAAATACTGTACAATATCACTCATATGAGGAATCTAAAAGAGACATACCTGTAGAAACAGAGAGAGAATGGTGGTTACCAGGGGCTGAGAGGCAGGCAAAATGGGGAGATGTTGGTCAAAGTGTACAAACTTGCAGTTAGAAGATGAGCATGTTCTGGGGACCTAGTGCACAACACTGTGATTATAGTTAACAACACTGCATTATATATTTGTAAGTTGCTCAGAGAGTAGATCTTAAGTGTTTTCACCACAGAAAAGCAACAGTAATTAAGTGATGTGATGGTGGTCTTCGCTAAGCTAAGGTGATAATCATTTTGCAATATACAAATGTATCAAATAAACATAATGTCCACCTTAAACTTATACAATGTTCTATGCCAATTATCTCAATAAAGCTGCAAAACAGATAACTAATGATGTTGCACACCTTTCATTTCCTATTGTTTGGATATACACTTTTGTGAGGGGTCTATTAAAATATTTTCTTCATTTTTTACTGGGCAGCATCATTAGTTATCTGGGAAAAGCCAATTAGAACACAATGAGGTTACACAGGAACAGGAACAGCTAAAATTTAAAAGACTGACCCTCCCAATCAGTGGTGAGGACCTGGAGCACCAGAGAACTGGTGTGCGTGCAGATGGTGTGTGTAAATCAAAGTAAGCAGGTCGAAAATCTGGGTGACTGTAGGGCTATCAAAGCTCAACACACACATCACCTATGATCCAGTAAAACCACTTCCGGGCACACACCCAAAGAAACTGTGGGCTGATGTCCACCAAATACCTGTACAAGAAAGTTTACTATTCACAATAGCCAGAAAGCAGAAACAACCCAAATGTCCATCACGAGTAGATTGGATAAACTGTGGTATTTTCACACAGTGGAATATCACCCACCAATAAAAAGGAACAAACAAACGCAACACACAACAACATGCATGAATCTCAGGTATAATGCTGAGTGGGGAAAAAAGACACATAGGACTTCTGACCTCCAGAACTGTAAGAGAATAAATTTGTGCTGTTTAAAGCAAAAAAAAAAAAGACACGTAAGAGCATATACTGTATTTATTTCTTCTATATGAAAGACAAGAACAGGCAAAACTAATCTATGATGATCTATGTCATAATTAGTTACCTTGACGCAGGGTCATCAACAGGGAGAGGACAGGAGAGGACTGGTGGGGTGCTGGAAAAATCACCCCATCTGGGTCTGGGTGGTGGGTACAAGGGTGAATATGAATATACAAATAAATTAGGAGGCGGAGTCAAGATGGCAGCACGGGAAGATGCAGAGTTAGCGTCTCCCCACAACTAGGGCACCTGTCGGGCGCTGGTAGGGGACTGTGACGCCCAAGGAGACAGGAGGAACCCCAAAGTGAACCAGTAGGACGTAGGGGGACTGAGCGGGGGAGGAGAAGTGGAGGCCAGACAGGATCGGTACCCCTGAGGCCAGGGAGATCAGGAGAAGCAGGCGGGAAGGACTCTCTGGGAAGAGCGGGAGAGGAGCAGAGGGCGATCACCTGGCCCACTGGGGCCAGGGAGACTGCTGAGCTCCCAGGCTGGTCCCCTGCCCTCCAGAGCCCCCTCCAGGCCACGTAGGTCCTTGGGGGCACAGGAGGGAGGCTGGGGAGATCAGGAGAGGCAGGCAGGAGGGACCCTCCGACAAGAGTGGGAGAGAAGCAGAGGGTGACTGCCCCTCCCACTCAGGCACGGGGAGCCTGCTAGGCTCCCAGGTGACGTCCCCTGCCCTCTAAGCCCAGGGGTGGGCGGCACGCCTGGACCCCTTCTGTTCCCTGAGCCTAAGCTCCACCTCCCACAGCCCCCAGGGCCTTTCCAGCCCTGTGGGTTCTGAGCATTAGCCCCGCACACCACCCAAACATCGCCCTTGCTTAGGCCCCGCCCTCCACTGCCAAGGACTTCCACCCACCCTTTTATTTTTTCTTTTCCCTCCTCCTCTTTTATACTATTATGGTACTTATGTACCTTCCAGGTGTTGATTCATCTATATTTTTATTTTTATATTCTTCCTAACATATCTGTTAGTTTCCTAGTCTAATTTTATTTTTTACTTTGTTATTGGTTTTTTTGGGGTTTTTTTTTTTTTGGCCACCCCAGGCAGACTGCAGGATCTTGGTTCACAAACCCAGGGTTGGGCTGAAGCTCCTGCATGTGGAAGCTCCGAGTCCAAACCACTGGACTAACAGAGAACCTCAGAATGCAGGGAATATTCATTGGAGTGACATCTCACAGAATTCCTCATCTCAGCACTAAGACCCTGTTCTACCCACCAAAACCCAGCTCTACCCAATAGCTTACAACTCCAGTGTTGGAAGCCTCAGGCCAAACAACCAGTAAGACAGGAACAGACTCCCACTCATTAAAAAAAAAAAAAAAGAGAGAGAGAGACAGCAAAAAATTCTCTCACAGATGAAGGAGTAAGGTAAAAACCTAGAAGTCCAAATAAATGAAGAGGAAATAGGCAATTTACCTGGAGAAGAATTCAGAGTAATTATAGTAAAGATGATCCAGAATCTCGGAAATAGAATGGAGGCATGGATTGAAAAAATACAAGAAATGTTAACGAAGATCTAGAAGAACTAAAGAACAAACAAACAGAGATGAACAATACAATAACTGAAATGAAAAATACGCTAGAAGGAATCAATAACAATAACTGAGGCAGAAGAACGGATAAGTGACCTGGAAGATAAAATACTGGAAATAACTACTGCAGAGCAGAATAAAGAAAAAAGAATGAAAAGAACTGAGGACAGTCTCAGAGACCTCGGGGACAACCTTAAACACACCAACATTCGAATTATAGGCGTCCCAGAAGAAGAAGAGAAAAAGAAAGGGTCTGAGAAAATATTTGAAGAGATTATAGTCGAAAACTTCCCTAACATGTGAAAGGAAATAGTCACCCAAGTCCAGGAAGCACAGACAGTCCCATACAGGATAAACCCTAGGAAAAGCACACCAATATGCATATTAATCAAACTAACAAAAATTAAGTTCAAAGAAAAAATATTAAAAGCAGCAAGGGAAAAACAAGAAATAACATACAAAAGAATCCCCATAAGGTTATCAGCTGATTTCTCGGCAGAAACTCTGCAGGCCAAAAGAGTGGCAGAATATACTTAAAGTAATGAAAGAGAAAAACATACAACCAAGATTACTCTACCCAGCAAGGGTCTCATTCAGATAAAATGGAGAAGTCAAAAGCTTTTCAGACAAGCAAAAGCTAAGAGAATTCAGCACCACCATACCAGCTTTGAAACAAACGCTAAAGAAACTTCTCTAAGAGGCAAACACAAGAGAAGAAAAAGACCCACAAAAACAAACCCAAAACAATTAAGAAAATGGTAACAGGAACATACATATCAATAATAACCTTGAATGAAAATGGATTAAATGCCCCAACCAAAAGACACAGACAGACTGGCTGAATGGATACAAAAACAAGACCCATATATATGCTGTCTACAAGAGACCCACTTCAGAAAAAGATATTTTCTCTGAAAAAGATATTTCACTCAAATGGAAATCAAAAGAAAGCTGGAGTAGCAATACTCGTATGAGATAAAATAGACTTTAAAATAAAGACTGTTACAAGAGATGAGGAGGGACACTGCATAATGATCAAAGGATCAATCCAAGAAGATATAACAATTATAAATGTTTATGCACCCAACATAGGAGCACCTCAATACATAAGGCAACTGCTAACAACCATGAAAGGAGAGATCAACAGTTAACACAATAATAGTAGGGGACTAACACCCCACTTACACCAATGGACAGATCATCCAAACAGAAAATAAATAAGGAAACACCAGCTTTAAATGACATAACAGACCAGATAGATCTAATTGATATTTATCAAACATGCCACCCAAAAATGGCAGAATACACTTTCTTCTCAAGTGCACACAGAACATTATCCAGGATAGATCACATCTTAGGTCACAAATCAAGCCTCAGAAAATTTAAGAAAACCGAAATCATATCAAGCATCTTTTCTGACCACAGCACTATGAGACTGGAAATCAATTACAGGAAAACAAGAACTGTAAAAAACACAAATACATGGAGGCTAAACAGTGTACTACTAAATAACCGAGAGATCAATGAAGACATTTTAAAATACATAGAAACAAATGACAATGAAAACACGACGACCCAAAACCTATGGCACGCAGCAAAAGCAGTTCTAAGAGGGAAGTTTATAGCAGTACAATCTCACCTCAAGAAACAAGAAAAATCTCAAACAGTCTAGCCCCACACTTAAAACAACTAGAGAAATAAGAACAAAGAAAACCCAAAGTCAGTAGAAGTAAAGAAATGATAAAGATCAGAGCAGAAATAAATGAAATAGAAATGAAGAAAACAATAGCAAAGATCAATAAAATGAAAAGCTGGTTCTTTGAGAAGATAAACAGAATTAATAAATCCTTAGCCAGACTCATCAAGAAAAAAAGGGAGAGGACACAAATCAATAAAATTAGAAATGAAAAGGGAGAAATCTCAACTCACACTGCAGAAATACAAAAGATTTTAAGAGACTACTACAAAACAACTATATGGCAAATAAATGGACAACCATGAAGAAATGGACAAATTCTTGGAAAGGTACAATTTTCCAAGACTGAACCAGGAATAATTAGAAAATATAAACAGACCTATCACAAGCAATGAAATTGAAACCATAATTTAAAATCTTCCAGCAAACAGAAGTCCAGGACCAGATGGCTTCACAGGCGAATTCTATCAAACATTTAGAGAAGAGCTAACACCGATCCTCCTCAAACTCTTCCAAAAGATTGCAGAGGGAGAAACACTCCCAAATTCATTCTATGAAGCCACCATCACCCTGACACCAAAACCAGAAAAAGATACTACAAAAAAAGAAAGTTATAGACCAATATCACTGATGAACACAGATGCAAAAATCCTGAACAAAATAGTAGCAAACAGAACCCAAGAGCACATTAAAAGGATCATACACCATGATCAAGTGGGATTTATCTCAGGGATGCAAGGATTCTTCAATATACGCAAATCAATCAATGTAATACACCACATTAACAAATTAAGGAATAAAAACCATATGATCATCTCAATAGATGCAAAAAATCTTTTGACAAAATTCAACACCTATTTATGATAAAAACTCTCCAGAAAATGTGCACAGAGGGAACCTACCTCAACATAATAAAGGCCATATATGACAAACCCACAGCAAGTATCATACTCAATGGTGAAAAACTGAAAGCATTTCCACTAAGATCAGGAACAAGACAAGGATGTCCACTCTCGCCACTCTTACTCAACATAGTTTTGAAGTCCCAGCCACAGCAATCAGAGAAGAAAAAGAAATAAAAGGAATACAAATTGGAAAAGAATACGTAAAACTGTGCTGTTTGCTGATGACATGATACTACTATACACAGAAAATCCTAAAGATGCCACCAGAAAACTACCAGAATTAATCAATCAATTTTGTAAGGCTGCAGGATACAAAATTCATGCACAAAAATCTCTGGCATTCCTATACACCAACAACGAAAAACCAGAAAGAGAAATTAAGGAAACACTTCCATATACCATTGCAACAAAAAGAATAAAATACCTAGGAATAAACCTGCCTAAGGAGGCGAAAGATCCGTACTTAGAAAACTAAAACATTGATGAAAGAAATCAAAGATGACATAAACAGACGGTGAAATATACCATGTTCTTGGATTGGAAGAATCAATATTGTGAAAATGACTATACTACGCAAAGCAATCTACAGATTCAGTGCAATCCCTATCAAACTACCAATGGCATTCTTCACAGAATTAGAACCAAAAAATCTTACAATTTGTATGGAAACAAAGAAGACCCCAAACAGCCAAAGCAATCTTGAGAAAGAAAAACGGAGTTGGAGGAATCAGGCTCCCTGACTTCAACGGTACAGGACAGAATGCCCAGAGATAAACCCACACACATATGGGAACCTAATTTACAACAAAGGAGGCAAGAACACACAATGGAGAAAAGATAGCCTCTTCAATAAGTGGTGCTGGGAAAACTGGACAGCTACATGTAAAAGAATGAAATTAGAACACTTCCTAACACCATACACAAAAATAAACTCCAAATGGATTAAAGACTTAAATGTAAGGCCAGGCACTATCAAACTTTTAGATGAAAACATAGGAAAAACACTCTTCGACATAAACCACAGCAAGATCTTTTTTGACCCACATCCTAGAGTAACAGAAATAAAACAAAAATAAACAAATGGGACTTAATTAAACTTAAAAGCTTTTGCACAGCAAAGGAAACCATAAACAAGATAAAAAGACAACCCTCAGAATGGGAGAAAATATTTGCAAATGAAACAACAGACAAAGGATTAATCTCCAAAACATACAAACAGCTCATGGAGCTCAATATCAAAAAACAAACAAACAAACAATGCAGTTAAAAAATGGGCGGAAGACCTAAATAGACATTTCACCAAGGAAGACATACAGATGGCCAAAAAACACATGAAAGACGCTCAGCATCACTCATTATTAGAGAAATGTAAATCAAAACTACAATGCTGTATCCCCTCACACCAGTCAGAATGGCCGTTATCAAAAAATCTAGAAACAATAAATTCTAGAAAGGGTGTGGTGAAAAGGGAACCCTCCTGCACTGTTGGTGGGAATGTAAATTGATACAGCCACTATGGAACAGTATGGAGGTTCCTTAAAAAACTAAAAATAGAACTACCATATGATCCAGCAATCCCACTACTGGGCATAGACCCCGAGAAAACCATAATTCAAAAAGAGACATGCACCACAATATTCACTGCAGCTCCATTTACAATAGCCAGGACATGGAAGCAACCTAAATGCCCATCAACAGATGAATGGATAAAGAAGATGTGGCACATATATACAATGGAATATTAGCCATAAAAAGAAACGAAATTGAATTATTTGCAGTGAGGTGGATGGACCTAGACTCTGTCACACAGAGTGAAGTAAGTCAGAAAGAGAAAAACAAATACCGTATGCTAATGCCTACATATGGAATCTAAAAAAAAAAAAAGGTACTGATAAAGCTAGTTGCAGGTCAGGAATAAAGAGGTAGACATAAAAAATGGACTTGAGAACATGGGTTGGGAGGGCAAGGCTGGGGCAAAGTGAGAGCAGCATCAGCATACATACACTACAGAAAGTGAAACAGCTGGCTGGTGGGAAGCGGCAGCGAAGCACAGGGAGATCCGCTCGGTGCCCTGCAATGACCCAGAGGGGTGGGATAGGCAGGAGGGGAGGGAGGCTCACGAGGGAGGGCGTATGGGGACATGTGTATGCATATGGCTGATTCGCTTTGGTGCACAACAGAAACTCACACAGTACTGTGAAGCACTTATGCTCCAATAAAGATCTGTTAAATAAATAAATAAAAATAAATTCACCAGGCTGTACACGATTGTGTTCACGACTGCATGTAAGTTGTACTTCCATTGAAAAGGACTCAAAAATACCATTCATAATAAAGATACCTAGGAATAACTCTAGAAGAATACTGTAAGACCATCACAGAAAAACTAGAAAATGTTATTGAAAGACATGAAAGAAGACCAATATATGAAGAGGCAATATTCATAGTTATGAAGACTAAGTCTCATAAAAGTATCAGTCTTTGGGCTTCCCTGGTGGCGCAGTGGTTGAGAATCCGCCTGCCGATGCAGGAGACACGGGTTCCTGCCCTGGTCCGGGAAGATCCCACATGCCGCGGAGCGGCTGGGCCCGTGAGCCGTGGCCGCTGAGCCTGCGCGTCCGCAGCCTGTGCTCCGCAATGGGAGAGGCCACAACAGTGAGAGGCCCGCGTACCGCAAAAAAAATTTAAAAATAAAAAAAATAAAAAAATAAAAGTATCAGTCTTCGCCCAAAGTGATCCACAGGTTCCATGCAGTCCCAATCGATATTCTAACGGGCTACCGTGAGGAACATGACAAACTGATTCTAAAATTTAAGACCAAAGGACAGAAAATATCCAAAAAGCTCCTGAACAATCATCTAAAGGGTGATGCAATCCCACCAGATTGCAAAGCTTTTCAGAGGAAACAGAAAATAAGCAGTAATTGTGTCTGCCTGAAGAAGGCCAGGAGACTCGGAGAATACGTTTTTTAGGGAGAAAGACAGCCTGTGTCAGTGGTTCCCAAACTCCGATGCTTATAAGAATCATTTGGGACACTTTAGGACACCGTGACACCCAGGTCACACCCCATGCCTATGAAATCACGAGGTCTAGGGTGGAAGCCAGGCAGAGCTTTATAAAGATCCCCAGCCGATTCCAACGTGCAGCAGAGTTTGAACCTATCAGCCTACGCTCAAAGGCAAGAGGCCTAAGAGGGCATGGCAAGTCAGAAATACAAGTCATTCCGTATTTCTGGAATACAAACCAAATGAGGGAGAAGAGACGGGTGGGCAAGGAGGCCAAAGAGGCGGGCCAGGGCAAAAGCCCACACAAGCCAGACCTGAGGCTTTATCTGAGGGCGATGGAAAGCCCTTGGCAGGTGCACGGCAGAAGAAGGACATAACAGATCCCGCTCTGGAGAAAGGACTGCCGGGAAAATATGGAAGACGGCGAAGAGGGCGCAAAATGAGCTGCTGGGAGACCAGTCAGAAGGCTCCCAGCAGGGTCCAGATGAGAAATCATCAGGGCTTTAAGCCGAGCAGTGATGGTGGATGTGTAGAGAAGGGCTGGAGAGACTTAGAAAACAAAAATGCTAAGACTTGGTGCAATCACGAGCGTGAGCTCGAAGTACACCAGCCTGCGGTAATCCACCGAAATCACCCCTTTCTCTTTGCAGGGGGAAAACCTGAAATCACCTCAACTGAACACCTACCGGATTTGTTTCCCAGTGAGTCACCACCAGCTTGACTGGAAAGGCAGTCATGCGAACAGTGAGATCAGTGATCCAGAAGACCTCGGCCCTGGCTGCCTGCAATAGGATCACCTGTTGCTGATGAATGACAAACACCTGGATTTTCATTCTCTCCTGGTGGTTGAGCAAGTTATTTTCCAACCTGAATTTAAATCAGAGCTGAGTCAACCACCCCACCTGCAGACTAACAGCGACCACGGGATCAGCGCCCCTGCGCAGGTTATTAGATGGCGAGGCGAGAACGCAGCTTTCTGTCTCACTCAGATATGCTCCCGAGAGCCCCAGGAAGCAGAAGCAGCCTGACCTTTCCCTTAGCTGAGCCATCGTGCTGTGAAGTTACGGTTTGTGAGTCAGAAGGCTGGGGGGTGATGCAGGCCAAACATAACGACGGGCAGGCTGTCAGGTGCGTCATTCACCTTTTCCTTCAGAACAAAAGCAGGTAAACCCACTGAACACAAAAGCGGTGTATAGTCTGACAAATGGCCAACACAGTCCAAAGATGACTGGAGGTCTGATTTAAAATAAAGGATGTGGGCTTCTGATCACCGCTTAGAAATGTTGAGATTTGAGAAAAGCACTGCTTCCATCCTTAAGAAAAAAGCTGCATAAACTGGAAATTAACTTTTCCGGAACTGATCAGAGAAGTGAAGTCACAGGGAAGACTGACCTGAAATCTGTGGACCGGCACCCACAGGGAGAAGCAGGACCCCAGCACACGTGCCTATGTGGGCCATGAAAGCCAGTCAAAAGGTTCAGCTAGACGTTGTTAATGAACTGCTAAACGTCTGGCACAGGCTATGAGAGCAGGAAGTCTCCTGGGGGCTCCTGTCCACGACAGGCAGGCTTCTCCCACAGGAAAAGGATCCTGAGGGCTCCTCTTGGGGACGGTTGGGAGGGGACCAGAGCCACTGCCCCACACCAGCCCCTCCCCTCTCCCTATGGGGCCCAAGCCTTCATCTGCAGGGGAACAGCACAGACTGCAGCAGGAGGACAGGGATGGAAGCCCCCCCACAGCTGAGGGAGGGGAACGGCGGCCACCAAGCAAACCTCCCCCCATCTCCACCTGCCGCTTTTTCCCCAGAACCGAGAGCCTTCGGAGCACACAGTCGGATCCGCGGACCAGGAGTACAGAGAAGAGGTCTGGCCGGTGGGTGGGGTGTGGGAGACAGTCACTGACTCCATCTGGAAGATGAGAAAGTCTTGTGAGAAAGCAAACTTAGAAGGAAAGAAGACGAGGATCTTGGCTGGAGCCCTGGGCAATTCCGCTCTGTAATGGTCAAGAGGAAAAGGAAGCAGCAGCAAATGGAACTGACCAAGAGCTGCCATGAGGAAGAAGGAAAAGCAAGATGAGGAGGGAGGAGCCAGCCTCCAGGCTGGGAACCAGGAGCTGGAATTAAAAGACAAAGATGGGGGACTTCCCTGGTGTTCCAGTGGTTAAGACCCTGCACTTCCAGTGCAGGGGTTGTGGGTTCAATCCCTGGCTGGGGAACTAAAATCCCACATGCCACACAGCGCGGCCAAAAAAAAAAAAAGAAAAAGATGTCCCTGGCCCTGCCCCCAGGATGGGTGTGCTATAGTGAGAAAGACCAAAAATGCGGACAATTTCAGAAGCTGGGAGCTGGTACAGCCTCGGGGAACCAGAGAGCTGGGGGTACAGAGCCCAGACTCGGAGGTCACCATCCAGCCACCTCTCAGGGTTAGAGAGAGAACCGTCAGCACCTCCATCACATGCCCAAACATGGGGGCCACTCAGTACAGCTTCATCTCCTTCCAGCCTCCATACTCTGTAGCCTCAGGAAAAAACCCAGGTTTCAAGAAAATCTTCTTTAAAATCACATGTTTATGAAAGCCTCAGGCATCTAGGAATTGTAAAGAAAAAGAGAAATCTTCTGACATTAAGATTCTAACCACCTTTGTCTTTGGTTTCTGGGTAATTCAGAGTGAGTCACTGTTCCTTAAAAAGTAAGACGGAGTTTCCCCAAAATTAGTATTTCCTTTTGAGGAGAGCGGCAGACCAGGGCAAAGACACTCAGTGATGCCCTGGTTTCAGACACAGTCATCGGGGAGAGAGACAAGGCAGGAAAGGGAACACAGAAGATTCCACAGCAACGACTCTCAAATAAAACCAATCCCCGGCCACAATGATAAGCCGAAGCATCTCTTATCATCAAATTATGAAAAAGCAAAACATAATGAAATGCCAAATGTAAATGTGGCTTTTTTTACCCCAAATCTCCAACTCTGGACAAAGAAACTGAAATGATTCGAACTTCCCACAGGCAGAGTTTGTCTTTAGCTTAATGAACAAGAGACATTTCAGGCAAGAAGCGTTTCTGTGGGGAGCAGACAAATTCCAATAGCTCACCAAATGCTGGACCAGCTCCTAAATCCTGTGCTACAAACATCCGGAGGCCTCCAGCGACGGCCGCAGGGAACGGCGGGAAGGACGCCCTCCAGGTAGAGACACCCCAGCCCGTCTTCTGAATCCCCTCCTCTCCTGCCCACCTGGCTCCCTCCTACTTAAGGCCTACGTGCCTCTACCTTGAACCCTCACACCTGTCACCTACCGCACCAGGTGAATCTCGGCTACCCCTCCAATCTGCCCACCCACCTTCTCCCAACAGTCTCCATCACATCAACCTTTTTTCAAAAGACTTTCAGGGACTCTCCAGTATCTTCCAATAAAGTCTGAGTTACTCCCCTGGAGTTTGAGGCCTTCCACAGCCTGCCTGAACCTACCATTCCAACCAGGATCCCCTCCTTCTCCTGAATACCCAACCGCACCGCCTCCATCCCTGCCCAACGCGTCCAGCTCAAGCCGCAGCCAGGCGCTGTTCGAGGACCCCACACCCAGAAGCCAGCACCTGGCTGTCCCCACCCAGACGGCTCTCCCCTCCCTGAACTCAGGGTCAGGACCACTCGATCTGGCTTCACAACATTCCTTTCATCCCCTCAACTCAATAAATATTTACTGGGATCTTCTCTGAGTCAGGCCCTGTGCTGGGTACTGGGAGTAGAGAGACGTGAAGTGAAACTGACACGGCATTCAGAGGTGTCGAGGGGACACACGGGCCGGGAGGGCTAAAGAGAGGAAGTGATAGGTGGGGAGGAGAGGGCACACGAAACACGGACAGACTCTGCCGGCGGAGAGAAACGGCATCGCAGGCCCACAACGCTGTTGCAGAGTGGCTCTGAGAGATGGCAGCGTCCCACAGCTAGAAACCATCCCCACCATCCACCTCCGGGGCTTCCTCCCTTTTATTCTCTTGTCACTGACTTGCTGAAGAAACCACGTTGTTTGCAGAGTTAACCGTAGTCTGAAATGGAGCAGCTTCACAGCTTTTTCTGTCGGCAGAATTCTGTGAACTGGTCGTGAGAGCTGGAGCGCTCATCAGCCTCAGGTGTGATTCGGAGCAGCACTAACTCACGGGAGGTGTGTGCTCTCCCATCAGGAGAACATGACGCCTGCCTGTCTCTTATTTTGCTGTGTAGATGCTCATGGTCTCAACCCATCATCTATTAGGAGCTGCAAAGTGGAGAGTTTCTAATTCTATCGTCCCTTCTCAAGTGTTAGCGGGCATACTTCTGTAGAGAGAAACTGCCCTCATCAACTCTTAGGTGGTCCAACCGTACATCTGTGTGGAGAGGCAGAATACTCATTACCTATCTTTTTCTTTTTTTTTTTTTTTTTTGCGGTACGCGGGCCTCTCATTGCTGTGGCGTCTCCCGTTGCGGAGCACAGGCTCCGGACGCGCAGGCTCAGCGGCCATGGCTCGCGGGCCGAGCCGCTCCGCGGCACGTGGGATCTTCCCGGACCGGGGCACGAACCCGCGTCCCCTGCATCGGCAGGCGGACTCCCAACCACTGCGCCACCGGGGAAGCCCACCTATCATTTTTAAAATAATGAATTGGTTCCCCATCATTCGCCAAAGGTTGGCAATTCTTTCGAACAGCTCTAAGCACCCAAGACTGAGCCGCAGGTATCACCCCTGCCGGCGCTCAGACGGCCAGCGGCAGCCTCTTCACGTTGGCTCCTCCTAACACAGCTCTAGTAAATCCACTCCTACAGCTTCCCTGCTGCAGGTTTCACAGGATGTGCCCAGATCACCTCACTACAGACAATTCCTGCTCCAGACCTGCAAGTGGCCACTTCTCCAAGAAGCCCTGGTTTCTTACAACACCATGATGTGGGCGCTAGGAAGGCTCACTGCTGCTGGGCTGCTGGGTTTCCAGGCCTTGGAGTAGATAGACAGATAGATCTTTAAATATCCCATAATTTCTTACTGATATCTTTTATTTAAACTCCAGACTACAAGGTCTTTACTTTATCTCTATCATCTTACATCAGTTATCTCTTCCAAATGAGAACCCTCGTTCAGGACCAGATTCAGATGCTAGAATTAGATTATCACAGAATTGATCATTTACTTAATTCCACATTTACACACAGTTTCAGCATACCAACACTATCTCTGCCACAACAATCACTAAAAGCAGTTTAAAATCGCTTTTGCAGGGCTTCCCTGGTGGCGCAGTGGTTGAGAGTCCGCCTGCCGATGCAGGGGACGCGGGTTCGTGCCCCGGTCCGGGAGGATCCCACATGCCGCGGAGCGGCTGGGCCCGTGAGCCATGGCCGCTGAGCCCGCGCGTCCGGAGCCTGTGCTCCACAACGGGAGAGGCCACAATGGTGAGAGGCCCGCATACCGCAAAAAAAAAAAAAAAAAAAAAAAAAAAATCGCTTTTGCAGAGCGTGGCATCATCATCGTGGCAGAGTAAGAGTTTTCTGCCGTCTTCTCCCCAAAGAACGCCAACTTGGACCATCACCCACACACGAGAGGGCCTCGGTGGGGGCCCAGGGGTCTAACAGAGAAGGCCCAGCACACAAAACTCTGAGACTGGACGCACTGAAGAGGGTCGGGGACACCGCCTGACTCTACCCACATCACCCTCCCTGAAGGTGGCAGCTCAGTGCCCAGGGAGACGGAGTCAGCCCAGGGCTCCTCCCGGGGGGCGGTGCACGTGGGGGCGAGGACAGTACTTCCTCAGCTGTGCGGGACGAGTACCGAGACACCTGATTCTCTCTTGCCCCAGCCAGGATCCTGAGGCCCCAAAAATGTCTTCCGGGTCTTTTTTGAACCCGGGGTACGATGAAGGATTGCACACAGCATTTGATTGTTAGATCTCTTCCATGTCCTCTAATCCAGAAGAGTCCTCCCACCCGTCTTTACAAAAGGGAATCATCTACTTTATAGAGTTGGTTGGGAAGGTTAAATAGAAATAATGCAAATAAAGTCGCTGGTCCAGACCTGATACACAGCATCTGACAATGCTCAACAAATATTCATTCTCTTCTATCCGTCTACAGCCCACACTGGATCCAGTGTCCCGCTCTGCGTGACAGCTACATTTATCTGGTTTCAGTAACCATAGTTAATGTGAGTGCCTGCCTAAAAAGCCCATCGGGTCCACAGGGGTCCCCGGCTGGAGGTTCTGAAACTGTCAGACCAAGTGCCACCCATGGGGCATCTCCCAGTTGCAAGAGGCCACACATGAGCCTCTGCCACTGAGTTTACAGCTATCTCCAGATGAGGGCTAAACCACAGGCTCCAGTTTGCTCAGACTGAACTACACGGAGCAATGCGTTCACTATCCACCAACCAAACTCTGCAGAAGTCCTTTGTGGGCCTTGGTGTCCAACTTTTTCCTTCCTCTACAGAACTTGCCCGCGTGTGGACATTAAGATTCTGTGTCTCAAACTCTACGGTTTGCTATGTAAATGACCAGCTGGAGTGTCTACTGACCATTATCAATAGAGAGGGCATCTCACTTAGAATACTGTATTTGCCAGACCACTAGATACATTAATGCAAATTTATGTAAAACTATGTTACTTTAACACACAATAAGAAAGTATATCCTGGGACTTCCCTGGCAGTCCAGTGGTTAGGACTTCGCCTTCCAACGCAGGCCGGTTCCATCCCTGGACCCCTGGTCAGGGAGCTAGGATCTCACATGCCTCGTGGCCAAAGAGCCGAAGCATAAAACAAAAGCAATATTGTAACAAATTGAGTAAAGACTTTAAGAAATGGTCCACATTTTTTTTAAAAAAAAGTATATTCTAATTCTGTTCTACTATAAACGCCATAAACTATGATACTGTATTACAAAAATAAAAAACACATATATCAGTACAAAAATAAATAAAGAGGGCATCTAATTTTTATTTATTTATTTATTTATTTTATTTTGGGCCGCGTTGGGTCTTCGTTGCTGTGCGCGGGCTTTTCTCTAGTTGCAGCGAGCGGGGGCTACTCTTCCTTGCGGTGCGCGGGCTTCTCACTGCAGTGGCTTCTCTTGTTGCGGAGCACGGGCTCTAGGCGCACAGGCTTCAGCAGTTGTGGCTCACGGGCTCTAGAGCGTAGGCTCAGAAGTTGTGGCGCACGGGCTTAGTTGCTCCGCGTCACGTGGGATCTTCCCGGACCAGGGCTCGTACCCATGTCCCCTGCCTTGGCAGGCGGATTCTTAACCACTGTGCCACCAGGGAAGCCCAAGAGGGCATCTAATTCATTATAACCATGCTCTATTGCACACCTGTGCTATATTTAACTGACAGGAACCTAGGCCAGCCTTACATTTACAAACCACTTGGTAAACCTACTTCTAGCTCTCTTTGGTTTTATTCTAAAAGATAGTATTTTCAGACTATAAATCCCAAGTTGCAATTTTACTTTCAGCAGAGAAGGGCAGAGACAATCCTCCAGAACTCTGTAACTAAAGGCAGAAACATAACAAAATATGGCCACACTGAACACATAAACTCAAGGAACCACCAAAATAAAAGCAGCCTCAGCTTCCACCTGGAGGCCTTCCATCTTGTCTCTCTCAGGAGCAACCTGCCCCAAATGGTCAGCAGCACAAGTAACGATCAGCTTTCCTCCACGTCTCACATCCAAATGAGCTCAGTGAGGCATCCACGTGCCCAGACATACCCCCGGGATACAAACTCATCAAGCTTTCCCTGGACAGGTGTCAGGCACCACTGATTCTGCCAAACTCCCTTCCTGGGAAAAACAAAAGTCAGAAACTCTGTCTGTAACCCTCTGTCTACTTATAGAAAGATGCAGTCCAGTGGTACAAAGCCATTTAGAGACAGAAAAGAATATCCATTTCATCTGATATTTTTTGAGTTCTGGTATAATGTTAAATCCACGTGATATTTTCCATTTCTAGTGTGTCCAACAGTAAACTTATTTTCCTACCTGCATTAATAATATAAAAGAAAAATTTAATGGTTATTTAAACACTCCAGAGAGTACAGGAGATTTCATGGAGCGTGCTATGGACTTAGAGTAGGTGTCCCCCCAGAATCCGTGTGTTGAAGCCCTAACCCCAATGTGACAGCACTAGGAGGCGGGGCCTTTGAGAGGTCATTAGGGTCAGACGAGGTCAGGAGGGAGGAGCCTCCACACCGAGGTGGGAGGGGAAGAGGAGCTCATCCACTCCCCTCCCTCCAGGTATGCCGTCTAGGTACTGTGAATACAGGACCTCCTGAGTAAGACAGATGAGGTCCTTCTCCCCGTGAAACTTTTAAGGTAAAGGACGGAGGCAGCAGGACAGGAAAAACCAAACAAGACACTTCCAGGGAACAGGAGCAGTCCATAATTCGGGGGGAGCCGACAAGAATGACAGTGGGCGGGGCGTGCTGACTTAGCCGACGCGGTCCGGGTAGCCTCTCCACCGGGGAGACAACTGAAATGAGATCTGAATAATCAGCTCTGTGTCTACACATATGTCCATCTAGTCTCTGGAGGTGAGTGCCACTGCGTCACTGGCCAGAGATCTCCGGGCCTCTGTACCTGCTGCTCCTTGAAAGGCCTGTGGAGCACAGGCTCTTTTCTTCTTCTAGGATACTCCCCAATTCAGGCCCAAGTCACACACCAGCTCTGGGAGGCCCTCCCTGCAGGACCGTACTGATAAAGTGAGCTGCATCTCAGTTACAGCCCTGAGTCTCAGGGTGTTCCAATCACATATTTATTTTTCTGGCTGACCCTCCGGGCAACAACAGGCCACAGAACAGTTATGAGGACAGACTCTGGAGTCAGGCTGCCTGGCTTCACAACCCAGCTTTGCCACTTCCTAGCTGTGCGACCTTAGAAAAACTGCACAACCTCTCTATGCCTTACTGTCCCTATTTGTAAAACGGAGCTATTAATAGCACCTATTTCATAGGGCTGCTGTGAGGGTTCAGTGAGTTGATCTATGCACACCTCTTAAATGTTAGCTGCTGTTATAGCTACTGCCCAGGGGACAGACCTTGACTCATTCATCTCTGTTTTCCAAGAGCCCAGCCAAGTCCTTGTCTCTAATAAGAGGTGGTTAAATGTCTTGTAATGTCATAAATCTGTGATGGCGGGGCGGGGGGCGGGGGGGGGTATAACTAACACCGGTTGACCCCTTACCATGTTCCAGCTGAAGGGCAAATCCTCACAACAACTGTAGAAATGGTTATTACTGTCATCTTACCAGATTAAGGCACAAAGAAGTCAAAGTCACATAGTTGCTAAGTTCTAGTAACAGAATCCGTTGACCGTCTCCAATAACACCCTTTGACTGAATGGGGCCCCCCCAATTCATATGGTGAAGCCCTCACTGCCACTGTGACTATAACTGAAGACAGGGCCCGTGAGGAGGTAACGAAAGGTAAATGAGGCCACAGGGTGGGGCCTCGGTCTGAGAAAGCGGGCGTCCTTCTAAGAAGGGGAAGGACATCAGGCTTGCTCTGCCGCGTGAGGACACAGTGAGAAGGCAGCTGTGTGCAAAGCCAGGAAAGGGCCCTCACCAGAACCTGGCCGCGCTGGAACCTTGACCTCAGACTTCCAGCCTCCACAGCTATGAGAAAAGAAGTCTGTGACTGTCGCCAGGCCGTCTGTGGTATTCTCTGGCGGCAGCCTGAGCTAACTAACACACCCCACGATGACTCCCACTGAAAGTGTGAACGCACGCTGCGTAATCGGACATAATCAACCTATGAAATCTTATCCCTAGTCAGCCAGTCCTAATGTTATGACAACAATAAATTCCCATTTTTCTCCACACTCCATTTCCTTACAGAAATCATTAGACTTTGAAGGAGAACTTCGTAATCACAGCTAATTAGACGTCTAAGGGATCACAGCAGTTATGCTTGAAGAAAAATGCAGTAATTCCTACTTTCTACTAATTTAGGATGACCTCCTGGCAAATGAACACAAAATAGTAAAGAGTGCAAATTACAAAATCGTTCAACTGAGAAGTACTTTTATTACTTTCCCCGTGCACAGTAACTCACTCGTGAAGCACGTGCCCAGGAGAAGTCTCAAGCCGCTGGAGCTGGTGAACGACAAGCACGTTACCGAGAGACAGCGGGGCTCGAGGCACGGTGATCGCTGCCGTGTGACTGGGGACCGCGATGTGCTGATTAAAACTGGGGAAGAACTTACCGTCACTGAGGTCTTGGAGGAGATTCTCCTGGCAAGAGAAATCCAGCTTCACTTTGATGCTGACGGTGAAAGTGGCCACCTTTCCAGGTTGCAAGGGAAACTGGGCAAGGGTTTCTTCTAGTTTCCAGCTCAGGAAGTCACCATATAATTTTTCTACAATGACAGTAATAAAGGTGATAATGAGGATGCAACTGAGGCAGCAGGAGACTTAGCTGTCCCCCTAGAAAATTCGGATGCACCTTCAAAAGCAAAGAAAGATGCAAACCACTTAAGATGTGATGGATCAAAGTGCCAGAGAGTTCCGGAATCACGGCTGTTCCAAGGCCTGTGTCTACGAGCACTGCCGCCGTGCAGCGGCTTTCTCTCCCCGACAAGAGCCGTGCACTCTTGTTCTCATGAACAGAGTCAGAGCTCGACCAGTACTTTCTACGTTCTATCGCCTTAAAGAGAAACAGATCCACGTTTAGTGGGAGAGAGACACTCATCAGGAAACAGGCACACAAAATCAGAAAGGGCCTTTTGCGGGGCGGGGGGCGTCCTTAGCTCTCCGGAGTCATACGGCCCTGGGTTTGGTGCCTTTTTGACTCTGACCACCTCGAGCTGGGGGGGGAGTGGCGATTCGTCCACGCCAACATTGCTTCGTGTATGAAATGGGGGTGACGACTCCTACATCACAGGGCTGTCTTACAGATTAAATTAAGTGGTGTCTGTAAAGCACTGTAGAGACTAGAGCTGAAATGTGCTGGAGGAAGGAGCCCAGGAAGGAGACGGGGGGCGGGGGCACCGGTTGTGTCATCTGGAAGCAGCTGTGTCACCCGTGTGGCTCCCCCTCCGGCCGGACGATCCCTGCTTCATCACACACTGGGAGGAGCGGGTGTTTACGGCCTGGAATCAAGTCCAGTATTAGCACTGCCTTGACACGCGGTGAAACCAGGAGGGCCTGGAACAGCCTCACTGCACGTCCCCCCCCGACTCTGCTCCTGGGGATACGGCCCCCTGACAAGCAACCCTCCTTATCCTGGGGACCAGACGAAGCTCCCGCTTAGCCCTGAGGGCGGGTTTCAGTTCCCTGCCCGCCAAGCACAGCCCCCTGTGGGATCCAGGGGACACCCCACCTCGTTGACACTACAAAGCCTGCCTCCCCGCGGCCCCTGGTTTCCCTCCGTCCCCTGCATGGCGGGCTGTGATCCCATCCATCCAGCATCGGGCGCTACGTGTGTGTCCATCCTCCTGGCCCTGGGGCGGGAATCCCTCCACACCAGCGAGGTGAACAGGAGGCCTTCCCGCTGCGCTTCTGAGTCCCCTGGTCCGCCTCGCTAATCCCCACTCCTGCTGCCCCTCAGTCCCAGACCTGCTGTTCCCGCCTCTGGGCTACCTCACCGCCTCCCTTTAAACAGACCGACTCTCTGTGCTAAATCCCCTCCATCAGAGTAAGGCAACGGACACCTGGAGAGAGTAACTTGCCCATGGTCCAAAACTAGGGGAAAGTGCCAGAATTCTAGATCCAAATGAGTCTAGAGCCATGACATTCACTTCTTGCATGAAGGCACATCAAGGTAGGGCTAAAAAATGAAGTCACCCTCTTGGGACCCAGAAATCAACACTGCAAGAGTCCAGTGGAAGACAGAGAGCTTGATCGAGGTTCATATTGCAGAAGAAAGACCCGTGAGGTTTGCTAACTGCAAGAACATGAGGCCAAACTGTGCTGTAAATGCAAAATAAGTTCATGCCTTCCTGTCCGGGGTGTGCTCCCTCCGGAACTGGCTGAGCTCCAATTAGAACACGTCTAGTGGGGCACATTTATCCTCAGGGTCTCCTTAAATAGGAACAGATCAGGGGAGGCGTCCTTGAAAGGTGTTTAGAAACCACATCGCGTTCATTTATTTACTTAGTTATTCACTGAACGCCGAACCTTGAACGTGCCAGATGCCTTCCACGTGTGACTCCTCTCCCTTAACCCTCACGATAACCCGGCGGAGTTGTGGGAAACCACGGAAGTGCACGTCCTCGCTGGAGGTCATGCAGCTGGGAAGCAGAGGACCTGGCCTACAACAGGTGCTCAGTTAAGTGTCCGGTGCGGGCGGCATCACCAATTCCACTAGTTTGGAGGGTGTTCGGATTTTTTAATAGACTGATATTGCTACGTTATTTCAGAATGATCTGAAAACAGATGGGCAGTTGCCAGAAGGATGATGGGACTGTTGAGAGTGCTGGTTCCTGGGAGGTAAGCTTTAAGGACGACGTGACCGATTAATCACTGTAGGCCGGGATACTTGGGCACCTGACAGTAACCACAGATCCAGGGAAAGCCTCCGGGAGAGACTGATAAGCAGACCAGACCTGAAGATGAGGGGAGGCCAGGCAGGTTCAAGAGCAGTGGGACCCGTGGGGTTGACTCTGGGCTTGGCGTGTATGTGTCTACACGCCCTCCTGTGCATGTGACGCATTTAATGGACATTACACTCAAAACTCCTCACGTACACGGTGGTCTTATCACCCTCCTCCTATAGAATGAACACTGTATGGAACACACAGATTCTAGATGTTTGCTGGCAATTATTTTACTTTTGAGCATGTAGCAGGAGCCTCATCTGATTAAGTGTTACAAGCTGACCTGACCTCTAGTCCTGCTGGACACATTACTCTCGGGGTATTTTGCCAGCACCCGACTCCACAACGGAAGTTACTGCCTTCCCTCCCAAAGCACTGATGGTACCAAAATCCTCTCCAAGACCCAGGAACTCACGTTCTATAAGTATGTGTGAACCAGCTTAATGCATTCTTTGTCTTGATTTTTCAATCCCACAGATTAATTTGGGATAGAAGGGTATATGACATACTAGGCAACATGAGGCCAGGGCAGAAAACCATTCGGGCCCTGCTTGCTGGAAGCCCAGATCCCAAAGCCCCAGGACTATAGCAGTGTGTGCTAACTTCTTTCAACAGCCTCTCCATCTGCCACGGCAGCTCTGGCCAACCTGTCTATGAAATGGCAATACCGGCCAAGATACTGAGGTCCCGCAAAGGTCCCCCTCCCAAACTTCTACTGGGCCACTTCTGAAACTCAGGCACCAAGACCCGGGCTCTCATTCAGTTCTGTTCCCGTGGACGGGCAGAAACCAGGTGAGGGCTCTCAGCGCACCTCCTGCCGCACCAGCATACGTGGGTCCTGACAGGACTGAAATGCCTTGGGAAGAACAGTCCGCGTTCACCGCTGCCTTTCCTCCTCCCCTTCCCCACATTCACCCGCTGTGCCCCTACTACCACCCACACATGCCGCCCGCCCTGCCGGGAGTGCCTGGCCCACGAACCCCGTGCGGCACTGCCACCTCCTCCCGGCTCTCCTCCGCTTCTGTCCTCACCCAAACGTGCAGGTGGGATGTGGCGTCCACACTGCAGGAGACACTGAAGAAACCGAGTCTTTCTTCCCCAAGACACTTGTACGCTTTGACTGTGCTAAGAAGGAAAAAAACCGCTTTTTTATGAGGTTTTTTTTAAGTTTTGCCCTGTTTTGCCACAAAGTGTTTTTGTGTGTATGTGTGTCTTTTTAAGAATTACATAAAAATGCCATAACACAAGCAACTCGAAAAAAGACCAGGCTGAGAAAGTTAGAAAACTTGGCAGGGAGGGTAATTCTGACTGTTAACTCCTTCACGGGCCTTCAGCGGGCTCCTTAGCGAGCCCCTTGGGTCCTGAGACTCGATCAGCTAACAGGTTCCCCTGGGTGGCCAGGGACAGAGGAGCCAGCAAGCCCCTCACCGTCAGAGCTGCCCACGGCCTCCCAGGCCGCTTCTCACCATCTCCCCTCTTCAGCTGTCGTTTGCTGTGTGATGAGCGGGGTTTAATGCCAGAACACCCTTGCTCATCCGGGGATCGTTAAAGTTCACCATTCCAGGAAAAATCTGGGAGCAAGAGAAAGCTCAGATGGCTTCTGAACAGCTCAAAGAGGTATCAACCCAGGAACCGCGGACCCAGGCCCCTGCCTGCCTCAGGGGAGGTGTGAGTTTGTGTATTTCAAGTCGGCCCTGCCCACGCCCACGCTGAGGGCTGGCTTCCCAGCCCCACAGACACTCCCCCGGGGAAGCCTTCCCGAAGCAAAAGCAGCAGCTCATCTCCCCACTTAAAGGGAAGGGAACCTAGCAGGTACGCATCCCCCACCACGTGCCAGGCACTGTGCTGGGCACCCCAGAGGCACTACCACGCCTTCTGGAATCACCAGAGGAGAGCAGGGCTGGGCCAGGGCTGCCCAGGCTGCAACGCTAACCCGCCAGCACTCAGCGGCCTGCTCAGGGCAGCCACGCGGGGGTCACTAACAGCAAGGGGCTGGGGGCCAAACCCATCCGACTCCGAAACCCATCTCTCAAGCCACCGGCTGAAGAGACGCCGTGCTACCACCTGCCCTGACAGAGGGAACAGAAGAGCAACAGGCAAGGGTCAAGGGCAGCAGGCACGCCGCGTGGGAACCGCGCTGGCTGCTCCCGCTACGCGCGCAGGCAACCGGCACAGCTCAAGCAGAGACCTGAAAACTGCCACCCAACCCCCGCCCCCAGCCCCAGAAGAGGCCAGTAGCTGAATAAGGTTCAAAGTCCTGCGTTCAGCACCCCACTGCCTCCAAGCTTAGGGTATCCTCGGAAAGGGTGCTAGCTGCACTGCTTATTTCTGTATTAAGTTCTGTGGCTTAAGAGTGACACATTCAGACAACAGGCAAGTCCACCCGCGGGAAACAGCTGATTCACCTTCTGCGGCCAAACAACTAAGGTATTTATAACTAAGTAACGACACAGAGGAATTCACAGCACACAGCAGGACAGAAAGCCGAAGAGCTTCATTGTCGGATTTAATATGTTTTTACGCCTCAAAAGTGGGCCTTTCTGGTTCTTTCCATCATTACTGTGCTACAAAATGGAAAGTCCAGAGGGGCTTTTCAAAATCCTATATAATGATAAGCTACCAGGAATAACAAGATAAACATAAACCAAGAGAGTAGCATATGTCGCTAATTTTCACACACACACACACCCCACCATGGAGTTTCGTTTCAGAAATAACAGTCATTATTTTAATGCTCGAGTTTAGCTTCAGGCAGTCAAGTCACACTGGTTATTGGACACTGACACCACCAGAGGGGTCCTTACTGCTGCTGACCTCCAACCTCTGAGGACCTTCATTTATGCTCCTAATTGCAGAGACTTTGCCACAGTGCTGATGAGATCAGGAAGCACCAGGAAATGGCACCTCAGGCAAAACGCTTACGAGCTGTTCATTATGCCCACGTGGAGCTGTTGCTTTTTGTCCAAAAATTAAGCTGCAAGTATAAAGAAATCAAGGGACGTGTGTATGTACTTATGTACACAGCTATGTGTATATTTGTACACACACTCATGGGTATCTCAGAAAATTTGTTGAAAAGCAACTACAACAAATTCATCTCAATTTGGGCTTAATTATAATAAAATTTATGATTACTTAAGTAAAGGCAGAAGTTTGCCTCTTTGACAACCTACAAATAAAGACGTGCTCACAAACAGACTGTAATTAGAATCACTCCATGACATGGGCGCATAGTCCTTGTCCTGATGGGGTGGATTGTAAATGCTCAGCTCCAGGTCAGGAGCTTGTGATGGGGGCACACACGTGCCCCATAAGTGCCCAGATGGCAGCTCAGACCCCTGAGAGGCCCACAAAGGTCTATGTGACTCTTAAGTGTCCCTGATCCCTACCATATACTGCAAATGCAAAAGGATTTTTTTTCTTTTTTTTTAACATCTTTATTGGAGTATAATTGCTTTACAATGGTGTGTTAGCTTCTGCTGTATAACAAAGTGAATCAGCTATAGATATACATATATCCCCATATCTCCTCCCTCTTACATCTCCCTCCCACCCTCCCTACCCCACCTCTCTAGGTGGACACAAAGCACTGAGCTGATGTCCCTGTGCCATGCGGCTGCTTCCCACTAGCTAGCTGTTTTACGTTTGGTAGTGTGTATATGTCCATGCCACTCTCTCACTTCGTCCCAGCTTCCCCTTCCCCCTCCCCAGGTCCTCAAGTCCATTCTCTACGTCTGCGTCTTTATTCCTGTCCTGGCCCTAGGTTCTTCAGAACCTTTTTTTAATTATTATTCCATATATATGTGTTAGCATACTACTGTATTTGTTTTTCTCTTTCTGACTAACTTCACTCCGTGAGTCTGTAAGACCAGGGATTAGAACAAGACAGGAAAGCAAATAAGATGGAGGAGAAAAACACAACAGGGAGACAGTCTCATCCACCAGAGGGCAGACAGCAGAAGCAAGAAGAACTATAATTCTGCAGCCTGTGGAACAAAAACCACATTCACAGAAAGACAGACAAGATGAAAAGGCAGAGGGCTATGCACCAGATGAAGGAACAAGATAAAACCCCAGAAAAACAACCAAACGAAGTGGAGACAGACAACCTTCCAGAAAAAGAATTCAGAATAATGATAGTGAAGATGATCCAGGACCTCGGAAAAAGAATGGAGGCAAAGGGGCTTCCCTGGTGGCGCAGTGGTCGAGAATCCGCCTGCCGATGCAGGGGACACGGGTTCGTGCCCCGGTCCGGGAGGATCCCACGTGCCGTGGAGCGGCTGGGCCCGTGAGCCATGGCCGCTGAGCCTGCGCGTCCGGAGCCTGTGCTCCGCAATGGGAGGGACCACGGCAGTGAGAGGCCCATGTACCACCAAAAAAAAAAAAAAAAAAAAAAGAATGGAGGCAAAGATCGAGAAGATGCAAGAAATGTTTAACAAAGACCTAGAAGAATTAAAGAACAAACAAACAGAGGCGAACAATACAATAACTGAAATGAAAAATACACTAGAAGGAAATCAATAGCAGACTAACTGAGGCAAAAGAACGGATAAGTGACCTGGAAGACAGAATGGTGGAATTCACTGCTGTGAATGAAAAGAAATGAAGAATGCTTAAGAGACCTCTGGGACAACACTAAACGTAACAACGTTCACATTATAGGGGTCCCAGAAGGAGAAGAGAGAAAGAAATGACCTGAGAAAATATCTGAAGAGATGATCATTGAAAACTTCCCTAACATGGGAAAGGAAATAGCCACCCAAGTCCAGGAACCGCAGAGAGTCTCATACAGGATGAACCCGCAAGGAGAAACACACCGAGACACACGGTAATCAAACTGGCAAAAATTAAAGAAAAAGAAAAATTACTTAAAGCAGCAAGGGAAAAACAACAAATAACATACAAGGGAACTCCCATAAGGTTAACAGCTGATTTCTCAGCAGAAACTCTACAAGCCAGAAGGGAGTGGCATGACATATTGAAAGTGATGAAACTGAAGAACCTACAACCAAGAGTACTCTACCCGGCAAGGATCTCATTCATATTTGACAGAGAAATGAAAAGCTTTAGAGACAAGCAAAAGCTAAGAGAATTCCTCACCACCAAACCAGCTCTACAACAAATGCTAAAGGAACTTCTCTAAGTGGGAAACACAAGAGAAGAAAAGGACCTACAAAAACAAACCCAAAACAATTTTTAAAAAGTCACAGGAACATACATATCAGTAATTATCTTAAATGTGAAAGGATTAAATGCTCCAACCAAAAGACACAGGCTTGCTGAATGGATACAAAAACAAGACCCATATATATGCTGTCTACAAGAGACCCACTTCAGACCTAGGGACACATACAGACTGAAAGTGAGGGGATGGAAAAAGATATTCCATGCAAATGGAAATCAAAAGAAAGCTGGAGCAGCAATACTCATATCAGATAAAATAGACTTTAAAATAAAGAATGTTACAAGAGACAAGGAAGGACACTACATAATGATCAAGGGATCAGTCCAAGAAGATGATACAACAATTATAAATATATATGCACCCAACATAGGAGCACCTCAATACATAAGGCAACTGCTAACAGCTATAAAAGAGGAAATTGACAGTAACACAATAATAGTGGAGGATTTTAACACCTCACTTACACCAATGGACAGATCATCCAAGCAGAAAATTAATAAGGAAACACAAGCTTTAAATGACACAATAGACCAGATAGATCTAATTGATATTTATAGGACATTCCATCCAAAAACAGCAGATTACACTTTCTTCTCAAGTGTGTACGGAACATTCTCCAGGTCAGATCACATCTTGGGTCACAAAGCAAGCCTCAGTAAATTTAAGAAAATGAAAATCATATCAAGCATCTTTTCTGACCACAACGCTATGAGATTAGAAATTAATTACAGGGAAAAAAAATGTAAACAACACAAACACATGGTGGCTAAACAATACGTTACTAAATAACCAAGAGATCACTGAAGAAATCAAAGAGGAAATCAGAAAATACCTAGAGACAAATGACAATGAAAACATGACAATCCAAAACCTATGGGATGCAGCAAAAGCAGTTCTAAGAGAGAATTTTATAGCAACACAAGCCTACCTCAAGAAACAAGAAAAGTCTCAAATAAAGAATCTAACCTTACACCTAAAGGAAACAGAGAAAGAAGAACAAACAAAACCCAAATTTAGCAGAAGGAAAGAAATCATAAAGATCAGAGCAGAAAGAAATGAAATAGAAACAAAGAAAACAATAGCAAAGATCAATAAAACAAAAAGCTGGTTCTTTGAGAAGATAAACAAAATTGATAAACCATGAGCCAGACTCATCAAGAAAAAGAGGGAGAGGACTCAAATCAATAAAATTAGAAATGAAAAAGGAGAAGTTACAACAGACACCACAGAAATACAAAGCATCCTAAGAGACTACTACAAGCAACTGTATGCCAATAAAATGGACAACCTAGAAGAAATGGACAAATTCTTAGAAAGATATAACCTTCCAAGACTGAACCAGGAAGAAACAGAAAATATGAACAGACAGATCACAAGTAATGAAATTGAAATTGTGATTAAAAATCTTCTAACTAACAAAAGTCCAGGACCAGATGGCTTCACAGGTGAATTCTATCAAACATTTAGAGAAGAGCTAACCCCCATCCTTCTCAAGCCCTTCCAAAAAATTGCAGAGGAAGGAACAGTCCCAAACTCATTGTATGAGGCCACCATCACCCTGATACCAAAACTAGACAAAGACGCTACAAAAAAGGAAAACTACAGGCCAATGTCACTGATGAACATAGATGCAAAAAATCCTCAACAGAATACCAGCAAACAGAATCCAACACATTAAAAGAATCATACACCATGATCAAGTGGGATTTATCCCAGGAATGCAAGGACTCTTCAATATACGCAAACCAATCAGTGTGATGCACCATATTAACAAACTGAAGAATAAAAACCATATGATCATCTCAACAGGTGCAGAAAAAGCTTTTGACCAAATTCAACACCCATTTATGATAAAAATTCTCCAGAAAGTGGGTATAGAGGGAACCTACCTCAACATAATAAAGGCCATATATGACAAACCCACAGCAAACATCATTTAAAAAAAAAAAGAAAGAAAGAAAACACAACAGGAAACTTTTCTTTATCTGAAGAAAAGGGGGTCAGTCAGAGGGGAGTGAGGAGGGCGTGACCAGAGACCCGCGAGGGCCCCTGACGGGTGGCAGGAAGAGGAGGAGAAGACGTGGGGCTCGCAGGCAGGCCTCCCACGCGGCCAAGGCCCCCGGCTCGCAGACCACCTGCAGACAGAACACGCCGAGAGCAGCCAGCACCCTTGGAGCAGGCAGGACGTGGGCACTTCGCGCTCAGGTCGTCCTCAGCGCTCCTGTGTCCTGCATTCACACGCCAGCCCCGCAACAACCTGTGTGGTGGGAACTCGCGCCGGGTTCGCTCAGCACCTCCTCTGTGACAAGCACTGTTCTTAGTTCCCGGGCCCCGGCACTGCAGCAGTGAGGTAAACAGACCACCCCTACCCCGGAAAGACCTCTTACAGGTGTCGTGATTACTTAATGAGAAAAAACTACCTGAAATACCACTCAGCTGGCACGTGGTGAGCGCTAGAAAGTAAAAGTTATTATTACTGCTGAGACATAAAATAACCCTAACAGCACGACAAAGAAAATAACACGGACCCCGGAGGAGGGAGCGTTTAACTCCCTGTGGAAGAGCTTCACGAGGAGCTCACTCATGTTCCCGGTTTAAGACATTTTCCCATCTTCACATTTATATTACATCATTTATTGATACTGACAGCTTTTTGGTACTGCAGAATATAAGTGACAGGAATTATTCCCTTTGTATATTTTGGAAGCAGATAGTTTATTTTCATTAATTTAATTCCACATGTAAATGTATGGCAGCTCAGGATGAGAATTAAAAAAGAATGACAGCTTTAATTTTTCACTTGCAAACGTGTTGTTTTGAATGGCCAGTCCGTGATATACATGATGGAACCAGCTGTGTGATCCCAGATACGTCACTTAACCTCTTCAGCCTTCACCTTCCCTATCCAGAGAGTGAGGGTAATAATACTTGACACCCCCTGCCCTCGAAGAGGTTAAACTGAGAGTTGGGCAAGAAGGTGACCGCTGACACTGTTGGAAGGGCCCCGCCCCGAGGCTTCTCCAGGGACTCTGCCCAGTCCCCACTGGCGTTTCCAACCTCCCACATCACTGCCGGTAAACGATGACCGAGGGCTGACCAGGTAAATACGGAGAGCGGCCACCTCTCAGGTTGGGCAGGGATTGGCTGGAAAGGGCCATGAGAGGATTTTCTGAGGTGATGAGAATGGTCTGTGATATAGCTTGATAAGAGTTTGCGTGAGACACATGTACTTGTCAAAACTTATCAAATGGTAACTTAAGGTTTGTGTATCTCACCCCATATACTTTTGACCAAAGCAAAGTAAACAAACTTTGAAGTCTAATTAATGATCTGCATGCTAAAGTATTAATGGGTAAAATGCACAGAAATCTGCAGCTCAATTCTGAACGATGCAAACAAAACAAGACGGATCAGTGGATGAATAGGAGGCCGGGTAGCGCAACATTATAGAACTGAGACGGCGGGTTTGCAGTGTTCGCTGTAAAATTCTCTCCACTCTTCTGCATGTTTGAATATTTTTATAATGAAAGGCTGGAGAGGGAGGGAATGGCTGATACAAAGAATAAGTTCCAGAAGAGTTCAAACGTGTAAGAGCACCAAAGGTAGGGGAGCGCACTCGCCGCCTTTGAGAGACCCGCGCTTGGCTGGAGGGAGACCAGAACACAAGCAATGACAACCCGGAGTGAAAGGGGCTCCTCAGAAGCCACCCAGGCCTCTGAGACAACAAAGGGGGGGCCCCAGTCACCCAGCCTAGGAAGGCTTCCCAGAGTGACCACGAAGCAGAAACCCCAGGATACGTCAACTGCAGAAGAGGAGGCAAAGGCAGGAACAGAAGTTAGCAAGTCGGCTCCTAGTGAGAGGAGGTGGTTGATCCTCAAGTTGAGAGAGACAGCACGAACGTCCAGGAAACTGAAGCTAGTTCCTAACGGTCAATGTGACGAGAGTTTAAGGGGAGAGGTGGCTGAGGCTGAAGCTTGGGGCAGAGGCCAGGGGTACGGGGCCCGGGGCGCAGGGACGGCAGGGGTTTCCAAAGGAGAGCCCTGAGGATGTGTGCTTCGGGAGAAGAAGCAAGTTTGTAATGAATGATGGACACGTGGTCACCACTGGGGTTTATTTGAGAAAAGGAAGAGATATCTTCCAGTTGCTAAGCTGTGAAGGCAAGGTAAATCACCGGAGATGTGAAAACTTTTACCATTATGTACTCTGCAATTTTCTGTCATTCAATGTTAGTTCGCTTGTTCAAACATCAACCAACCCCTTTAACCATTTAATTAACTTCAAAATACCAGATGAAGGTATTTCATGTCAGGGAGGCATTTTCTACCTAATCCATATGTGTTTGCTCCTGAAAAGAGGAGGGAAAGGGAAGAAAGGATGCGATTAAGGTAGGATCATCAAAATTCCCCAAAGACTCAGAGACACAACACGCAATGACCATAAAAGAAAAGAAGGATTAGGTGAACCATACTAAAATGAAGAACTTCTGTTCATCCAAGGCCATGGCTGAGAGAGTGTAAAGGCAGCCGGGTAGAGTAGGAGGGGATATTCACACCACACAGTTCCAGCAAAGAACTTACACTCAGGATCAAAGACACCCTGCAAGTCAGGAGAGAGGGGCAGACAGAGACAGACACACAGAGACAGAGAGACACAGAGACAGAGAGAAGGCAGAACAGCCACTGGGGAAAAAGGGACAAAGGACCTGCGTATCCAGAACCACATGAAAGGTGTTCAACTTCGCTGGTCGTCAGGGAAATACAAATTAAACCCTGGTGTTCGAGCATTACACCCCACCTCCCTGCCGTGGACAAAACGACTACACTGCCACAGGGCAGAGGGGACTGGGGGCGGCCGTCACTCTCACACGATGACTGTGTAACTGGACTCTGGAAAAGCAGTTCTGAAGCCGAATGCCTGTTGCCCCACGGCTCAGCATCTGATCCTGGAGAGCCTCACGGAGGTGGCGGCCTCAGCCCACCAGCACCAGGAGCCCTGGGACAGCAGCGTCCTCAGCAGCGCCCAGGCGCGCCCAAGCTCCCACCGGATGCCTGGCTCACCTCGCGCCTACGTCAAAAGCACGTAAACCCCCTGAAATCCCAGCAGCTTGCTCTCCCCGCTTAGTCTCCGTCTTTGCTCTCCCCCGACGGTATGATTTCTCTAACTTTATTAAATGACCTGACTTTATTTCCACTTACCACTCTCGATGCCCTCCCCCCTCCACACACACACAACATATCCCCCCTTTGATCAGCATCACCTGCTAACCACAAGCAGACCAGGTCCTCTGCCGCATGCTGCCTCACTTAATTCTTAGAACCACTTTTCAGGGTAAGGACCACCTCCCCCGCTTACCCAGGAGGAAGCTGAGGCACGTGAAGGACAAATGGTGAGTAAGCAGTGAAGCCCAAGTTTAACACAGGTCTCAAGACACCCAAGCTACGTGTGCCTTAGAACTAGGGAACAGCATCTGTCTTTAAGAGGGAGTGCACAGGCTCTAAGTGTTGAACCCACAGAAAACACTGGGCTGCATGGATGGATCCTAGACGGTAATGCTTCTGAACCCGTAAATGCTTCTCTTCGTTCATTCATTCCAGGATACGCTTCCCGAGATCTGACCATTGTTAAGAGCACAGGGGATACGAAGGTGCATCCTGTGCTCCATTAACTTCCTTTGCGTGTTCTTCACACGTGATTAGGACAAAATTTTCACAGTGGTGTCAAATTAAAAGTGGAAGAAGTTTTTAGGCTTTCTGAATGCTGGTCATCTAATGTGTCTCTTCTGCAAATAAAAAAGATAAACATTTCTGGGGTCAAACCTACTTAAATTCCCTACCTTTGGTGGTGAGAATTTTTGAGGTGACTTCCAGTTTCTCCAGTGGTTCCATCCCAATATTTTCCAGTTTCACAACAAGGTGCTGAGTTTCTCCGTTGTAAAGCTGGACTGACACGTTAGTGGATATTTCATCACCAGAGGAAGGTTGCAGTGAATGTGCAGACCTAAAATTATAGTAATAATTATAATAAATTTTAGAAACTCAGAAAAAAAAAGAAAACAAAGAAAACCAATGGCATTTTAGAATTATTCACATCACCGCACTTAAACATTTCAGAAACAGGGACTAGGGAGCCTTGGCTTTAACATGGGATCAGTACCCAGCATCCAGGAACTCGAGGGCAAATTCCCACATGATGAGCGCTGTCTACACGCAGACGCGCCCTGCGTCGCTGACCTGTCACCCACGTGATGGCTCTCGCTGGGCCTTACTTTCTCAAGCGTGGGTGAAGCAAAAAAAATTCTTAACGATTGGATTACGGTGAGGACAAAAGTGAAACGATGGATTGATTCAAATGATCCATGAGCGTGCTGCTCTCTTTGAAAATTTCTTTAAATCTCATGCTCAGAAATGGCCTGGGGAAATCCACTGGCTTAAGAAGAAACCTTAAATGAACCATTCCAAATTATAACATGGGAAGTGGAGGAAAATGAAGAAAAATGAAAAGCACATACAACAGCCTCCACACACACCACAGGTAAAATCGACGAGCAATGCTGGCAACCCCTGACGGGACCCAGGGCAGCCGGCGGGTCCTCGGCACTCACTGGTCAGCTGGGGCCCTGGACCAGAGGCCCCGAGCCTCACCCGACACCCCCTTGAAGCTCCAGCGCCACAGCCCTGGTCTGAAGCTCCAGCCTGAGTCCTTACTGACTGTCACTCAGTCTACAGTGCTCACTAGCCTGGTGTCGCCTTCCCAACCCACAGGCAGCAAACCCACTTCCGGGCAAGGAGGGACCGGTGACCACAGGGAAAAGGCTCTAGAGGCACAGTGGGGACGAAAGCCAGCCAGCAACGAGGCAGGTGCGTGTGCGGGAGGTGGGGCTGAAAGGCGCGTCCAAACCACATGTTCAGAAGATAACAGCATGAAGAATCAACGTTAATGCCTTTGCATTGTATACCTTTAAAGTTGTTCATGAGTCAAGGAAGGAAGAGTGACCCCCGCCCTCTCACTATAAATGGCTTCTTTCCACATTTTAGCAGGTAGAGTCCTTCTCAGGTGAAAGCTGTTGGCAGAGGCAACTGGAATTTGCGGAGAACGTGTTTAGGAAAGCTAAAACACAGCCGACACAAATTACTCTGCCTCTCAAGCAAGGAGGATGCCAGCCCCTCTGGTACGGTGGGAAAAGGGGGAGGGAGAAAGCAGAGAACTACGCAGCCTGGCCGCAGGCCTGGCCCGGACACAGGTGCTGACTGTCCCAAGGCACAGCACCCCACCCATCAGAGCCCTGAGCTGGGATGAGGCGAGGCTGGCACTGAGAAGGGTCCCGTTAAGTAAGTGACTGAGCTTTTGAAACATTTCAGAAAATACCAAGATACATTTTATAAAAACAGCCCAAAGGATAAACATTAAAGCATTATTCATATGAGCAAAAATTGAGACAATCCCAAATTCCAAAAGCAAGGAAATGAATGGTGATGAGATTCGGAGATACCTTTATGATGTAATTTTTTAAGCAATTAAAATAGAAATTTTTAGCTTATGTTATATGTTTATGCAAGAAGTAATCTATGATAGTATATAAAATGTAGCATGATCTCAACAATTCAAACATTTTTTAAATGGATAAACAGTGGAAGGAAACACCAGAAAGCATTAATAGTAATTTACTCTGAGATTTCTTTCTTCTTTACGCTTTTCTATAGTGCTAAAGGGAAAAAAATAAAAAAGACTATTTTTTAGAAGATAAGACTTTTTCTTAAGTTCTCTAAAACCTCAACTGTTTCTCACCAAAATTACAATTCCAAAGCCTATTTTCACATTTTGTTCTGATCTTGGTAAGAAACACCTCAACTATATTCCAGTTTGCTGCAAGCAGAGCACACCGCCTACTGGGTACCTCGAAGAAAGCCTTCGCCTCTATTCTGGTCATAACGATCGCAGGTTAACTCAGACTCTTGGGGCCACTGGAGAAGGAGTACTGAACAGCACTCCTAGGCGCCCCTCTTGTCAGCAAGCAGAGCCGGCGCTGCGCGCGCTCTACCTGGGCAGAGACGTGCTGATCTGCAGTCTGGGCAGGGCAGGGACGACTTCCACCGTGGAGCCGCTGGTCTTTACTCCCGGGAGATTGTCCAGCAAACAGTCGCTAAAGACACCAAAGACCGTGGTGTGGTAACCTGGGGACAAAACACAAAGCCTCAGCACCTGGAAAGGCTTCATGAGACACCCACGCCTCAAGGCAGCCCCGGGGCGACAGGAACGCAGGGTCCCTTTCCGACCTGAGTTGAGATTTAGGCCCCGTCGCCCGCCAGGCTCGCCCACAGCTCCCACATTCAGCCCCAAGGCCCTCAGTTTCCTTGAGCAGAGATGCAAGCAGCACCTGCGCGCCCCCTTCACAAGCCTGCGTCCAACGACAGTGTATGAACTATAAACCTCACAGAACTTAATAGTTAGTGTCTCATCCCTTTACTAATTTGCTCTTCAAATTTATCCATCTCTAAAATGAAAATGATAGTTTGTATTCCTTTCCAGGACATACTGTAACTTAATAAGTATTTGAAAAAAAATGATTCAAAATCTTCTGTTGAGAGATGAAAGTTCAAGAGTCAATTATTGTTTTTATAGCTGTTACGTGACATGGTAAATCTGCTCAATGTGTACAAGTACTATAATATAAGATTAGCAAAATTTCCATGGAAAAAAAAACCCTCCATGGGTTAGATAAGCACTTGATATTGTTTAAGCAAAGCTTTAAAATTTGAAAGCTTTTGAAATTTTGAGATAATTATTATAAACAACATTCACTGTGTAACAAAATCAAATAATACTCAATGGCTAAACGCCTAGGGTGACAATTTTTCTGCATTCACATTAAGTGGCTACATACTCAACAAGAAGCAAGCTGGCACCTGATATACAGCCTCATCAATGCTCCCCTTTACCTTCCTCCAGTTCCAACTGGCCCCTCAACTTAAAATAACTCCAATTCACAGCACCCACATTTCCCTTTTTTTTAAAGTATGTTCCTTCTAAGAGTCCTTTAATTTAACTTGCGAACATTTTCCTCCCCAGAAACCCACAGCTAGCACAATGCCCTGTCATACTGTTCTTTCTATGAAACCTGATAGGATGTGGCTTTGTCTACGAAGCAACCTTTGTTTCCAGTTTCTTAATTAAAATCAATCACTTTCCTTTTCTCGCCCATTGCTGAAGGTGACTGCAAATAAACTGAAAATCTGATGACAATCCTGTGTGTTATGTGCAGTGATACTTCACCCATAAGGCTCCCCAAACAATGGACACCAACTAGTCTGTCCCAGGGACCTCTGTCACCGAGGCTGCACTACTCATCCGTGGACGTATGGGTCCTCGGCCGTGTGGCATTCTGAATCAAGCCTTTCGGTCCTGGCTACTTCCTCTCTCATCTGTCTCCTCTGCTCTATTCCCAGCCACAGCTGGGGTCCAATGTCTGACATCTTCTCCCTGGACCGCGGCTGGAGCTTCCTAGTTGGTCTCCCTTCTCCAGTCCTGCCCGCCTGCAGCCCGCTCTCCAACGCGGCAGCCTGGAGCGGCTCTGAACCACCCGTCAGACCGTATCTCTCCTCTCTTCAAATATCGCAGCAGCCCGCACTGCCCTCGGCCGACTCAGGAGGCCTCTGTCTGCCTTCCCAGCCTCATCACTACACGGCTCTGCCTGAGGCCAGCTAATTCTGAGCCGCCTCCAGCCCACTCGGCACCCTGTTCCCTCTTACCACCAGGTGAGTAAGAGCCCGGACCAGATGTTCTTCCTGCCTGGATCCCTCTTACTCCCCGTCCCACTCATTTGGAGAAAGCCCCTAGTTCGCCTTCAAACCTCAGGGTCACTTGTCAGGAGAAGTCCTTCTCCACCCACCTCCCGCTCTGGGTCACCCCTCCCCCACCGGCCACAAGCCAGGGCTCAGCCCAGCTCAGCACTGCCTGCAACACAGCCTCACCTAGGATGCTGTCGCCGCACCGCTCGAGAGAGAGCACCTTTCCCAGTGAATGTTTGTTCTTTCAGCCACCAAACAGCTAAGAGCTACTACGTGCCAGGTGTGAGGATCCAGCCGGGCAAGACAGACGAGGCTGGCACGGAAAAGGCCAACGAGTCACCGCGATCAGTGACGTGAAGGAGGGGCCCGATCCAGCAGAGGACGATCCCCGGGGGGAAAGGAAGACTGGGCTAGGCACCGGAGAAGCACCTGGGCCACCAAGTCTGGAGGCACACCAACAGAAGGAAAGCACGGCGTACTTCCAGGACAGGAGTCGTGTGAGCCAGCAGAGGTGAGCAGGGCCCAATCACACAGGGCTCCACAGCCATGGCAAGGCGCGGAGCCCTGACGGAAAGCGCATGGTGAAGGCGCTAAGACTTCTGGTCCAGAGATGCCATGACCAGATTTGCCCTGTGGGAAGGTCACGTGGCTGCAGTATGGAAAGAGTGAGGGCAGAAACACCGGTCCTGATGCTTCTGTGACAAAGTCTAGAAGAAGGTCCTGTTCTGCCAGACCAGAGCGGCTGTGGAAGTGGAGAGGGTGCGGATGACACAGTCAGTGTTGCAGCGGGGAGTGAGGAGGAGACAGGAGCAGGGAAGGATGACTCCCAGTGCCCGGGCAGGGCAACCGGCCAGACGGCAATGCCCTCACTGGGACGGGGCCACAGCGGGAGGGGGAGCTTGGGGGATGAGGTGACGGGCTCCGGTTGGGACACGCTGCATGTGACGTGCCCACAAGACAGCCAAGAAGGTGGGCGGAAGCGGCTGGATGAGCAGGTCCAGGGAAGGGGACTGGACAGGAGACGTGGCCCTGGGACTCAGAAGCACGGAGATGGGACCTGAAGCCAGGAAAGCAGGTGACTCTGATGGGACTGCCAAGAGACAGCAGGTGGAGAAAGGCGGGGAGGAGAGAGGAAGGGCGGGAGGGGGCGGTGGAGGGAGCAGAGGCAAGGGGGAGCAGGAGGGAGGGAGGGAAGGACAGCGCTGGGCACAGATTGAAGGGTCGGGCTGAAGAAGAAGTGCCTGCAGAAGACACTGCCCGAGAACGACAGGCAGGAGAGGCGGCAGAGACGCGAGGGTGGCCAGGCGCGCGCACCCAGGAAGGAGGCGGGCAGCGGTGCCAAAGGCTGCTGAGCAGTGGTGCTGGACAAAATCTGAAATGTAGGCACCGGATTCAGCCGGAAAAATACTGCCAGCGGCCTCAGTGACAGCAGTTTGGGTGAGGTGACGGCTGGATGCGCAGGATGCGGTGGGTTAGAGAATCAGCGCAGACGTGCAAGGGTGGATTCAGCGTGTACAGACAGCTCTCTGAAGAGGTCTGCTTGGAAGGAGAGACAGCGGATGAGGCCGTAGCGAGAGGAAATTGTGGGCTCGGGGTGCAGGGGGGCAGGGGGTTTTAACCGCAGTGGGAGAACCTTGGAGCGTGTTTGCAGGCTCCGGGGAAGACAGATAGGAGCGCGGGGGGTGCCCTCCACATCCCGCACAGTCTACATGGTTCGTGGCGTGTCCCAAAGCACCACCATCCATCCGTGACCTGTTAACGGGCGAGGACCGGAATGCCGGGCAGCACAGGAGCCAGCAGCCCCCGAACCTGCTTACCGTTCACAGCAATCGTCCCCGTCGTCTGCGGGACCCCAACAAGCGTCACTGGGTAAAGACCAGACTCAGCCGGGAGGGAGAGTGCCGCCGGGAGAGATTCAAACTCCACTCCACTCGTGAGCAGCCCCTGGAGCAGGTGACAGAGGACGGCAGTGAGCGCGGCCCTAGCCCAATCCCAAAGCCGCCGCTCTTGGTCAGTCCCCGATCGGCCCCCAAGCATCGTGCCTCGCCTACAGGAGAGCCCCGGCACTCTCAGAAGGAAAAGGCTCATTAGCGGCTCTTATACAACTCCACTGTGGAGACGTCCTCAAAGTGCGATGAACACAAAACAGTCTCGACGTGGACAGCACCGTGGGTGCTTGAACAACAGTTCCATCTTTAGTATTAGCCCCGCTTGATGTATTTTTAATATTTGTTCTGCTTTCTTGTTTTACCAAGTTGGAATGTAAATAAAAAGAAAAGTAAAATATTTTATTTACAAACAAAATGAAAAACACGAAGTGCAGAAATAGATCATCAGTTAATATCCTTCCACCAGTGCATCTGTGAATTATCAGTTCATTTCACTAAGCGCCAGGCCCTATGCTTGACAGCGAACGAGACACGCTCCCTGGCCTCCAGGAGCTGCCCGGTGATTGCAGGATCTCTCCGCTCAGGACCTCCTCCGCAACACTGTAACAGGGGCCCCATCCAGCACAACAGCCAAGAGAAGGAAGAAACGGCATGAAGACAGTTATTCACACACACAAAAACTGTGGAAAACCCTGTGGAACCTCTGAGGAAAACTGAACTAACGAGAGCACTCAGCCAAGTAACAGAGTCGGTATTAAAAAAGCGGAAGTATTTCCACAATCTAGCGATACACAAAACATATCAGAAAATAAAATAGTACAAATACCATTAACAAGAGATCAAAAACCTCCCCTAGCTTGGAATAAGTCTAATGAGTGGTCTGTGAGATTCCCGCACTGAAACCTACGGAAGACGGCTGAGATACATCAAAGGAGACCTAAATGTAGGAGGGATCCCGGATTCTTCCCCGGTGGCTTGTTTTCTGCACTGCTGTGGTCGAAGCAATCCTGAAACTATTTTAGGTCTATCCCAGGAGCAAGCGCATGAGAAGTGTGCTAATGTTGCTGTGAGCCCAGGTTCTCACGCTGGAGGCAAGGACGCTGACGAGGAATGGAGGACGGTGGGAAGAACCCTACGGAGACGGACTAGAATGGGAGGGATGGCTGTGAAGTCAGAATGTATGAAGTCTGTATTTGCATTGTGTATATGCACGTCTAAGGGCACATGTATATGTGTGTACACACACGTGCAGATGTATGCAGGTAGGTACGTGTGTAAGCACGTGTCTATGTGTGCACGCGTGCACTTTTCCTAACTCTGTCTACAGAAAGCACCCAGAAGCAAAGGCTCTCCAATAACAATGAGCACACCTGCACCCAGAGTCTGAGCAAAAGCATGAAATGAGCTAACCATGTGTGAAACAGATGTAGTGGCCAAGAATGGAAGCAGAGAAACCAATTAGACGGCTATTGTCTCCAGGCAAAATATATTGGCATTTGATTTCTTTTTAAAATAGCTAAAGCAAATACGGCCAACTGTGAGCATTTGCTAAATGTGAATGGTGGATATACAAGGGCTTATTACTCCCTGTAACATTTCATATGCTTGAAATATTCCATAATTTAATTTTTAAATTCTGAACATGATTTGTGGGCTATCTCCTAGTGGTAACTTATTTTATTCTTTGTTCTTCCTCATTTTTTATAAAAAGCACATATTACTTTTCAACCAGATATAAATGAAAGCTTCTTTTTTTTTTTTTTTTTTTTTGTGGTACACGGGCCTCTCACTGTTGTGGCCCCTCCCGTTGCGGAGCACAGGCTCCGGACGCGCAGGCCCAGCGGCCACGGCTCACGGGCCCAGCCGCTCCGCGGCACGTGGGATCCTCCTGGACCGGGGCACGAACCCGCGTCCCCTGCATCGGCAGGCGGATTCTCAACCACTGCGCCACCAGGGAAGCCCAAAAGCTTCTTTTTAAGACTAAAAAATATGTATAAGAAAGAACAGCAGGCATATGATACTTTAACCACTTTGGGGGAAATTCTCTAAACAACTATTATTCCTGGTTTAGGCCAAGAGACAGAGAGTCACTAAAGGGCTTGAGCAAGAGCTAAACCCTAAGGTCGGCACATTCTTGTGCAACAGGAGGAGGAGGGAACACTCATCCTTACAGGTCATTCTTGGAACGACCTCAGGGTGGTAAGCCTAATATTCAGCTGAATTTCTAAGAGCTCCAACAGCTTTGGGAAAACCATGTCTCACGCCGGAAGCCTAAACATCCTCTTCAATAACTCCCAGTCTGCCTCTGAGCTCCCACTCACCCTGTGTCCTCAGCGGGGCCTCCCCTAACTCTCCACGCGGCTCCTGCACCCCTTGTGCACCCCACCACGGCTCTGACCAAGGTCACGGCAGGGGCCAGGCCTGACGCACGGCGCGGGCCCTCAGCAGGACACCTGTACGGACAGCCCGCCTCCCACCCTGAATACGAGTCATAAAACTGCAGAGGAAGGCATCGCCCAGCTCAGCACCATCCTTCACACAATGCTGAAAATTTACAAAGCGGTTCTATACAATAATAAGCACAGAGAAGACTGGAGGACTGGAATCCACCCGATGGTGGAGGGCTCTGCTCTGGAAACACTAGGTCTAGCTTGGAGAGCCATATGAACCTCCTTCCTGCTCACTGCAGAATTAGGGGAGCAGTTCCAGTGGACGGCACTGCAAAAAGTGAGCCTCTGACGCCGTACAGAAACAAAGAAACAGAACATCAGATTTCAAACCCGAGGGAAACTTCGTACAGCAGTGCAGCCGTTTATTCTCTTAGGAATAAAGAGCTCGCTCTTCCCTTAGGCCTTGATCATCTTATCATCTTGTAGCAGTGCAATAACAGTGATATTGAGTGGTGGGTACAATACAGGGTTTGTAACCTTGCTATCTCATGTAAATTTCAATGTAATTATTTCAAATCTTATAGGCAATCAATTAAGCTCTGTGTGTGTTCAGATCCGAGATGTCTTTGTTCATTGACTCACACATCTCACTGAGTACCAAGCACTAAAGACACAGGAATGTCAAGATGTAGTCTTCACTCACAAAAAGATTATAATCTTTGGCAAAACAACTATTAAAAACAGACATAGATTCTAGGCAGTATGCCTGAAATATTAAGTAAAACACTTACTTTAATGATAAGTTGATGTTTAGCCCAAAAGGGTCAAATGATTCATGATACATACCATGTTTTCAACTCGGAGTTCAAATGGCATTGGGTTATATACCATCAGCTGAACTTCACACACATCTCCTTGAACCCACTGGAAATCTAGAAATACACACACACAAAAGAATCCATGTTTTAGCTGGTGTTTTTGCACGTTTCACGTGGCTTCAGATTACTCCTCTGGCAATTTATTTTTCCAGTGAAGCGCTGGGCATTGTGATCATCTTGAGATACACAGTTTAAAGCTATTTTACTGCTACCTTTCTCCAATGCAAAGCACATCATCCCTGCCACTTGGATGCCTTGTGACTGATGCTTCCCTCCCTCAGTGCCAAACGCAGCTGCACGAAACTGGAATCAATCCAGACAGCACTATTCTTGGTGTAGAGCCATACGTCACACAGACCTTTGCGGACCCAGAGGCTGGTACTTAGGAAGCTGGCACTGTGGTCAATGTTAAGTGGCACATAGCGTGGTTTCTCTTTTTCCTCCCTAAGTTTGTGAGAGAAGACGGTGGCTTCTCCTCCCTGTCCACTCCCAGGCCAGCTGCAGTCCAACACCTACGGGAGGCAGAATTCTGAGATGACCCCCAAGACTCCTGGCCCCTGGTGTACACGCTGTGTCATCCTCTCCCCCCGAGTGTGGAGATGACGATAGGCTATGTTATATAACAAAGGGGAAGAGGGCTTCCATATGTGATGAAGGCCCCCAAGCAGTAGGCTTTGACTTAATCAATGGGAGATTATCCTAGGAGAGCCTGGCCTACTCAGGTGAGCCCTTGGAAGGGAACATACCCATCCTCAGTGAAAAGATTCAAAGCATGAGAGGATGTATGGAGGAGGCCACGTGGCCAGGACCCAAGAGCAGCTGCTATGAGCTGAAAGTGGTCCAGCTGACGGCCAGCAAGAGAACAGAGACGTCAGTCCTACAACCACAAGGAATGGATGAAGAACCTGAGGGAGCCTGGGAACAGATCCTTCCCAGTCGAGCCTCCAGATGAGCACACAGCCCCAGCTGACACCTGGGTTTCAGCCTGCAAGACTCTGAGCAGAGGACCCAGCTAACACATGCTGGACACATGACAGTAACAGTGAGAAAATAAACTTGTGTTCTTTAAGCCACTAAATTGGTGGTTGTCTGTTACACACAAAAGAAAACTAATACGGTCCCCATCGCCACTCCACTGCCCTCTCCTCCCCTTAAGATTCTCCATTAGGCAAACTGGAAGGGGCTTCAGAGCCAAGTAACACGTGTTGGGCCGGAGGTACTGTCCAGCCCTTGGAAGCCTGTCTCTTACTCTTCATAATGACCTGGTGAGGTAGATATTACAATCCCACTGTTACAAGGCAGGTACTCGAGGTCCAAAGAAGTTAATAAATGTGCTGGGAATCAGACAGCCAGTAAGTGGGGCAGCAGGGATTCAAGCCCAGGTCTTTGAACTCAGAGAAGTATCTAGACTGGACAGTGGAGGTTAAAGGGTTTTTTCTACAGTCGATACTAAGATTTACTGATTAGAATTCTTCAGCTTTCACAGGCTTTCATAAAGACACCATTTTTCCCAAAGACTTCACACCAGGTCCCCTGCACAGAGACTAAGACAGGTTGCACTAAACCTATGGCATCCTGAAACTGCGTGCAATGAAGAAGGAGCCCACCAGCTGAGTTAGTTTTCAAAATGCTTGCACCAGCAGGTACCCATTTGAGCCTCCTGACAATACAGTGAAGCAGTCAGCAGAGCACATATCACCCTCATTCACCAACAAGGAACACTGAACCGTCCTCCATCGATGGCCCTCATGAATGAGGCAGCCGAGCCCAACTCCCGTGTGCCTGGTCCCAAAGCCTCTGCTGCTCTCAGGCTGCTGCTCTACCCGGCTGGCTCCAGAAACCCACCTCTCTTCATCCAGCCTCGGGCTGAGAACCTCTGCGGGAGGGAGGGGTCGCAGAAGTCCTTCTGCAGAGACACGGTGCTCCCACCCCCACCTTCAGCGGCATCACTGAGCCCATCACTGCCCCAGCGGCCCGCACCCCAGCCCTTCCTCACGGCCGATGAAAATGTCATTTGTTTTAACAGCTTGCTATGCCCGATAACGAAGGAACTGTTTGTCTTCTCTAACACGGTCAAATGACCATCATTTCAAAATTCATTTTCCTGGGGCTCTGAAAGGAATCGTTTATACTTGCACAGTCCTAGTCACTAAAGGTGAACCTAAGATAAATCCCTGATTACAGGAATAGTTATTTATGTCTGAGAGGAGATCATCTCCTTCCTAAACCTCAGTGTGTCAAAGCACACGGTGGGACCCCTGCCTCGATATTTTGTCCCAGAAACCACAGGAGGGAACAGCACCGAAGGCTATTAAACACCCTTCCGTATCAGGCCCTCCGCACACTGTACTGCATGGCCCCCATGTGTGTTCTTAGCCGTGGACAAACAGCATCTTTGCTGTTTTCCTAAAAAAGTTTCCTAAAATGTCCTGTAGGGGAGAAAGCTTATCATCAACCCTAACGAGACCCAAAAACACCAGTCAGAGACTCCTAGAAGGTCCAAGAGACGAACCTCATTAACTCTGTAATGACAAGTCCAGGTCCACCCAGGGGAAAAGGGGCCCCGAAAGTGACCTGCCCACCATCGAGAAACAGTGAGACTCGGACTGGAACAAGCCCCGCCCCACCTCCAAAGAGATCAAAGGAGGCACCCGCGCTGGAGCGGGCCCGGGACCGGCCTCCCTGCTCAACCACGATGTCCCCCCCCGGCCCCCGGCTCCCCGACTCCCCAGCACGCTCTCCAGAGCAGAGAAGCAGTAGGGAGGCTGGGGCTGCCTTTCAAAATCGATAGCCTGAAATGAGAATGTCCAAGACTTGCCTTCACACCAGAGGGCCTGCAGGGGGCGGGCCTGCCCCCCCTCCCGACAACCAGGAAACAGTTGCAGCTGGTCACTTTGTTCGTTTTCACCGACATTTACTGCTCGTCCTTTGCTGGACCATGGAGAGGGGGCCGCAGCCCCTGCCGCTGCCACCAAAGCAGCCCAGGCTGCCACAGCTGTGGTCACCCTGCACCGCCACCGCCGCCGCCACCACCCAGGGGACCCCCAGGAGCAGAATGGCCCCTGCCCTCCTGCACCTTCACCCCCACCAGGGAGACCCTAATGGCAGCCAGCTGGCAGGGAAGTCAGGGAAATGTTCGGCCCAAGCAGCACAGGGGGAATGGAAGGTAGGGGTCAGAGGACTAAGAGGCAGTACCTGACCTCCGATATACATCTGTGTACACTGATTTTTTTCACCCCTTACAATGCCTGATAAGTGACAGGGGCAGCCATGCCTACGTGACGGATGCGAGAACAAAAGAGCAAAATCATTTCCCAGGATGCAAATGGAAGACGTTCAAACAGTATCAGAGAAAGTTCAAAATCCTGTCGTTTTAAATATATTTAGTTACTACTTGTCACTTCCCTCTAACTTCTATGTACACCTCACGACAGCAGGGACCACGCCTGCACTTCTCACCATTAGAACCCACAGGGCTCGGCTGCCACATGCCTGACACACCGGGAAACTCAGGGGGAGTTTACTGATGTATGAGAGAAGGAACCAATGAACCAATGAAGGACTGAACCAAGAGACACGCACGTGCACACGCACACACACACATCAAGGCTGTAGCATGCTAGACACTTAGGGCTCCTGCTTTCAGAAATGTACCAGAATTTACAATCGGATGCTATTTTTTAAGGGCATCACCCCATATTTCTTCCTGTATTTTCCTGTTTTAACTAGAGCCCTCCGGGCCACTCCTCAGAAGCCCACCTGCTCCTGAGAGCCAGCTCTGCTTGCTGAGCCTCCGGGAGGCCTTCCGAAGTCTCAGCTCGTCCCATGCATATGATCTCCCCAAACTCAGCAGGTGAGTCCCAGGTGCTGCTGGAGGCAGACCTAGTTTCGGAGCGCTAGGATATTCAGCTTCCCGGGTATTACTGCCTTGCTGTCGCAGCTGACCTGGAGGACGGGGGAGGTGGGCAGCTGTGTGTTATCACTGACCGAGGCCCATGCCAGGCGTGCTGCAGACATGAGGGAAGGCTGGAGGGCCCTGGTTAGAACAGCACACTTGATCTGAAAAGTTGTGAATTTCTCATTTCCCTGAGTTTGTTTCTTCATCTGGAAAATGGAGGTAAAAATAACTTCCTCCAAAAATACTAGGAAAACTAACCGAGCTCAAATGTGACAGCATTTTACAAAGCGCAACTTGAACCAAAGAAGCGCTGAGCGTGACCAGGAAGCACAGGGCCGTTGTAGCACTCCTACCCTCGCTACGCCCTCTGTCTCGGCAACAGCTTAGAAACGCTCATTTTCCAAGGTGTTCAGGGCTTTAACACTTGGGAATGAGGTTTTTTATGAGCTCGTTAGAGGCTCCGCCAAGGTTATGGGGTGTGCGTCATGCTTGGCCTTGAGCTCTACGGTACGGGGCAAAGGCTCTGCCGTGGGGTCAGTTACCCATCCTGAATCTCAGCTTCCTTGTCTGTAAAGTGGGGTCATGTCACCCAGCCCACCGCTTCACTCTCTCCACGCCGTTCAAGCAGCGGGGAGACGGGGAGGAGGGGAACGTGAGCAGAGGGGCGCATCTCGGCGCGTGAAGGGCAGCCGGCAGCGACGGAAGCGTGCGGAGAAGCGGCCTCTCAGAGCGGGGCCCGCAGACTCTGAGCAAGGCGGGCGGGGGTCGGGCTCCAGGCAGAGGCGGAGCGAGCAGAGCCCTGAGGCTGGAACAAGACAGCGCGTGTCCAAGGAGCAGAAAGCGGCCGTGCGGCTGGGGCCAAGGAGCGGGAGTGGGGAGGTGGGAGGTGGGAGGCCAAGGCAGAACGAGCGCGGCTGGCGCTGTCAGGAGAGCCCGCCGCCCGGCTACGGGTGTCACAGGACATGTGCGTCCCAGTAAGAAGGCCTCGTGAAGTCGGGCGCCTTCGCCTACATCAGGAGTAAGAAATTAAAGGAGGAAAAAAGAAGACAGAAGGAGAAGCGTGCACTGACTTGCAAAGGCTTCGCAGGTCTTCTACTGAAGCTCCAACCAGCGACAGGCCTCTCAATCCTTTAGCTCTGTCACTGCAACTTGCAGGCACCATGATCTCAAACTGCGAGGGGCCCGAGGGGAAAGCTGGCCAGGCTTCGGGAAGGACACGGAGGGAGCCCTGGGGCCCGCGGTGAGGAAGGAAAGGAGTGGCCGTGGGCTGGGACGTACGTGGCCATTCTCAGGAATGCGTGTTCCGCTCCCGGTCCACCCCGAGACAATCTCATCTCCCCCTGCTGCGTCACCAAGCATCTCGGAAGTGGCGATCGTTAGTGCACTACTGAACAAGCGCTGCCAGCGTTCAAAGGGGAAAATGCTACGATGTCCTGATGCCCCAGTCAGTCCTGAACATAAGTCAACCTTTCATCTCCTTTGATGATTCACAAGTTACTCCAGGCCTTGGGAAATCACCCTAATCTCCTAGTACCTCTCTTCTGTAGTTTACATAAGTCTCAGATAACAGAGGTCTTCTGGTTTCTAGAACTTCCACAAAAACTGCCTTTTACGAAAGAGATATCAAAAAGTCAGGTCTATAGGCACTGGCCTGGCTAAGGCAGCAAACTGAATAAAGCTGTAGGAGGCTATATACACACATGCACGAATGAAGTGCAGTCAAGTCTCATGCTTTAAAATCTAGAAGAGCCGCCAGGAGCTGGGCAGCAGAGAAGAGCCAGAAAGCCAGGATGAGCAGCCTACCGATTTTCCTGCTCCGCTCTTCCCCACGGCTGTGTGCGATGATCGGCGAGTAGATGAAGGGGCTCTTGGTCGACGTGCTCTGGCCCAGCAAGCTTTTCATTTTCTGTGGCCGGAGGCTGGCAGGAAGGTTCAACAGTTTCACACGCCTGTGGTTCCAAAGGGAACAAAAATACTTCAGCTGCCTGTTCGCTTGGGTTCAGCGTAAATACGACCAAATATCAGATGTTAGAACGACAGTAAATCAAGCAGCAGATAAACTGAGGGGAGGAAAAGTACTCAATTTCGCAGGACAAAGCAGAAGGGTGCACACGACCCCTCCAGTCCACCCCAGGGAGAGAAGACGTCCACGGCCAGGCAGCAGCCACGCCCCCGGGCCACTGCGCGGGGGCCAGAGGGGCCAGCGGAAGCCTGGACCGCAGCACCTGTCAGCTGCACGCCCCTGGGCACAGGCCCTGCCTTCCCTACACTCAGGCTCCTGGTCTGTAAGATGCAGATACGCACCCTCCCTCACGGAACCACTGTGAGGATTCAACGAAGCACTGTGGGCACCATGCCCGCCGCTCAGCAGAGGCTGGTTCCCTCCTCTGCCTCCCCGCTTCCTGAAGGGCAGGCCCACAGCAAAGAGAAGTGCAGACCTTGACCCGTACGACCCAAAGGTACCACGAGTGAACGGTAGCAGCCCCGTCGGCTTCCACCTGCACAGTCTGTATCTTATGAACTTGCTTTCCCAGCTGTGGATGTCTGCTAGTATATACGCCCACGCTGGGATCGACCAGCGCCGGCCAGGACTGAAGGTCTACAATCTGCGCGGCCTGAGCGCCTCCAGGCCTCGCGCTCTCACCGCTCCGCACGCGTCATCGCAACTAAACCTCACATCTGCCTTCCTAGCCGAGGTGCGGTGACCGTCACCTCCACGTTATCAGTGAGGAACTCGACGCAGGAGAGATGGGGTACAGCGGCCAAACCCCACAGCTGGAAACTGGTGACAGCAAGAGACAGTACACCCTTCAACCCCCCAGCACCTGTGACCTCCCTTGGGAGCAGCTGGGCAAGACAGGGGTCAGGGTCTGGAAAGCCCCGAGGCCTGAGGCTGAAGGGATGGGTGGGGGAATGGCTGGAAGGTGGGCAGGACCCTTACTGCTCCTCCGTCCCCATCCGCAGCCCCTCTGCAGGAGGTAAGGCCAGAGAGCAGCGAGGGGAGGCAGCGCACGTCCCTCGAGGAAGACAAACCACTTGAAGCGGTGCGCCGGCCGCCAGCTCTCTCGCTTCCTCTGTAAGGCGGCAGGTGGACGCGGCCTGGATCACTGAGTAACCTCAGCGAGGTCAGCCACCCGGGAGAACTCACTGCCCAAATGGTATCAGACTCCGTGCGAGTGGGACTTAAATCTGGGTTGTAGTGAGGGCTAATTTTTCTGAGATTTTAGGGATAATTTCTCTGCCACAGCACAGGCTAACCTATACTGACTATATATATATATATACATATATACATATGTATATATACACACACACACACACATATGTATATATACACACATACACACACACACACATATATATATACACACACCCTATAGAGACCCCTCACGGAATCCACAAAATCACGCCTTTCTCAGCTGAAGGACCCGCAGCCATCTAGGGCAGCCCTGCCCGGCACACAGGCAACCCCACCACACTCAACGGTCACGGACAGCTCCCCGAGCCCAGCCCCAGGAGAGTGCGGGTCGCGTGCGTGACTCCCACCTATTCCCACAACGACTCAAGGCAGCAGACAGTGCTTACACACCAAAGCTCTTCAAACCAAGGGTTCTATCTTGCACACTTTCTCTGACTCTTACTTGTCCTTGGAAACCCCTTTGGCATGCTTTTCTCACGCAGGACCAGAATCACTCTGTTTTCTATTTGCTGCAGTTCAGTTGTGAGCTTTCCGAGGACAGGGGTACCCAGGGCCTCATCTGTCTCTCCAGCACTGGTGCAATATTTCAATGCAGAGCTCTCGATAAATGTTGCATGAATAAACTCCCAAAAGCTAGATCTCAACCTCAGCTTCCAAATCTTCCAAAACCGTATATTTAAGGCTAAGCAGTTTATCCCTAACAGCTGCAAATCCCAGACCTTTGTGCACATTCAAAAAATACCAGCTATGGGCTTCCCTGGTGGCGCAGTGGTTGAGAGTCCGCCTGCCGACACAGGGGACGCGGGTTCGTGCCCCAGTCCGGGAGGATCCCACGTGCCGCGGAGCGGCTGGGCCCGTGAGCCGTGGCCGCTGCGCCTGCGCGTCCGGAGCCTGTGCTCCGCAACGGGAGAGGCCACAGCAGTGAGAGACACGCGTACCACACAAAAAAAACCAAACACCAGCTGCGCTGCACTGGGACGAGGGTGGGCAAGCCCTCACGCTGGCCGAGATGCCACGTCTGACGTGCATCTAACACCCACCACATCCAACCCGGGAGGATTCGCCTGCTCCTGAGAAGCAGCTTCAACAGACACAGACCTGACTGCAGTCTGAAGGACCTACCAGCTGGGCAACGGGCACAGACGGCTTCATCTCCCTGGACCTCAACCCTCTCGCTTACGAAATAGAAAAATAATCGGTACCTGATAATGCTCTGCAGAAGGAGGGCACCTCCTTTCCCCGGTTCCATGTCTCCACGAGGACGGGCATCCTTAGGGGAGTGGCCCTAGCCTCGCTCTTGCCCACCCTCAGTCCTCCCAAGGGAGGCGGTAAATTTGGACGGTGCAGAGCGCGTGCACCGCTCAGACCCTGCCGAGAGCACGTATTCAGTCCTGCTCTCTGCACGGACGGAACAGGGCCTGTCCCACGCAAAATCATCCCGTCACCCGGCTCTGCCAGAGGCTGGGGCACAGGCGGACAGCCCTGAGCCACTGCCATGCGCCTGAGGAAGATGTTTCTTTCTGCCGATTCCAAGCTCAGGCAGAGGAGGGGGGTGTGGTCTGAAGCAGAGACCTTCTCAGGGTGCTTTGAGGACTGAGCTAATATGCACCAAGCACCTGTAATAGTGCCTGTCACCTAGCAGGTACACAAAAGCCTTTCTCTTTCCTCCCTAAAACAACACTCGTTTACAAGCACAGAGAGCCAGGTCCCTGCGCAAAGATCACACAGTACCGCACCGGGACAGAGAAACAAAGCGCTGGCCCCAGGGGTGTGGAGAGCAGCCTGGGAACCTTAGACCTGCACCGTCCACTCGAGCCCTTACGTTCACTCATCTGCAAAATGATACCATTTTCTTGCAACACAAACAGCATTCTACTCTGCGCCACCGTCACCACCTAAAAATGAGATGACATCTGTGATTCTAGGAGTCATGTACACAAGCACAAAAATTCCAGATCACATAAAAGGTTATCAAAATATGCAGAGGAATTCTGAGGGCCTGGTCAGCCAGAAAAGTAACCCGACAAGCAGTCATGGCACTCATTTATAACTCAAAATCTAGCATCAAATGTCTGTTTATAAAATGTACCCAGAAAAACAATCATTCAAAGCACCTGACCTAAAGGAAATATAATCCATTTAGCATAAATTTCTGTGGAGCTAGTAATATTATATTTGGTTTATGAAGCTGCCAACAGTAAAGAAGAATTCCAGGGATGAAGTGTCCAAACCAAGGATTATTTTTAGGGATTCCACTTGGAAACAGTTGACATTTTAAAATCTGACTTCTCAGTATACCGTGGCTAACTCGGACCATGCAAAGCAGTGGTGGAACACTAATTAGGAAAGTGATACAAAACATATTGGTGAGAAGAATGACACAGGAAAAAACAGCTCACTTTTTCTTTCTTGGTTTTTAATTCCTCAACCTTGTTCACAGGGGAAACATATCTAAGCACCTCCCGGGGCTTCCCTGGTGGCGCAGTGGTGAAGAATCCACCTGCCAACTCAGGGGACAGAGGTTCGAGCCCTGGTCCAGGAAGATCCCACATGCCGCGGAGCAACTAAGCCCGTGCGCCACAACTACAGAGCCTACGCTCTAGAGCCTGCAAGCCACAGCTACTGAGCCCGCGCGCCTAGAGCCCGTGCTCTGCAGCAAGAGAAGCCAAAGCAATGAGAAGCCCGCGCACCACAACAAAGAGTAGCCCCCGCTGGCCACAACTAGAGAAAGCCCACGTGCAGTGACAAAGACCCAATGCAGCCAAAAATAAATAAAATAAATTTATTTTAAAAAAAAAAAAAAAAAAAGAACCTCCTGGATATCTCTGCACAGATGGGCAATGGCCAAAGCTGGCCACACCTTCCACATCTGGAACAACGTGAAGGTCGCCCACCGTCCCGAGTCCGGGCATGACGGAGACAGCTGGAGAGGACCCAGCACCCCAGCCAGGGCAGCAGTGCAAGGTTCCCCGCTCGAACTCCCCAACGGCACCACACATTTCTCATTTTCTTTGAGAAGCTCAGGTCTGAGAAATTCGTAAGGAGTTTGTGGGCCTGATGATTACACCAAGTGTGACAGAAGATGCAGGACGTGGCTGTGAACCTGGTGAGATCACGGAGCCACATCCTAATCGGCATCCGGGAGGCTGGCTGGCCTTGCCCTGCTTCACAAACCAAGAAAAACTGCCCTGATAGCGTGGCCTCTAAGCCCCTTTTTGAATAAACACCTCAAATCCTTCCTCAAATACAATTAACATAAAAGCTGAAGTTTTAAAAGTACCAAGGCCACTCAAAACGACTCCAAGCGCATCCTGACTGGAGGTTTTCAATACTTATCCATTAAAGCAGCCTCATCCAGCCTGGCTCTCTGACAGGCTGAAGCTCAAGGTCAGTTCATCAAAGAAACAATCAGTTCATCCCCACCCCACCCCCGTCTCACCCCAAATTAAAAGACCCACTGGTTTCCTGTAAATGGCATCTAAACTCTACCCCAATTTCTTCTTTAATAATTCACAACTTGTAGTGTGTGAACAATCTACATGATTATTAGTGGCTTTTGTGTACATTACTGTTTTTATGAATTCTGTAAGGAGTAACATGAACTTCCCCTCTGCTTTAACTCTGGACAGTAGTAATGGATATGGGTTTGGCAGCCTCCTGGAACATGCCATCTTGGCATGTTGACCATCACTGAGTCCCTGGCCCTTAGCATTTAGCCAAGCACATCTTAGGCACTCTATAAATATCTGATTAATTGAATTTTAGAACAGAATTAAAACAGGGATCTATATTGGCCCTTTTTTAAATTAAATTGCATCGTGATTACTTGACACAATTTTTGGGTGAACCCAGTTCATGCTCCCATGCTACACAGAACAAGTAAATATTTTCCTATAATTTGATGAAATGCCTTTATTGTCCAAAACAAGGAAAGTCCTCACCAGAAAAAAAGGCTCCACTCATCTCTTCCAAAACCAGAAGTATAAATATGAGGCACCACTAACATTAAATTAGCTCATGTCTAACAATTCTATTCAGCAAGTCTGATCATTTACTCATGAATGTGGACATTTTTCAGGAGCTTCAGTCTTCAAAGCCCTTCCTATAGCTACAGGGGGTGTCTCGCAATGCCTGACTTGAATTTTTGGGGGGAATTAAACTGACTTAATCATTAAGTCCACGTTTTCCAGGCGCAGGTCCTTGAAACATTTGGTTAGAACATTAAAATAGTCCCAGATTAGTTTTCTAAGAAAAAACACCGGCCGGGTCCCTGGGTACTGTGTCAGCCCTCTCCAGAGAGAGATGAGGTTGTGTGAGAGAGCAACAATCCCACATGCAGCGTGGACGCAACCATTCCACACAGAGTCACACAACACCTACCCTGCTCCAGGTCCTGGCTGAACACCAGTAATATGGGTTTGCCACCCTCAGTCAGCCATCACAGAGCACCTACCATCACCCTTTTTTTTCTCCTGAGAATATAACTTTGAATTCTCTGCTGCCCGACTCTTGCCAAAAGCTGACTTATGAGAAATCACCTATAAACAGTCCGTCCATTACGCTACATATGGCTGGGACAGTCCAGACTGCTGTATTAGAGTGCTCATCTTAGCTCAGGCTGCTCTAACAGAATACCATAGTCCGGGCATCTTAAACAATACTCATTTCTCACAGTCTGGAGGCTGAAGTCTGAGATCAGTGTGCCGGCATGATCGGGTTCTGCTGAGGGCCCTCTCCCTGGCTCACAGACATGGTCACTGTATCCTCATGTGGAGAAGAGAAAGAGCTCTGGTCCCTTCATCTCTTTATAAGGGCACTAATCCCATCATGAGGGCCCCATCCTCGTGACCCCATCTTAACCTAATCAGCCCCCAAAGGCCTCACCTCCAAATATCATCCCACTGGGGTTAGGTCATTGGCAGATGAATTTTGGGGGGACACATTCAGTCCACAGCAGAGCTGCATGTTTGGACCACACTGCTCTGTCCTCTGGGAGAGCTGGGTGTACCCAACCCCCTCTGGCATCAAGCCTGTAGTTTGCACTGAGGAATGCCACGAACAAAACAATCATGAGAACCTGCTTCAGATTTTTGTAGGGATATTTTTGAGGACATTATTCAATACGTTCCCTTTAAGAGAACCCACAAGAGGGGTTTCCACAAGGCTTCTTACCGTGAAGAGGTGTATTTCTCCAGTGTGACTGGTTTGTGTCTGCTTATGAGACAGAGAGTCCTGTAACCAATCACATTTCCTCCTATACCCACTGTTAATTATATTATTGACATATGATTAATAGAATCATGCTTTTCCCCATCTCCAGCCATTATGTAGGACCCTTACTTACCTTTCACTCTGGTGACTTTATTTTTAACATAACATTTCTATGAGCTGCCTCAAATGTTTTATGAAAACACAGCAAAATGTGTACCTGCAACACAATTACTTGAAAACATTCTGGGGTGAGCCCAGTTCATGCTAGACTAAGATCTGAAGGGCAAGCTTATTTGTTGATGAGAATAGATGGGAAAGAAGCGTCCTTCCCCTTTCCCTCCCGCCCCAGCAATTCAGCCCTGAGTCCATTAGGGAGGGCAGAGCCAGGTACACATCTGAGCAGGCAACAGGGCAGAGGGCACGCTGGCCAGAGTGGGGCAAGAGGGGCCTGGGGGGCTGGGGCAGCAGCACAGCATGGCCATCAGAGCTCCCCATGGGGAGGGAGGTCAACCTGATAACCACTGGTAACCAGCAGGGGAACTGACCAAATGAGTAACCATACTGAGGCTAATGGGAGACAGGTTTCCCCCAGTCTGAGAAGGGAGTTACAGATATAAGAAAACTAGAAGGACCCCCTAAGATGTTGGGTGGAACTGGAGGTATCAGCAATTCCCAATACACAGAAATAGATGCAGAAATAACCATGGACATGAACATGCAGTGAGTAACATATGTATATAAATAGATATTGCCTGGTTCTATCCTCTGCGAGCAGCAACACCCCAATAGTAAGGAGCACACACAACACCCAGAGCTTAACTTAAGTTCCATTCTCCACTGAAAGAACCGGGGCTCTTGGAAGAAATGGCTAACGCAGGGCTGGGAGCGGGGACTCAGATCTGAGTGCGTAACCCCAGCAGAGGCAGTGGAGAGCAAAGGGCATTTGTGGAGGCTCCCGGAAGAAAGAAGCTTCGTCCTTCTCCCACTGGTGTTGCCTCTCTCTTCTCCTGGACACGGCAGGATGAGGAGCTGTTGCTGCCACCCTGATGCCACCTGGGGCCTGAGACTAAAGCCTCACTGCAGAGGGCACAGCTGAGAGAGGAGAGAAGACAGGTTCTGAGGAGGTGGCCTGAAGCCCTCTCCTGGACTTTGTAGGTGTATGTGCCATAAATTCCCTTTTGCCTAAGATAGTCTGGGTCAGGTATTCTGCCAACTGCTATGCAAAGAATTCTGATGGATAGATCTGTTCATCCGCTCAACACACATGAGCACCCAAGGGCTACAAAGACAAAGCCCTCTTCAGGTAGCCCTCAGTCAAAAAGAACAAAGATGTATCGTATAATCAAGTTCTGTAAATGAAACAGAAGAAAGACATAAGAGATACTGCTGGCTGGCTAACCCAGCACCACTTCTGACCCCCTTCTCCCTATCCCACCTACATTACAGAGACTGGGAGAGCTAAACATGTATTTCCTCAGCCTCTCTTACAACTAGCGGTGGCCACGAGATGCACTCCTGGTCAAGGAGACTGGGGCAGAAGCCTACTATGAATCTGTCCAGATCATTTTTGCTTTCCTAGTAAACAAAACATAGGCTCCCTGGCCCTGCCCCTTCTTCCTTCATCCTGTCTTGGATGTAGATGTGTTATCTGGAGTTGCAGCAGCCATTTGGTCATCAGGAGGTAAAGACAGAGTTGCAGAGAGGCCACCCGTTTCCAAGTTCTTAGTAAATAAGAAAAATCACATCTTATTTGTGATCCACTGCTAGGTTTTCTACTCTTTGCACTGAAATAATTGGTAATTTATACAGAAGGTGTAATTATTTCTATCTGGGTGGCTCTAGAAAAAGGCTTTATGGAGGAGATAATCCTTGAACTAAATCTTGAAAGGTGCCGGAATGTCACCAGGCAGAGCAAGGGAGGGAAAGGTACCGCAAGCAGAAGGCAGAGCCTGAGCAGAGGAATGAAACCCACCGCACATTCTGCCTACTCGGTGATTCCGGAAGGGTGTGCAGGGCTGGGGGTCCAGGGGAATAAGGAAGGGGCTCACAGTCAGTCTGGAGACAGAGCAGGCCGCAGACGGTCTTGTCAGCCACACAAACCAAGCAAGGCGGAGGCGCTCCCCTGGGCCTGTGTGCAGGGGTGAGCAGTCTAGGAGCACTACCAGATGCGGGTGAGCGAGAGCACCACGAGGCCTGGGTGGTCTCCAGCGCACAGGGGGCCGCGTCTCAGCCATGGAAGCGGGCAGACGCGGGGCTGCGGGGCTCTGCCAGCAGACAGGCGCGTGACCGTGGCAGTTCTCCGATGCCCCCGGCCTGATTCTCCGGTCTATAAAACACACTTCACAGGCGACGGCTGCGACTTAACGAGATGACGGACCAGATCTACAGCCACGACCCAAACCAGGGACTCTTCGGAAGATCTGCATCCCCGATCAGACCAAAGACAGACGCTGGGAGCGAGGCTCACGCTCCGCACCCCGGCCGGCCTGTCCTACCTGACGATGGGAAGTTTGGTGAAGGGCACCGGGGGCAGCGTGAGGCCATCGGGGAGGGCGATGAGCTCCATGGTTCCGGGACACTTGGAGGTATAGTTCTCCAGGCTTTGCGTCACGTCCTTCTTTTCTGATGACAAAATGAAAACAACATAAAGGTTAATCAAACCAAAGAAAAGGGGGGTGGGGGGGTTGTTCTGCTCTATTTTATTTTTCTGAGCAAAAATAAAATTCTTAACCCAAATCCTTAACAGTCCAGTGAGTCCAGTCTTCTGACAGAAATAAAGGGGCAGTGACCAAAAGAGACAAAAAGAAAATGGCAGCTTTATTCAGTTTATTTAGTCACTAGCAGCTGCTCCATTTAAGGGCCTGTGGATAAAAAGGAAATTAAGTTACCATCTTCTAGGAGATTTCATTTTCCAATATAATAAATCCTTATCAAATTCCAACAAGGTCAATGGGCAGGCAGGCCTGGCGAGTATTTTATTATTTAATAAATATTTTTCCAGCAATTACTAGGTACCAAGCAAAATGCCAGGCCTTGTCCCCAAGGAGTGTACAGTGCATCTGTATAACAGATATTTAAGCAAATAATTACAAATCAGTATTTTTATGTAAAAGCAGAGCTTTGTGAGATAAGGCTGGTTTTCTCCACCCCATCCCTGTCCCTTTCACTAGGAGGGAGGAGAAGAGGATGCAGGTAATAGTGAATAATGTTTGCTTATCACCCATAACACACCCTAGACACATGCTCACGGGCTCTGGAACACTCCGGAGCTCAAGGGCGCTTCCTGCTGGAAAACTCGAAGTAACTCGGGAAGGCAGGCACCACTGTGCCCGTTTGCAAATGAGAAAACCGAGCCCAACTGAAGTTAAAGGTTGTGTCAAAAATCCCGTGTTTGGGGCTTCCCTGGTGGCGCAGTGGTTGAGAATCCGCCTGCCAATGCAGGGGATGCGGGTTCGTGCCCCGGTCCAGGAAGATCCCGCGTGTGCCGCGGAGTGGCTGGGCCCGTGAGCCGTGACCGCTGAGCCTGCGCGTCCGGAGCCCGTGCTCCGCGACGGGAGAGGCGCCAACGGTAAGAGGCCCGCGTACCGGGAAAAAAAAAAAAAAAAAGTCTCAATTCCAGCTGTCCAGCCTTCACATATAGATTGCTATGGATAAATATCTGCTTTGGGAAGATCACTTTATAGTCTGTGTGGAAGAGAGATGAGAAAGGACGACCTGAGAGACAAGGTACGTCCTTAGAACGTGCCACCATATCCTGGACCAGAAATGGCAGCCTGCCCGAGACAGTGGCAGGCTGGCACTTCGTGCAGCAGGTGGCGGGCAAGTGAGCAGCAAAGCAGGCCCCGCTCCACTTCTGAAAAGCGTACGCCATCTAGACCACGGTGTCCCACAAGACTAAATTCTTCGAGAAGGTGCAGAGTGCCCTTTTTGATACCACCCCAGGACGCTCTACTTTGGTTCACCTGCAACTTGGCAAATTAGTATATTTTCCCATAACTAGTAAATGCAGTTAATATATTTGGGATTTTGACATACTGATAGTTTTCTTCACCTCATTATTTTACATGTGTGGCTTCTCTACTGATAATGCATTTTATTAGCAGGTACTTATTATGTTGCCCTACACAGCTTTTATCTCTTCAACACACAACTTAAAGGAAGTCAAAAGTGTCCCTTCATTTCTGCTGGTTTTTGTTCAACCTCTTCTGTCTATTTCTGAACAAACAAAAGAGACTGTATAAATTGCAACAGAAACAAATTACGGCTCTTTACTGAAGAGCTCCCACCAGGACTCTGCAAGGTTACAATTCATGTGCTCAGCCCTCCTTTTCCTCCACCCAGGTAAAAAATGGAACCTATTAACTCAAAACTCCAGAAGAAACCACACATACTATCTGGGGAAAAAATGCAAGGGGGAAAGAGCATGTCAGGAATGGAAAGCAAGAAACAGAATAATACATATTACCTTCACAATATAAAAACTATGGCCTTCATATTTGGGCAGGGTTCATGCTGTAGCTCTTTATGCTTTGGTATGAAGCCAAAGAACAAAAATTCAAATCTAAGCCTGTTATGTTCTTCATGGCGGGAACAAGACACAACACACAGGGCTTTAAACCCAAACCCTGTATATTTTCAAGTTGGTCCATATTATAGGAGACTTTCAATTATTATAGCCATGTTATTTTACCCATAATGCCTGATACCAAAATCTAGTAAAATAATGCATTCTTATTTTCTATGCCATTTTACAATTTATTGAAATTCAAAAAAATGTGAAGAACAGATATTTTAAAACCCAGGATTGGGCTTCCCTGGTGGTGCAGTGGTTGGGAGTCCGCCTGCCGATGCAGGGGACGCGGGTTCGTGCCCCGGTCCGGGAGGATCCCACGTGCCGCGAAGCGGCTGGGCCCGTGAGCCATGGCCACCGAGCCTGCGCGTCCAGAGCCTGTGCTCCGCAGCCGGAGAGACCACAGCAGTGAGAGGCCCGCGTACCACAAAAAAAACAAAACAAAAAAAACCCCAGGATTATAAAAGATGCCCCGAAAAGTAATTTTAATTCACAATAATCTAGAACTACGGTAAGTGAAAGTGCAGGGGGGTGGGGGACGTGGAGGAGGTGTGTCTGTCTGTCCAGTCCGTTCTGCGCCCGATGCTGCACCGCCCTGTGTCACCACCTCAACGCCCTCGTAGGTGGCTGTTGGGCTGATACACAGGGCATCAGCAACCTCAGATTCCACATCAGCCTCAGGGTCCTTCTTTCCAATAAAAACACTACACCACATCTCTAACTAAATGTGACATAACTTATATCACTTTACATGAGTTTTCATACGAATAACTGTACAATCCGTAAGAAACCTCATTGGCCCACAAGTCACGAATCTGCTACCCACAAGCAGGGGCACTAAAGAAGGCAGAAACACTCCTCTGAGGGCAGCCAGGGCAGCAACGGTGACTCTATGCATTTTACTCCGAACCCAGTGAATGGTGGCTACCGAGGGGAAAGAAGGGAGGCTGCTTTCCAGAAAGAGGCAAAGACCCTGAAATGGCCCCAGTGAAAAACTCCCCACCAACAACTTGTTCATATCAAAGCCTTATCAGCCCACAGAGCACACCTCCTGCACCGGCCTCCCCCGGTCCAGGGTGGGGCTCGGCAACTGGGCCTGTAAATTCTGAGTTAACTGTTGGCTGAGCTGTTACTTTCTTTCAGAATGTATTTCCCCCAGGGCTAAGCCTTATTTGAACCAAAGAACCAAATCCACACCCAGCTGAGCGATGAGGGCAGGAGGTGGTTTCAGACTGCCCCCCTAAGGGCGGAGGTGGGGGGAAGGGGCCAGATAGGGATGTCTGGGAGGTAAAACCCGCAGCACTGCCCGAGGAGGACTTAGACACGGGGTCTGATGGGGGAAAGGGGATCAAGACTGACGTCACCATTTGTGGTCTGAGCGGCTGCACCGAGTGACGCCACGTGCCGAGATGCGGCAGGGAGGGATGGGCAGGCAGTCAGGCGCTCCGGTCTGGAGCTCCGTATAAGCAATAAATACAAGAGCAATGTGTGCAGAGAGTTCTTGGAGCCTTGGGCCTGTAAGTTCACCAGGAGGAGACACAGACGGAGAAGACAAGGACGGCGTTGACTGGACCCTCAATGTGGATGACGAAGCCACCAGGACACAGACAGTGGCGGCGCTGCGGGACAGGGTGAGCCAGGAGCGGGGAGAGGTGACCAGAGCGCGTCGGTGACCACAGCCAAAGGAGAAGCACACCTGCTGTAAGGAGCTGGGGTTTCGAAGGAGGACTGCCTGGAAGCAGCAACAGGGAAGGACTTCTCTGCCATCTCTAGGCCCCAAGGCGCTTGGGGTGCAGGAGGAAAAGCAGCATCTTGAGGGGTGGCCAGGGAAGCAGCGCCCACAGGAATGAGCTGGTCCCCCTCCCCACGGGGGCTCGGTGGGAGCACCACCGGCATTCTGAGCAGGACAGAGCTTTATTTACCTGCGTTACACCTGCATTTAGCGGCCTTGTTCCTGCCTGCGAAACACAAATGACACGTCCACGTCTCGGTCAAGGTTCTACCAGAAACATTCCCACACATTTGCAAACTCTGTGGCAAAGAGTCACTACCTTAGTACAAGGTTAATGGAACATCCAGGGGAAAAAAAGAGGCTGAGATGAAACAGGGGACTTTGCTACGACAGACCATGAGTTCCTGAGGTCACAGCGGAAGGTCATGAGAGCAGGGAGGGATGGGAAACGAGCCCTGATTGGAAGTTCTAACAGAGAGGAGGGTCTGAAGGCGACGGGCGACCTGCAGGCCTGGGCCTCGGATAAGCTCGAGGTGCAGAGGCTGAGTGATGAAGGGTGCTCTGGGAGACGAAGTAGGTACCAGCGGAAGCCCAGGGGCCCTGGGCACACCTGGAGGAGGGGCAGACTCGCCAAAGGGACTCAAAGGGGCTGGGAGTGTAAAGGAAACAGAAGCAGGAAGTGATAATCCTGGCATTGGAACCCAAGGTCTCCCCGCCTCCCAAAATGATGCTCAGAGATAAAAGGCAGATGGTAACGAACATAAATTTGCCATCCGACTTAAGGAACCCCGGTTAGGGATTGGGGTGGAAGGTAACAAGCTTTGGCTTCTTCCACTTCAGCCGGTTTCTGAGTCCAAAATACCCGACCCAGTTTCTCCAGTTCCTCCCGAAACCCCTCCATCCTCTGTCCCTCCTTCTTTCCCGCCCCTAGATGAAGAAGGAGGTGATGTGTGACAACCGTGCACATAAGCCTCCCTTTACCCCACCCACGGGACTGGCACCAAGGGCCTCCTCAGCCCACCCGGTCTCTCTTGTTGGCTGCATCTCCCGCCATCCCTGAGCCCCACGCTTACACTAAACACCGCTCGGCCAGAAGACGCGCGGAGCATTCGTAACTCCTCGCGCCTCGCTCCCGCCCGCCCGCCCGCCCGCCCGCCCGCCTGCCGCAATGCCCCGCCCCACAGCCTCCAGCTCAGCCCAAAAGTCACCTCTGGTACCGCATGGACCCAGCATCGTGTCCAACTCACAGAGGTGATCAATAAACACTTCCAGAAAGGAGATAAAGAGAGTCCCCCAATGTCGTCGTTTACCTCTCCCTTGTCCCTCATCGTCTACACAGTATTCCTAGAACCCTGAAAATACACCTTCAGGAGCCTTAAGGGTCTACTGCAATTGCACTCACAACTCAAAAACCTATCTACTTTACATGTAAAAACCAAAATCTTTAAAGGAATCGGCAATCCTATTTTTTCTTATTCTCTTCACAGTACACTTCACTCTCATTCAAAAAGCATCACGTAATCTCAGATCAACAGTTTTCAAAGCGAGAAGCAGCGGGGGAGCAAACAGGGAGGGATTATTCCTGTCTAGCCCGTCTAAATGTGTAACTACGGGCTCATCAAAGAGAAATCAAAACAAAAACTTGTTCCCGGTACTGAAACAAGAAGTAAAATGTCAACTATGATAGCAAGAAAAGCAAAAATAAAATACGAATGCTTTTTCTCAATGGGGACTCATCTCCTGCTTCCTGAAAGGGGACGTGCACTTCAAACCACAAAGTCAAATCTTCACCAGCGTGTGCATTTAGCTAAGCTGAAGCCCAAGTTCCCAGAAGCCCCTTCCTGCATCCTCTGAGCCAGCGTGCATGGGGACCTGGAAGGCACAGGCACGCCCACCGACACTGCTGGGGTGAGGGGGGGAGGCAGGATCCCTCCCCCAGCTCCTCTAGCCCCCCCAGGCCCTCTGCTTCAGCTTCTCCAGCTTCTGGGCCAGGTGGCCGCTCCTCCAGGGGCTCCCATCATCAAAACTGGGGGCTGGGCGGTGCTGAGAAACCAGCACGGCTCCTGTCCATCCCCGTGGGGTGGGGTCCAGCTCAGCCCCGCAAGTTCCCGCTCGTCTGTGCTTCCTCTCCACCCACCTCCCCTTCCCAGCCGCCTCTCCGACTGCCTGCCTGAGGGCTTCAGGATCCCGCAGCATACACAGGAGCAACTGCTCCACACGCCGTGCAGCCAGCTCCCACACCGCATACAGTCAAATCCCGGTCATAAAGCACGCGTGCATGTACATACCTGTGTGCGTGACGGCAGAGAACCCCTCCTGGATGCAGGCTGCTCGGTGCCCTGCTTCTGACTGGGCCCTGTCCTCGCCCCGCCTAGTCCAGCTGTAGCAAGGATCCCACGTAGTGAGGTCAGCGAGAGTCCCCCCACCCTTGATATCCGATCACCCTCAGTGATCAAGTTCATCACACACACACACCCTTGATGTCTAGGTCCTTGGCTTGCCTTCAGCGAGAATCCTGTTAGGCCAGCTGTGCCAGAACCCCCCAGCCCGATGTCTCCCCTGAGTAATTTTCTGTCCACTCTCCCCTGCCTTCGCTGTTGGCTCTGAATCCCCACTTGTCCTTGGATTCGGAGGGAGCTCCGTCTCTCTCGCCTACTGCAACAGAGCTGACCCTACTGCAACTGTCTGGAGCAGTCTTCCTTGCCATTGTAACAAGTGTCAGGACAATTTCTCTTTAATGGTATGTGTGTAGTACGTATGCATGCGTGCATTGAGAACCCTCACTGGACTGCAGTTTGCACAGCTTTGTCAGTGTTTTCAAAGCGGTACTTCTTCCTTTTCCATAAACAAGGTCCTCTGTGCACCAAAGGCTGCCTTGAAACTGTTTCCAAGCTCAGTGAGTGTTTTCTCCTCCGATGAAATACACACATGTCGCCACCCCACTCTGCCAGGGGGCGGCAGCACGGTGCTGAAACGGGTTTGCCGTCAGCCACTCGAAGGGCCACGTGGAAGCAGGCGGTCATTTGGCAGTTAAACGAAAACATCTCTGTCAAGAGGGGTCGGGGCAAGTGGCTCCCCTTCCCCCATATTAGGAGCTGAGAGGCTAGGGGTCCAGGCTTGTTCTGCCACTGGCTGTGGGGCTGGGACAGGCCGCTTCACCGGGCAGAACCTCCGTCGTCACCCCTGCAACGGGCCTCACTCGGCTGTGGCCTTCTGCAGCCGGGCAGCCCGGGAACGCAGGGGTGCCGGGGAGGAACGCCAGGACGCCGTCCTCCGGGCATCCATTGCCACTTTACGGATGAGATGCGTTACCTGGCAGGCACTGCCGCGCCCGAAGCAGCAGAAGACCCAGGTCTGGACTGAGCCTCACCCCTCAGCCCAAGCACAGCGGCACCTTCTCTTTCATTCATGCAAGCCCTTCCCTAAAAACTCCCTCCCTTCACCTCCCCCTCACCTGTGTCCCACACACCTGCTGAAGACCTGCTCATTCTCCAGGGCCCATCTCAAGCACCTGTTACCTCCTGATGAACACTTTTTCAGCCCTCCCTGGGAGACTCCATCTCTCCCCTCTTCTGGGTTTTCCTTAACCCTAAATCCATACAAGTAAATCATCTGGCCAGAGGCTCTGACAAGGAGTGACGGGTGGGTGAGCAGGAGGGATCCATCACCTCATAATTCCTATCAGCCTTTCCATATCACTTTTCAAATATGAACAAACGCCACGGTAAACGCACCTTCAAAACAAGTGTCCTAGCATTGCACCCCAACGTCCCCTCCACAACCCCCCTCCCGGAGTACTTCCTGGGCGGTCGCTGATCCCTGCCACCATCACTCACTCATTCCACAAATATTTCCGGCACACCTATGTCTATTTTAGATGCTACAAAGGTACAGTGAGCCAAGCAGAGTCACTGCTTTCTTAGAAAGCACGTTCCAGTTAGGGAGGCCCTAGGGCTCTAGGGATTGGATTACGGTGTGCGTGCCGGGATGGAGAAGACCACACAGGGAAGAGTCCGCTCCACTCCTAGACTCTTCTCCACACGCCCCAGGGTGGTCACCAGCAGTTCCTGGGGCTTCACGCTTCTCCCAGCAGGAAAGAGGAAACCCCTCTCTTCCCAGGCAGCTCGGCCCCTCGTCCCATAACTTAGCCTTGCTGTCCCTGAGGGGCAGGCTCTCCTGGAGGGGGATTTATCAAGAGAGGAAGTGGAGGGTCAGCCATAAAAACTGCCCGCCCTGAAGAAAAGTCAGGACAGGACCAGAAGACGCTGTGAGGGCGGGGATGGGGAGGCCACCTGCACAGACCCACCCAAGAGCTGACGGCGGGAAGGCTGGCCGCGGAGAAGGCGGGCAGGAGGGCAGCCCATGTCCTGAGACAAAGAAACACCAAAATGCAAAAATCCTGACATGTTCAAGAAACCAAAGGATGGCCAATGTGGGTCAAATGTAGTGAGCTTCATACTCTGTTAAATTCACACATGTTGGTCTGAGCTAATCCTCTGTAATGTTAAATGTATTTCTCAGAGTTCCAGCAACAGTTTCAAGTTTCCTATTATGCTAAAGACATCTATCATAAAATGTTTAAAACAGATTTTCCTGCTACCTTCAGCTTTAGTTCAAAAACAAGTGAAGCACTTTCAGGAGGTGTCTTAACTCTTTCAAACCGGCTGCACACCATCCAGGTGTGTTACGACACAAGATACATTTCATAGTAAGAGTATCTCTCATAGTAACTGACAGACTTTGGGCAAAGAACTTCATGAGCATCTCAAAGCGTGAAAGACCTCAGCACAGTGGCCCGATGCTATCTGCCCCCCAAGAAATGAGAAACAAATGAGGCAAAGCTACAGGGAAACAATCAGAAGACTGTAAAAGAGTCTCACATAAAAGAGATACAATTAGCAAACAGTCACACAGAACAAATACCCACACTCGCAACTCACCCAGAAGATACAAATTAAAACAATAAGGCAACATTTTCAACACACTAAATTAGCAGCAAGGCTGCCGGAGGTATAATTAGAACAATCCTTTCAGAAGGCAATTTCCAGTATGTTTCAACAGCAATAAAAGTGTTCAAAATGGCTGATCCGGTAATCCCTCTCCTGACAAAATCTCTCTCCTGCTCCAAAAGCCAAAGCCCTGAAAAGGCTCACCATAGCACTCCCAGTAACAGTGAAAATAAACCAAAAAAAAGAAAGAACGCAAATGAGAGTATTTATTATTAATGCATTCAACAGGATGTGAGTACTGAAGTGTGCCGCTAACCAGCCACAGTGGCTTTAACTAGCCACTAATAGGGTTTCTTTTCAAAGTGATGGATGTTTTAAATGGACTGCGGTTAACAGGTGCACGTATCTGTAAATACACTAAAAAACTGAAGGGCACATTTTAAAGTGTGGTCTGCGCACTAAATCTCAATAAAGTTACTTTCAAAAAAGGAAAAGCAGTTATGATTAATGCATTCAGCCATATGTGGATGCCAGTACAAGCCACTAGGTGACAGGGACAAGAAAAGCAGCAAGTCAGACAGATACCTTCAGAGAGCTTGCAGCCTGAGTGGGGAGCTTTGTCAAATAACCGAGCGATCGAAGTACAATGGGTGAAAGCGCTCGATGGGTAAAAGCACACACTCCAGGGGGAATGTTCCAAAGGAACAGAAGGTAGTCTTGAGGGACCAAGAAAGGCTTTGTAGAAAACAACAGAAGTGGTTATCTACACTGAGGTGTGAAGGATGAACAAATGTTAGCCAAAAGAAGGAAGGAAAGTGGAAAGGAAGAATGGATGAGGGAGAGGGAGAGAATGAGAAATCCAGGTGGACACACCACACTTTCTCTATCCATCCATCAGTGAATGGACACTGATGGATGCCGCTTTCACTTTTTGGCTATTATGCGTGACGCCGCTAGGAACACTCACGTACAAGTTTTTATGTGTGTGTGTGTGTGTGTGTGTGTGTGTGTGTGTGTGTGTGTGTGTGTGTGTGTGTGTGTGTGTGTCTTCAAACCCCTTGAGTATATACCTAGGAGTGGAACTGCAGGATCGTATTGCACTAATGATGATCATCCACTTTCCTTCCCCAAATCCCAGACAACAGAATCATGCAAATCACTGTATCTAACACTCCCCAAATAAACCAAGCCCTCCCAACCCCACCAGAGCGGGAGAAAGCCCTCCTTCCTGAAGCTCTTCCTTCTGATCAGTCAGGGCTGGCACACACCAATTTGTTCTCCTCCAAGGTCAAGGTCACCTCCTCCGTGGAACATTACCCAAACCATTCTTCCACCTCTGAAAAGAACTGTCAACTCCTCCATGATGCTCCCATATCCACCAATTACTATGGACTCCTCTGTAGGCTTAGCCATGGCATCCTCCCCACACCCTATTCTTTTCATGTAAACAGTTGGTCCCAGCAGCCCCACGAGTACATGCCTCAGGATGGCGTGTACTCTGGATCCACTGGCAAACAAGATCTTTAAAGGAGTTTTACTAGATGAACCTGTGGGCATTTCTGGAGCATATTTTTTGTTTAAAAAGATGAACACAAGCCAAGATTTCAAGCAAACGATGAGCAAGAAATGCCCCTTCATCTTGAAAGTTTATTACAAATCCACTGAACACTCTGGAATGTACGGAATCAGAGAGCAAGATCAAGAAAAGTGGCTGAACAGCAAAAATTAGGAATTTGACCATCAATCAAGGTTTTCCCTCTTTCATAGTATCAGGCAAGATTAAAATTCCAAGTTGACATGGATGGATTTTAGAATATTTAAGGTTAAACGTAAATTCTAATTAAATCAGAGGTTTTATTCTTTGGACTAACTGTGAAGAAATTGAAGGAAGGTTTGTTTATTATGTTATAAATGCAGTTCTGTTTACCACTCAAAATAAAGTGGTTCTCCTTTAAAAAAAGAAATCTCCCCTATAATTCTGAATAGATACATCTTTCAAAATAGATAAAATAGTAAAACACCTATTTTTAATATTTATTACATTTCTTCTCCATTATAGTTTATTACAAGATATTGAGTATATAGTGCCCTGAGCTATACAGTGGGACACTGTTGTCTGTTTAATTTATTCCCCTCTCCTTTCCCTTTTGGTACCCGTAGGTTAGTTTTCTATTGTCTATGAGTCTGTTTCTGTTTTGTAAATAAGTTCATTAATATTTATTACATTTTTAACTCACACATTTAAAATCCCATTATCTAAAAATATATTAACTAGAAATACTGCTTTTATCCATTTTCACTTTACCTGAAACAATATTCAAACTCTACATCAATGTCTCTGGTACTACTAGAGCCACTTTGGAATAAAATTCCTCATTAAAAAAAAAAAAAAAAAAAAAAAAAACTGGCCCCAGAACCCATCTTGTGAGTTCCCACGCACTGGCATACACCGGGGTGGGGGTGGGGGTGGGGGTGGGGGGGCGCAGGAGGGACCGAGGAGGAGGGGCAGGCAAGAACCCCCAGACTGTGCCGCCTCCATCTGCAAACACCCAGACGGGTTCCCGTACAAGGAGAAGGCTACTCCTCTCTTCCGTATTTCATTTCAATGCAGTGATATTTAGAAATGATAATTATCAACTCTGTGAATGGTACCATGAGCTCTCCAGGAGAAAGGTCACCCAATCAATTAAAATGCTATCATTAAAATAATAACAAACTACCACACAATCTGTAATATCCTAGTTGTAAAATGAGACAGCGAAGGCCCAGGAAGAATCTAATTACTGATCTGAGGTTACGGTGGTTAGAGGCTGGGGTGAGCGGAAGGAGCCCTTGGTCCTCCTGACTTCAGTCCTCTTCTCAGAAGACTCCAATTAACCAAATACCATTACACACAGGCCCTTATGAGGCAGCGGTTTGTTCAACAGGGTCAAATATCCCAAGTTTCTCTCCTTCTAGACCCAGTGTCTTCGGATCACTAATTAATATGACCTTAAATAACCACCAAGTTCCTTCTCTCCTGGGGCTTCTGCAGGGAAGACAGGCCGACTAAACATGCACGGGCTCTGTCGGTGCAACGTGAGAAGCGCGTGAGGGGAGAGACCGAACAGCAGGAGGATGGCGGGTCCCCTGGGACTTGTGCAAGGCAGCCTGGAGGAAGTGCAGACCCAGGGGAGATGGCTGGCAAGGGGCAGGCAAGGGGTGAGAGCAAAGGCCCTCTGCAGGAAGAAGACGTGTATTTGCGAGAAAAAAGTCCAGGACGAGGCAGGTGAGGCCGGGGGAGGTGGAAGCAGCTCAGGGCAGGGACATGCTCCCCTCCCTGGGAGCAGCCGCATCACCCTTGGGTGTGTGATCACAGAGACCCAGCTCCTCACCACACAGCGCGGCCACATCCCAGTGCCAGCGGCCCCGCTGAGGCCTCATCCCCGAGGCTCTGGGCGGCGTCCTCTCCAGACAGTGCCCTCCACAGGAGACAGGGACCTCGCCACGAGACCCTGTACGACCTTTCGGTGAGGGGGCAGGAGGCCGGCCTGCGGGGCAGTGTGGACGGCTCCAGGGTCTCCCCAGCCCGGAGCTCCGGGGCCGCCCAGGCCGCTGCAGATTCTGCACTGAGGCCCAGCTTCCCTCTGCTCAGCCAGAGCTGCCTCCTTCTCTTCCCCTCAGTGGGGTCGATCCCAAGAGCGCTTCTAATAAACGCCCTGCACATGCATCACATCCAAGAGTGCTTCCCAGGGGACCCACAGCACATGCTAACCCGGCGGGAGGGACAGGCAGACAGGGCGCTGGGACAGAGGCAGCGGAGGGCTGATTTCCAAGGGCCTGTGCAGCACCCAGGGAGCAGCAGAACATCTGGGGCTCGGGGTGGGACCTGGGCTGCACATAAACGGGTTGTGGCTGAAACCCAAAAAACACGTGACACCCAGGAACTATGTGAGAAGAGAAGGTGACAGAGGCAAGGACCTAGAAGAAAGCTGCCCTGACGTGTGGGCAAAGATATGCACGATCCCTCAGAAAGTCAAGACAGACGCTGCCCGAGAGGGGCGCAGTGACCAAAAGGGGCACAAAGGTGTTTGGGGTTCCGGTCTCGTGTCCGATCTGGGTGCCGGGTAGCACGTGGTCACTTCGTGAAAACTCACTGAGCAGTGTTCTTGTGAATCGTGCACTTCTGCATATAAATGTTACACTTTGACACTTACATTTTACCAAACGTAGGCAAAGGCAAGGGGAGCCCATGCCGGAGGCTGGGAGCAGCGAGAAGGGCCAGTCGTGTGTGTTGAGAGGGGGCCCAGGGAGGTGAGGGCATGGAGGATGGGGAGCCGGGGACATCACCCACCCGATCCTGGGCCGCTGTTGACAGGGGCCAGCACCAAGAGTGCACTCATTCATCTTTCCTGGGAGAGAACTGGAGTTTGAATCCACTCACCTTGATCTGACAAGAAATCCAGCATGGTCTGTAGCAGGAAGGACAAGTGCCTGACGGAGAGAGCAGGGTTCCCCATCCTCCGGGACGCGTAGACCAACTCGTGAAGCAGACGCATTTGGACGGCAGCCCAGCCTCGGTGCGTGCCTGCGACAGAAGACACAGAGCATCAGAGCAGGGCTTCAGGGGTGCACCGGCAGCAGGGCCAACACACGAGCCCTCTGGAGCCACATGTCTAACGTGTAAAACTCGTGATCTCAAGATAATGCCTCAACCACCACACTCAAAGGGCAACCAAAGCATTTCCCCTGTGTTTATCCTGGAGAAGAACACTCACATGATACGCTTATTCACATGGTTTTTTTGGTTTTTTTGTTTTTGCCGTACGCGGGCCTCTCACTGTTGTGGCCTCTCCCGTTGCAGAGCACAGGCTCCGGACGCGCAGGCTCAGCGGCCATGGCTCACGGGCCCAGCCGCTCCGCGGCACGTGGGATCTTCCCGGACCGGGGCACGAACCCGTGTCCCCTGCATGGGCAGGCGGACTCTCAACTACTGCGCCACCAGGGAGGCCCCTGATTTGTGTATATTTAAATTATTTCATAGTAACTTTTAAACTGTTAACTGAGTAACAATTACTAATAATTAAGAATTGAAATCCTTAGAGCTGACCAAACCTACCCACACACAAAAACCTTGACATCCTACCAGTTTTCTCTTACAGAAATCTTTTCATACAATGACAGGAGAGGAGGGAAGGACAAGTCCCTGCAGTATCTCCAAGTTGTCAAAAGACCAAAGGACAAAACAAAATAAGAGATTCTGGAAAGGATGACAAGGCTGAAATCAACTTCCTGACTACCCTAGCCCAGAATTCTAAATGACCTGACCTAACTAATCTCCACCCCACCATACCAAGAACGGGGCACATATCACTGTGCAGATTTTTTTTTAATAGATAAGGATCCAGTTCCTACCACAGGCAATTACGGTAAGACTGAGTATAAATTTTCTTAACACCAAATAGTGTACAAATCATAATTTCTATGCGATTCAAACTGCTCCTCCTATAAAATCTGAGTCTTTTTATTCTTAAGACGGATTTGCAGTGTCTGAGCCAGCGGTGAAGTCTTCAACACCCTCGCATTCAGAAAGTTCAGCAATGCGAGAGCTTATCACCTCAACGACTGCCTTTTAGCAAACGTATGTGCCTTATCACTCTCTTTCATAAGAGTTCCTGGGGAAAACTTAAATCTCTCATTCAGGAAAAGGCTAAGCAAAAGGTATGATCAAAAAATCCTCATATACAGGAACACAAGTAAGATTAAAGTGATAATAAGCAGCCCGTTAAGCTGGCAAATACACACACAGTATACTTCTGTGTTCCTACCTCAACTTTCCATAACCAGCTAGAGAAAATGTTCATTTCCAGAAACAGACAGAAATACATTTCAGGTCCTGAGAATACAGACAATTTCCCTTTTATTCACAGGTACAGCGATTTAGTAGAATTCCATTTAATTCTCTGAGAAATGTTTAAAGTAGTCCAGAGCAACAGTGGAGATGGGGTTTAAAGTAACTTTTATTTCTTATTAAAAATACAGCCAGCTGACATTTATCACTTTTACCTTATTTGATCTCTTACCTTACCTCCCCACCTCTTTCACAAAATGATGGTGAATGTCCCCTCCCGAAACAGAAGGCTAAGTAAAAAGTATCAAATCACAAGGAGGTGTGCTTATTTGTTTCATTTTTCAAAAGAAACATGTTTCATCCATGTGATTTAAAAATTAAGATCAAGAAACAAACTCTACTCAATAGATGGCAATGAGCACATGTCATGTAGCTGCTCATCAGGTTTGGGCACACGTTACACGCATTTACAGGCACGCCTGCTGTGTGCCAGCAAGGGGACACAGGGAGAGGCAGGGTCTCTGCTCTCACGGGGCACACAGCCTGGTCCGGGGGGTGGTGGGGTGGGGGTGTGAATGCTAAATCATTGCCCAGTTTGTTTTAATGTACTTACACATTATGGGAAATGCTGTTTAGAAAGAACAGGAGTACGTGAAGGAGAGAAATAAAAGGACTGCATTTAGGTGGAGAGATGACGGGGGACCTCGTGAAGAACTGACACTCCGCGGAGACCTGAAGGATGCCTGGGGTGCAGCGGTGAAGGGCAGGGAAGAGCATTCCTGAGGAAGCAAGAGCCGGGAGGGGACCCGGCAGTGGACACCTGGATGGCGTGTACAACTGGCCCAGCACGGAAAGAAAAGGCTAAGGCCAGCCCAGCGTAACTGCATAAAAGCCCGGGAGGCTTGCATTTACTCTGGAGCCAGGCTGCAGTTACGTTCGAGGGATACAAAAGGGGTCACTGGAAAGCAACTGCGATCCTTCCAGAAGTCTCTCAGGAGCACACTAACAGGGATCCCGGTCCCATGCACATGGAAACTCAACCCCTTTTCCCATCTCTCTGCAGAGCAACAGTGTGACCGCTCCAAAACCCCCTCCCCAGACACTAACTCGCCCCACGAAACCTGTCCCGAATACGGCCTAACGGAGCCTGTACGCTCAACTGTCCCCTCCACAGGCCTGGAGGTCTCATCTCATCTCTCACACCAGCAACTCTCAGCCTTTCAAATGTAAACCCCGAAAGCTTCTAGGGCTTGTCCAGCTATTTTGCCCTTCACTTCAACCACTGGTACCAGGGCCAAGGCAGGGGCCCACCCCACCAGCACGTACTCCTTCCCAGTGGGGCCAGGCCTGAAGCACTGGCCCTCGGGGCACTTTGTTCCAGCCTCCACGTGGCCTCAGAGGGACGGATGGAATTAGACCTCGCCTGACAGTATCTGCGGAGCACTGTCCTAGCACATGCTAGGGACTGACTCACTCAGTCAGAAGAGATGTCAGGGAGAAATTAAAACGGTCTCTGGGAAGCACCTGACTGCCACTGCCCTGAGGTTCTTGTGTGCAGAAGAGAGACACTGGGGCTGAAATCACAGGACCACCAGGATTGATTTATCCAGAACTCACCGTCCACACAAAAGCGCCAGTCGTGCAACAGGCGCTCAGCAAACCTTACATTCCATCCCGTCTCTTGGGGGAACACAGAGGAAAAAGGAATTAGAGAAAGGAAGCGCAGATGACACGGCAAATGAAAAAAATTTGTCGTGATGTCTGTTTGGGTGAGAGACGGTGAAAGATCTGGAAGAAAGTGCCACTGAATGAACTCAGACGTGGCTGAGTGTCCATGCATTTACCCTCAACGTGTGGCACGGTGTCCAGCACAAAGCAAGAACCAAGAAACGTCTGCTAATAGCGAGACCTCCTAGAAAGGGGTCCCCAGTTCTACCCTTGACCCCTTGCACTTAATACCATCACCAACGGCTGGGACAGAAGGCAGGGACAGAGTTCAGGTTCAAAATCACTCCATCAACAGTACAAGCCCCATCACCGATGCTATCCAGCAGAGACAAATGTCAAGCCCCTTGTTTAACTTTTTAAAAAGCTCAATAGCAAGGGTACAGGAGGAGGGAGACCAGGCAAGGTCATGTGACCAGGCTCTATTCTGTGAGATGGCTTTAGAAAGGGAATGCTACCTAAACAGGAAAAGTATGCAGACTGCCCCAATCAGCACTGGGCCCACCAATCTTCCCCCTGTGGCTGCAGAGAGGCAGGACACCTAAAGCCCAAAATCCAGGCTGCCCCGTTCCTATCAACACCTCCTGAGCACACATGCTCACAAGCCAGGCCCCCAGCAGCAGGTCTCCGGCCTCTACAGGAGGCGGGGGCTAATGAAGGACTGCGTCCCGTCTCAGCTCCCCTCCACTCCTCAAAGGCCACCGGCCATGCTGCTCACTCAGTCTCCCTCGGCTCTTCCAAACCCCAGTTCCCGCCTTTTAAATGATTTTGGAAAACATTTTTTAAGTAATCTGGGCCCCCCAAAGTGATTTCAGATATCGCTGTGCTCTGAGCCACGGCTGTGGCAGGCTACAGTCCGCACACCGCACCCGGCCCCACCGGTGCCGTAAGTAAAGATCTGTCGGCGGGCATTCCATCCCCGGCCGCTCTCACGGCTCAGCGGCAGAGGCCAGAGGGCTCCCAGAGCCTGAAATGTTTACCCCCTGTGGCCCCATGACAGAAAAAGTTTGCCAGCTCCTTGCTCTGTGCTAATCAGAATTCATCCTGAGCATACGATTCTATCAAACGTAAGTGATGCTCTGGGGAGAAGGTCAGAATGGGGGGAAGTCCAGACAGAGCAACTCATCAAGAACCACCTAGGCAACGGAGACAGAGGAGAGGAAGGCTCCGGAAGGGCCCGAGAGCTCTCTGCAAATACCTGGAAGGTCGACACACGCGAGAACCGCTTGTCTGCACGTTGGGGGGCAGGAGCTGTCCTCTTCCCACCGCTTCCCTCGCTCACCTCACACAGCCCACGGCACCAGGCAAGGGCGCGACAAATCGTTATTGAGGAGGCGGACACACAGGGAAAGTGGACACACCGTCCCCGGGAGGCAAGGCAAGCAGGAAGGGGATCCGTAATTCTTTCAGGGAGAGCCCTAGGCATTAGAACTACCCAAGAGCAGAACAGACTTATCATCCGGACCATGGGCTCCTCAGGCCGGCACACACGGCCACATAAAACGCGTGCCAGAGGACTGTCTTTGCCCTGGCGGGACAAGAGCATAGACGGCCCCTCAGTTCTCCCCCCATCTAGAAGGCCAGGCCTGCTGGCTCTGGACGTGAGCTGGAGGAAAGTGCTCTGCATGTCCGGCCTCAAACGGTCATCAATCGTTGTTTTTCTCCTGCTAATCACCCTTCGCTCGACACTGGGCATCACACTTGTGTACACTTGTTATTATAGCCTCAGGGCTTATGTTTAACGTGCACTACCTGCATTAACATTGCAGGGTAAGGATTTATCACCAAATGCACACCTGTATTTGTACATATATACCCCGGGATTTACTCTAGATTGGTTGATTTTTGCTAATTGGCTACATCACATGAGGTAAGTAGGACTCATTAGGTATTTAAGATGTTTCAAGGATGACACACGTCAGTGAGCTCAGGGGAGATTTCCAACTGGCACACGGATTTAAGAATGCCAGCCCCCACGCAGAGCACCACTACGTTCTGTTGTAATCTATCAAAAGAACCCAAGTGCAGGAGAGCTTAGTCACCTTTGCACACCAGCACCAGTCATCGTGTCCGACAGGGCCCATTAATTGGACGCACCATTAATTGGACTGAAGCAACTTTCAGCTCTAGTACCTTTGTTGAAGTCTTGCGGATCCAGCGACAGACTGTAGCCAGGAAGCGTCTCGAGGAGGAGTTTGTAGCAGGCCCTCCAGCCAGGCTCTGAGATGCTCGGGGCCACGCACTGCATGGCGGCCACGCGCTTGAAGAAGGCGGACTTGCGGTGGAAGCCGATCAACTCGTAGAGCTCAGAGAGGATGCTGTACCGCTGGATCTTCTCCTCCTCGGAGAGCTGAAGCACACGGAGGAAAGTAAAAAGCATGTGAAAGAATCTTACAAGTGAAAAAGGAAACATAAAAAAGCTTTTTCATAAAACAGAGGCCCTGGGCTTCCCTGGTAGCACAGTGGCTGAGAGTCCGCCTGCCGATGCAGGGGACACAGGTTCGTGCCCCGGTCCGGGAGGGTCCCACATGCCGCGGAGCGGCTGGGCCCGTGAGCCGTGGCCGCTGAGCCTGTGCGTCTGGAGCCTGTGCTCCGCAACGGGAGAGGCCACAACAGTGAGAGGCCCGCGTACCGCCAAAAAAAAAAAACACAACAGAGGCCCAATGAAACATGAAGGAAAAGGGAAGCTGAGTTAGTGCACTGAATAGGGCAGGATCCAGAGAAGCACCAACATGGAAGCTCCAAGGCCTTCTCTGAGCCCCATCTCTCCAAGCTCACCCTGTCCTTTTGCTAAGAAGGCCCATATTCTCTGGAACAAAGGTATTTGCTACCTAGCACATACGATGCAGAGAAGGGAAAGAGAAAGGGAAAGACACCGGAATTTGGGCAGGAACTTTCATCAAATACATTAACCTCTCAAAACACAAAATATATAGAACCAGGTAACCAGGTAACTAGACAAAGAACTGTTAATAATAACCACACCTAACTTGGACTAAAATTAAGACTTCTTGGCTTACAAAAATTTTTCTTTCATCTACAACCTAACCATATTTTCCCAACCACCCCACGATGTAGTAATAACTTCTGTTTAATCACGACTACATACCAGCAATGTTAACTACTTAGGTAAACAGCTCAGAATTTTTAAAAGCCGTGTCTGTGATATAGTCTGTGTACACATTTATTTCCTTTTGGCTTCATTCTAAATGAGGATCTAAATCAATTTTTTAAACACAACAAAAAAACAAAAATGAGGGTCAAAAATAGGGATTTAACACTTAAACGAAACAAGGGGCAGGTGAAGTCACAAAAATGCACGCCATGAGGTAGGGGTAATTAACAGAGGCCGACTATAGATTCAGCTCTAAGATCTCTGGCAGCTGAAGCAAAAAGTAAAAGAGGATGAGCTCCAGGAGCCATAACGCCTGTGGGATAAACACCTGTGTCAGCTGCTGGCGCGTCCCACGCGGAAAATCCAAAACATCCTTCTCACCATCGAGCATCATTCTCAGACAGCCCCTCCATGTTAAATGCGACAAGCACACGCCGGCAGACCGTGCCCGGGCCTCTGCCTTGCCTTTCCCGCCAGGCCTCTCCCCCTCTCATCACTGTACTGCGCTGCAAACCCAGGCCTGAAGCTCCAGATTAAGGGTGGAGGCAGCCCCACACCTTGGCTTAGCGGGCAGCTCACCCAGCTGGGGCGCCCTGGATCTGCCCATTTCTCTGCTGCACTGGCTTCCCACCAAGAGAGATTCCTTCCTACGCTGGTCCCCAGAAAACTCCTCTCTCCTAAATGCAAGGACGTCAAGCCATATTCCAGACTCGTGTTCAACCAGCAAGTTTTCGGTTCCCTCTCTTTTTCCTTCTCCAATAAAGAACTTGACTTTCCCCCCTCCCCATCCAACCGTTTCTTTCTTGGTGAGAGCTCTGCGTTCCCCACACACCATCCTGAAAGCCAGGCACCCTGCCGGCTAGGACCGAGATGTTTCCATCTAACCTGGCCTGCATCCTTACACTTTCCCCCTTCTATCTCAGAAAGCCTTTCCTGAATCTCCCATCCCTCTGAGTTTAAATTGACAAAGTTCTGAGGTTACCATTATTATGTGCATATCTACCGGGCTTTTGCTAGGTTTCCGTAGCAACAAGCTTCATTAAGGAACTGCATCAAGAAGTTTAAAGAGCCTATTCTTACATATGAGTGGAGTAGCCCGCAGGAAATGTAAATGGCTTTGAAGAGAAAATTAACCAGGGACAAAGAGGCCGCAGGTTCTAACCAACAGTGTCATGAGCCAAAATGTTATCAAAGGGTTCAGTCATTCCTGAACTTCAGATCTGCAGGAGGTGCCGAGTGCTGGGTTGAATATACATTGGTCCCAGAGCATGCTCCCACAGCTGGGAAAGTGCTGGGCTTTTCTCTAGTTTTCCAAACAATTCCTTACGACCTCTTTCTCTTATGGTCACTTACATTTCCTACTAATGAAGAAAATTAATTTCAGCCATCCGAGTTGTTTGGGGGGAAGCTACACAACGCAGTTCACAGAGCTCAGACTTTGGAGCCATGGTAAACTAGATCTGAAGACCAGTGGTAGCATTTACACGGTAATCACCAGCATGCAGCAAACGCCCCAGCCTCGACTTCCTCACCTCTAAAACTGGGTTCAATAAAACCGGTGAGCACAGTTGCCGTGAGGACTATGGCGGCAACCTGTTTTACCCCTAGGTAAGTGCCGGCAACAAGCTGGCTGCTTAATTAGTAGTAAGTATTATCAGCGGGTTTTAGTTTACCCGAGAACAGATGCTTTGCCGTTTTGTCTTTGGTAACAGAACATATTTTACTGAGATTAATACCACCAGAGCAGCACCGACTAGAAAATTCCCCAGCTCTGCAGGGCAAGGCATGTTCTTTTCCTCTACAGAGCTGATCACATTTTGTAGTCATTTGTTTTTACATTTATCTACTTAGCACCTGTGTCCTCCTCTGGACATTTTGCTCAAGTAGCGCAGGACCCTGCCTGTTTGCCTGCATGCTGAATATTCTCGGGCCACAAGACAGTGGGCCCAGGGCCTAGCACCCGGCCTCCAGTACAGAACACAGGGAAGGGAAAACCCAAACAAGCATGCTTTAACTAGGCCCCTGCACCCGAAATTATGGTCTGACTTGGGACAAATTACAAAATCTTCTTTTCCCTGAGGCTCCGCTTCTATCAACAGGAATACACGCACTTAGCACACAGAGTTACAAAGGTTAAAGGAAATAACCAAATTCACAAATTCAAGTGTCTGCTAGTGGTCCAACGAACATGAGCTGCCTTTATGGCTCTGACACATCACCGGTGGGGCAGACAGTGAACGCTTTCTAAGTGCCAAGCAGTGTGTGAAGTGCTTTACATGTGTTATAATACTATTCATTGATACAACTTACAACAAATTCAGGAAGAAGTGAATATTATCATTCCCATTTTACAGATTCACAAACAGGCCAAGGGACGTTACATTCCAGTCCAAGGTCACACGGAGAGGAAATGGCGGTAGAAATCTGAATCTGAGCTGCCAAGGTTCGCGTTCCTTCTCTCTCACTTCTACCTGACCACGTGCCTGTGAAATCTACATGTTCGATAGACAAATCTGCAGACAGCCAGCTGTTAAATGCAATGCGCACAGCCGTTTGTCAGTGCTGATTACCATAAACTACTCTCGTAAACAACTAAAGACAAGACAGGTGGATCCACGTTCCTGCTCACAAAGAGAAGCTCTGCCTTGTTTTTTCGATATTAAGCTCCATAAGCTGTTTGTATATTTTGGAGATTAATGCTTTGTCCGTTGTTTCATTTGCAAATATTTTCTCCCATTCTGAGGGTTGTCTTTTTGTCTTGTTATGGTTTCCTTTGCTGTGCAAAAGCTTTTAAGTTTAATTAGGTCTCATTTGTTTATTTTTGTTTTTATTTTCATTACTCTAGGAGGTGGGTCAAAAAAGATTTTGGGGCTTCCCTGGTGGCGCAGTGGTTGAGAGTCCGCCTGCCGATGCAGGGGACGCAGGTTCGTGCCCCGGTCCGGGAAGATCCCACATGACGCGGAGCGGCTGGGCCCGTGAGCTATGGCCGCTGAGCCTGCGCGTCCGGAGCCTGTGCTCCACAGCGGGAGAGGCCACAACAGTGAGAGGCCCGCGTACCGGGAAAAAAAAAAAAAGATTTTGCTGTGGTTTATGTCAGAGTGTTTCTCCTATGTTTTCCTCTAAGAGTTTTATAGTGTCTGGTCTTACATTTAGGTCTTTAATCCATTTGGAGTTTATCTTTGTGTACGGTGTTAGGGAGTGTTCTAATTTCATTCTTTTACATGTAGCTGTCCAGGTTTTCCAGCACCACTTACTGAAGAGGGAAGCAGCCGCATAGCACAGGGAGATCAGCTCGGTGCTTTGCGAGGACCTAGAGGGGTGGGATAGGGAGGGTGGGAGGGAGGCTCAAGAGGGAGGGGATATGGAGATGTGTGTATGCATATGGCTGATTCACTTTGGTGTACAACAGAAACTGACACAGTACTGTGGAGCAATTACACGCCAATAAAGATTTATTAAAAAATAATAAATTTTTTTAAAAAATTTAATTTAAAAATTAAAATTAAAGAAAAGAAAAAATCCCACCAGAACTCATTATTTTGCTGTGTGCTCAGCTGGCAACCAGACACAGAGATGCGTCAACACCAGCGGAGCACCGAGCTGGGGAGAACTCCAAAGGCCCACACCCGCTGCGGCGAGGTGGGCCACTTAGCCTCCGCTCGGCTCTGCCGGCCCCTAGTGTTCTACGAAGACCAGGCCAACAGAGAAAGGGGCTGTTCCCAAAAGCTGCAAATTCCCGCACATTAAAATAAAACCATCTGATCTTGTAAACTATGTTGTGTATATACCCACCTGTGAAAACAGCTTCGCCAAGAGCCCAAACGTTCGACATTAATTTGCAAAGGCAACTCCGGTCCGTAAGGGCGAGCAAGTCTTAGGACACTAAGTCTTCCAAGTCCCTCCCACACCCAACCCTCCACCAAACTGCCTGCAGTTCTTCAGCATGCTTTCAAATGCTGTTAAATTATTTAAAAGCATCCCCCTGCCCCCCAGATGTCCCTCCACGCCCTCTGGCCTGAGGAGAAGAGCGGCTACTGGGTAACTGCAGGGCAACACCAGACAGGACTAGACACAGAGTATCTGCACTAAACTACTCCTGATCACCATGAGCTTGTCATTCCATCATTTTACAGGTGAAAACACCGAGAGCCGTGGCGGATCGTGCTCCAGGTCGCGCAGCTTGTAAGTGGCACAGCGGGGTCTGCACACAAGCCCATGGATGGCTCCGCTCCTCGCTCCAGCAGGACGCCCCAGCTGGGATCCCCACACCCACAGGGTTCTCTCATGCCTGCCTGACAGGTCCAGGTTTCTTGACTTTCACTCATGACCTATGACAGGTCTGCCTTTCAAGCACCTTTTCCATCCACTGTCCCTGAGCAACAAAACCGCTCAGGCCACCAAACGACTTCCGGCTCCCCAAGCCCTCCGTGCTGGAGCCAGGTCACACCTTCGCACCTGGTCCCTGCTCAGAGGCTCTTCAGCTCCTGTAGGTGGGCTGTTTCCGCTCTCTGCAGGGGAGCCCCTCTGGGGAGCCCTCCTCTCACCCTCAGCGCAGTGGGTCCCCGGCCTCATGCCAAGCTGTCCCGCTAGGTCTGCAAGTGCCCAGGGCTGCTCTTTGGACCAGCAACCTAAGAGCCACACATCCCTGCGAACGTACTGCCCAGCTCAGAGCTCACACCCAGCAGGTCACCCAGAAATCGTGGCACGTGATGGATCCAACCCAGATGTCCGTTCACTTGCCAGCACTGCTGACGGCTGGTTTCCACCCTTCGCTCAGTTTCCCATAAAACTGAAGCTTCCCCGTCAAGTGGTGGGTTTTCACTTTTCCTGCCCATCTTTACCAGAAACGCCGAGGGAAACCAAAACCCCTTTCCTCAGCCCTTTCCTGATGACGCGTTCGCACCCCTGACGCCGCCACGCTCGCAGCTTTGAGGCCACAGAGTGCTGTGTCCCTTACACTAAATGGCTCCAAACATTGTGGGATTTTTTTTTTCTCTTTTTGGTTTATTTGTTTGTACTCGGTTTATTCGCTTGACTCTGTTTTTGTCTCTCCCTTCAGTGTTAGGCTGACAGCTGCCACTTCTCACTCCCTTCAGCTGCCTCCCTCTCAGTGTCCCATCTAGGAAGTTAGCTGTGGGGAGGGTCCGGGGGGTACAGTAACAACCTTCACAGAAGAGGGAACCAAGGCACAGAGAGGCTAATTTACCCAAGGGGCTAAGCCAGATTCAGGCCCCAGCAGTGTGTATTCCAAGTCCCTGTGCTAAACTCTTATGCCAAAATATTTAACTTTTTATAGATTGTGGTTATAAACATATGAGGTATCAAAATATGTATGAGCAGCATACACATCAACTTTAAGACGTTCATTAACTCCATTGCTTTATTTCTGTTATAAAAATTAAGAACCTCTGGGCTTCCCTGGTGGTGCAGTGGTTAAGAATCCGTCTGCCAATGCAGGGGACACGCGTTCGAGCCCTGGTCCGGGAAGATCCCACATGCCGTGGAGCGGCTGGGCCCGTGAGCCACAACTACTGAGCCCGCGCGCCTAGAGCTCATGCCTCGCAACAAGAGAAGCCACCGCAATGAGAAGCCCGCACACCGCAATGAAGAGTAGCCCCTGCTCGCCACAACTAGAGAAAGCCCGCGCGCAGCAACAAAGACCCAACGCAGCCAACAATTAATTAATTAATTTTTTAAAAAATTAAGAACCTCTGCAGTCAATATGGCAAAATGTTAATATGTTAAACCTAGATGATAGAGGCATGTGTGTTTGATTACTCATTCTCTTTTATATGTTCAAAATACAAAATGATTGTAAAGTCTCTCTCCCCTCCCCTCCAACCACCACCCTCTCTCTCACCTGAGCCTCCCAGACCCACATATTTAACAGTCTTTTCATTATATCCACAACTGAATCCATCAGCGTTCCCCCCAAACTCCCTCTGCAGCTCTCCCTTCTCCAAGCACAGCATGACCTTCATTTACCTAATTAATCAGGCCAGAAACCTGGGCGTTATTCTGTCTGCCCTCACATACATCATCAATCCCTTCCTTTTCACCCCCTAAACATGTCTTCGATCTGTTGGCTTTTTTCCATGACCGTCCCACCACCACTCAGGTGAAGCCGCCTACCGTGCCCACCTGGACTCCTCAAGAGCCTCCCCCCTGGCCTCCCTCACTATGCTCACCCTACTCCAGACAAAGGGGATCCCATCATTCCCGTGCTTGTTGTTTTTTTGTTTTTTGCGGTACGCGGGCCTCTCACTGTTGTGGCCTCTCCCGCCGCGGAGCACAGGCTCCGGACGCGCAGGCCCAGCGGCCATGGCTCACGGGCCCAGCTGCTCTGCGGCATGTGGGATGCTCCTGGACCGGGACACGAACCCGTGTCCCCTGCATCGGCAGGTGGACTCTCAACCACTGCGCCACCAGGGAAGCCCATTCCCGTGCTTTTAAGACCTTTCTTTTAAAACCCACTGTTCTTAGAATAAACTCCACGTTCTTCACCTGGTGAATGTCTATCTTTGCCACAAAACTGTCAGCTCAATGAGAGAAGAATCTGCCTTCTCCACCTCTACGCCCCCTCCCAGCACAATGCCATGCTCGGTAAAGATCTGCTCGATTACAGTAACCTGTATTCTAACCCTAGTCCTGGGTCCTTAACCAAACTGCTTCACTTTTGAGTCTTGGTTGCCGTGGCCATAAAAATCCAAGGTAGATTAGAAAGATTGCAGACGCTTAACTAGATTATTGATTTGGGGATTTTGCAGTAGCAACCTGCAACTAAACGTTCTAATGACTTTGTCTTATTAAAAACACATCCAGAGTCAAGTAATATTTGCGGAATGCCTTAGGTGTAAAAGGAGCTGTACAAAGTACTTTCACACACTTCATGTTTTATAACATGAACAACCCAGATAGGGTCACAAATGGAATCGCTTCACAAGTGACAAAAGTAAGGTGACAAGGCATAAAGCTTGTCCAAGGTCGCAAAGCTGGTGAGAGCAAAGTCGTTTCTCCAATCAAAAAAAATCTTTGAAAGAACAGAATTCTGAATTTTGAGGGTAAAAGACCGTAATACAAAGAGGTAAAACAACTCCCTGAATCAAAGTTTCAAGTTCTGACTCCAGAGTTTTAACCGTGCCATAGTGAATGCTAGCACAGCAAAATCAGGTGGTCTTTTGGTGAGTAAGCTCCAGGAAAACCACGTTAATCCTTCCACTCATAGGAGGACACACACCCACCTGTCGAAGGTTGATGTAGACTGCATTCTGGAGAAATTCCGAAGCTTCCATGCTCCGCTTCTGAATGGCGAGGACGCGGACGGCCTTGACACACGCTTCTAACTCAATCACCCCGGCGTTCTTATACTGTAGGGTCACACAAGGGAAGAGGAGAGGTGTTTCTGTCAGATCGTGCAGGCAGTACCACAGGGACTCAGTGACACTGAGCAGCACGTCCCCCCCAAAGGGGGGTAATTTGTGTTTGAGAAAGTCTATCCCTTAAGGGGGCGGATTGGTGGGACTGAGTGAACCTATAAATGCTCATATAGCTATGTTTGCATTCATTCAAGTAATACAACCAACAGTAGCTGGATATTTTACAAAACTTCAAAATGTTATCAATGGAACCTTTGCTATTCACTTCCACTTAATCTCCTGCTCGAAAACATTCTTAGACTCTCTCACACCTGCAGCTTTGATGCAGTAGTTGTCAATTCATGTTACCCTGTTACAAAAGTTCTAGCTCCTCCTATTGCGATATCTGTCCTCTCTTGGCACGTTTGATATCTCTCTGAGTTACCCGTTCCTGCTTCTCGGATCCTGGGAGGAAGGACAAATGAAGATACATGAACAGAAAAGGTGCTGTGGACATAGCCACTCAGCAATGATCCCTGCGAGAACTTCTCCAGTCTCATCTTCACCTCTCAAGGTTCTGCATGACATCCAGCCAGGAGAGCTGCCCTTGCCCACTTGAAAGCTGTGTGGCTCCGACGCAAGGACAGGCCCAGAAACCGGTTCTGGAGCCCGGGCACCCCACTCCGTGCCTCCCTCTTTCCCAAGGCCCCAACTCGAAGCCCTCCATGCTCCCTGTTCTTCTGCCTTTTTTATTTATTTTTCCTAATTATCCTGAGCTGGAGTGGTTTTCATCTGATGTATCTGAAAAGACTTCCTGCAGCCCGGGAAGAGGCTTCTGAGGTAAATCCATGCATTCTGGTGCCTGAAGAGCGCCTGAGGCTGAAAGACCTCCCACCAACACTCACTGAGGCGTTAAACGTGCTGTGGAGTCAGCCACCCCCCAGCAAGTGTTTGCTGAGAGCCCAAGGCCTGCCTGGCATGACCACTCATGAAAATGCAGTCTGCCCACTGATCAATTATTAAGAAGCAAAAATATCCAATTGCCCATGTTTCTTACTAAAATTATTTGTAAGGTGCAAAAAGAAATTACTGTGCCAGAAAGAGCAGGTCTCCACTGTTTCCTCATTTCCAATATGTAACAGGCACAGAATTTGTGATATATTACATGTAATTTATCAGAGACAGCACAAAAAGAAACTATACTTACCTAACTATGAATACTGAAGTCAAAGTCTATCAATTTTATATACCACTTAATGACACAACAGAAAGAATCTAACAGGGACTTGATTCCATTGAAATATAATTATTTCCTTTCCTTCAAAACTCTTTAAACAACTTCTACTGAAGCGAAAATAGAACTCAACTCAGTTTTTTTTTCCACGTATTTTGGTTATAGTTAAATATTTTAAATATTACAATGAAATTTAAATTGCAATCATAAAAAACTTCATATATTAGTAGAAAGATATACAGAATCAATGGGAATTAGGAAAAGAACAGACATTTACTAAAAGTCTACTACATACCTAGTCTTTCACAAACAATCTTCTGGAACATAAGCTCTCTGATGCAGGGGCGCCCATTTTCACTGTTGAGTCCCTAGTAATCATCTACCAAGGCACCAGCATAGAACTATGCAATCAATATTTTAGAAATAAATGAGGGAATTATCTCATTCAATTCTAAAACAAACCCCTAAAATAAATACGGAACTTATTTACAGATAAAGAAAACAGGGTCCCAAAAAGTAAAGTTTCTTGCCCAAGGTCACAAAGCTAGTAATTGGTGAAGGCAGGATTTGAACTCAGGTCTGTCTGTCTGACTCCAAAACTAAGGTGGAAATCCCATTCCATTAGGGAGGGTCCAGCACCACAGACAATCCTCCTATCTTTGTTCAGATCTAGCCTTATATAGCCTTAGCATCCCATACATAGGGAACTCGAGGACAAACTATAACAATAAGGATTTTATAGCCAGTAATTTATTAGGTCTTATTTACAAAATGTCAGCAGATCAGCAGAAAAGCTCTGTAAGAAGGTATTTGTAAGAATAAAAACAAAGAGAAAACCCATAAGGAAAAGATTTACTATATTAAAAACATTTTTGACCACAACCAAAATGAAAAACCTCATAAACAAAAGGCAAGCAACATCAAGAAAAAGATTTGCAATACATGTCAATGACAGAAAAGAAGCAAATATCCATGATTTACAAAGAGCTATCACAAAGCAATAAGAAATGCTCCCTAATTTAAATGTATGCAAAAGACAAAAACAGATAATTCATTTTAAAAATGCAATTCGCTAATACGTGAACAATGTTCAATGCCTCACTGGTCATCAACTGCAAACTAAAATAATGAAAAATTACTTTCGCTCATCATATTGGCAAATATTAAAAGGACAGTGTCTGTTTATGGGAGAACAAACTGTTATAAAGCTTTCTGGAGGACGATACAGCAATGTATATGTAAATTCTAAAAACTATATGCATACTTTTGACTCAAGTCCACTTCTGGGAATTGTTTCCTTTAAAAAAAAAAAATCAGTTCAGAAAGACTTATCCATCAGGGCATTTATCACAGCACTGTTTACAATGGTGGAAAGAAAAACTGAAGGAAAATAATATTCAGTAATAGAGAATTGGTTAAATGAGTAATTCTACATCTTTTCATTCCCTGCTGGAGAAGGAATTTGGAGAGTAACTTGAAAGTAACCTATGATAAATGTAAATGTCATATCCACTGACTAAATTTCCAGATATCTTAACTAAAGGAATACTCACACAAGAACAAAAGAATATATGTACAAGAATGTTCAAACATTTTTTCTAAGAGTGAAAAAGTGAAGATTCAATAATGCAGAAAAACACATAATCTGCCAAATGAAAAATGTAGGTCTCCACACAGTAAATAAGTACAGAATGCCTACCATTTTATGATATAGATGATGTACACTGACAAAAAGAACAGAAAATAAGAATTAAAATGTTATCTCCAGGCTTCCCTGGTGGTGCAGTGGTTAAGAATCCGCCCACCAATGCAGGGGACATGGGTTCGAGCCCTGGTCCGGGAAGATCCCACATGCCGCAGAGCAACTAAACCCGTGCGCCACAACTACTGAGCTTACGCTCTAGAGCCTGCGAGCCACAACTACTGAGCCCGTGTGCCATAACTACTGAAGCCCACGTGCCTGGAGCCCGTGCTCTGCAACAAGAGAAGCCACAGCAATGAGAAGCCCACGCACTGCAACGAAGAGTAGCCCCCGCTCGCCGCAACTAGAGAAAGCCTACACACGCAGCAACGAAGACCCAACACAGCCAAAAATAAATAAAATTAATTAATTAATTTTTTTTTAATGTTATCTCTGAGGACTTCCCTGGCAGTCCAGTGGTGGAGACTCCGTGCTTCCACTGCAGTGGGGGGACGCAGGTTCGATCCCTGGTCAGGGAATTAGGATCCCACATGCCGTATGGCATGGCCAAAAAATTAAAAAATTTTTTAAATAAAAAATATTTTTAAAAAATTTTTAAACGTTATCCCTGAGTAACAGGGCTATGATAGCCTCTTTTTCTCCTATTTTCAGACTTATTAAATTAAATATACATTATTTTTAATCAACAAAAACCATTTTTAGGCATATAGTATTATGCATTAGGGAATAATACATGCATACTCACAGAAACAAAAAATTAGGAGATACTGCAGCAGCATTACGCAACGTAAAACAGGAAGTTCTGATTAAAACCACACAGTCACATAAAGGATCTACAGAGTAAAATCACCTTGCTGTAATAGGAAATGGCCTCCTTGTATTTGTCAATTATGTCTTCAGGGCTAAGGCAGTTCTTAGCCCGTCCAATCTCAGTGCTGGTATCTGGATTGATGCCATTAGTGGTGAGGGCACCTGCAAACCAAGAGAAAGAAAAGAAATAATCTTTTGCTTTTTCTGTCTTGTTTCTTTGTAATTTTAAAAGAAGGGCAAAAATAAGATAAAGCTTGAATATTCCCAACTGAAATTTAAATAATGAAACCATTTTTAAAGTCTTCACAGCTTATACACTCCCTGTAACAGTCTTACCATCAAAGCATTGTATTAAATGTTAATTAGCTCAGAATAAGTTTTCCTCCCTGTTGAAACTTTTTATTAAAGAAGATGAAATAAATTATATAAAGGTAACATGTCTATAATAACTAGCTTAGTTGTCTTGACAGCAATGCATTCAGTGAGCATTATCTCCCAGCACTAAGCTCTTCTCTTAATGCTAGCAAGAAACCACACTGCACCCTCAAATGGAGATAAACTATGTGAATATATTTTCTGAACTATACAGCACTAAAAAAACATAATTTACAAATACTGGCATCCTTTCTGACACTATCATTTTCTATTTCTGGCCAACCCCTGTCAAAAAGCAGAACCACCTAAATCCCTAGCCATCAAACTCACAGGGACAAGAGTTCTGGAGACATTTCCGTTTAGAGAATGTAACCAACTATACATAGAACTCTGACCAAAAAAAAGATGAAATACTCTTTGATTTCAGAGAACACTCAAAAAATACTCTCGTAAGCCTCATAGCAGGAAAAGCTGGGCTTCTCCTAAGCCACTTGTTGATTTCAGGGACACTGAGCATCTCCAACAAATTCTGTTTCCCTCATGTCTACTGGGAGACTCAGGCACACATTTGCTGTTGGTCTTAGAACTCACGGGGCAAAGGGTGTGTCTCACACGGCCCACAAACTTCACACAAGCCCATCTCCTCGCCTTGCTGCCTACACTTGGTCCCATTTTCTCACCTGCTCACTTGGTATTTTGTTATTCTGTATGCTGCCTCAAATGCTTTTTGGAACAAGACAGAAGAATGAGTGAAGAGATAAATGGACAGATGGACAGGTGAAAGATGGGCAGACAGAGAGACTCTAAGCAAAGAGGAACAAAGAACATCTCCTATGCAAAATCCTCTTCTACTCAGGGAAGAAAGAACCATAACAGAGAACCGGGATGAGACAGGTGGCTTAGGATTTTGTTTACAGATTTTGTGAAAATCACAGCAAGAGATAAGAGGGTAGAACTATAAATAATAAAAGAAAAGGGCATGCATGCCTGAAAATAATGCCTGAAAAAAATCTAAAATATTTACTTTCTAAAGAATAGATTCAAATCAGCAAGGCCCAATGACACAATCCTTGGGTCCTTACAGAATTGAGAAGTCCATCTCCAAGCCACAAGGCAACCCTTTGGAGCACAGAGAATCTACACTGGGTGGTCATAAGGCCATCACAGCAAAAACTATGTTATTCTGCACTAACAAGGAATCAGAACCTATGTGGGGACATGCATGAGTGTCCTCATTTACAACCCATGGCAGCGTTATGCCGGGGGGACTCCTAGTGAGTCCCATTTCTGCAGGAGAGGAAACAGGTCCTAAAGAGGCTGAGCATTCCTACTAGCTCTCCAGATTACAGAGCCATTTACTCCAGAGCAGGATTCGAACCCGGGCCTGTATTTTTAACCACAGTACTTATCCTGCTTTGTGTGTTTTTCATGTTTACAATACCTTTGTTTCTGGCATGAAATAATATTTAATACATGATAGGTTATCTTGATTTATCTCATTAGCTCTAATAATTTGTTGAATTTTACTCTTTTCCCCTGGAGGATGGAAGGGAAAGAGTGGGAGTCAGAAGAGGTGGGCTCTTCATTCTCCCTATGGTACCTCACCTCATCCAAGAAGCCCCCAACCAGGGAGAAGGAGCAAATTTTCCCTCCACCTTTAAAAAAAAAAAAGACACCACTGATAATGGGCGTTTCCTTAATGATTTACTTAACTCCAATACAGAGGCCGGGGGCGGGGGGGGGGGTTGGTAAAAAGCATATGCAGAAACCGGGAAGAATATAACCTGTAAGAAGGTAAGAAGAGCATAGCTCACAGGAGAGCTTAGTGGGTCAGACTGATTTAATTTCACTCAGTAAAAGAATAACACACTCTAAAAATACTAGTATGCAATGGATTTGATCTTTCTTGACACCTATAAAGTTTTGACAGCCGACATGTAACATTATTGTGAACCAGTGAAACAAGGAGTCTATAGACAGGAAAAATCAATGCCACAGGCAGGCTGAAACCCAGGCTAGAGGAAAGGAAAAGAAAGAGCATAGTTAAGAAATGGGGAAAAGCTGAAAAAAGAAATCATCACAAGGGCTCCTCAGTATCAGTCCAACAACAGTTTAATAATTCATTCAAGAGAAAGTTACTGAGTTCCCATTATGTGCAAGATTGTATAGGAGGCACAAGCTGGAAAGTCAACAAAAGTAAAACGAAGTAGAAATAAGAGGGAATGGGACTTCCCTGGTGGCACAGTGGTTAGGAATCCATCTGCCAATGCATGGGGCACAGGTTCGAGCCCTGGTCTAGGAACACCCCACATGCCATGGAGCAACTACACCCATGAGCCACAACTACTGAAGCCCGTGCGCCTAAGAGCCTGTGCTCCGCAACAAGAGAAGCCACTGCAATGAGAAGCCTCAGCTTGCCGCAACTTAGAGAAAGCCCACATGCAGCAACAAGGACCCAATGCAGCCAAAAATAAAATAAATAAATAAATAATTTTTTTAAAAAAAGAAAGAAAGAAGAGGGAATAAAACAGAGACAAATGACGCAGGAAAAAGAAAGGCAAAACCATAAAAAGAGGAGAATAACAAGGGTAGCCCCTTGTTATTTAGACAAAGCCCTCAAGCAGAAATGAAGAGCCAATGCGGCCAAAAATAAATAAATAAACAAAATTTTTTAAATTAATATTTAAAATAATAACAAAAAATAAATAGAACTGTAAAGTTAGAATATGGTTGAAAAGCTACAAAAATACTCCAAAAAACAGATCAAAACATATATATGTAGGAAGGCTGCCCCCTGTCATATATAAATGCAAACTTATTTTTGTTCATTCATGGGCACTAAATTACTTTATCCAAAGCATAATTTTTTTTAATTTTATTTATTTATTTTTGGCTGTGTTGGGTCTTCGTTTCTGTGTGAGGGCTTTCTCCAGTTGCAGCGAGCGGGGGCCACTCTTCATCACGGTGCGCGGGCCTCTCACTGTCACGGCCTCTCTCATTGTGGAGCACAGGCTCCAGATGCGCAGGCTCAGTAGTTGTGGCTCACAGGCCCAGCTGCTCCACAGCACGTGGGATCTTCCCAGACCAGGGCTCGAACCCGTGTCCCCTGCATCGGCAGGCAGATTCTCAACCACTGCGCCACCAGGGAAGCCCCAAAGCATAATATTTTAATTAAAACAAATAATCAATATTACACTTCTCCTGTCAAATCTAGTTCATAAATTTACTCTGCTATGTAACCATAACGTGTCTAAGATAGAGCTAAAATTAATGAAAATACCTTTGTATGGTTTGTGGAACTCTTCTCAAAATTCCAGGCTTTTAAAATAAATCTGAGCAGTATTTCTATATTATCTTTTTTCTTGTGCAACAACAGCTACTGTTGTCAAAATTCCGTCATTACGAGGATTCATGAGCACCATATGCCCTAGCTAATCTGCCAGACAATGAGGCGCCCTCTCGACACTGTGACCGAACAACATGAAATATAAGGAAGACAATGACCCTGTTCTGGAAAATTTACAACCTATGTCAACACTGGGGTTTTTCTTTCATTGGTTACCAAGATAAAATAAATCATATACTTTCTCAGAGCATTCGGTAGCCATGACTTCTTTTAGTGTGATGACCAGAAAAGAGTTAAGTATGACTTTATTAGGTCAATTACCAACAATCATCACTGGAGGGTAAGTAATACAGTATTAACTGATAGCAATGCTTCTGCCTATATTAGACCTAAAATAAAACTGCACTGAGCTCTGCAAAGTATTATAAAGGAAGAGATGAAGTCCCTAATGAGAAAAAATTAATAAGAAATCAAAGAAGTAAAGGCTTTTTAATTAACCATTCCTATAGAAAGGAATAGAGTGTGGTGGTTAAGAGAACAGACGCTGGAGACAAATGTGTGAGGGTGAATTCCCACATCACCACTAACTAGCTGTACCCATGACAAGTCAACGAACCTTACTGCATCTCAGTTTCCTCATCTATAGACTGGGGATAACAACAGTATCTATCTCCTAGAACTGTTGTAAGAATTAAATTGCTTTTAAAATACGTCAGATCTTAGATATGATACCAAAAGCACAAGCAACAAAGAAAAGTTAGATAAAGCGGACTTCATCAAAACTTAAAACTTCTATGCTTCGAAGGACACCATCAACAAAGTGAAAAAACAACACACAGAATAGGAAAACATTTTTGTAAACCATATATCTGATAAGGAACTTGTATCTACAATATTAAAAGAAATCTTACAACTCAATAATAAAGAGACAAATAACTCAATTAAAAATGGATAAACGATCTGAAAAGACCTTTCAGTGATCCAGAGAGGATCTCATTCAGATTCAACGGAGAAATTAAACCCTTTACAGACAAGCAAAAGTTAAGAGAATTCAGCACCACCAAACCAGCTTTTACAATAAAGGCTAAAGGAACTTCTCAAGGCAGGAAACACAAAAGAAGGAAAAGATCTACAGTAACAAACCCAAAACAATTAAGAAAACGGTAATAGGAACATACATATAGATAATTTACCTTAAATGTAAATGGATTAAATGCTCCAGCCAAAACACACAGACTGGCTGAATGGATACAAAAACAAGACCTGTACATATGCTGTCTACAAGAGACCCACGTCAGACCTAGGGACACATACACACTGAAAGTGAGGGGATGGAAAAAGATATTCCATGCAAATGAAAATCAAAAGAAAGCTGGAATAGCAATTCTTATATCAGATAAAATAGACTTTAAAAGAAAGACTATTACAAGAGACAAAAAGAACACTGCATAATGATCAAGGGATCAATCCAAGAAGAAGATATAACAATTGTATATATTTATGCACCCAACATAGGAGCACCTCAATACATAAGGCAAATGCTAACAGCCATAAAAAGGGAAATCGACAGTAACACAATAGTAGGGGACTTTTAGCACACCACTTTCACCAATGGAAAGATCATCCAAAATGAAAATAAATAAGGAAACACAAGCTTTAAGTGACACATTAAACAAGATAGACTTAATTGATATTTATAGGACATTCCATCCAAAAACAACAAAATACACTGTCTTCTCAAGTGCTCATGGAACATTCTCCAGGATGGATCATATCCTGGGTCACAAATCAAGCCTTGGTAAATTTAAGAAAATTGAACTCGTATCAAGTACCTTTTCCAACCACAACACTATGACACTAGACATCAATTACAGGAAAAAATCTGTAAAAAAATAAAAACGTATGGAAGCTAAACAATACACTACTAAATAACCAAGAGATCACTGAAGAAATCAAAGAGGAAATCAAAAAGTACCTAGAAACAAATGACAATGAAAACACGATGACCCAAAACCTATGGGATGCAGCAACAGCAGCTCGAAGAGGGAAGTTTATAGCAATACAATCCTCAAGAAACATCTCAAATAAACAACCTAACCTTACCCCTAAAGCAATCAGAGAAAGAAGAACAAAAAAAACCCAAAGTTAGCAGAAGGAAAGAAATCAAAAAGATCAGATCAGAAATAAATGAAAAAGAAATGAAGGAAACAATAGCAAAGATCAATAAAACTAAAAGCTGGTTCTTTGAGTAGATAAACAAAATTGATAAACCATTAGCTATACTCATCAACAAAAAAAGGCAGAAGACTCAAATCAACAGAATTAGAAATGAAAAAGGAGCAGTAACAACTGACACCGCAGAAATACAAAGGATCATGAGAGATTACTACACGCAACTATATGCCAATAAAATGGACAACCAGGAAGAAATGGACACATTCTTAGAAAAGCACAACCTTCCGAGACTGAACCAGGAGGAAACAGAAAATATAAACAGACCAATCACAAGCACTGAAATTGAAACTGTGATTAAAAATCTTCCAACAAAAAAGCACAGGACCAGATGGCTTCACAGGCAAATTCTATCAAACATTTAGAGAAGAGCTAACATCTCTCCTTCTCAAACTCTTACAAAATATAGCAGAGGGAGGAGCATGCCCAAACTCATTCTAAGAAGCCACCATAACCCTGATACCAAAACCAGACAAAGATGTCACAAAAAAGAAAACTACAGGCCAATATCTCTGATGAACATAGATGCAAAACTCCTCAACAAAATAGCAGCAAACAGAATCCAACAGCACAGTAAAAGGACATACACCGTGATCAAGTGGGGTTTATCCCAGGAATGCAAGGATTCTTCAATACATGCAAATCCATCAATGTGATACACCATATTAACATACTGAAGGATAAAAACCATATGATCATCTCAGTAGGTGCAGAAAAAGCTTTTGACAAAATTCAACACCGATTTATGATAAAAACTCTCCAGAAAGTAGGCATAGAGGGAACCTACCTCAACATAATAGAGGCCATAGATGACAGACCCACAGCCAACATATTGAAACCATTTCCTCTAAGATCAGGAACAAGGCAAGGTTGCCCACTCTCACCACTGTTATTTCAACATAGTTTTGGAAGTTTTAGCCACAGCAATTAGAGAAGAAAAATAAATAAAAGGAATCCAAATCGGAAAAGAAGTAAAACTGTCACTGTTTGCAGATGACATGATACTATACATAGAGAATCCTAAAGATGCTACCAGAAAACTACTAGAGCTAATCAATGAATCTGGTAGAGTAGCAGGATTCAAAATTAAATCTGAAAGAGAAGTTAAGGAAACACTCCCATTTACCATTGCAACAAGAAGAATAAAATACCTAGGAATAAACCTACCTAAGGAGACAAAAGACCTGCATGCAGAAAACTATAAGACACTGATGAAAGAAATTAAAGATGATACAAACAGATGGAGAGACATACCATGTTCTTGGATTGGAAGAATCAACATTGTGAAAATGACTATACATCCCAAAGCAATCTACAGATTCAGTGCAATCCCTATCAAACTACCAATGGCATTTTTCACAGAACTAGAACAGAAAGTTGCACAATTTGTGTGGAAACAAAGAAGACCCCGAATAGTCGAAGCAATCTTGGGAAAGAAAAACGGAGCTGGATGAATCAGGCTCCCAGACCTCAGACTATACTACAAAGCTACAGTAATCAAGACAGTATGGTACTGGTGAAAAAAACAGAAATATAGATCAGTGGAACAGGATAGAAAGCCCAGAGATAAACCCACACACCTATGCTCACCTTATCTTTGATAAAAGAGGCAAGAATATACAGTGGAGAAAAGACAGCCTCCTCAATAAGTGGTGCTGGGAAAACTGGACAGCTACATGTAAAAGAATGAAATTAGAACACTCCCTAACACCATACACAAAAATAAACTCCAAATGGATTAAAGACCTAAATGGAAGGCCAGACACTATCAAACTCTTAGAGGAAAACATAGGCAGAACACTCTATGACATAAATCACAGCAAGATCCCTTTTGACCCACCTCCTAGAGAAATGGAAATAAAAACAAAACATGGGACCTAATGAAACTTAAAAGCTTTTGCACAGCAAAGGAATCCATAAACAAGACGAAAAGACAATCCTCAGAGTGGTGAAAATATTTGCAATCTCCAAAATATACAAGCAGCTCATGCAGCTCAATATCAAACAAACAACCCCATCCAAAAATGGGCAGAAGACCTAAATAGCCATTTCTCCAAAGAAGATATACAGATTGCCAGCAAACACATGAAAAGATGCTCAACATCACTAATCATTAGAGAAATGGGAATCAAAACTACAATGAGGTATCACCTCACACCAGTCAGAATGGCCATCATCAAAAATCTACAAACAATAAATGCTGGAGAGGGTGTGGAGAAAAGGGAACCCTCTTGCACTGTTGGTGGGAATGTAAATTGATACAGCCACTATGGAGAACAGTATGGAGGCTCCTTAAAAAACTAAAAATAGAACTACCATACGACACAGCAATCCCACTACTGGGCATATACCCTGAGAAAACCATAATTCAAAAAGAGTCATGTACCACAGTGTTCAATGCAGCACTATTTACAATAGCCAGGACATGGAAGCAACCTAAGTGACCATCGACAGATGAATGGATAAAGAAGATGTGGCACATATATACAATGGAATATTACTCAACCATAAGAAGAAACGAAATTGAGTTATCTGTAGTGAGGTGGATGGACCTAGAGTCTGTCATACAGAGTGAAGTAAGTCAGAAAGAGAAAAAGAAATACCGTATGCTAACACACATATATGGAATCAAAAAAAAAAAAAAAAGGTTCTGAAGAACCTAGGGGCAGGACAGGAATAAAGACATAAAGACGCAGACGTAGAGAACTGACTTGAGGACATGGGGGTGGGAAGGGTAAGCTGGAACGAAGTGTTAGAGTGGCACTGACATATGTACACTACCAAATGTAAGTGGGGAGCAGCTGTACAGCACAGGGAGATCAGCTCGGTGCTTTGTGTCCAACCAGAGGGGCTGGATAGGGAGGGTGGGAGGGAGACACAAGAGGGAGTAGATATGGGGATATACATATGCACTTAGCTGATTCCCTTTTTTATACAGCAGAAGCTAACACAACACTGTAAAGTAATTATACTCCAATAAAGATATATTTTTTTAAATGGATAAAGGATGTGAAAAGACATTTTTCAAGGCAAATGTACAAATGGCCAATAAGCACAGTGAAAAAGATGCTCGAGGCCTTCCGTGGTGGTGCAGTGCTTAAGAATCTGCCTGGCAACACAGGGGACACGGGTTCAAGCCCTGGTCTGGTCTTAGTTGCCTAGAGCAACTAAGCCTGTGCACCACAGCTACTGAGCCTGCACTCTAGAGCCCCTGAGCCACAACTACTGAGCTTGTGTGTCACAACTACTAAAGCCCATGCACCTAGAGCCCGTGCTCTGCAACAAGAGAAGTCACCACAATGAGAAGCCCGCACACAGCAACAAAGAGTAGCCCCCTCTCGCCGCAGCTAGAAAAAGCCTGCAGGCAGCAACGAAGACCCAATGCAGCCAGAAATAAATAAATAAATGAAGTAATTTTTTTAAAAAGAAAAAGATGCTCAATATCAATAGCTATAAGGGAAATCAAATCAAAACTACAAGGAGGCAGAGAAAACCATAATTTGAAAAGATACACGCACCCCTATGTTCATTGCTGCACTATTTACAATAGCCCGGACGTGGCAACAACCTAAATGTCCCTCAACAGATAATGGATAAAGAAGAGATGGTACATACAGACAATGGAATATTACTCAGCCGTAAAAAAAAGAATGTAATAATGCCATTTGCAGCCAGGTGGATGGGCCTAGAGACTGTGATACTGAGTAAAATCAGACACAGAAAGACAAATATCATATGATATTGCTTATATGTGGAATCTTAAAAAAGGGTACAAATGAACTTATTTACAAAACAGAAGTAGAGTCACAGATGTAGAAAACAAACTTATGGTTACCAGAGGATGGCGGGGGAGGGATAAATTAGAAGATTGGGATTGACATATACACACTACTATATATATAAAATAGATAACGAAGAAGAACCTACTGTGTAGCACAGGGAACTATACTCAATACTCCGTAATGGCCTATATGGGAAAAGAATCTTAGAAAAAGAGTGGATATATGTATATGTGTAAATGATTCACTTTGCTGTATACCCGAAACTAACACAACATTGTAAATCAACTATACTCCAATAAAAATTTTTTAAAAAGAAAAAATATATATATTATGGCAAATTTTTATGATATTTTAACATTAGTAAATGTACACAAATACTTACAAATATAAATAAAAATTCTATTTCCATTTTAAACGACAACAAAAAAAAAACTACAAGGAGAAACCACTTCACCCTCACTAGAACAGCTATAATCAAAAAGATGGTAACACCCTGACCTGGGGCTCCAGGAGCCCCGAGGGCAGTTGCATAGGCCAGCTGGGAGGGAGGACTTGGCTTGGCTTTGTCCCGATCCACTCTGAGCCTTCTCATCGACTGGGTTTAGATGGCTCCCGCAAAGAAGGGTGGCAGGAAGAAGTGCCAGTCTGCCGTCAACAAGGTGATGACCAGAAAATACACTCTCTGTTCACAAGAGCACCCCTGGAGTGGGTTTCAAGAAGCGTGCCCCTCCGGCACTCAGAGAAATCCGGAAATTTGCCATGAAGGAGATGGGAATTCCAGACGTGCGCACTGACACCAGGCTCAACAAAGCTGTCCGGGCCAAAGGAATAAGGAATGTCCCGTATTGTATCCATGTGCAGTTGTCCAGAAAACATACTGAAGATTAAGATGCACCAAACAAGCTCTGTACATTGGTTACCTATGTACCTGTCACCATTATCAAAAACCTAAAGACAGTTAATGTGGATGAGAACTGTTGATTGTTAAGTAAAGTTATAGAACTGTCAAAAAAAAAAAGAAAAGTTAATAACGAGCATTGATGAGGACATAGAGAAATTGGAACTCTCATACACTGCTGCTGAGAAAGTAAAATAGCACAACCACTTTGGAAAACAATCTGGCAGTTCCTCAAATAGTTAAACATTTAGTTACCGTATGACCCTGTAATTCTAATTCCTAGGCATATACATAAGAGAACTGAAAACATATGTCCAGATAAAAACATATATGAATGTTAACAGCACCATTACTCATAACAGTCAAAAAGTAGAAACAACCCAAATGTCCATCAGCTGATGAAGGGGTAAACAAAAAGTGGTCTATCCATATGGTGAAATATTATTCAGCAAAAACAAAACATGAAGTACTGATCCGTGATACAACACAGACAAACCTTGAAAACATTATGCTAAGTGAAAGAAGTCGGTCATAAAAGACTACAAGTTGTATGATTCCATTTATACGAAATGTCCAGAACAGGCAAATCCAGAGACAGAAGAGTGGTTGCCCGGGGCTGGGAGAGGATGGGGGAAATGGGTGGTGACTGATAATCTGTACGGGGCTTCTTGCTGGGGTGATGAAAATGTCCAAGACTGATGGTGACACAGAACTCTGGTCATACAGTAAAAACCTCTGTATATTTTAATGGGTACATTGTATTAAAACTGTTAAGAAAAAAAAGCACCTCGAACCAGTGCCTTCATGTAGTGAGTGCAAATTGCTAACTTTCAATTACAGGAAGAAGAAACTCCCATCAATATTAAAGTGGGAAAAGCAAATCTGAGTTAACTGAAATTGGACAAAAGATCACTTCACTTGACACAGCTGTTGAATGTACACGCAATATTCAGAAATGACGAGAAACAACAGTGTGACACCAAGAAGCATTCTGTTTCAAATGCCCGTCAAGGGCTCGGAAGCTGAGCTGCTAGAAGTGACTGGAGAAGTTCTTCCCCACCTCCGCACCAAACAACCAAAGACGGTCAAAGTCCTCCTCTGGCCTCTGAAATGGCTGTGGGGAAAGCAGGCAGGAAAAACTCTGAAACAGCTTCCTTCCAATAATGTATCCATTTAAAGTTCAAAAATAAAATGAGAGTGATACAATTTCGTGCTGGGTTTTCTGTAGAGCCGAACAATCCTGCCCCCCCCCCCGCCCAGAGACACTAGCAGAGACTAAGGAGAGTCTCAGCACACTGGCTCCCAGGGGCCGTGAAGTGATTCCCCACCAACGCGTGCGCCAGGGTGCAAAGGGCAGAGAAGAAGAGACTAGCGTCTGAAAGGCACATGAGACGTTGGCAAGAGAAGAGAAGGCTGCGGCCAGCCCCGGGACAAGCCCTGCGAGCAGAGGCTAGAGGGGCTCCACGCGAACCGGGTGTGTGTGGTGGGGGGTGGGGGGGCCAGAGTCTCAACTCTCTCCTTGCTCTCCCTCAGGGAAGAAGATAGAGTCTGCATGCTTCTCACGTGGAACCGTGATAGGGGGCATCCTGGGATGCCAAACCCTGGCTCTGCCTCCTTTCCTGCCAGCATCACCCTCTCCCTGAACGACAGCCCCACAGAACCACCCTGACTTTACTCCCAGCACTCGAAACTCAATTTCAGCTCTACACAACCTTAATTTGAAAAGTTTCAGAAATAAAAAATATTATATTCTTTTTTCAATCTCAACATATGACTGATTTTTCTGACAGCTCTAAGCTACTTCTACTTGGTAAAGCACCTAATTCTCCTGCAAGTGAATCCCGTACTTTCCATCAGGCATAACTAGCCAGTCTGGGCTCGATAACTTCTCTGGCTCAAATACCAATACATCTAACACTGATTTCATCGTTCATCAGTTGTGGACGGGAGGTGAGGGAGTATCATTGAGTTCCTCAGCCCACCCGCAACTGCTTTCTCATCAGCAACTCAGGTCTCCTAAAAACAAAGCAAAACATTTCTTTTCCTTCCTCTAGGAAGGAAAACACTTTCCACAAGCTCCATCAGGAAACATCAGCCTAGAGAAAGAATGCAACACAAATGTTAAAACAAAAATCTACAAACCTGAAGCAATTTCATTTCAAAATCAAGATACACAATGAGATGAAAGTAAATGTGTTGGTCACAAAGCATGTGTAAGCATGACCATCTGATTTCCATCCTTCAAAGGAAAGGAGGGTTTTCATTTATTATTATTATTCTTTGTCATTGTCCAATTAAGGCAGAAAACAATAGAGCTCATTACGAAATAATTAAGCACTGCAATAAAAGAGACTATTGCTGTATTAATTACAGAAGGCATTAAGAGGTGAGGGGAAAACCCACCTCTGTAAAAAATGTAAAATGTCTTTCCCTGTTAAGAACACACATACAAAATGCAACAGAGAATTCAAATTCACATTGAGAGGAGCAAAAGCCACAGAATCACAGCAAAGTCATTACTATAAGTAAATTCAAAATTAACTGCACAGGCATGCTCGATGCATTCAGAGAATTTTAAAGGCACACTGCAAATCATTCACTTAACCATATGCTAGAGGAAGAATTTCCCTCTTCAACAAACAACATAAATCAATAGGGTGCCCCATGAAACAAGGAACAAACAACAATCAGGTTTATAACAGTTCTGATTTAAAGTTACTTAAATCAGTATGTTCCAAAGCTCATAATCCAGAAATTTTAACCATTCATTCACACCACCATGAAACAAGCACTTAAAAAAATAACCAAAAGAAACTAAGCACATAGATCATGTACCTGGATCAATGAGAACTTCTTGTGCCCCTGGAAGAAAGAACAGATTATGGTCTTTTATTTGAAAAACAAAACTACTTTTAAAGATAACTGCTAAATCACATTTCATAATTCACATAGCCTCAAAAAATTTGAGACACTTGTATCTGATCAGAAAAGCAATTCTGAGTAACAGTATGTTACAATTCAGTGCCTTTATGCTTTAGAAGGAAAAAAACAAAAGCAAAACTATTTCTCATATCCTGCACAAACTGTAAAGTGCTTCCCTATCTCTCTCCCTTCCCACTTTCCAAGCTTATGCTCCCTAACTCTACTGAAACAAGTATGAGAATTTCTTATTCCCACAAATAAGCCAAGTGACAGAAGAATATCAATTTATTTGTATAAATATACGCCCACACCTTGGCCTGGAGAAGAAAGGTATCAGAAGGCCATATGGAACTTATTTCTCCTTCCTAAAATCACACGCGCGTGCACGCGCACACACACACACACACACATTCATACAGACACAGACACATATACACACTGATTTACTGGACATTTCACAAGCTAAGGATTTCCAACTTCTAGAAGGTAGCTCTGTAGATAGTTTACAACACAAAACAGTTAACTTCATTATTATCAAGAAGCTTTTGAAAGCCTTGATCATCTATTAAACCATCCAAATATCAACAAGACCCAATTAGCCTTCTCTATAGAATGTAACTTCCCATGATGGTAAAACATACCCTAAGAGGAATTGGGTTCAAGAGTCCTGCTTATCGTTAGCTATGATCATTTTTAAACATGTTAACAAGATTCAGAAAGTTATGTCCCAATAACATGTATTCTTACTGAAATAGCATATGTTTTCAATCGTCCATAGAGAATAGGTCCCATGATGCTGCTTAAGAGCTACTTTATGTATTGCAATCTCCATTTTTACATGCAGACTAAAAATCACTGCAATCTAGAAGCCACAATTATAATAAAGAACAGGTGCTTTCTATTGGATACTGACTATGTGCCAAACACAATGCTTGACAACCATCATGTCTGATTGTCAGGGCAACCCTACAAGGTAGATGGGGATGAGAAAGCCTGCAGTGCAGATGCGGAGCCAGGGATGCTGCACCATCACATGCTCCACAACATGCCCACGACGAGTGCTGACAGATCTGCGCTGAGGAGACACTGAGCTGTGTGGAACCTTGGGGAATGTGAGATTTCCAGATAGTGCTAAAAACTTCCTGTTCAGTGAAAAACCTGGTCAAATATATTATACTGTGCCATGTCCTCTGAACAGGGAATACGATTGAGACTTTTTCGATGTCTCAGAGTCATAATCACAATCATCAACTACTCAACCTCTTAGGGCGTCCAGGGATGAACCGGGCCCCATGCTAAGTACACTGAGATTGCAGAGCTTTTAAGGTTGTTTAATGAAGTTTGTAAAAATCTTTGTCTCATGCCTCACACAGGCGGTCAACTGTCACTTCTCACTGGTGTGGATGTATTAATACCACCTGAAACGATCCTTTTCTGCCTTTTAAGCTAATCCATCTAACCAATCTTTTCGAACAGCAAAGAACAAGCTCAACCACAAAAAATGGACAGCTTTTACCCAATGAACTTTAACATCTAATTGGACTCCCTGGAAGCCCTTTCCTTTTATTAAACCCACTTCTAGGTATGCAACAGTCTTCTGACTGGTCGACTTTGCTATCTGATTATCTGGACCACTCAGAAGGCTTCTCACCTCATGGTGCGTGAGAGCGGGTGGGGAGATAATAGTTGGTGCTGTTGGAAGAAATCAGTGAGAAAAAGGAGCGCCCTCCAGCCAGGTCTCCACAGACAGGAGTACCTCAGTGTGCTCAGAAATTATATCCTCAGCATCATCAGCCTCCCATGGGCTGATTTCACATTAACCAAACTCATAAGCGACTGGTGTAAGAAAATCAGAGGCTGGGGCTTCCCTGGCAGCCCAGTGGTTAAGACTCCACACTCCCAATACAGAGGGCACGGGTTCGATCCCTGGTTGGGGAACTAAGATCATGCATGCTGCAGGGTGTGACCAAAAAAAAAAAAAAAAAAAAAAAAACAAGAAAAGAAACAGAGATTTAACTTATTAATATAACAGGAGACATAAAATTATCGATCAGACTAAAATATTGGAGTTCAAAATATTGGAGTTCAGCACATTTTCTCCCCAGCGGCCCAATCACAGGCAGGAGGCCAGATGGCAAGCATGGACAGATGCAGAGCAAGAGGGATTTCCTAGATTAACTTGATGGACTGAATTTCTATTACGGGGACAGACCTGCTGCCTAGACCACAATGAATGCTGGTCACGGTGCACGGACAGTGGCCGAAGGACAGCTGTGAACACTTGTGTAACTCTCCCTTTCCCACCCTTTCCAGGCTGACCGATGGACAGGTGTACATAGAGATCCACAGACAGGCTGATACCTCTAAAAACCCAAAGCCCATCTCTGAGAGCCTGGAAGCCAGCCTGCTAGGGTTTAAATACCAGCTCTGCCACTTACTAGCTCTGTGACCTTGGTCAAATTACTTACCCTCTCTGTGCCTCAATTTCCACATCTGTAAAGTTGGAAAAATACCCAAATCTACCTCACTTGGCTGTTGTGAGGATCAAAGGATTAAATTAGTTTCTGCAAAGTGCTTAGAAAAGTATGCAGCACATTATAGGTGCCCAACAAATGGTAACTGTGAAGCATGCCCCGCCTGTCTCCCTTCTAATCATCTTTAATGTTTCCTTGCTAGTTTAAGTCCCAGAGGACATCCTTATTTCCCTATTTATAATCTCTTGGGAAGCACCCTTCTGTTGCACTCCATGACCTGTTCAAACTGAGGGAGGGGACGCTTCCTCCCCACTCCTCTGGGCCATGAGGAGGGCTTCTCCCTCAACACTCCTGACGCCTGGCCCACGGCTAGCCCTCCTCACACAAATGGAGTGAGGAGTGGGCTCAGGGAGTCTGGGAGACAAGTGGGGCATGGGAAACCATTCTTTCCCCCCAGGTGCCAGCCACCCTCAGGAAGCACCCAGGATGCTCGGCTTTGTGACATGACAGCCCTGAGCATGACGGGGACAGGTCCCCTCATAGGAAGGCCCACTGTGGCCCAGCGCTGCCTGCGACTGGGTGAGTCTCTCTAGTTCCCGGATAGAGTATTACGACACCCATTTCCCCGAAGCCCTAAAGTTCATGGAGAATGTGCTTTACCAGTAGCAAAGGAGACGTTTACCTCCCGCTGCCTACTCTCTCATCTCATCTCTCAGGTGGCTGGTGGAGAAAAGAGGAGTGTAATTACCGGGCCCACTTAAGCCCCAACATATACTAATTAGCCAAAAATTCTGCGGCGTAACGTTCAGGGTGACTGTATAACAGCCCTAGTTCTGATGCTAAATTATGAGTACAGGAAGAACTGACCCTCTTCAAATATTTTACTCATTTCTTTTTTTGTTTTTTGTTTGTTTTTTTGCGGTACGCGGGCCTCTCACTGCTGTGGCCTCTCCCGTAGCGGAGCACAGGCTCCGGACGCGCGGGCTCAGCGGCCACGGCTCACGGGCCCAGCCGCTCCACGGCACGTGGGATCTTCCCGGACCGGGGCACGAACCCGCATCCCCCGCATCGGCAGGCGGATCCTCAACCACTGTGCCATCAGGGAAGCCCTTACTCATTTCTTAATTGGATCTTTCGTCATAAAACCAGCTTTTTCTATTTTAATTCCTTAGTAATTGCTAAAGACTATATAAAAAGATGGCTTCAGGCTTCCCTGGTGGCGCAGTGGTTGAGGATCCGCCTGCCGATGCAGGGGACGCGGGTTCGTGCCCCGGTCCGGGAAGATCCCACGTGCCGCGGAGCGGCTGGGCCCGTGAGCCGTGGCCGCTGAGCCCGCGCGTCCGGAGCCTGTGCTCCGCTACGGGAGAGGCCACAGCAGTGAGAGGCCCGCGTACCGCAAAAAAACAAACAAAAAAAAAACAACGATGGCTTCATACAAAATAATAGCTAAGGGTTTGAGCTCTTTTGAGATAACCACTGTGCTAAACACTTTACATAATTTCTTATTCTCACAATTCTACAAAGCAGTTATTAGCGTCCCTATTTTACAGACAAGGGGTAAACTCAGAAAGAACTGACTCAAGTTCGCACGGCTAAGCGATAGCATGTGCATTCAAACCCAAGTCGAAAAACTACGCTCCTTCATACAGCAACCAAATCACCTCCCACTAATTAACACACAGCCATGGGTTCAATACTCAGGGAGTTCAATACATTTTTCAGCTTTAAGGTGCTCCAGGGACCACTTCTATCTGTTGTATAGAATCATGGCTCACTTGTTTCTAATACTGGAAGAAAAGTACAATTTCGCCATTGTTTGCACAGCAAGTCTGAAATTTTCACACTGAGATGACAGAATAAAAATAAGCTATAACTAGAATAATCTGTCCAGGTATCCAGACATATGGACATTGTGCTATCCTGAAGCATTAAACAAAGAAGTCAAATTAAAGGAACGTGGGTTAAGTCTTCCACAAACAGGAAAATTAAGACTTTTAAAAGGTGCAACAGCGCCACCTATGGCCAAAAAGGCTGTCCAGGTTTCTGTAAAAGATACAACACAAAAATTGCCTGTATAATAAGAAACGATCAGTAAGGTTTTTAAAAATAGGATGCTCAGAGCCTATAACTAAAAGCTTATCTAGCTCATAACTGAATTCGGCTTCAGGGAAGGGAGTGGTATTCAGTATGTAATCTAAAATTGTTAAGACTCCTGAATATAAACAAAAGACATAGGCTCATGGAAACTAATCTTAGAAGAAGGAATCCAGTCCAGCCTCTTCATTTTACAGACAGGGAGACTGAGACCCAGGATCCATCCTTCTAGCAATCAGCAGCAAAGCTCTCCTAGTCCTTTTGTTTTACACTAGCTAGCTGCACTAGCTCTATATTCATAAAAGTCATGTCTGCATGTTTCCAACAGTAGATAATCTGTGTCTTGCAAAATACTTCCCAAAGAGCATTTAACTACAAATCATACAATTTTGTTGAAATACAAAACACTTATATATTAAAATAAAGAGGGAGGGGATATGGGGATATATGTATACATATAGCTGATTCATTTTGTTATGCAGCAGAAACTAACAGAACATTGTAAAGCAATTATACTCCAATAAAGATGTTAAAAAATAAAAAAACTTTAAATTTTAAAATAATTAAAAATAATAAATAAATAAAATAGCATGAGCTCCACTTTTATTCCCTCTATAAAGGAAAAGTGACAGATGACAAATCAACGTTTTGATTATTTACCTCCCCCAGCAGCAGAAATACCTGCTCAATCAAAAAACGCAGCATTCTCCTAGCATCAATAAGGCAATTCCTTAAAAGATAACATTCCGTCTTTATATTGTAAGAGGACACATGACCCACCGCCATGATGATGCTCAGATCTGGATTGTGTAAACTGTCAACACGTCATTAAATGTACATCTCTCTTGTCTCAAAAAACTCATATACCTGTGCCTTGACTTCTAACAGGCAGAATTGTTCTCAGAGCTTTCTGAGATGCTCTTCCCAGGTTTTATAAAATCCTCAAATTTGGCTTGAATAAAATTTTCCATTTTCTTTCTTAAAAAATAAATAAATAAAACCTATTAAGGGTACAGGGAAAAAAATCAAAACTTTCTTCAATCACAAAAGAGATAAGCTTATTCTCTGAAAATAATCAATACTGATTTTTCTAAATGTAAAGGCTGTGGTCAAATTCCTAGCAATTTAAAGGTTCTAGTGGATGATTACAAGGCAATATGAATTCTGAGTTGTAAAAATATACATTCTGCACAAATAATCTTCAAGTTCTTCACCTGAAGACAATTAAGCTAGTCCCTATCTTACTAGGTTGACACTCTCATCAAAACTTCATACTGGGGCTTCCCTGGTGGCACGGTGGTTGAGAATCTGCCTGCCGATGCAGGGGACACGGACTCATGCCCCGGTCCGGGAGGATCCCACATGCCGTGGAGCGGCTGGGCCTGTGAGCCATGGCCACTGAGCCTGCGCGTCCGGAGCCTGTGCTCCACAACGGGAGAGGCCACAACAGTGCGAGGCCCGCGTACCACAAAAAAAAAAAAAAAAAAAAAAAAAAAAATTTCATACTGCATTAAAAAAAAGTAACCGAATCCTTATCACTTTAAGTCATATTCATATATATCATATGTATATACACACTGAATATGCATCAGAAATAAACCACCCTCTTCAGTATTCAGAGCTGATCCTTCTAAACTATCTGTCATTGTGACAGCAAATTTTTACTGAGAATCTCTTGGGTGCTTTGTGCAAGGTATCTAACTCACAGTCAGACTAGGTAAATAACATTATTCAAATTTCACAAATGAGGAAATAGATACTTAAACCATAAAAACCAACTTGACATATTCATCATAAGGAAAGAAAAGAGTAAAGATTTTTACTTTCTCTCAATTTTCAGTGGCTTAATCTTTTCTTCCGTACTAAAGACTACATAAAAGCAGTTCAGTCTTTATAACTTTTTCTCTCGACAAGCCTCACTAGAGAAAAACAAGCGGGTAAGTCATTAGCAATGGTTGGATTTTCAAAGCTCACTTCTCTTTTGCACTGTAATCATTTTTTACGTTCTTTTTAGTGCTTCCGGAGATAAAATAAAAAATACTAACTTTTTAGGTCATTAGCTAAGAATAAAACATTTGTGAAAATGTACAATGTTAATCTATGCCACTCTGTCTCATATTCTCACTGATACCTCTTCTTTTAAGGCCTCATCAGGTTGCGATCACTAAAATCAGTCATGTATGAACTCACAGGAGTTTGGGAAGCCAGTCAACGGGAGGCTGATTAGAGGAGCAGTTAAGGATGCATACTGTGCAGTCACCCCAGCCTGGTTCCGGCGCCGAGGCTGCCGCTGCCAGCTGCGTGATTTGGGGCAAGTTACCCCATCTCTTTAAACCTCAATCCCTCACCTGCAGAAAGGAGTTACTGAAAACTACCCTCAAACACCTGCTACGAGGTAAAACGTAAGGAAAGCATTTAGCACAGCCTGGCCTAGGGTAGATGCCAAATCATTCATAGCTATTTCAATAACCAGGGATGATAATGCTTACTATTAATAAATTAAGCTAGTCCAAAAAGTACAGATAACCGTAAAGGAGAAACATCTGTAAGTCAATAAGCATTTCCTTTTGGATTGATTGCATAATGTCCTATTGATTTTTTAATAAACCAAGTTTTGAATAACCTTGAATACTCTAAATACTAAGAAAGTGAAGTTTTTTTAAAAAAAATTTAAACAAAAGGAGAATTAAAGCAAAAAGACATAGGGAGTACAGAATTCTTTTTTGAAACTAAATTCAGTTTTAAGAGAGGGGAAAATTCCCTTTTCTCAGAGGAAATCTTGAAAACTATGTAAAGGGAATCTGAGATGTCTAGAGTCTTTTAACACTATTCATGAATTCATATTACCAAGTCTTAAAACTACTTGACAATCAACAATAATAATATTGATAAAACTACTTGACAATCAACAATAATAATACTGATAATAATAATGGCTGCTAACATTTATCCAGCACTGGTTGGGACTGTTGTAGGTCCTTTATATGTGTATCTCATGCAGCCTTCACAAGAACCCTCCGAGGTAAGTACAGTTATTATCTCCCCCACTTCACCGATAAGGAAGTTGAGGCACAGAGAGATTAAACTTGCTCCAGGTCACATGGACATTAAATGACATCTGTAGCCTTCTATTTTGCCGGTGAAAAAGGAACCTGAGATATAAATTCAAGGGAGAATGTTAAATAATCAGTTTGTCTGGTCTTCACCTAAAAGAGTAGATACCATAAATTCCTGATGTGAGATGAGGCTGCAACTACAAACTGACTAATCTTGAAATTAATATCCAAGATGAAGTAACATATATACTCATGGTAGCAAATCCGTTCATGGCTCTGGACCCTTTAATGCCTGAAAGGTAGTAAAATCATTTCCAATCTAAATGCCATCAGCTCTGCTCTTTCAGCTCTCATCCGAGCTTCACTGGATGTTCTTCTCCACAGACTGTCTTCAACAGTAAAAAGTTCTCAAGTGTTTCACACTATGCACAGCTAAAGACAGTTCTCCACTGCAGACGGAGCACTTTTTCAGGCTTAAAACTTCTTTTGCCTCATCTTCAGCAAGGGGAGAAAGTGAAACATCACCCTAAAAAGGCTCCAGAGTCTCACTAATCACATGAGTAGAACAGTCTCAACACATTATAACTCTTCAAATAGCAGGGAAAGAATAAAATAAAACAACCTTCAACAAAAGGCACCCCCAGAGAGAGAGCAGACTTTCTTCTAAGGAGAAGATAAAGCAGCTGTCACCTGTGTGTTGGATATTTTAGCACTTGGCTGCTGGCGCGTGGGGACAAGAGGACTTGAAGTGCTGGAATCTCATAGCAGAGACAGCAGTTACAACACGGGATAAACACAGGTGGCGAGCACCGACGGGAGGCATCTCAAGTCAAAACTGAAGCCCAGGAAAGCAGGGAGCAGTGACATTCCAGTCTGAGGAGTTTCTCTATCACTTCTCGGCCCGCTTTACTTTCCTCTCCAATAACTGAGACCCCACTAAAACTGTTAGCGGCGCTCTACAGAAGGGTGATAAAACATCTTCAAGGGCCACCAAAGATTCACCTAAGCAGTTCTACAAAGGGTGCACCCAGATTTAGACCGAGCGGCTACCCTGACTGGCTCACAGAGGTGGTCTCTGCAGCCTTTGCTGCTGACAGGGATGGTATAATTCAGGGTAAAAAGACATTGAAGGCATTTCCCCATCCAACACACATCAATGGCCGTGGGCCTTTCTCTTTGGGGGGAAAAAATCTGTAAAAATCTCATGGTTCTAAAAACACCTAGTAGTTTTGTGTATAGCCTTGATCTCTGCATTCTTTGTTATTATCTTCGTGACCTATGAGGTATGACAACTACATCCTGAACATTTGAGGCAAATTCATTTATTAAGGGTCAAAAGGGTCAAGTTCATTCAACAAGCATTTGTGGCTCTGCTCCTCCAAAGATGCATTTTTACTCTTCATAGGTGCTAACAAACAGGAGCAAATCACGCTTTGCGCATTAAGAGAACCGCATCGACCAGAAAAATAAGGAGCAGCTCCCCCGGCCCTGAATTAGCTGTTAAAACTGACATCTGGGACTGACTTCACCAAATACACAGAAATTGTGACAAGGACCCAGACAGAGAACTTCAAAGACAGCCTAGCATGAAACTTTATGCAACTGGTCCAGGAATCAACCCATCATTGTAATCCATTCATATCATTTGATAAGATCAATACATATTCAGTAGAATCAGAAGACAATGTCTCATGTGCAGGATTTCTGACTCAACCGATTTTACATTTTATTTAAACATTACTCAACCCTCACTCAGAGGGAACAGGAATAGATCACTCCTGCTTTTGCTTAAGGACTGTAACTGAGTCTAGGAGGAGGCAAGAGCAGAGCCTACCTGGTCGATGTCTGTTGGCTGCTTCAGCAGGAAGTGAGCTACCCTGGAACCTTCGAGCTCCAGTTTTACCACCAGTTCCACCAGGATAGTGATAGATGACAGAAGCTGAACATAACCCTTCAAGGGCAGCTGGACATTAAAATAAAAGTTCAATTAATAAAGTTAGTGAAAAATAAAAATAATAAAGTTAGTGGCCCATCCTTAGCAAAAATTGCAGTGACTAAGAATGATTTGAACGGCTTGATGATGTGGAAACGCCAATTTTCCCACAAAACAGAGATCAAACCTACAGATCACTGGTTTTGTTACAAACAGGAACATGGCCCCTACTGTTTTGCAGGCCTGTGTCAAAGTTGGCAGAGCAGAAAACTCTCGTGATGTTCAACGTTTCTCTGAGGAGCTCAGCACATGTGAGACAGGCTGTTCATTCATTTAACCAACAGTTTAGTTCACACTGTGTGTCAGGCTCTGTGCCAGATGCTGACACTGCAGACAGATGTAGAAGTGCCCTGGATCGAAAATATTTTTAAAATCATACCACCGGAAGAAGGACCAGAATACCTATCCCCATCATTCACCCTGAATGCATCTATCCCTCAGGGGTGCCCTCCCAGAGGTCCGGCCTTTACTTTTGCTCCCCGTTCCCTCCCTCCCACTCCCTCAGGACCCATGTGGCTGGAGGGGGCCTCAGTGATCAGAGGATCAGGCCCGGGATCTCAGCAGATTCCCAGGGGCCCAAGTGGGCAGGGGAAACCTGGCCACACTCCCTTTTGATCCTCTGCCCTCCCAATGGTTCCCCAATTTCCCCCTTCAGGCGTGGGCTCCCTTCCCCTCCCCCAGCCGCCCCTCAGGGGCTCCAGTCCCGTCCCGCCTCCACTTCTCCTCCGCCTTCACTCCCCCCACACCCCACATCCTACCCGGTTGCTGGAGGTTCCTCCCATCCCCTTAGGTGTCCGTGGTCCCCCACCAGTGCCTGGCACGTGCCCAAGTTGTGAGGAGACGCGGATTCCGCGTCCTCCCAGTACGCCATCTTGACCATGTTAAATTTTTTAAGGGGTGTTTTTTTTGTTTTGGCTGCGTTGGGTCTTCGTTGCTGTGTGCAGGCTTTTCTCTAGTTGCGGCGAGCGAGGGCTACTCTTCATTGTGGTGCACAGGCTTCTCTTGTTGCAGCTTCTCTTGTTGCGGAGCACAGGCTCTAGGCGCAAGGGCATCAGTAGTTGTGCCACGTGGGCTCAGCAGTTGTGGCTCGCGGGCTCTAGAGCGCAGGCTCAGTAGTTGTGGTGCATGGGCTTAGCTGCTCCGTGGCATGTGGGATCTTCCCGGACCAGGGCTCAAACCCATGTCCCCTGCGTTGGCAGGCGGATTCTCAATCACCGCGCCACCAGGGAAGTCCCGACCATGTTAAATTTTTATGAACAACTACGTTTCAAAACAAAAACAATACGCTGGAAGAGGGGCATTGTTTGCATTTTTACAATTTTACATGAAATTTCTTTCATGTCTGGCTCGAGGCAAGTGTGCTGGATTCTCACACCTGCTTCTGCCCTCAATCTGCTGTTGACGTCACACAACCTGGAGCCCCCCGGAAACCCCACTGTGCGTTTCTGAGGGACCAAGAGTGAAATAAGCTGGCAGCACCCGGCACCACCCACTCCACCCTGCCTTCACAGGAACCCGACCTGCCCATTATCACTGGGTGGGTCAGGTGCCTGGTGGCATTCTTCCCGGATAAGCACCTAACCTTCAGCTCTACTCCACCAGTCCACAGCAAGTCATTACAGACCTCTCCTTCAAGAAAACGAAGTAAAACTCCTATTCACCTTTCCCCTCCTACTTATTCCTTCAGCTGTTTCTTGTTTCTTTTCCATCTATTCCTTCTCTTTCTCACTTTTATCTCCCTATCCTCTTTAAGAAGCCACATTATGAAATTTAAGTCCATTTTAAGAATTTACGTTTTGTGTGTCCTATAGGACACTGTTGATCTTCCACTGAAGAACCTGGTTACTTCATTCTGACTTGTATTTACCACAGTGGCTGACAGGCCCTCTGACTGAGCTGTCAACCTCTTCCACAAAAGGACCCTGTTTCAGCCCTCACTCACGCCACATTTATTTAACAAGCACTCACAGAACATCTCCAATATGCTAGATGATGGACGCACACAGACCACGCCTCCCACTCCCACCTCCAGGACATAGCTCCTGAAGGAGAAAAACACGCAAACAGGCAGTCCCAGCACAGAGGGTAAACTCCATGCAGACAGGATTCTGTACAAGACCCACGGGCACCCACTGCGTGGAGGGGTCAGAAGAGGCTGTCCTTTGAAGCAGGTTTTCTTTTCTTTAAGTTTTTTTCATTGAGATATAATTCACATCCCGCAAAACTCACCCACTTAAAAGTGTACGATTCGGGACCTTTTGTACATTGACAGCTGTGCAACCCTTACCACTATCTAATTCTAGAACCTTTTCATCACCCCAAAGAAACCCCATGCCCACCAGCAGTCCCTCCCCATTGCCCCCTCTTCCCAGCCCCAGGCAACCAGTAATCTGCTCTTTGCCTCTAAATTTGCCTATTCTGGACATTTCAGATAATCAGAATCATACAATATGTGGCCTTTTGTGTCTGATTCCTTTTACTTGACATGACGTTATCAGGGTTCGTCCATGTTGTAGTGGTATCAGTATCTCATTTGTTTTTATGTCTGAATAATGTTCCACTATATGGAGAAACATTTTGTCCATCCATTCATCGTCTGACTGATGGATGAGGTTTTGAAGCCTGAGTGTAAGAGGTGACTGACGTGGGGAATGGCGCTCTAAGCAGAGGGCAAGACGTGCTTTTAAAAACAAAAACAAAAACAAACAGCAACAAGGAAAGCCAGGGTGTTTCTGAGGAAAGTGCATGCTTGCTTCAGCAGGACTGCAGTGCAGGGCTGGGTGGGAGAGTGGCAGGAGATAAGGTGAGGCAGTTACCCCAGAAGACTCCCCGCTGCAAGCAGCTCAGCTGACGGCTTCCCCTCCCTCTCCATATGTTTTCAGAGCCATTGTTTCTAGGTTTTCTCTTATTTCTAGTAGCAGTTGCTGTAATTACATATGTGATTATCTCCATCAGATAACCTTACCTCCAAGCCACAGAAAGTCATTCACTGAGCGAAGCAGCTCCACGGACATATGGTAATGGACCAGGGAGTCCTGCAGCATCCCGGCCTGCAGGCACAGATCTCCCACATGCTTCCGCATGCGCCCTTGGCACCGCTTCTTGTAATGTCTATAAAGTAAAATGCACGGAAATGTATCATTGCTAATGCCCGACTTCTGCCCCCAAAGCACACTGGCTAAGCACTTTTCAATTCCCTCATGACAAAAAAATGCTAAGAAGGCAACCTTAGGCTCCGCAATTGAAAGCCAGCCACCATCACTGCCAGTTTATGAGCAACGTTATTTTTTAAACCTAATACGATACATGTATTTCACGTGGATAATGTTAGAGCAGGCTCTCTCTTTTCAAATTTTCCAATCACAACATTAGCACAAGAAAGTTTATGTTTCAGCTTTTTAAAAAAATCAATTATCTTCCACTTCCTTAACCTCAAACCTATTACTATTTTATAAAGAGAGCTATGCTGCATATTAAAAGCCAACTGTTTGGCTTTTGCAAACAAGACCTTTATCGTCACTATTTCAGACCAAGCTTTAATGATACTTTGAGAGGTGGGGCCTGGGACCCTCGCTAACAGCTCTTTAAATATTGGCAAGGATGTGCTATTAAATAATGCAAAAGCTTCTAACTCTGTATCAACTCATAAACCAAAGAAACTATACCAAAATCTTCCTTTATCATTTTTAAATATTCCTATTCTTTTGAATATTAAATTTCTTAAAAGAGAAGATTTTTCAAGAAAAAAGGCAGCTGTATTAAATTTCCTCTCACCAAGCAAGCAATCTTATCAAGAATAAAAACCCCTATGTTAATCCAAAAGATGTGAAGTTTCTAGCTAAATGAATGTACAGATCTCAATACAAACTTAAATCCCATCAGATCTAACTCTGGAATGTAGCTTTTCTGTTCCAAATGTTCACTGAACTAAGATCATCACATAACACAGAGAAGGAGAGAAGAGGAAAGTCGGCTTCTCCTCCATCTGTTTTCTTCCCAGCCACAAGGCACTGCTAGGATGGCCCCTGCCAACAAGCCCTCCCCGTAAGAAAATACTGCATCTAAACTGCCCTGCCATCCCCAAGCACACCCTCTATCTCTCCCACACTAGTCACCTCAACAGCCCTCTAATGGTCTTCTAATGACCCTCCCACCCTGTACCACCCTCCCCTTCATCCCTGCTAAACACACACACATACACATACACACACACACACACACACACACACACACTCACACACAGTCAGAGTGGCCTTCCCAAAGCACAAATCTGATTAGGTCACTCCCTCACTTCAACACCTTCAAAGTTTCCCCTGTACAGTTCTAGCCCCACCCCCACTGCCCCCTGCATTCCCCAGCCTTACCGCAGTACTGAGGTCCCCAGTGACCACAGGGGCCACCTGACCCTTCGGTCTAGCTACTTCCCACTCACCTTAGGGCTCATTTCAACTCAGTTTCTCAAGGAAGCCTTCCCTGCCTCCAACCTCTGCACCTGAGGGCCTCTCCCTCCCAAAGGTGGGCAGTGCTTGGCCTGCTTCCTTGCTGTGTCCTCCTGTTCTAACCAGAAAAGAATTCAGCATCCAAATGCACATCTTCCTCCTCCATTACCACAACTGTGGACTTTTAGCACGTGGCTCAGTTTACAAATACCACCATGATGTTGACTCAATAGATTTTGAATTAGACTTTTTTTCAGTAGACTCTACTCCTATCCTGTTAGACTAAAATTTGTTTTAAAGCATCCTGTCTTAACTCTCCAAAAGAAGTAAATAATTACATCTTCGCACGAACTTACTAAGGTGCACATCTACTGTAGCAAAATATAGCCCAGAACATTTTCAAAAATAAAAAGTGCAATCATCGTGATCAGAAACAGCTGGTTTTGAAAATACAGGATTTTTACAAAAAGTAGTCGGCTAAATATGCTCATAGTTTTTCATATTAAGGTCATACGATTCAACAAAACAATATAAAATATTCTAAATTATATAAAGAGAGAATGAACCCTAATACTTTGGAGAAAATCTCCAAAATACCATACAAACAAAATTCTATCACAGGTTTATACAAATTAAATTATTTAACTCTCGAAGTACTATATGCCCCAAGACTGGGTCATCTCAAGATTATGAGCAATTCTGTTCCAATCCTTTGAAAACATAGTAAGAAACAGATAAAGGAATTAAGGCAATGCGATTTGTAGTTAGCTAAACTACAAAATACTTTAAACTAAAATATTTTAAGCCAATTTTGGAATTTAGAATATAAGCTTTCCCATCAAAATTCTTTTTCCAAAAAGACATGGATCCTTCTTTCATGGATCATTTGAAAATGGTAATGTCATGTTTTTTAAGTCTCTCTAAAAGTTCAGAGTTCTTATATATACATTATTAGAATTGTCACCTTGTGTGACCATTGAATATGCTTATGGATAAGGAAGAAAAACATACGAGCAAACAGTATGCCAAAGAAAAATACAACATGAAACCACAGTAGCAAATAAATGTAACATTAACACAAAATGCAAATATTCAAAGTATGCCATAATTCGTTGTAAATTTCAAAACTGATGGTGATTCAAAGCCATGAGCACTAGAACTTAGCCAAAAATGTGAATATGCTCTAAATACTTCAGAGTGACTCACATTATTTCATTATTCTTACAAGCTATAAACACTGGGTTAAAGGAATTGGAAATAAGTATTGGTAGAAAAATTAAAAACCCGATAACCCCTAAGTCATAATGGCCTCAAATCAATCATAACTAAATCACAGGCAAAGACCTGCCAGCCTCCCCAGATAAAAGGGAAAAGCATCCTTCCTGAAAGCTGTGCAAAAACACCTAACGCACAGCCACAGGCGCTGTCACAGGGGGCGCTCACAGTGCTCTTGACACCGAGTACAAGTCAACCAAAGATAGACGCTGTGTTATTCTCCTGACTTCTGATCAGATAAAATAAGAAAATGTTTCATATGTGTGCGATGTGGGTACTATGTATGTGGCTTGTGGAAAAAAAGGGCTTGGTATATTCTAATCCAAAAACCAATTTACATGCAAAGAATGTATATATTCAAATCCAAAGGAAAACCAGAGCTGCTCAACAACAGTTTGCAATTAAAATCCAAAGGAACTTTGATAAAGGTAATCTCTTTTTTTTTTCTTTTTGGTATTATATAGTTTTAAGATATTTGCATAATCAAGTGATAGCCACAGCCCATGATTTTGCACTAGTGTATTATGGACTGAGGAAACCTAGATTACGTGCATCGTGCATAAACACACTGACAGGCGCCCCTCTGGTGGAGCTGAAGTTCCAAAATCGACAACTTTGTGTTGTAAGACAGCTCTGAACAGAAAATGAGAAATGCAGTGTTCTGTACTCAGTTTCAGAGGGTATATGGGTCATTAACTGATACCGCATCTTGTCTTATGAAATCTTCCAGTAAATCATCAATGTCGACTTCCTCCATCTGAACCGCTTTACGCTAACGCTGGATATTAAACCTTCACTCCATAAGGAAAGCCCAGGCCTACCCTGCAGCATAGTTACATTCTGCCTAGGAAAGCGGATCAAGGGAGGGCTGGACAGTTTCCATTACAAGTTCGGAAGTTTCTAAGTCTGATTTTGCACCCGTGCGTCATTTGCAAGCATGTATGTCATCACTGGAGTGAAATGAAGACCTTTAACTCTGGGATGTAAAGCACGCTGATGCTTCCTGACCATCAGACAAGTCTGAGTTTCATGAAATAGACCTGCCGCACTTAAGTCAGAGACTTTTTCTGAAAGGCTCCAAAACTGATCCACTTTACCATTCCAGATGTAACAGGGAGGTAACAGAATTAGTAGTGAGAACACGTCCTTGAAAGCCTGACAAGGCCATGCTTGAATCCTGCTACAGCATTTACTAGCCCTGTGATGCTGAGCTAATGACTTAACCTCTCTGAGAAGGCTTCCCACTCTGGAAAAGGGGGCTGCTACCACCCGCCTCAGAAGGCATCGATGTGGCATGAATGAAATATGTAGGTGGGGAGGCTGACTGGTGCCTGATACAGAGCCTTGCTAGTTTCCCTCCCCCACCCTTCTCCCCTTATAAACTTGCATATTCCCCCTAATAAGTATCAAGCCCCTGGGATACTGTCCTATTCTTTGTATCCACCAGTGTAGTGCCTTACCCTTAGAAGGATCAAAAAAGAACGGCTTCCTGCATAGTAACTATCAATGTTCTTAAGAGAGCTGGATGTTTTAAGCCTATTTTGAGGGGAAAGCCTATTCCAGAACACACACTACCCAACAACCCTTCCACACGTCAGCCCCTCCGCCCAACGCCCATCCCCTCCGTCCTCAGATCCCCTGTCTGATCTGCCTTGTGCCCGTGGGGAAGATGGTCCACTGGACCGGCAGGGCTCCACACCACCCCAGGCCTTCCTCCCTCCCTCAGAGGTGAGTGTGACCCCATCTTCTCCCCACTTCCACGCCACTCCAACTCCAGCTTCTGAGTCTAGGGAGCCATGGGAAAGGCCCTGCATCCAGCGCACAGCCCAGCTATCACAGGATCCCACCCTATGTTTTACAACCCATATGGCCTCAACTTCTTGCACTTGCTACACTTACTTCTGTTTTGTCCCCCCACCCCAGAATGTGATGGACCCTTGCAGAAAGTCTGGCCTATCTCGATGAAAGATGAAGGGTCCACATTTGGACCAGAGCATTAAAGGAGAAACAAGGCCTCCTGGCCAGCATGGTGGTGTGGCAAAACCCTTCCCCAGGGGTGAGATGAACCGGGGGGAAGAACGCGAGGTCCTAGGTCAGCCAAAGCATCTCCCTTCACAGCTGACCTTGGGCGATGGAGTTGCAAACTAATGACGTGCCCGTCGGTGGCAGACATTAGCCTCAACAAATAAAGAATCAGCTATTTCTTGCCAACATGGGTTAAAAGTAAAGGCTGGTGCAGGTAGGGCCTATACATCTGCTAAGGTAAGCCACAGACCTGGCTCTGAACGCTTATTGGCTAAAGCAGAGATGAAGCCATGGTCACTCAGAGAGGTCCTTGTGTCCACCAGATCCAAATGAACTAGCTATTTAGGAGAAGGACATATTTTTCTGATACCTAGAAAACCTGCCCTCATAAAGGGGGCATGGATTTTAGACTAGCCTCTGCCCCCTTATGATGGAAAGTTGCTCGGACAAAGTAAAGTAAATGGCATGGTCAAGGTGAAAGCAAAAGTAAATCTGGTGTCCGCTGCTCCAACAGCGTCCCTCCACGGCCAGCAGACCCCCAAGCCGGTCACCTCTTCGCCGGTGACCACTGGCCAGTAAGCACCACCATGCACATCACCAGCGACAGCCAAGAACAGCGGGCCTAATGCGTTCATTTAAAAGCCAGCATCAAGCAAGGTGCGGCAGACTTTGACTTCCAAGTTAAAATATCCCGTGAAAACCCCTCGGCAGCCGCTTAAATCAATTAGCATCTCACTTCCTCAAAACAAACAAACAAAAATTAATAAGGGCTCATTTGTCACCAAATATAAGGAAGACCAAACAGGTTCCCCAAAGCAAGTGTTTGAATAGCTGTCAAACACCAGTGCAGTGGGTTATGTGCTAAAAAAGCGAAAATTTGAAAAAATTAGAAAATAAAAAGATGAGCTGGATAATCCATGGATCAAGGCAGCAGTTAAGTTTTTGTTTTTTAAAGCGATGAAGGCGGTAAGAAGGCAGCACAGAGGGAAATCTAGCTATTTTCAAGGTAACATGTTCACAGCCTACCTTTTCAGACCCAACAACATACTCACAGGGCGGTATGAGAGCAAAAGAACAAAGGAAAAGAAAAGAAAGAGGAACAAGCAAAAATTAGAAACACACCAGAACAAAAATAACTTTGACAGCATGGTCTAGAATTGACGTGGGCTTTGATGAGGCCAGAGCCACACGTGGACGTTCAGTAAAGCCCACCCACACCTACGGCCCCTGGGAAGGCTGGGGCCTCAGGTTGGCGGCACCTGCCGTGGAGCCTGTCAGCGCCTCAAACCAAAACTCCACCTACATCTAGACATTTCCTCTTGAGCCACAAAATGCAATCTCATTTCAGGTTGGACACTTTTTTATCACCCCTACCAAGAGCCGCAGGAGAGTTAGGCTCTGTCCCTGCACCTAACTTGTTTTAAAAATTAGATAACTGAGACTAGTGAAAGCAACAAGGGATGAACAGTGACTGGAGGAGAATGTGTTTGAGTTGAGGTCACTGGCATCATTATCTCACTGAAGTGCATACGATGGCTGAGTGTTTGTGGTACCGGCGAGAACAGAATGGACCAACCAGGAGGGAGGTTTCATTCACTCTGCGTAAACACTTGGGAATAGGATCAGCCACCACGCACCACGCACAGTATCCTGAAACGAGTTATTCCTCCCAATTGTGAGCACAGATTTCAAAAGGCAAAAACAAACTGGCATTCTCTGGTGGGTCTGCAACCTCAAAGCCAAGAAGCTGATGAGCAGAAATGTCGCCAGTGCCTCGTTTGGCAAGGAGAAGGCACGGGTCACGGGGTCAGGGCAGGGCTCCTGGCTTCAGCCACTCACCCACCAGTCTGTCCAGGGAGGGGAAGGCAGTCCCTGCCGAGGCCGCAGGCACTGTGATGTGGGACAGGCAGGCCGCTGTGTGCCCGCGAGGCCCCCCTTGTGAGGGATGACCACCACGGCATCTACCCCACCTGGAGCCTGGGGCTCAGCAGGAAGCAACAAGTGCGGCGAGGAGCTGGCCGGGAGCGGGCCTGGCGCTGGCAGCTCTGCCCCTCGGCGGTGCCTGGGCCCCTAAACCTTGCCACCTCGACTCCAAGGAGCAGCAGGGGAGTGCTGGCATGTAGATCACAGGGTCATGCGAAAACTAAGTACGGATCATGGCTATGACATGCCTTGCCCTTTCCTTAGACCACACAGACGTGTCCGGGTGAGGAAATGAAAATTCCTCCAGACCCTGCCAGGCACCACGTGCAGGAGTGGCTCGGGGACTCTGCCTCTCACTCGTAGGGCTGCCTGGACTTTGTTCCTCAATTCTGTGACATCTTCTCCTCTAACTTATCAACAACCAGAAAGAGTCGGGTCTGACCTCAGGTAAGTTCAGGAAACCCTGAGCACCTGCTCTGCAGCGGGCACTGCAGCGCCCACGCCGCATCCCCCATCCTCACCTGGGAGACCATTGTGCGACCTGTGCAGAGCGGGGAGGACAGACTCAGGGCCAAGGGCCCAAGGCCAGGCGTGACACAGCTACCCGCGCTCTCCCCAGAAAAGGGGACCACCTCTCGGCAAAGGCGTGCATCTCGTCCTCTCCTGCAGGAGGGACACCACACTGGCCGCACAGGGAAACCGAGCAGAGGACAGAGAGGGGAAGCAGACGGCCCAGCAGAGCTCGTCTGCAATTCTAGTGACTTAATCACAGGGACAAAGTGAGGACTGAACTTTCCCTGCTCTGTCTGACACTCCCTGAGACACAGAAACTATGAACACACCTTCCTCTGTGTGGGGAGCCCTTTCGGAAGTCCCTGTGGCATTTCTGACACCCTAACCATAAGCGAGGGCTCTGGCGCTGCCATGGCATGGCCGTCTGGCAGGAGGAGGAGCCGGAGCCCTGCAGGTGCCCGGACTGGGAGGCAGGAGGCACGGCGCGCCCGACCCCCAGCTCAGCCGGCACGGCCTCTCCGGGTTCAGCACCTCATCTACACATCGAAGGGATGAGGCTGCAGAACAGTCTTCACACTGTGCCGGAGGGCAGCGCTGTCCAACAGGAAAACAATGTGAGCCACGTGAATAAAGTTTTCTAGTCTGCACATTTTAAAAAGTGAAAACCCAACTCTCGCAACTGATGGTAATAACGTGTTTTATTTAATCTAATATATGTAAAGTGTTATTTCAACATGTAATCAATAAAAAAGAAATACTGAGACAGTTTACCTTCTTTTTCCTAAACTAGGTCTCAGCATCTGACGTGCCTTTTACCTACAGCACGTCTCGGCTCAGACCAGCCTCCTCCACGGTCTTAGTGACAGTGGCTATACCCTAGTGGACAGCATTCCAGCCGGTCCAACCAGGGCTCCCAGCTGAAAAGGGGCAGTAAGTGTCCACATGAACCCTAAAAGGACTTCCCTGAACCAAAGGCTGTCCCATCTTTAAAAGCCTGAAAACCAGTGGACTGCACCCCTCTCCCCCCGCTGCAAGACTACGCTCCCACTTGCTTCTCCCTTTCTGGATGTCACTGAGGAGCCTGGGCTCCAGGCAGACTTACCTACTATCCGTGTCCAGTCCCACGAAGTCCTTCTTCTCGAATGGGACGCAGAGGAGCGGGATCTTGTCCCCGGACTTGTCCGTGGCCCTGTCCAGACGCTTGGACTCGAGCACAATGAACAGCGACTCGATGAAGTCCTCGATCCTCTTCTCCACCGTCCCGCAGTCCTCGTAGCCGGGGTAGAAGGCCACGTCGGTGCGCGGCTGCTCGGCTATCTCCCCCTGCAGCCCGAAGACGAAGAGCCGCGAGTCGTAGAGCGTGGAGCCGTAGATCTCCTTCTGCACGTGGAACTTCTCGAAAGTCTGCGGCCAGTCCTTGGCCGAGAAGCAGTCTGTGATGGTGATGAGGCCCACGACCTTGCGGTGGGTCTGGAAGTCGCCCCACTCGTTGTTCTCGGGCGGGTAGTGGTGCCGATAGCGGATATAGAGCACGCGCTGCGAGTCGCGCACGCTGATCTGGCTCACGGACGAGATCCTCTTGTAGATCTTGAAGAAGTTTTCCTCCGAGACGATCCCCACGGGCTGCACCACCACGAGGAGAGTCTGGTGGTCCTCAGCACACTGCATGTAGTCAGGGACACTCATGGCGAAGACCCTGCCCAGAGAGAAAAAGGGGCTTTGAGGTACACCGGGTTCTGCAGGCCGACAGCGCACTCGGGGGTGTGGTGATGCTGGCGTCCACCAGCTGGAAGGCAGGGTAAGCCCCAAGCAAAGCTGTGGGGAACAGTTTGTCCTCAGAGTTCTGCATTGGCCATCACAGCTCTTATCACAATCCCCTGCTCCTGGACCAGGTCTGGAGCTCCTGCAGGAAAGGGGCCATCTCTTGTTTTCTGTTTCCAACATCTAGCCAGGCGCCAGGCACTGATGTGGAGTCAGTGCTCAAAAAGCTGAATAAATGAATGAACAACGGAAGGAACTGCTTCCCCAGCCCCTCAGCAGAATAGAATGAAAAGAACCACAGTGGAATCAGATGGTCTGGACTTGAACTCCAGTCCACCTGAGCTCCTGAACTGAAAAATAATGGTGATAATAAAACTTGCTTTCTAAGAAGATATCTGGATTGAGGAAGGCTGCAAATGCAAAGTGCCAGGCATACTGCCTGACGTAGAAGGAAAGGCTACATACACGGGTACTATTCCTCCTTTATGAACTAAGTTTCCTTGGGAGAGTTTTAATAACCTCTCTGAGTGAATTTTGTTAGATATAAAAAGAAAGCAACATCCACAATACTCTGATAAAAATTAAAAAACAAAGACAGAAAACAACATTACCTGATTCTCAGTACTGTTGAAGAATTCAATTAGATAACCCATAGGAAAGCATCTGGCCCATAGGAGTTAATAACTGTTTGCTGAATGAATGAACAAACAAGCAAATGAATGCTGCCCCCTTCCACAGAGCATCATAATGGCACTGCCCAGAAATGTGAAGCCCACGTTCCACCCCCTGACTCTACACTAACAACGTCAGTGACCTGGGGCAGGCCTGTGTGCTTCTTTAAACCCAGTTTAATCATGAATTAAAATGTGGATAATAACACAAACCTCAAAGGGTTAGTGAGTCAATATTCTGGTTTTAATATTGTACCATAACTTTGCAAGACAGTACCATTAAGGGAAACTGGGCAAAGGGTCCATAAGCTCTCTCAATGTTATCTCTTACAACTGCATGGGAATCTACATTACATCTCAAAATAAAAGGTCTAATTTTTTTAAAGGCTATTGAGATTAAATGAGCTCACTGTTATCAAATAAGGAATACACCGTACATATACGGAAACGCCGAGCCCGTGAGATGCACTCAGTAAATCTTTCCACTGACCCCACTGGCCTCTCCTACTTCAGAGTACAGGGATGGATACTCACGGCCAGAGGCCGCTGTACTGTGAAGCTAACCGAGCTAACGGCCCCCGCTTGCAGGAGCTCCTTCCATGGCCCTATATCTAATTTTGTATTTGTAATTGTGTTTTCTTTTCCTTGATTGGGAACTCCAAATTGCATAGCCTTCGGGTCACCAGAACCTGACTACAGAGATCATGACAGCAGCCCTCCCAGATGAAACAATAAAAATAAAAGGCCATTTCCACTAGACCTCTGAGTAAGTCCAATGGCGGGATTTCATCCTGGGCTGAGAGGAAGAGGACTGGGGGGGGGGGGGCAATTTGGGGCACGCAGATCGTGGGGCCGCCTACCCCATGCTGGACTTCAGAGTCAGCCCTGACCCTCCAGGAACTTCACAACACACCTGGACAGAGCAGCAGGAACAAGATGGGGGTTTTTCGTCTTTTTTTTTTTTTTAAAAGAAACCTCTGATCCACTAACAGGTCTTGTCTCTACCCAGAACACAAATAGCTTATGTGTATATTATCTCATGAAAACCTCTAAATAATACCACCCCAACTTTACACATGAAGAAACTGAGGGAAAGAGAAGTCTGTCACATTGTGCAAGATCACAGAGAGGCCACGTCAGCAGGAGTATTTAAACGCACGGGCTCCCGCAATCCCCCACCCCAGCCCCTGCCCCGGCACTCACACTGTAAAGTGTGATACACTGCCCCCCGGCCCCTCCCTGCACTAATTCTCTGCAGAGTCTTTTCTGCACCTCCTGGAAAGAACCAAAAGCACATCAACTTTCAACAAAGAGGGATGTCACCCCTTGGGGGACGTATCAAAATCTTAAGCATTGGGATGGGTGGGGAGGGAGATGTGAGACTTTTCTGTTTCTAAAAGGTGGCAAAGATATTGAAAAACCCTTATCTAGTCTAAGCCTTCACTGTGCAGAGAAGAAAACGGAGGCCCAGAGTAGATGAGGAAAGGCCCTTATAAACAAATTTTGCTTCAGCGCAGCCCCGAGCAAGCCCTGGGCACCGCCGAATGGGGGCAGGATCTGTGCAGGATCTGTCAGGCCCGGGAGAACAAGTGTTAGAAAAAAGAAGGAGAAAAATCATTCAAGGTCCTCTCTCTACAATACCGTACAATGACGTTTCATCAAGTTATTCCATATTTGTGCCTCCAAAATTCACGTGGGCTCAATCAAGGTATAATAGGTCATAGAAATCAGGAAGTTTGAACCGTAATGGAAATTCCAACCTTTACTGTGGCTTTTCCCAATTCAAGCATGTGCTCAGTGGGCACTCCCTGCACCTGGCCCAGAGCTCTCCCAGACACAGATCTTGATTAACACGTCACACATCACACACAGGCCCACCAGGAGAAAAACACCTACAGATAAGACGGAGCCGGTGGAACTGAAAGCGGCCGACCAGCATATATCATTCGCAAAGAGGATGCTGCTCCCCGTCAGCAGTCGGCGGCGGGGAACACGCTGCCAGCACCACACGCATCGCGCTGGCTCCAGCACTGGCTGTCACTCTGTGTGACCATAAGTGAGTCACGGAGCTTCACTGGTTAGTTTTCTCTTTTGTGCAAAAGGCTACGGTTGAAACTAACGATATATAAAATCTCATCACTCACATCCCCAACATCTAGTGAGGACTTCCCACATGCCAGGCTCTGTAGAGAGGAAAAGGTAGGGTCCCAGATATACTCATGGGTAGAAAAAGTTTATATCATAAAGATGTTCATTCTCCCCATTTTTATATACAGATTGAACACAATTCTGATGAGAATTCCTATCAGGTTCTTCATGGAAGGTAACAAGTTAGTTTATGGTCAATAGCCGAGAAACTCCTCAGGAACAAACAATGGGAAGGGCATTTGTCCCACCAGGTGTAGCTGCTAACGGAACACAGGGTTTCTGTGCGGGTTGCTGAAATGTTCTAAAATTGATTGTGGTGATGGTTGTACAGCTCTGTGAATACATTAAAAACCACTGAACTGTATATTTAAATGGTTGAACTGTACAGCATGTGAATTATATTTCAGTAAACCTGTAGGGAAAAAAAAAATCCTATAGTCAGCACAGTATTGGCACAGGGATAGAGAAAAAAAATGGAAATGTCATCAAGCCCAGAACCAGACCCATACATGCATGGTAATCTGAAATACAGCTGAGGTGCCATTCTAGGACAGTAGGAAAGGACAGACTCTCCAACAGTAGTACTGGCACAATGGGTAACCCATGAGTAAGAAAAAGATGCATAACCCAATCATAAAATGGACAAATTGCTCAAACAGACATCTTTGAAGAGGAAACTCAAGTAGCCAAGATGTGTACAGTAAGATGCTCCACCTCAATGGCGATCAGGAGACAGCAAAGTAAAACCACAGGGATACTCCAATACAGATGTTAAAAAAAAAAAAAAACCCACAGGGATAGACCACTTCATACCCACCAGATTGACCAAAAAAAAAAAAAATTATTGTGGCTACATATACATACCACATAACTTACCTTTTTAAATGTAGAGTTCTGTGGCATTAAGTACACTTACATTGTTGTGCAACCATCTCCAGAACCTTTTCACCTTCACCACGGAAGCTCTGTCCCCATGAAACACTAACTCCCCACCCCCCACCCCTGGCATGCCCCCATCTACTTTCTGTCTCTATGAATCTGACCACGCTAGGCGTGTCACATAAGTGGAATCATATGCTATCCGTCCTTCTGTTACTGGCTTATTTCATTTAGCAGAATGTCTTCAAGGTTCATCCATGTGGTAGCATGTATCAGAATCTCCTTCTTGTTTAATGCCGAATAATACTTCATGGTATATAGATAGATACCACATTTTATTGATCCATTCATTGAAGGTCATTTGAGTTGTTCCTAGCTTTGGCTACTATGAATAATACTATTATGAACATGGGTATAAAGACAAAATGTTTTAAGTATAAAAGCACCACATGTTTGCAAAGATGCAGACCAAAGGTAACTCTCCTATTTGACAGGTGGCATGTATTCTGGCATGTGGCTGGCAGGTTCACAGAAGTAAGAACGGAAGAGAACGCAAATGTCCACTGTCAGGAGAATGGGTAACTAAACTGTGGTCGTTTAACACAATGAAATGCTTTAGAACAGTGAAAATGAATGACCTAGAGCTACATTGCAGGAACAAAGATGAATCTCAAAAACATGATGGGCAAATAAAGCAAGTCGTGGATTAATACAAGCAGCACCATTCCATTTATGTAAAGTTCAAAAACAGGCAACCCTTAAACAATATCTTGTTTACACATATGGCAAAATTATAAAGGAAAAGTAAATTTGGATAGTGGTTACCTGGGTGGCAAAGAGGAACGCAGTTTGAAAGGGAAGCAGTGGGCTTCAGAAGTAGTAGTTATGTTCTGCCTCTTAAGCTAGATGGTAGATCCAGGGGTGCTTGTTTTGCCATTCTTTAAACTGTACATACATGTTAAACATTTAACATAAGAGTTAAAAAAGGGGCTTCCCTGGTGGCGCAGTGGTTGAGAGTCGGCCAGCCGATGCAGGGGACACGGGTTTGTGCCCCGGTCCGGGAAGATCCCACGTGCCGCGGAGCGGCTGGGCCCGTGAGCCATGGCCGCTGAGCCTGCACGTCCGGAGCCTGTGCTCTGCAACCGGAGAGGCCACAACAGTGAGAGGCCCATGTACAGAAAAAAAAAAAAAAAAAAGAGTTAAAAAAGGAAGAAGAGGGACTTCCCTGGCAGTTAAGACTTTGCTGTCCAATGCAGGGGGTGCAGGTTCTATCCCTGGTCAGGGAGCTATGATCCCACATGCCTGGCAGCCACAGAACCAAAACATAACACAGAAGCAATATTGTAACAAATTCAATAAAGACTTTAAAAATGGTCCACACATGGGCTTCTGTGGTGGCACAGTGGTTGAGAGTCCGCCTGCCGATGCAGGGGACGCGAGTTCGTGCCCCGGTCTGGGAAGATCCCACATGCCGCGGAGTGGCTGGGCCCGTGAGCCATGGCCGCTGAGCCTGCACGTCCAGAGCCTGTGCTCCCCAATGGGAGAGGCCACAACAGCGAGAGGCCCGCGTACCGGAAAAAAAAAAAAAAGGTCCACATCAAAAAAAAAAAAAAAAAAAAAAAAAAGGAAGAAGGTCGAACTTCAAAAAGCTTACAGTGCGTGTTTCAGCTGGTTGACGAGTTTCAGGGCCTAGCCCCAGCCCTTCTCATCTATCAAGAGATTACGCTACTGCTCCTGCCAACACCCCTCTCCTATAAACAAAGAAGTTGATGCACAAAAAAGGCAAGTGTGTTACAGGTGCACAGGTGGCCTGTGGGTCTGACACAGGTTGAGGACAGGAGGTGTTCAATTTCTCTAGTCTGAAGTAAAATGAGAAAAATATGAACAATGTATATTAAGCTTCCCATAAAACTAAAGTAAATTTAGTAAGTGCTTTATAAATATTAACTACTATTGTTATCATTTATTTTTAGGTTATGAACTGTCTCGTTTTTTGCTGTTAAAACATTCTTTTTTTTTTCTTTTTTTCTTTTAATTGGCTGCACCCCATGGCTTATAGGATCTTAGTTCCCTGACCAGGGACTGAACCCGGGCCACCGCAGTGAAAGCATCGAGTCCTAACCACTGGACTGCCAGGGAATTCCCAAACATTCTTGCTTTTATAAAACAATAGGCGGGGAGATGGCGCTTGTTTTTCCATTATTCTATGTGGGCAAAAATAAAAATTGACAAGCCTATGACTGGCCCTCCAGCTTTTTAGCACTTACCAATCTATGAAATCTAAACAATGAAGTCACCCTGGACTAAAAGACCCCTCTGGGTCCCTTCCAGTTCCAACTAGGCCCTGAAAAGCAGACCAGCAATCAAATCCATGCCACAGCTCAATAAACCTTACAACCTCAGGCAAGGGTTTTCCCTGAAGCAGCTCAGTATTAGCAAACCTCTTGTTCACTTTTGCCCCAGATTCAAAATATGCAAGTACCAAGGGCGGAAATTCGTCTCATATAAGGTAGGAAAAGGGCTGCACTGGGCACTTTACAACTTATCATAGTTAGACTTCACAACAATCCTAAGAAACAAGCATTCCCATTTTCAACCTTACAGATGAGGAACCAGGCTCAGTCAGCTGCTCAAGCTCTCCTAATCTGTAAGAGGTAAACTGGAGCCAGGCTCCAGAGTCCATGCTTTTCCACTACTTTCTTCAAGGGAGAAAGAATCTGATGAAATAAGCCCTGACACTGAGCCAGCTCTAGTGTCTGAGACTAATCTAATACAAAGATTAAAACATCAAGAATATATTTCTTCAACTTGGTAGTTCCTCAAAAAGTTAAACATAGAGTTACCATATAAACAGCAGTTCTACTCCTAGGTATATACCAAAGAGATATGAAAATACGTGTCCACACAAAAACTAGTATGCAAACATTCATAGCAGTATTATTCCTAAGAGCCAAAAAGTGGAAACAACGCAGTGTCCATCACCTGAAAAACGCATCAACAAAATGTGATCTATCCATAACAACAGAATATTACCCAGCCATAAAAAGGAACAAAATATTGCCCCTACTACAACATGGGTGGACCTTGAAAACGTTATGCTAAGTGAAAGCCAGGCACAAAAGGCCACATACTGTATGATTCCACTTACATGAAATGCCCCAAATATGCAACTCCTTAGAGACAGAAAGTAAATCTGTGACTGCTCCAGGCTGCAGGAGGGGAGACTGCCAACGGGTATGGAATTTCTTTTTGAAGTGAGGAAAATGTTCTGGAATAATGGTTGCACAACTGTGATTATACTAAAAACCACTGAAATGTACAATTTAAATGGGTCGACTTTATCATATGTGAACACTATCTCAATAGCGCTGTTATTTGATAAAAATATTTCCTGACAACTATTTTTCCCTCTATACTATTGGACTGCCCCACAATTTAAGAAAATCAAAACAAAAAACCTTGCCAGGACATCTTTAGGACTGCAGTATTCCTGGTTCTCCAATATCATGCCTCTAGTGCTATTTCGTGTTAAGGAATACTAGCTGGGCTGGACTAGGAAACAACTATAACTACGTTTTAAAAATCGCCAGTCGCGTTTAAACTGGGGCGGGGAGAGGATGGAGGGTACCCTCAACTCATCTTTAACTAAACCGAGCCCTGCTTTCAACACTGTAATCCCTCTCTCTATAAAAACACGTGAAATCCAAAAGCACCCCATCCAAACACCGGAAAACTCCGCGTTAAAGGGCATTCACGTGGGGCAAATGAGCGGGGGGAGGAGACCAAGGCAGGCACTGTGCTCTCTCTTCCCGAGACTTGGCCGGGAGAAGCGGGACTTTGCAATTCGAGGAGCTCATCCCCGGGAATCAGCGCCTGCCGCCGCCGAGCGGGATCTGAGACACTGAATCCAAAAGAGGAGGAGGAGGAGGAAAAGGGAGAAGAGCGCCTCCCGGGACCGCGGGGCGGGGAAGGCGGCCGGGGGCGCGGGCTGCAGCGCCGCCCGGAGGCCGGCCCCAGCCGCGGGTCCCAGCCAGGTCCCCAGACCCGCCGGCATGGGGGCAGGGGCCGAGGAGAGGGAGGCCGGGCGGAGGGGGCCCGCGGACGGAAGAGGGGAAGGGGACGACCGCCGAGAGCTGAGGAGAGCCAGGGCCGGGCCCGAGACGCGGCAGGTACGGGCCGGGCCCTCGGCAGGTGCGGACGCGGCCGTGAACAGGCGTGGCCGGGCTCCGGGCAGGGTAACGGGGCTGAGGCAAGTGGCCGGAGCAGGTGTGGGCTGAGGCGAGCCCCTCGGCGGGACACACGCTGGCTGGCGCCCTCGAGCGCCGTGACACACGGACAGCCCTCCCGCAGCCGACCCGACACCCTCCCTGCCCGGGAGCCCCCCCACCTTGCACTTACACAGCCGGACCCCCGAGCCCGGAGCCAACGGCCTGGCGGACGGCTGGGCCGAGTAGCCTCTTCGGACGCTCCCCCGGCTCAGAGCTTGAGCTTCCGACTAGCAGCTGAGCCGGCACCGCCCCCTGCGCATGCGCAGGGCCCGTCCCGGGCCTGTGGTCCGCTCCGGGTTTTGGAAGAGACGCCGGGGAAGCGAGGGAAGGAGGAGGGGTAGGAGAGGAGTAATGAAAAGAGGAGGGAGCTAGAGGGTTGCTGGGAGGGGCAGGAAGAAGAGAGACGGAGGGACCCAGGGAGAAAAGGGGAAGGAGAGCAGCTGAGACGGAAAGAAAAGCTTTGGCTCCTGGGGCCGCGCACCCCGAAGGAGACGCCACTCCTGCCTCCGCGCGCCTTTCCAAGCCCTCAAGGCGTGCAGCTCAAATTTCACCTCCGTGGTGCAGCCCTCCAACCCAGGCCTCTGCAAAACCCCTACGGGATCACACTCCTTGCCCACGCGCCGAACCGGGCTTCGTGTCGCGCACCCGCAGGCGTTGTCGCCAGTATTCTGAACTACCTTGGGGAGAGTATAAGTTCCCCTTTTTACAGGCTGAGAAACTGAGGCCGCGTGTCTCCAGGGCATGCCTTATGTGCAAGGTCACAGGGGCTGGGGGTGGCCGGGAAGTAGAAGGTCAGAGCCCGAGCCCCAAGCAGACTGCCCGAGGGCTGGTGCTTGGTCCCCATTACTCCTTGGAAAACCACTCCTGACTCTGGGGGTCCCGTCTAGGGCTCCGAATAGGCCCCCTGGTGTGGGACAGCTGTCCTTAGTTCCAGAGCCCAGCTTGTTAGGTAGGGGCAGAAGGGGTTATCCAGGTTAAAAATAAATAAAACTTAAAAAGGAATTCGCATACACAGGTTGGAATGTGCATAGCATATTTGAAAAATACACAAGTAATTGTCAACAGTGACATCTCCAGAGAGGGTCGAGAGAACAGAGGATGAGGGAGACCTTCTTTCCCTTGTGTATTTTTGTGTTCTGTTTGAATTTTTTTACCATATGCATGTATTTCTTTTTCAGTAAGAAAAACAAAAGTGTAATGGTGGACAGGAATAGTTCAGCCAATACAGCAGCCATGGAAAAACTGAGCCATCACTTTTACTTTACTCCAGCAAGCATTTATTGACTCTGCTCTGTGACCAGTGGTGGTTTATGACTTTATTATTTATATTTTTTTATAAAATAATAATACGCTATCCCTCATCCCTACCCTGGGCCAGTGGAAAACCAAATGAGTTTTTATTGAATTGTTTTCCAAAGAGTAGGAGTGAATTATAAACAGAACACATCTTCAGGGCAAAACAGGTGGAACGGATTTCCATCACACCAGACAGACAGCCAGGAAGGATTTTCAACACAGGTGCCCAGAGGCTAAGAGAGAACGCTTCCAGGACCCTACAAAAAGCCGCCCAAGTAGGCTTCTGCATGGCCCTGGGAGCACAGGTTGCCAATTACAGAGCACAGAAAACAGACATTAAAAGAGGCCACCCTTTATGGAGGTCTAAGTGCCAGGAATAGAGCTCCCTGTTTAGCACAGGATGTCTTCATAGGATCGATACAAGGTAGCTATTCTTAGCGCTGAGGTCCGGAAAGAACACTCCACTTGGCACACAAGCGGCTGGTGCTATTTAGGATTCAAATCCCAGGCTGTCTGACTCTGTCTCCTGCGCTCTTTCCATAGTCTTCTTTGTTCTCATTCTCTCTATAAATGGATAAGAGAAGCAATTTGGAAAGCAAGATTGAAAGCTGGCAAAAGGAAACATTGTTATTTTTGTACAATGTTTCTGTTTACAGTGTACTCATATTAATTTATTTTATTGTCCCAGCAAATCTGTGGGGGAGGGAGGGAGGGGACTACTCTGCCTTCTGACCAATGAGAAAACTGAGGCTCAGAGAATGTAAAGGCTAGCCACGGCCCCCCAGCCATCAGAGGGAGGTGTCCAGACTTGTCCCAGGTATATCTTGCTTCTGGAGTTATGTTGCTTACATAGTTTTAACGTTTCCTGAGCATCTCCTCTGAATGCTGAGAATTCAACGAATATACCCCACCTGCTCTCAAGGAGTTTTAGACACTTAAAGTTGGATTGGAAGGAGCATCTAAAATCATCAAGTCCAACCTCACACCCACACCAGAACCCCTCTATAAAAAGTCCTAACAGAGGTGGAAAGTTTCATACAATGATACAGAGCCCTGTTAGAAAGTTCTCTCATAAGGCAAATCTACTTCCCTGAAACATCCAATCATGCATGCAATCTCAAAGATGAAGACCAATGCCCAAAGAGGCTTGGTGGGTTTGAGAATCACCACTGAAACCAGCCAAAAGTGCAGGTCAGAGAATAAACTCCATTACTCACTAACTATATAACTTAAATAGCTTCACATATAAAATGGGAATAATCACTTCATAAGGTCACTCTCAGGATTAATAAAAGCAAGTATGAGAAAGCACTTTGAGACAGAGTGGGATAGATCTAAGTTCCGTCTCAATTCTTTCAAGTGCTACTTGGCCTTGGGATAGGGTGATCATGTATCCTGATTTGCCTAGGACAATCCCAGTTTATGCCTGTTGTCCTGGCTAAAAGTGTTCTGGTTGGGTGATATGATCACCCCACTGTGTGCAAAGCCCATCACCTCTTAGGATTTCTGATCCACCAACAGTATTATAAAGGTTTCCTTACTCCCTTCCATGTTGTAGGGCTCTCTTCTACCATGCAGTCCACTTCGATACTTCTCCATAGGGCCATGTCTCACCCGGGCTTTCTAGTGCCCAAGCCAATAGGAAACAGATTTGCTTATTTATCACCATGAAGAACCAGCCACTTGAGCAGGGCTTTCACATCTACTCCCTCAAAGTAACAAAATCATGGTACCATTTACCCAGCAGGTAAAGTACAATGTGCTTGGTACAAATTTCTCATATAATCTCACAATGGCCCTATAAGGTAGGTTGTTCTAATGGAGGGGACTAAGCAGTAACACTCCTTTTTTTCTCTTCCTGACTGTGGAGCAATTGAGAAATAAGACAAAAGAATCAGACAATGAATATTTACAAGTCAATTTTATTAATAATATGTCGGTTGAAGAGGGTGCTTTAGATCTGGAGCCAAAAGTTTGGTTTAGGTTTACTAAATCCTTCACCTTAGAATTAACCAGCCTTGAGAACCCTCCTACATTGGTGGGAATGTAAGATGGTGTAGCCACTGTGGAAAACAGTATGAGCGTTCCTCAGAAAACTAAAAATAGAATTACCATATGATCTAGCAATCCCACTCCTGAGCATATATCCAGACAAAACTATAATTCAAAGAGAGGGGGCTTCCCTGGTGGCACAGTGGTTGAGAGTCCACCTGCCAATGCAGGGGACACGGGTTCGTGCCCCAGTCCGGGAAGATCCCACATGCCGCCAAGCAGCTGGGCCCATGAGCCATGGCCGCTGAGCCTGCGCACCTGGAGCCTGTGCTCCACAACGGGAAAGGCCACAAAAGTGAGAGGCCCGCGTACCGCAAAAAAAAAAAAAGAGGGCTTCACTGGTAGCACAGTGGTTAAGAATCTGCCTGCCAATGCAGGGGACACATGTTCAAGCCCTGGTCTGGGAAGATCCCACATGCCACGGAGCAACTAAGCCCTTGCGCCACAACTACTAAGCCTGTGCTCTAGAGCCCATGAGCCACAACTACGGAGCCTGCATGCCACAACTACTGAAGCCCGCACGCCTAGAGCCCGTGCTCCGCAACGAGAAGCCACTGCAATGAGAAGCCCGTGCACCACAACGAAGGGTAGCCCCTGCTCACCACAACTAGAGAAAGCCCGCGCACGGGAACGAAGACCCAATGCAGCCATAAATAAATAAATAAATTTTTTTAAAAAAGATACATGCACCCCTATGCTCATAACAGCACTATTCACAATAGCCAAGACATGGAAACAACCTAAATGTCCAGCAACAGGTGAATGGATAAAGAAGATGTGGTACATATATACAATGGAATATTACTCAGCCATAAAAAAGAATGAAATAACATGACTTGCAGCAACATGGATGCAACCAGAGATGATCACACTAAGTGAAGTCAGAAAGACAAATACCATATCACTTATAAGTGGAACCTAAAATATGACACAAATGAACCTATCTATGAAACAGAAACAGAATCACAGACATAGAGAACAGACTGGTGGCTACCAAGGGGGAGGGGGTTTAGGGGAGAGATGGAGTGGGAAGTTGGGGTTAGCAGATGTAAGCTTTAATATACAGAATGGATAAACAACAAGGTCCTACTGTATAGCACAGCTATATTCAATATCTTATAATAAACTATAATAGAATATTTTTAAGTATATATGTATAACTGAATCACTTTGCTGTACAGCAGTAATTAATGCAACATTGTAAATCAACTATGTATACTTCAATTAAAAAAAAAAAAATTGGCCAGACCTGAGTATCAGCCAGTGCTGGACACAGCCCTCCCTGCAATGGCCCAGAGTCATACAGGCTTATCAGGGACAAAGCAGGGATTCAACCCCAAGATAAGCAGCAAAGTTCATTTTAAACCTCACAACCCCTCCGAAAATAACTATACTCTTCTTTCAGAGGTGAATGTCAAGTGGCGGAAGTGCCTCAGTAATTGAGCGGCTAACCAGAACTACACCTCAGACCTTCCAGTGTTCAGCGGCTGCTTTCAGGGATGGGGACCCTTCAGGAAAGGTGCCTGCAGTAAGAGAGGCCGGGTGTCACCTCCCTGTGCAAGAAGTACACCACACTAGACTTGAATGCAGAGGAGAGGCGATAAGATTGCACAGGAAGAAAGGAGGGGACATCGCAGAGTGTCAACCAAATCGTGGGATCCGAATCCCCAGCGCTTAGCACAAGCTCAGACTCCGCGTACTCTCCGTGAAGGCTGAGTGAGTCTATCCATTCAACGAGTGAGTGAATGAATGAAACCCCAGAGCCCGCCGCAGGGGTCCGCGGCGGCTCCACAGCCGAGCTTCCTAGTGACCAATCAACGCCTTCGCTCGCCCACCCCGCCCCCCCGCTGCCCCGCCCCTCGATTCCCTCCGGCTGCCCTGAAATCCCGGAACACAGGATCTCCGAGACTGCCTCGGTGCGACTGCGCATGCTCTAGGTCTGGCAGCGACGAGACGTCCTCTCCCTGCTGCGCTCAGGGAGCGGATTTGAAAGCGATTGGTTGGGGGACGGAAACTAAGCTCCACCTGCCTCCCTACCAGCTCCTCCCGTAGAACCAAAAAATCATTTTGGCCAACACCTTCCTCAGCACAACGCCCCAACTAGACGAAGAGAAATAGCCCCAACCTCAGCCACTCCACAGGCCGGGGGCGACAGGCGGTGAGTGGCCGGAAGTGACGCACGAATGCGAGCGGAAGGATGGAGGCCCGGCTGTTGTTGCCCTGGAAACCGAGCCGTGCACCTGCTTCCCGATTGCGTCAGCAGCCCGCAGGCTGCGGAGTGAGGATGGCGAGCAGCAAGCAGGCCCCCCCCGCCGCGAGGGGACGGTACAGGGCGGGAAGGGACCTAGGGCCTGCCTCGTGCGCACTCCTTCATTAGCCCGAAGCATGTGCCAGGCATAGTGGACCCCAGCCCGGGGGAGAATCGGACCTGCACGATCTCCCCCTCCAGCACTGGTCCTCCAGGGAAGTCCTACCGCACCTACTCATCTCCGTTTTCCAGCCCCAGCTTCCCCACCTCAAAGCAAACCAAGTGCTGTCTTCTCATTTTCCCCCGAGCCATGCCTTTCCACGCTTCCCTGTCTTTTCTATACTGTTCCTTTCCCTGCACCATGAAACTGCACTCCTTTCAAATAATCTTCCTAGGCAGCGTTGGTCTGTGATAGAACTGTGGGTGATTAATGCTTTTTCTTCTTTTAACTTTTCTATATATTTTTTCTCCTTTAAAAAACATACAGGGGGGCTTCCCTGGTGGCTCAGTGGTTGAGAATCCGCCTGCCGATGCAGCGGACGCGGGTTCGTGCCCCGGTCCGGGAAGATCCCACATGCCGCGGAGCGGCTGGGCCCGTGAGCCATGGCCGCTGAGCCTGCGCGTCCGGAGCCTGTGCTCCGCAACAGGAGAGGCCGCCACAGTGAGAGGCCCGCGTACCGCAAAAAAAAAAAAAAAGCATACAGGGGCTTCCCTGGTAGCGCAGTGGTTAAGATTCCACCTGCCAATGCAGGGGACACGGATTCAAGCCCTGGTCCGGGAAGATCCCACATGCCGTGGAGCAGCTAAGCCCCTGCGCCGCAACTACTGAGCCTGCGTGCCTGGAGCCAGTGCTCCGCAACAAAAGCCACCGCAATGAAAAGCCCGCGCACCGCAACTAGAGAAAGCCCGCGCGCAGCAACGAAGACCCAACGCAGCCAAAACTAAATTAATTTTTAAAAATCATAATAATAAAAAGCATACATACATTGATTTCATAATGAAAAATAAAAAATCATTTTTAAAGAGACCAGTTCTTTGTCATTAAAGAGCTTGTTACTTTTGGAAACACTTTTTTGGGTTAACTTTTTTATGTGTAATTTCAAACACAGAAAAACGGCACGAATTGTAACAAGAACTCATACACCCTTTATCCATGTTCACCAATTACTTACATTTTTGCCTCATTGGTTTTATCATTCTCTAGGTAAATAGTTCCCAATTGTGCACTTCGTAGCTATTTTTCCCATGTCCAGGATTACAGGTTGCAGTTGTCATGTGTTTTTTAGTTTCCTTTTATCTGGAACAGTTTCTCAGTCTTTTTTGTTGTTGTTGTTGTTGTTGTTGTTGTTGTTGTTGTTGTTGTTTTAGTTTCTCAGTCTTTGTCTTTCATGACTTTAATATGTAGGAAGAATACAGTTCAGTTATTTTGTAGAACGTTCCTCACTCTGAGTTTGTCTAATGCTTTCTAATGATTAGATTCAGGTTATGTGTTTTTTGCAAACAGACCACAGAAGTGATGTGAGTCCTTAGTGTATCATCTCAGGAGGCACATGAGGTTGGTTTGTCTGGTTTGTGATGTTAACTTTGATCCCTTGGTTAATACGCAGTCTGCCAAGTTTCTCCACTATAAAGTTACTATTTTTTTCCCATTGTAATTAATAAGTAACTTGTGGATCTTTTGAAGATACTTTGAAATTGCATAAATAACCTATTCTTCACCAAACTTTCACCAGTGAATTTAACATCCACAGATATCTCAAGAATGACTACCTAACAGCCTAGTCATGATTGTAACTTACTATTTACTACATTTCAAACAATGCACATGCAAGAGGTTTCCTGTTTCACGGAGTATAATCAGAAGCACTAGGTTAATTTGCCATCCAGATTATTCTTTTCCCTACCAGCATCAACCTCAGTGCCTGCCATATATTAGCAATAAATTTTTAGAATTAACAAAGGAAAAACATCCCCAAACACAGACACACAGACACACAGACACACAGACACACACACAGACACACACACACACACACACACACACACACACACACACACACACACACACCCCCCAAGAAACAGACTGAAAAATTATGAGTTCTCACCAATGCATTGTGGCCACTTGTAGAGCCAGAAACTTGTAAATATAAGTTATAGTATATCCAATTTATTAAAATTGGATCTTACATTTCAAATTTAAGTTTAAATGGGAAAAAAAATTCAAAAAGGGAAAGAAAAATCCTGAGAAGGGTAACATATGGGTAGCTGCAATCCCATGTGTGACCACCAGGTGCCGGAACAAGCTAAGTAGCTACTATGGGAAAACACGTCCGCGTCTGGTCTGAATTCGGATGTGGCCCCAACAGTTCTCAGCAAGACCTGGGATTTTGTCACTTTGTCAGGTGAGCCTGGGTCAGTCAGTTCTGGGCAAATTCAGAGTAGACTGATGTTAGAAAGGAATTCACAAAAGAGATTTAGCTAAATTGGCAGTCACAATTCTTGAGAATTCAATTTATGTATATGACACTACATTATATGCCTTATATGTTACATATAAAGTAATAAATAATCCAATTGGAAATATATGTTATATATTACATATCAAGTTATTACAATTCAAGTTATGTTATTCTTTATGACTTTTGTGTGTCAAATATTACAGCATTAAAGCTATTTTTTTTTAAGATGTTGGTGGTAGGAGTTTATTAATTAATTTATTTATTTTTGCTGTGTTGGGTCTTTGTTTCTGTGCGAGGGCTTTCTCTAGTTGTGGCAAGCAGGGGCCACTCTTCATCGCGGTGTGCGGGCCTCTCACTATCGCGGCCTCTCTTGTTGTGGAGCGCAGGCTCCAGACGCGCAGGCTCAGTAGTTGTGGCTCACGGGCCCAGTTGCTCCGCGGCATGTGGGAACTTCCCAGACCAGGGCTCGAACCCGTGTCCCCTGCATTGGCAGGCAGATTCTCAACCACTGCGCCACCAGGGAAGCCCCTAAAGCTAATTTTTTTTTTTTTTTTGCGGTACGTGGGCCTCTCACTGTGGTGGCCTCTCCTGTTGCGGAGCACAGGCTCAAGGGCCCAGCCGCTCCGCGGCACGTGGGATCCTTCCGGACCGGGGCACGAACCCGTGTCCCCTGCATCAGCAGGCGGACTCTCAACCTCTGCGCCACCAGGGAAGCCCTAAAGCTAATTTTTAAAAGGAAAGACTGAGAGTAAATCTCTTCTATCTGCCAACTCGATACAGGATTTATCTGAATTATTCAAATAACATAGATCAAATTATTCAAATGACATTGATTAAGTGGAAGGGTTTTTTTTTAAACCTCAATTATCCATACTTTTGCCATTTCTGTCCTTCTTTCTCTAAAGCAGAGAAAGAGGATTCAGATCACCTGAAGAAACAAAGTATCTAGAGAATGGTGGTTACTAGGGACTGGCAGGTAGGAGAAAAGGGGAGATTTGGCCAGGGTATAAACTTGCAGTTAGAAAATGAATAACTGGGGATCTAGCACACAGCGTTGCGATTATAGTTAACAATGCTGTATTATATAGTTCAAAGCTCCTGAGAGACTAGATCTTAAATGTACTCACCATCAAAAAGAAATGAAATTGTGTGAAATGATGAAGGTGTTATCTAACACTGACGAGGTTATCATATTTTGACATAGAAATGTATCTAATCAACTGGCTTACATTACCATAAACTTATACAATGTTATATGTCAATTATATCTCCAAAAAAAAGAGGATTTGGGTCAAACTGAATCAATGGTAATGGGACAAATCTAAATCATGCACCACCTGATAGGATGCAATCAATAGAAGAAAGTACCACTTCTGTGATATTCCTGCCAAGGATGCATGACCTGGATTTAATTGTGAAGAAACAAGAGAGAAACCAAAATTAGGGACATGCTACAACATAACTGGCCTGCAATCTTCAAAAGCACATGTCCAGTTCATGCAAGTCACAGGAAGACTGTGGAACTGTTCCAGATTAAAGAATATTGATGAGACAGGACAACTAAAGGTCATGCGTGACTCTGGACTTGATCATTTTGCTTAAAAAAAAAAAAATTGGAACAGCTGTGAAAGCTAAATGGAGCCTGAGAATCAGGTGGTAATAATGTACCGATGTTAATTTCCCACTTTGGATGGCTGCCTTGTGGGGCTACAAGGGAAGGTCCTTGTTTGTGGAAAATACACACTCAGCTAGGGGTGTCGGGGCAGCCACTTACGCTAAAGCAGTTAAGGAAGATAAAGTATTTGTACCGCACTCGAAAATTAAGTTTGCAGTTGTTTAAAAATCATCAAAAAGAGAATTCCTAAAGAAGTCAAAGCAGTTAAAAACACACCACGATTTCCTGGCCTGACTCAAAGGTACTTAATGAGAACACTGGAGGTGTGGCCTTGAAATGTGTTTGTGAAAACACAGCCAGGTTTGGAAAGCAGCTACTCCCGCGGCCTGGGAAGAACAGCCTGTATTTGCAGAGACCAATTTCCTTTCATCCGTTCACCCAGACAGTCACTGGGGCAGCTCCTAAAAAACTGTTCCATACAAGCTGACTGGTTAAAATCAGCCTCTACCCATCTCTGACCTGTTTGTTTTCCATTCCTGACATTAAACTGGAGACTCTCTCCCGTTTCTTTTTTTTGTCTTTTTTTGTCTTTTTAAAATTTATTTTTGACTGCATCGGGTCTTTGTTGCTGCATGCGGGCTCTCTCTAGTTGCAGCGAGCGGCGACGGCCGGGGGTGGGGAAGATACTCTTCGTTGCAGTGAGCGGGCCTCCCACTGCAGAGCACAGGCCCCAGGCACGCAGGAAGCCTGCGCAGCACACAGGCTCAGCAGCTGTGGCTCGCGGGCTCTAGAGCACAAGCTCAGCAGTTGTGGCGCACGGGCCCAGCCACTCCACGGCATGTGGGATGTTCCCACACCAGGGCCCAAATCCATGTCCCCCACGTTGGCAGGCAGATTCTCAACCACTGTGCCACCAGGGAAGCCCTGTTTTGTTTTTTTATTAGTTAAGTAATTTATTTATTTTTAGCTGGGTTGGGTCTTTGTTGCTGCATACAGGCTTTCTCTAGTTGTGGCGAGCGGGGGCTACTCTTCATTGCGGTGTGCGGTCTTCTCATTGTGGTGGCTTTTCTTGTTGCGGAGCACGGGCTATAGGCACGGGGGCTTCAGTAGTTGTGGCACGTGGGCTCAGTACTTGTGGCGCACGGGCTTAGTTGCTCCATGGCATTTGGGATCTTCCCAAACCGGGGCTTGAGCCCACGTCCTCTGCATTGGCAGGTGGATTCTTAACCACTGTGCCACCAGGGAAGACCCCTCTCTCCCATTAAAAAAAGGACTACCTTGAACAAGAAAACTAAGAACTTCTTGAAAAGTGTTCATTTCAGTGCACTTCCCAAATCAGCTCTGGGGCACCTGGCTTCCATTTGGTATCTGTCAGGAAAGCAGGACTTCTGGGAGCCTCAGCCTGGTCCAAGGCCACACTCTCAGTATTTTACGGTCCCCTTTGCTCTGACTATTAAGACACAGCCCCAGGTTACAGAAGCTGTGGTCCATGGTGGGGGCCCTGCAGGGGGCCTCCTCTCCCCCCTCATGACCCACAGGTAACCTGATGGAGCTCTGCTCTGCTCAGCACAGGACTGCTGCCTGTTTTCTTTTCTGCCTGGATCCAACACTGCTCCAGCTTCCCCTAGACTTTATGCACCCACACAACCCCCAAAAGACACTTTGGGAAGTCCTGGGAAGGCCACCTTCAATAGGACCATACAGAGGCTTCAAAAATTGCTTCCAGGGCTTCCCTCGTGGCGCAGTGGTTGAGAATCCGCCTGCCAATGCAGGAGACACAGGTTCGTGCCCTGGTCCGGGAAGATCCCACATGCCGCGGAGCAACTAAGCCCGTGAGCCATGGCCGCTAGGCCTGCGCGTCTGGAGCCTGTGCTCCGCAACGGGAGAGGCCACAACAGTGAGAGGCCCGCGTACCGCAAAAAAAAAAAAAAAAAAAAAAATTGCTTCCTACGGTTGCATGCAACTCTGAACATACTAAAAGCCAATGCATTGTACTCTTCAAATGGGAGAAATGTGTGCCATGTGACTTATAGCTCAATAAAGTTGTTTTAAAAAAATTGCTCCCTGCCTGCCAGTCCAGGCTCACCCTCTGCGATCCCACCCTCATGCTGTGGTTCAGCCTGGCTGCACCGCTACCGGTTTCTGAACATCATTCTTCCCGTGCCTCTGAGTTTTGCAGATACTCTGCTCTTTCTCCCCCCTACCATGCCCAACTGGCAAATTTCTACTCGCTCTTCGAATCTTAATTTCAGTCCTTCATCTTCTGCGAAGCCACCCTGACTCCCCAAGCAGAGGAATTTCCTTTGTCCCCGAGGCTTCCTCAACCCCCTCTGCATCTCTCTGTCCTGAGACTTTCTACCCTATTCTCGTATCTGACCCACTCACGGTTCTATGAGTTTCAACTCCAACACAGGGACGAGAACGGGGTAAGGACTTCAATGGAAGGCTGTTATATGAGTAAAAAGAGAAATGATAATGGAATATGGGCCGCAGCCCAGGAAAGCAAGCTTGGATCAGAACCCTGGGCTGGCAAGGATACCATAACGGGGCTTCCCTGGTGGCGCAGTGGTTAAGAATCCGCCTGCCAATGCAGGGGACACGGGTTCGAGCCCTGGTCCAGGAAGATCCCACATGCCGCAGAGCAACTAAGCCCGTGCGCCACAACTACTGAGCCTGTGCTCTGGAACCTGAGAGCCACAACTACGGAAGCCCGCGCACCTAGAGCCCGTGCTCCGCAACAAGAGAAGCCACCGCAACGAGAAGCCCGCTTGCCGCAACTAGAGAAAACCCACGCGCAGCAACGAAGACCCAACTCAGCCAAAAATAAATAAATAAATTTTAAGAAAAAAAGGATAACATAACGATCCCAGGGGCCTCAAGGGAATAAGTAGCATGCTACAAAGGAGGCAGTCCTTAATGTAAAGCTCACCTCCTTTATTGCATTGTCCTAATAATAGCTACCATTTACTGAGTACTTAAAATATGACAGACACTATTCTAAGAACTATACGTACTGTCTCATTGCTTTAAGGAACTCAATGTCCCAATGTCCACACGTAGTCTTTCCTAAAACTGATCCACCTTCGACTCCATATGCAGTGAAGCACAGAATCTCCTTTCCCACCTAAGGGAGAGTCTGTGAGAGCCAAGAGACAAACTGCAGATAATATCAAAAGTGGAGATATTAATTTCACCACACAACAAATTTCATGGCAAAGCCCCATGCCTTAACTATGTATCTACCTTAAAATCATGTAAAAGTATAATTTTGAAAAGGTGAAAAACAAATGTAGCAAGAAGAACAGCGGTTCATTCATAATTGTCACAAAGAGGAAATGACCCTTTTTCCATCAGCAGAGAGATGGGAATGCTAGAGAGCACTGAACAGGGACCCACTCTGACACTCTCCTAGACGTGCTGGTAAAGGAAAGTCTGGCACAGAAGAGTAAGTGGCTTCATCTCTATGAGGCTCTAGAAAAGGCAAATCTAATCAAGTGTTGCCTGGGTCCCAGATGGGAGCTGACTCGGAAGGGGCACCGAGACTCTTTGGGTTGGTGGTCGACGGTGGTTGGGTTGATACTCGGACTGTGGCAGTGGTTTCACAGGTATATACATTTAGCAAACCTCACTGAATTCTACTTCTAAAATGGGCAGTTAGTCTATGCAATAATGTATTCAATAAAATTGATAACAAATATATAAAATGAACCTGTATTAAACTTAACTCCTTAATGAAGGAAACAGCAGGCTAATGAAGCTGTTTCCAAAAAAAAAAAAAAAAAAGCTATGAGAGAGAGAAGCAAATATATTATTCCCTGAAAGAAATAATATAATAATAAGACTGTAGGGCTTCCCTGGTGGCGCAGTGGTTGAGAGTCCGCCTGCCGATGCAGGGGACGCGGGTTCGTGCCCCGGTCCAGGAAGATCCCACATGCCGCGGAGCGGCTGGGCCCGTGAGCCGTGGCCGCTGAGCCTGCGCGTCCGGAGCCTGTGCTCCAAAACGGGAGAGGCCACAACAGTGAGAGGCCCGAGTATACCGCCAAAAAAAAGAATCCTCGACATGTGTAAAAAGCACGTTGGGAAAAAACAATCTTCTATGAAGCTCCTCCTCCGTTTTTACTGTTCTCAGCAGTGAGAAAGGATTTGTGAGTATTTTCACTTTCCTGCAGCTCAGTCTGTAACTCAGTTGCATATTTTATATGATTTCAATGAGGGAGGAAGAGAAAAGTTTCCTTTTGAGAAAAAAAAAATTTCCTTTTGCTTTTGACAAATCAATGTTACATTCGGACATAGATACTTTTAACTTACAATAAGTTTCAAGACCATTATTCAGACTCATAAGATGATTATTTTCATTAACATTTCCCAAAATATCATTGGCTATTGTAAATGTATACTAGTTTTTTTACCTTGGCAAAGGTGAACTGGAATTAACAATACGTCCATTTTCCCAGCCTCTTCTGCGCATGTTGGGTTAAACGAGGTGCCTCTAAGCAAAAACGTAACAAGTATATTTAAGCATCATGTGCTAATTCTTGGTATTAGTGCCCTGAATTTTGAACTTTTAGCATACTGCCCAGAAATTAAGAACATGAATGACTCTAACAACTTGGTAACAAATCATTTTGCAAATTAACTGTTTCAGTTACTTTCTTTCAGCAAAATCAAAGGAAGACCTGCTGAGTTGTTAGTTGAAAATCACTCAAAATGATTTTTGATCTTATATCGCCATCTGATTTTTGTTATAAAAGTTTGGAGAATTGAGAGACACTGCTATAACATAATTTTCTCTATTCCCATCTACATTAATGTGAACAAGAGTCTTAGCACTTACACACAAAAGCTAAAACTTGGGATCTGTCTGGTGCATAATCTCTCCCATTCAAGCAAACAATAAATGTCAATATTTGTAGGTCCATAAAATAACTTTAAAATATTTATTTCCATAAGAGATATATTTCCAATAAAATTTACCTTTATATTAATTTAATAATTATCAAAATAGATAATATATTTATGATGTTTTAGTCAATCGTGTGGCTCAGAGACTTGTGGCCACTGAGAAGGCCCGGTCTCCCAAGGGAGGCTGTCTACCCTCAAAGCAGCCCCCAGGTCAGGCTGCAAGGGTGGTCACCCCTGCCGTAAGGCAGGCCACGCTGCTGCTTTGTGGTCTAACAGGGTTTGTGCAGGAGGGCTGGAGCTCCAGGGACCAGATGCCTTGAGCATTTCTCCTGGCTGGAGAGTCTAACCAGGGCCAAACTCCCAGCCCCTCCATCGCCAGGCTGATGCAGTTTTTTTAAAAAACACCGGCTTTCTGCAGAACTTTGCCGCATCATCAGATTTGGACGCCAGCCGCTGAGAGCTCTCCTAAGTACCACTCCTTCTTCCAGCTGAGGTTGGGGGTGTCAGCCCTGGGAACAGCGTGTACTGGAAATAAATTGCCTTTTAGAGGGACATGTCTGAGCCAGAGCAGTCAGGAAAAAGTGGGTCAGCATTTGTTGTTTTTGTTTTTTTTTTTCTTTTTAAACAAGTACACTCATATCCAGAGCTTTATTTTGGGCACAAAGCCAAGTGAACTCGGCCTTTGCAGGGCTCTACCGTCCTGCCTGCCTTCCAGCTGGAGACCACGGAAAGTGATCCTGCACGTTGATTCAGGAGAACAGGGCTGGGGGCCCCACGCTTGTGGATCACCTCAAGGCCAAGATGAGAACCAACACTCACGCCAGTGGATAGGGAGTTTGAGGAGAGTATCATTTCCCATTGCTGTCATAACGAATTACTACAAGTTTACAGGCTTAATACAAAGTTATTAGCTCACAGTTCACAGTAGTTGGAAGTCCAGTCCGTTTTCCCAGCTCATTTGAGTTGTTGGCGGAATTCAGTTCCTTGCGGTCGTAGGACTGAGGCCCCCATTTCCTTGCGGGCTGTCGGCCGGGACCGAAGTCCGGCTTCCAGAGGCTCCTTCCTCCATTGGCAAAGCCAGCGATGCCTGCTTGAGGCCCTGTCTTGTGAGTCTCTCCTGCCTCTTCTTCGGTCCTCCAGGTTCTCCGACAGACTCTCTTCCTCTTCCTCCTCTAAGGGCTCAGTGTGATTATAATTGGCCCACCCGGATAATCCTGGATAATCTTGGCAACTCAAGGCCTGTAACTTTACCATGGCTGCAAAGTCCCTTTTGTGGTGTAAAGCAGCGCATGCACAGGCAAATGTGAATGGGGACCATTGTTCGGCCCACCGCAGGGAGAAGCAGACTCAGTGGCAGGACGGCAGCCCCCATCAGGGGGCTGGTCTGGACTGTCCCTGTCCTCTCCTGACCCCTGCCCTGCCCTGTGCGCACACATTACCTCCAGGAGGCTGTGCTCGGAGGTCGGAAGCAGTGTGCCCGGGGTCCCGGAGCTGGTTAGACGCAGAGCCCGGGGCTGTCGGGTTTCAAGGACCAGATGGGTCATGTCATCCTACAGTTAGACACCCTACAGTTAGAGGCCAACACAACCCACCCCGGAGCCTACCATGGGCTGGGGTGTACGACCGGCCAACAACCTGTCCCTGTGTCACTGTCACCGCTGCCTGATGGCCAGCTCCCGCTCAGGCTCCGCATGTTCCAGGTCCTGACCTAGAGCCAGGACACTTCAGGTGGGGACAGCAGGGGTTCTGAAGCCTCCACCAGCCTCCAGTGCTGGCTCTGCCACCTACCTGCTGGGTGACTTCTACTCTCCATACAACGGAGCTGATGACGCCACCGCCTCATAGAGCTGCCAGGAGGGCAAACTAGGGAAAGCAGAGCTTGGCAAGCAGTGGCGACTACGTACGGGTTAGCTGTTACTGTTAGTTTTTCAGAGCTCAGAGTCAGCAAGAGCTGTGCCCGAGTCCCAGCCTGCTTGCTAGCACGTGTGGCTCGGGCGCGTGACCCCAGCTGTCTGAGCCTCCCTGCCTCACGTGCAAAACAGAGACAGTTCCGCTGACCTCAGGGGCCAGGTGGAGATTTCACGACTTAGGGACTAAACAGGAGGGGCTCCGGCTACTACCTGACCTGCTTCCCACCCGCTCACAAGGCTGGTTTTATCTCATCACGTGCACTTTGACTAAGTCCCTCTCACCTCTGTGATCAACACAGTAAGCACTTCCTGGGGATCCACGAAGTGCCGGGGCCTGTGCTGGGCTCTGCAAGGAGGCCTAACGAATCAAGGCCCAGGCCCTGCCGCCCGGGAAGGGGGCAGAAGAACATTCAGCCACCTCTGACCCCTGGGGCTCAACAGAGGCTCTTAGACGGTGCAGAAGGGCCAACCAAGGAGGCAGTGCTGGCCCTTGGTGGGGGAGGAGTGGGGGCGGGGGAAGGGCATAGAGGAGAAGACGCAGCACCACTAAAACAAGGAGAACGCGTTACTTCCTCCCAGCCGCCGGGAGTGAGACTTGCTCCTCCGGTAGGAGAGACCCCCCCCCCCCCCGATGGTGTACAGGGTTCTCAGGGCTTTCTGGAGGGATGCTCTCCACTACAAAGAACAGAAAAGCCTAGGACCTGGCTTTCACGGTCAGGACCTCCACTACGTCACATCACAGAAGCCAGGTGCAGGCCAGTTATTTCAGGGACCTCCCGTCTTGGTGCTTGGCTTCTCTTTGTGTGACCAGTGTCCCTCATGGCTGCAAGACTGGTCGCAGCAGCTCCAGGCCTCACACCCTTATGTATCAAACCCAGAGACAGGAAAAAGGGATTGTTCTGTCTCAGACCTCTTTTTTTAAAATGGAGATATGATTCGCATAAATACAGTGTACCATTTTAAAGTGTACAGTTCAGTAGCGTTTAGTATGTAACCGTTTCTAAATGTACAACTCAGTGGCACTAAGTATATTCACACTGTTGTGCAACCGTCACCAACGTCCATATCCAGAACTCTTTCCCTCTTGCGATACTGAAACTCCATACTCATTCAACAATAACTCCCCATTCCTCCTCCCCCTTAGCCCCTGGCAAACACCACTACTTGTGTCTATGATCTTGATGACAGGCACACCTTTTTCTTTTTATTGTGCTTCTCTTTATTATGCTTTGCAGATGTTGCGGTTTTTACAAATTGAAGGTCTGGGGCAACCCTGCATAGAGCAAGTCTGTTGGCACCATTTTTTCCAACAGCATTTGCTTACTTTGTATCTTTGTGTCCCATTTTGGTAATTCTCGAAATAGTTCAAACTTTTTCATTACTATATATGTCATGGTGATCTGTGATCAGTGATCTTTGGTGTTACTATCGTAATTGTTTGGGGCACCATGAACCGCTCCCATATAAGATGGTAAACTTAGTCGGTTGTTGAAATGACAACAAAGAATTTAGAATAGGACATAAACTCAGTTGATAAAGCAGTGGCAGAGTTTGAAAGGACTGACTCCAATTTTGAAAGAAGTTCTGTGGGTAAAAAGCTATCAAGCAGCGCTGCCTGCTACGGAGAAATCGTTTGTGAAAGAGTCAGTCAAGGCAGTGAACTTCTTTGTTGTCTTATTTTAAGAAATCGTCATGGCCACCCCAGCCTTCATTAACCACCACCACCATCAGTCAGCAGCCGTCAACACCCAAGCAAGACCCTCCACCAGCAAAAAAGATTAGGACTTGCTAAAGGCTCGGATAACAGCACTTTTAGCAATAAAGCACTTCTAAATTAAGATATAGACTTTTTTTTTAACATAATGCTATTGCACACTCACTAGACTTTGACGGTACAGTGTAAACATAACGTTTACGTGCACTGGGAAACCAAAAAGTTTGTGTGACTCGCTTTGTTGCCATACTTGCTTGATTGCAGTGGTACAACTGAACCCACAGCATCTCTGTGGTCTGCCTCTAAGTTCGCCTTCGGCCTTTAAAGGCCCTTGTGATGACATTGGGCACATGGATAATGCAGGATAATCTCCCTACATTAGTGTCAGCTGATGAGCAACCCTAATGGAATCTGCAACTTTAATTGCCCTTTGCCACACAGCCTCACATATTCACAGGTTCCTGGGATTAGGCTGCAGCCCTTCGAAGCCTGGGTCTGGGAGGATTTATGCTCTTATTTTATCACTCCTGAAATAAATCTACTTTAGTCGATATCTTCAATATAGATTCAGGAGAGAACACTCAAAAAAGTGTTATTTCCACAGAAAATTCATAGCTGAGCCTGGGCCCTGTGTTCTTCTGTCTCAGTGTTGAGGGTTTTTTTCGGGAAAAAAAGATGCAGAAAGAACAAGAAGACCCACCTAGTAGAAAGAACCCAGTCTTCGGAGTCAGTGAGCCCTGAATTTTTTAATGGGTTTTCTCATTAAAAGACACAGAGTTCATTTCATAAAATGGGAGAAGATGGTTTCTGAAAGCAGGCCTGCTTGGATCAATTTAGTAATTCAAAGAAGGATGTTCTCAGGCACTGTGGCCCTGGCATTTTTCATTTGATTATTGATTGAAAGAAAGAAGAAGAAAGGCTTATTTTTCTGATTTCTACTTGGGGCCCTTGAAATAAACATGCTCTGGGTGAGCCTTAAATTCCTCCCCCCTGGGACACTGTGAATCTTAAGTGAATCACTCCCATTCTCTGAGTATTTACTAAGTACCTACCATGTGCCAGGCCCGGCACTGGGGAAACAAATGAGCAAGAAATGGTCCCTGTCTTCCAGAACTCAAGGGTGGCCTTGCATTTGTTAAATGCATCAGGAAAGAAATGGGGATGAGATTTTTTCAGGACACTTTTCCTTCCCTTAAACATGGGTATGACTTAGACCATGCTTATCTCCCTTCAGATTGAAAATCTCCAGGGTGCCCTCCTGGGAGGGATTACAAGTGTTTTCTTTCAAATGTGACTTGGGCCAGGACAGCCAGGGGAGCCTGCTGATAAGGGTGGGTAAGAATTAAATACACAGAACAGCAAGGGCTGACATTTAAGCCATATTTTTAAATCTTAAAATGTATTGCAGGAAATATAAAAATTAGAGAAAGAAAAAGATTCCATAATTGCACTTCTATAACACAACCACTGCTAGCAATTAAATGTATTTCCTTCTACTAGCCTAAGGAAGAGAGCAACCATTAAAAGGAGCAAGAGAGGGTTTCCCTGGTGGCGCAGTGGTTGAGAATCCGCCTGCCGATGCAGGGGACGCGGGTTCGTGCCCCGGTCCGGGAGGATCCCACATGCCGCGGAGCAGCTGGGCCCGTGAGCCATGGCCGCTGAGCCTGCGCGTCCGGAGCCTGTGCTCCGCAACAGGAGAGGCCGCCACAGTGAGAGGCCCGCGTACCGCAAAAAATAAATAAAAATAAATAAAGGAGCAAGAGAAATACTCTAATATTAAGCGAAAAGGCAGGATGCTGAATTGGGCAAAGAGCAAGAAGGTAACACATGAAATATAGCTGCAAGTGGTAAATGCTTGGGAGGGAATTTACACACACGTTAAAATCATGGGGCTGGGATAGTGGAGGAATATGGAAAAATTTTTTAAATTCCCAAACTTTCGCAGTAGAGGTGTAGGCCTTACAGCTGCAGTTCAGATGAGACAAGGGAGTGTTCTGGGGGCCAAGTTTCACAGAGTAAAGCTTGTGAGTGAGTCAAAAAAAGATACAGGAAGAACAAGACGACTCACCTAGTAGAAAGAATCCAGTCTTTGGAGTCAGCGAACTCTGAATTTGAAACTTAACTCTGCCTCTTCTGTGTCACGTGACTCCAGGCAAGCCGTAGGGCTGCCCTGAGCCTTTGTGTCACCATCTAGAAAGTAGGGCTAAGACAGCTGGTGAGAGAGAGAGAGGATCGTTGTTCTGGAGGTGTCACCGTGGTAGCTGGCACATCAACTAAGCGCGAGTAAGTGCTGGGCCCCTGGGGGACGGGGGTGGTTACACAACTGGCTCTCCACTAAGTATGCGTGATCCTCATTTTACAGGTGAGGACACAGAGGCAACAGAGTTAAGGAATGTGCCCAAGGAAGTGGCGGGACGTGGCCAGCTGCAGGGTAGGCGAGTGGCTCCCGTTTGGCAGTGGGGGACGTCACCATCTCACAGAAGGGCCCTGGAGTAGGGCTCGGCATCTTCACCACCAGACCACCACTGCTTCCTTTTGCTTTATAACACAGTTGACACTCATTATTGGTGGTAGTTTTTTAAGTCACCGTTAACACTGAATTAGCAAATCCTGGGCCATCGCTCCCCTGGAACATACAGGGCTAGGCTCCTGCGATCCCCTGGTCATAGTTTCATGATCACGGTACATAACTTTGTCTTATGTGTGTTTCAGTTTAAAGACGTTTTCCTTTTTTTTTTTAAATTCACTGAACATATTTCATTTGTCTTTTGAAAACACGTCTGTTTTAAAAATTATTTATTTATTTATTTGGCTGTGCTGGGTCTTAGCTGTGGCACGCACGATCTTCGTTGTGTTGTGCGGGATCTTTAGTTGCGGCACGCAGGATCTAGTTCCCTGACCAGAGACCAAGCCCGGGCCCCTGGATTGGGAGCATAGAGTCTTAACCACTAGACCACCAGGGAAGTCCCTAAAAACATATTTTGTAAGCCATGATGCAAAATTACTATTACATGACTGTAAATTAAAAAAAAAAATTTTTTTTTAACTATCATTTCTAAAATTAGTTAATTAATTAATTTATTTTTGGTTGCATTGGGTCTTCTTTGCTGCATGCAGGCTTTCTCTAGTTGTGGTGAGTAGGGTCTACTCTTCGTTGTGGTGCACGGGCTTCTCTTTGCGGTGGCTTCTCGTTGCAGAGCATGGGCTCTAGGTGCGCGGGCTTCAGTAGTTGTGGCACGTAGGCTCAGTAGTTGTGGCTCGCGGTCTCTCGAGTGCAGGCTCGGTAGTTGTGGTGCACAGGCTTAGTTGCTCTGTGGCATGTGGGATCTTCCCGGACCAGGGCTCGAACCTGTGCCCCCTGCATTGGCAGGTGGATTCTTAACCACTGCCCCACCAGGGAAGCCCCAAATTTTTCTTTTTTAAAATTATTATTATTTTTTAATTGAAGTATAGTTGATTTACAAAGTTGTGTTAATTACTGCTGTACAGCAAAGTGAATCAGTTATACATATATATATTCTTTTTTTAACATTCTTTTCTATTATGGTTTATCATAGGATATTGAATATAGTTTTCTGTGATATACAGTAGTAAAGACATTTTTTTAATATGTCTTGTTGATTCCTTAATATTGAACTCACAAAGAAACTTGGGATAGCCATGGAAAATTATTTCCTTGAAGCTTTTTCTACCCCAAGTTTGCAGCTAATATGGTTATAATCACAGTGTGTGTACGACATCATAGCCTGCTTTTGTTTAACAAAAGCATTTCTCATGCTGTTGCCAGTTATGTATAAAGATCATTTTCAAAACCTTTATGTAAAGTTTTTATTCCTGACATTAATAACTCCATTCTCTCCCCCCCTTTACAAACCTAGAAAGAAAATTCAGCCAGACTAATGACAAGAGATAGTGGAGGACAGGGGACAAGTGTGCCTCACTCTGTGTGTATGCATCTCATTTTTAAAAAAAATAGATTTATTTATTTACTTATTTATTCATTTTTGGCTGCACTGGGTCTTTGCTGCTACATGCGGGCTCTTCCTAGTTGCGGTGAGCAGGGGCCACTCTTCGTTGTGGTGCGTGGGCTTCTCATCGTGGTGCCTTCTCTTGTTGCGAAGCATGGACTCTAAGCGTGCGTGGGCTTCAGTAGTTGTGGCACCTGGGCTCAGTAGTTGTGGCTCACGGGCTCTAGAGTGCAGGCTCAGTAGTTGTGGCGCGCCGGCTTAGTTGTTCCACGGCACATGGGATCTTCCCAGACCAGGGCTCGAACAAGTGTCTCCTGCATTGTCAGGCAGACTCTCAACCACTGAGCCACCAGGGAAGCCCTGCATCTCATTTTTAATGACTATACTTGATCCCATCAGGGTTATGCCACTGTGTGCTTAACCAAATGCCTATCACTGGACAGCTGAATTGTACTAGTTTTACTGTTATAAATAACACTGCAATGAACATCTTTGTGCATAATGATCTTCCCAAATTTCAGGTGATTTACTTAGAGACATCCCAGGGGCAGAATTCTTGGGTCAAAGGCAAAGGCCCTCTAAGGCCTCAGATACATATGCCAGAGAACAGTTCAGTAAGTCGGCACAGTTGCACCCCCTATGGTGTGTGTCTGAGAGCTCTTCCATACAAGCCACATTCTTTAAGAAGTCACTGCTTCATCTCATCATCCTTACTAATCAGACTCTTTGAAAATCGCCCCAAGAGCTTCCGATCAGCAGGAGCTCCCACAGGGTCACCACACTGAGCTGACACAATTCCAGGCTGAAGGGAGCTCTGTGGCATTTCATGGGGTTCACAGCCCCTGTGCTGTGGCTCAAGCCTCCTTCAGACCCCGCGGGAAGATGGGCAAACCTGATGACACAAGTGCTCGAGATGCTGACGTGGCCCTTTCCTGACTCTATGTGGGGGCAACCGTGCCTTCTTTGCCCCAGACTGGCTTTTCCTGAATGCGCCTGCCATGTCAGCTGGAGTTCCCTGAATGTTTGCTCATGTCTTGAAATTAAGGCAAAATCTCTCAAGAGAGATTTTCTTACACACACACACACACACACACACACACACACAAAAAAAACCTTATTGCTCAAAAGACAAAACACCCCTTAAAAAAAAAAAATTAAGGATTCCCCTAAAGGCTAAACATCTTGTCATATAAGAAACGTAAACTAATTGGCGCTCATTCTAGGCAAACCAATCTAGCCCTGAAACATACCTGGAATCTGTCTCTCGCTGTGGGATGCTGGCTCACTCCCAGTCTGTAAAATGACATGAAACCAGCTTTCCCATGGTTCCTCTTTCCTTCCTAGATGAAAAAGGGTCAAGGTGGTTGGTTCGCGCTACAGCAACAGTATCATTTGTCACCCTCGTTAGGACACTTTTGAGAGTGAAAGGAAAGTTTGTTAATTACTACTCTGGCTCAAAACAATGTAAACCAGGACCTTCGCTGCAAACCAGGACACATGCAAACACTCATCTGGTTAATCACAGGGCGAAATGCATGAATGGATGGCTAGTTAGACATTGATCTACTGCAGGCTCGGTGCCAGGCACGGGGGAGGTGCCTTTTCACGCTGGCTCGCTGGAGACGCACACCAGCCGCCATATGGGGGCTGCTCTTTCACGGCTGGGGAGGGGGGTGGGCAGAGAGCCAAAGCAACTGGCCCAGTGCCACACACACAAGCCACCCCTGCCCCTCCGCCGGGAAGTAGTGCAACTGGGCCCCCAAATGAGCAGCAGAAAAGTGAGCCCAGCCGGGGCCGGGGTCGACCCCATGCTGTGAGGCGTGCAGACCCCGAGCAGGCTGCTGGGTCTGAGGCCCAGAGCTCTGTAAACACCTCCGCCTGGGCAGAGTCCAGTTTCCGGGAGCTGGGGCGGAAGGCTCACAGTGGAGGCTGATCTGTGACGTGAAAGCTCCACGCAAGCTTCCCTGAGGGAGAACCTCCCCCTCTCCCTCTCCCCACGCCAGCTCTCAGCGGGACAGACCCCAGGCTCCTGCCTCCTGGCCCCCCAGGGCCCGCCTACAAACCAAGCCACTCCAGGTTTCCAGCCTGCCCTTAACCCAGACTCAGGAAAGTGCTGCGTTCTGATGAGAAACACGAAAGGAGACAGACAATAGGGGTGTTAGTGTGACCCAGGAGAGAAGGAGCAGGCCGGCCTGGAGAGGAATCTGGCCATGTGGCAACACATGCGGGCCCTGGGGGCCTGATTCCCCCCAGTTATTTCTGAGCTGACGGCTGGAGTGAAGAGTTATATGGTTTGTGAATCAAGAGGTAAATCCTGTAAAAGCCCGAGGGCGGGCGTGGGCCGTGGGGATAATGGTAAGGTTTCTACGCCAAAGCTGGACCCTGAACCCTTCTGCACCCTGCAAGTCCCTCCTGTCCTCTCCAACGTGGGCGCTAACGCAGATGGCCTCGGGAGCACGATCCCTAGTTGGATCCTCTGGCTGGAGTTGCCGGGCCCCCCGCCTTCACGTGGGCTGTTCCTCCTGCCCAGGGTGCCTTTCCCTCTCTGCGTGGCTGGGGAGCTCCTTCCCGCTTGTCCTTCAAGGCCCAGCTCCAGGCGGAAGGTCTGCAGGGGCAGTGCCCGAAATCGGGGTGAGGCAGGGTGGGGGCTGTACGCACGAGGTCTCACCTCATTTTCCTTTTACAGAGCTGCTTCCTCTCATTTTCCTCTATACTCAAGAAGTGCTGCTTTTGAGAAAGAAAAAGATCACTTGTGATGATGACGGTAAGTATGCCAAGTGGGACTTCCCTGGCGGTCCAGTGGTTAGGACGCCGCGCTTTCCCTGCAGGGGCCACGGGTTCCATCCCAGTCGGGGAACCAAGAACCCACATGGCACGGGGCAGCCAACAAAAAAAGGATGCCAAGTCCCAGGTCAGATTCATCTCTACTGTGAAACTCACCTTGCCCCACCAAGCGTCTCCGCCTCTTACTTCTCGGGGCCCCCTGTGCCTTTTCTTCAGGAGGCTGATCACGGTTCCTGACTGTGTGCACTTCTGCTGTTACTTGAATGACATCTCTCACCCCCACTGGCTCCATCAGAGCAGGGACAGTGTCTTTCCTTTTTTAAAAAAATCAACTTCATCGTGATATAATTTCAGATGATAAAAGACATCTATTTTAAGTGTAGTTTAATGAGTTTTGGCAAACGTATACACCCTTGTAACCAACCATCACAAGCAAGATACACAACGTTTCCACCACGCTGCCTGCGGCCAGCCCTGTCCCCACCCTGGCAGGCAACCAAGGATCTGTCTTCTGTCACTATAAATCCGTTTTGTCTGATCTGAAATCTCACACAGGTAGAGTCATGCAGTGTGTCCTCTTCCGCGTCTGGCTTTTTTTCTGCAGCATCATATGCTTCTGAGCCTCAGCCAGGTTGCTGTGCGGCTCAGTGGTTCTCTGTTTATTGCTAAGTCCCTTGTACGGATGAGCCACCATTTGTTACACTCCATCTGTTTGTGGCCGTTTGGGTCGGTTCCATCTTGAGTCATTATGAATAAAGCTGATATGGACATTCAGGAACAATCATCTGTGTGGACATATGCATTTGTTTCTTTGGATAAATATTGGGACTGGAACTGTTGGGTCACGTGTAATAATATGGCTAACTTTTTAAGAGCTGCCAACCTGTTTTCCAAAGTGTCTGTACCACATTACTCCGTCAGCGGCACCCTGGGAGAGCGGCGGTTGCTCAACACTCTCTGCAACACTGGGGACCACTCGACCGTGCCTCTTCTTGCACAGTGCACATCCTCAGCCCCCGGCCCCGTGCTGCCCACCAAGGGAACTCAATGCATCACTGTGGAATGCATGAGTGAATGCACTTTGCTTTTGTTATCGTTTTCAAACCAATGTTTATTCCACTGTTCTGGGCGGTTTTTAAATTTATTTACTTATTTTATTTTTGGCTGCGTTGGGTCTTCGTATCAGGAAGGGCTTCTTTTGGCCTTGTTTACATCTTCCACACCAAACACCGTGCCAGCTCAGTGGGATAAACACACAAGTACACAGATCTTTCTAAAACAACGTCCTAGGTCGGGGGCCACAACCTCAAGTGTTCACAGGAGCCAAGCAGGCAGGGGAAATGGTGAAGCAGACAGGTGAGTGATAGAGAGTGGTGGCGACGGCGGCCAAGCCAACAGCCCGTGACTCATCTAACGACGACAGCCAGCTTTGCCAGGAGGCAATGTGGGGTCACGTTGTCTGCCCCTCCCACTCTTCCAGTTAGATTCATAAGTGAAAAAGCTCCAGAATTTTAAATGTTGGCAACTTTGGCAGGTACTGGTCATTGTCTACCCTGCAACCATTCCCTGCCTTACACCTCACCTCCCACCCCCTCAATTTCTGTCAGTAGGGATCAGATACCCTTTGAGCTCAGGAAGACAGCCCCAGGAGGTAAATCTTAATTGGTATAAAGCAATCCTAGCAGTCTCATTCCCTTCTGCCAGTAATTGGTCTCAGGTCCCAATTCTGACAAATGAGACGTGAGGGGAAGACTGCTAAGGAGATCTCCCCTTCCTTAGTAAAAGGACAAAGGCTTGAGACCTAATGAGGAAAGAGCCTTTTGCCTATGGCCCTTTCCCCTTGTTCCTGTCTAAGGCAGTGATGAAGTCTACAACAGCAGTGGCCTCTTTGGAACCATGAGGCAATAAGCGTGAGGCCTGAAGCCAATATGCCAGGAATGACAGAGCAGAAAGATGGAAAGACCCAAGGTCTTTGATGACATCCTTGCTGCATCAGCGCCAGATGCGGCCATGGCCACTATACATAAGCTCAATAGAGCAAGCACTGGGTAGTGCCAGAGGGCGGCTGGAGGAAGAGAACAAATGACGTGTACAAGTGAGGCATCGTGCCACTTGTTTATTAGAGGCGTCCCGTGCAGGAGCCCTTTGGTGAGTATGGACACGGGCTACACCTCCCCTCACATCTCTCCTCATTCTGAGAAGTTCATCCACAAACCCCTTCCCCAGACCTTTTTGTCTTTAAGTCTCCAATCTTGGTCTTTCCAAGTTCCCAGACCATCTGTTAGCTGCTGCCCCTGCATTGCTGTAGATCCTGGACCTCTGGCTTTCTCTCCACCCAGGCAGGTGGCCTTCTGGGGGAAACCCCTTCACCTCTACCTTTTGGGCACACTAGGGGAAGCTGTTTTGCACGGCATTCCAGGTCTGCGTGGTGCCAGCGTATTTACAAAGCAATCTATTAACTGGGTCTGCGTTTTCCTTCTTCACTCTCTGCCCACAGAGAGTCCACTGAGGCCATTGTTGTGGGGGGGGGAATGGAGCAGGTGCCCTGGGAGTCTCAGCCACCTGTTCATGTGACTTACTTGTGCTTCTGGGACCTGCTCAAGGCTGATAGCATCGTCCACATCGACCTCCCCTCGATGGTGGAGTGTGGCATGTGGCTCAGTGAAGCACGCCACACCCAGCTCAGCTCACCACTCACGTGGGGTCGGGCATTTGGTCTCTACCAGTGTCCGGCAGAAAATCTGGAGCTGTGGTTCAGATGGAGAATAGTTATTTGCAGAAGATGTATCTTTGCTCCAAGCCCCTGAGAGTCTGTGCTATGACTCTGTTACTGGGATCTGCCAGAACTTCTTACCACAGACACCCTGGCCTAGAGCTGCAGAGTCATCTCGTGAATGGATCAGAGCAGCACACTGAGATGCTGCTCAAGGTGTCTTTAAAGGTCAGAGAGCCACCAGTGCAGGTCACTCCACACCTCACTCCACTGGCTTAGCTAAGCAAGCTGATCAAGCCGCTCCTAGCTGTTGGAGCAAACACACGCCGAATCCAGAATCTCTGGTAAATCGGCTATATTGATAAATTCAGCCCAAACCTACATTAAGCTCTGTCCACCTGGACCAGTGCCGTTAGAATCCATTCACCTCACACTCCCCAAGTTTCTGATGATAAATGCATGAATGTGCTGCAATTCTTTCCCTGTGTGAACATCTCCTAAATCGGGCTTTGCTGTTGCTTCCCTGGGGCATGCTGGGATCTGACTCCGGTTATGGATTGGAGTTAATGAGGGGGTGAGTCTTGAGAAGACTCAGCATCCCTGTTGCCAGGTAAGCACGGATGAGCTCATTAATAGGACTTCAAGCAGGAGAAGACTGATCTCAGGCAGGCAGGGGGGCTATTTCCACTGACAAAGAGGCTCAGAGGGGTGGGGGGGTTAAAAGTTGGCTTGTATCCTCCCGACCATCCCTTTTCTAATTCTCAAGACCCCTCTCTTCCCAATAAGCAGCCTAACTTCACAGAAAAGCCCAGGTGAAGCTATGAATTCAACTTCTGTCATAATTATGCCTCAGGCAGGATTAAAGCCAGGTGTGACCTTTAGCCCCATTAGCCCTGAGCCTACAAACGATAAGGAATGGCTTAGGGCTTGATCTGAGAATTTATAGTCCGAGCTTTCAATTTTCTTTCTGAAATCTCTCCCAGCCTCACGAGAAGCCCATCCCACAAGGCTCCACCGACTTGGGGCAGCCTTGTCTTCAGCGAGCCGTCCATCCAGGCAATGGCAGGTGACAACTTAAGTGACTGTTTGGCCAGGGCATGCTGCCGGGGAGGTCATCCCTGCACCAGCACAATCAGATCAGATAACCAGCCCCAGATTCCCATTTTCGTGGGTCTGTTTCCTGGCACCAAGTACGTATGTTTCAACATTTCAACCAGGAAAACAGAAACTTCTTTAGATAGTTCAAACAGAGAGGGATTTAATGCCGAGAACCGACTTCAAGGGTGTGGAAGAGCTGCAGGAGCATGACGGGGCCGGGGCTGAGGTGCTGCTCGGAGATCAGGACGCTGGTCCTATTCCTGGCTGGGGGCCGGGCCCACACTCCCCACTAGACTGCCCAAGCTCTCGCTGCCCAGCAGCCGCCCCTCACCCTGTGCGCATGACTCACTGTAGCCGCCCCAATCCCCACCTCCCCCCACAGACACCCCCCCCACCCCGTCCCCACCTGCTGCCAATGCCTTCACACAACCACCGTAAAACGATGTCTCCTCCTCCATCCGTAACTGCACTCTCTCACCTGGGTCTCCCACTGGCGGAATCTAACCAGAAGCCAGCTGGCGGAAGATTCTGGGAAGTGTAGATACCCGCCTCCCAGCACCCCGGGTACAGATAGAGCAGGGAACAAGGAAGGCAGCAGAAGCAATGGACACACCTGAGACGTCGTGAGGGTAAGTGGGCTGCTGGATAGGAGCGCCAACCACAGGAGGACCTGCTAACTGTGCTTTTTCTAGTACAGGGAAGCTCTGACGATCATAGATTCCTTCGTTCTCCCACTGTCTTAGGCTTGAAGCTTGTTTCTTTTTTTTGAATGCTAAGCACTTTCCCCCTTTTCTGCAGATTTGTCTTTGCCAAACTCCTTACTTCTCAAAATGATTAATGACAACAAGATGCCCTGGCAGTTCCGCAACCGGAGCTTCTCACCCTCCTTGTCTCCTTGAATTCTTCTGGCTCTCTTCTGAGCCTTCCTCTTCTGTCCTCTTTCCTCAACTTAACCCATCCTGCTCTCAAACATGCCAGAAGAGAATGAGAAACCTGATCAAAAAGCAGTAACCCGCTGGAGAAGCAAAACATCTAAAGACTGAAAAACGTCAGCTTGCTTCTCGTGTGGACCCAAGGACCCTCTGGCACAGCTAGCTTCTGGAGGAAAGGCACTCCTTTGCTTTGGAGCCGAATCCTGGAGCCTGAAGCAACACCTTCTATCTTTGCTCTGCACAGGGCATGGCGCCATTCAGTCATCCCTCGGCAAGCGGGATGAGCTTTTAAGTTAGATCCACTCCCTTGCTTCAAGACTCTTATGGCTTCCCATCACTCTCAGAAGGAAAGCCAAGCTTCTCACCTGCCTGCCCGAGCAGGTGGCGCCTACCTTGCTCATCACATCTCCGGCGCTCTCTGCCTCACCCACTAAGCTCCAGCCACGCTGGCCTTTTTACTCCTCAGATTTGCCAAGGCGTCTTCCTTCTCAGGGGTGTTTCCACAGGCTATCCTGTCCAGAGAGCTCATCTTGTCCCAGCCCTTCTGCGTGTCCTCCACATCTGGCCTTAAATCTCACTCCTCAGAGAGGCTGTCTTACCACTCTCACACTGGTCTGTTTCCTCATAGCGCTTACCACGGGAGGTGTTATTTTTCTTGTCTCGCTTGTACTTGAAACTACGCTCCGTGAGAGTAAGGACCATAGCTGTCTTGCTCGCTGCCTGTACCTTTCCTTTGTGCCTAGGAGTGCCTGACATGTACTGGGTGCTACTGGACCAAGACCTGAGGTCACAACGGTGAAGATGACACTGTCCTTGCGTTCTCAGCCTTCACCTGCTACTGACAAAGCACACAGCAGGTGCTAAGATGACTGTGTCGTCATGGCGTAAGGTAGATGGGAAAGCTTTTCTGGCACTACAAACGTCAGCAATCTGGGTCATCTGGGCTCTCTGGCCTTCGCTCCTCTCCTCAGGAAGACTGAAGAGCGGTGATTTTCAGAACCCACTAAACTTGCAGAAACACGCTCTGCAAGGACGCATTTTATCATTTGTAATCATTACCTAAGTGATGGACAGAACGGAAATCAGAAAGGTTAAACAAGATCTATTTTTAATTTTCCAGACTCCTTTCATATGAACTTTGAAATCAAAGTTGATTAGAGTGACAGGACCTTGCAGCAGGAACCCTGAGACTTTACATAGTAGTTTCAGCTTTGCAGGGTGCTGTACAGCTGACAAAGAACTTTCTCGTTCTCAGCTCCTTTGATGCTCCCTGCTGACCTGTGAGGGAGGCATTGCTGGATGGATGGGGGGACGACTTTAATCTTCATGTGCCAGGCATGTTCACACCTTTTAACAACCCCAAGACAGGTGCGACTCTCCCGTCTCATCTTTGCAAATGAGGAAACAGCGGTTCAGAGACAGTACTTGCTTTGCCCGGGGTCATGCTGTTGTGAATGGTGGGACAATCTTATTCCACCTCCCAGACGTATTCAATCCAGCTGATCACTTTCTCCTTTCAGAAAAACTTTCTTCGATTCACTTTACGGACACACGATCTCTTGGTTTTCCTCTTACTCAATGGCCACTCCTTCCCAGTTTCTTTTGCTGGATTTTCCTTCTCCTCTCCATCTCAGAACGCTGCAGTACCCCAGTTCGTGGTCCTTAGATCTTTCTACTTTATCTACACTCTCCTCCCAGGTACTTTCATTCAGGTCCTTGGTTTTAATTCCCACCTAGACCAGGGTGGCTTGTAATTCACTGCTCCAGCCTGAACTCCAGGCTGGAATAGCCAATTCGCGCCTCAACACCACCACGAGTGTTCACAGGCAATTGAGACTTAACTTGCGCCCAACTACGCCTCTGCTGAATTTGCTCCTCCCGCAGGGTTCGCCATCTCAGTAAACAGTACCACCATCCTTTCACTCATACTCCACATCACATTAGCAAGGCCCTGATTAAATACAATTTCTATTTTAGGGCAGGACAAGGAAAAAAATTAATCATAAAATTCTGTTTGTTTGGGCCTCCTCCCTCTCTCCCCAATGTCCCGTATGCACCTGCACTACGCGTTAGCGCTCCTCAAAGATGGGAGTGCCTGCTCAACTGTAAAGATCAATTTTATTTTTTTCTTTCTTCTGACGCTAGCAATGTAACTTCTTAAAAGAACATTGTTCTTTCCCAGCCCTGTAGGGGGTCATGGTGACTTGCTGCCCGCTTCGTACGTGCTTACCTGGACTATGTATCCTTGCTGAACGTTAAGTAAAACATCACTATGTCATTTTGATGTACGATCCTTTGTCTCAACGTGTACAGACTATACCTTCGACTTCTAACAGGAGGAAGAGCTCTCAGAGCTTTCTGAGAATCTGCTTCCCAGGTGATAATCCTCAGTTTGGCTCGAATAAAATCCTTTTTTTTCTTCTTAACTTGATAGTTAATTGAATTTTCGTCGACAACCGTTGGCTCTACAAATTAGATCCCCAATCCTACCCTACTTCTACCACCTCCACTGTAGTCTAACCCATCGTCTCCCTCCATCCCCATTACAGCTTCCTAACTGCACTCTCTGCCCGCCTCCGTTCTCGGCCCTCCGGTCTACTCACACACAGCAACCTGAGTATTCCTTGTAAAACTTAAGTGGGACCACCTTACTCTTCCCCAGGCCTCCCAACTCTCTGGGAAAGAAGTCCATGACGTACAAGGCCCTATCTGGTCTGGCCCATGGCTACTTCTCATCATTCTCCTAGCTCATTTCGCCTTAGCCACACTGGCATCCAATTCATCAGCTGCAATCACCTTCTACTCCACAATCTCTTTGCTTCCACCCTTATGACCTCCCTATCCTCACAACTCCCCTCTGGTCTATTCACACTCAGCAGCCAGAGGGATCTTTGGAAAACTTAAGACACAGCCCATCATCCCTCTGATACTTCCCATTTTTCTTAGAATAAAATCCAACAGGACCTAGCCCCTGGCTACCTCTCAGACTTCACCTAGCACACCTGGTCCACACAGCGGTCATTTTGAGCTTCTTGAAAGGCCTTTGCCTGTCGCTCCTTTCCCCCCCCCGCAAAGCGCTTTCTCATAAACAGGGCTGTTTTCTCTCTCCGTTGCCCAGCCTTCTCCTTTACTGCCCCGGTTTCGGTTTCTATCTTCTTACATTGCTTTGTCTTCCTTCACGGTACTTCTCAGCATTACACAAGTAGAATCCCCACCCCCGGTCGCCCCCCACCCCCGGTCGCCCCCGCCCCGCCGAATCTTCTGGCCGCCCTTCCGCTCCGTCGGCACAAGCCTTGGGGGCGCGCGGCATCACGGGGCTTGTAGTCCGTCCCGCGGCTGCGCCTCCCGACACTACAACTCCCACGGGGCAGCGGGACGCCGCTCCCGCACCGACCGTGTAGGCTGGCCACCTCGCGGCGGGTAGGGGCTGCCGCCGCGGGGGCGGGGCGCAGAGATGGCGGACGTGGTCGTGGGCAAGGAGAAGTGCGGCGAGCAGCGGCTGGTGTCGCTGCCCCTGTCCCGCATCCGGGTCATCATGAAGAGCTCCCCCGAGGTGTCCAGCATCAACCAGGAGGCGCTGGTGCTCACGGCCAAGGCCACGGTGAGGCGGGTAGCACGGGGAGGGGGGAGGAGTGAGGAGCGTGGGGCGGCGGTGGGGGCCACCCGGAACCATCGCGCCCCGCCGGCCTGCCCAATTCCCTTCGCGTGCGCGCGCGCGTCCTTTTGAGTGCTGCCTCACTCCCCTCCCACGCCGCGCGCGCCCCAGATCCCGCGCGCGCTCTGCGCCCCGCCCATCCGGCGCCTCGCGCGCCCGTCTCCTCGCCCACTCCGCTCCCGCCCTCCCTCGCGCGCTGGTCGCCACGCCCACTCCGCTCCCGCCCTTCCTCGCGCGGGTTTGGCCTGGGCGGAGGCGTGGAGGCGCGCGGGCCTTCTTTGGTGTCTCCTCCTCCTCCAGAGTCACCGTACTCCGGGCCCCAAAGCCTCTCCCTTTGTCGCTTCCGGCCTCTTTCGCGGCTTTGGGCCCCAGCTCCTCAAATGGTTCATTGAGAGGGCCGGCGGCTCCCTCAGGAGGTACGGCCCGGCCCAGCCGCTTGCCTACCCTCTCCCAGTCTCCTGGGCCAGAATTGAAGTAATTTCGGGGACCTCAGTTTTAGCCCTCTCCTAGGTCCAGATAGATGATTTTGTCTCTTAATTTGGTCTAGGTAGGCCAGACCTTCCTGTTCTTACCCTGCCTGGGCCAGGTTTCTGCTGCAGAGTCTCACTTGCTTGAACTTCCCTTCGGGTCTGTTTCCCAGGCCAGCTAGTTCGGTAGACGGTGTCCGGTGCGGTGCGTTGGTCAGAGCTAAGGGGGCGGGGGGGGGAATCACATGGTCTTGGGATAGCTGTACAGTTTCGTTCTGTAGGTCTTAAGGAATTAAGAGATTTGCAGGTACTTTTTAAATCCCTTCTTGACTAACTTAGATGGAGTTAAAGTAAAACAGAGAGGGGCTCAGCTCAGGTGGGCTGCCCTCGGAAAGGTGGGTGTCCGGGCAGAATGGGAAACTGACCATTTTTTACCTTCAAGCTAGTGACTGTTACAGTTGTAGGCGGACCACCTTAGACACAATGTAGTCAAATACAAGACTAAAAGTCTGTTCCTGGCATAGAATTTTTGGATGGTCTCTTGCCGCCCTTTCTAACTGTAGAGATTGGGCATTAAACAAACACGATTCCTTGTTGTATGGCTTTTAAATATTTTTCGTAAGTTAGAAATCTAAAATAAACTTTCGGGAAATTTCCTGCTGCCCTGCCAATTTTAATTCAGCCTTGCTTTCTTTCCGACCTCGTATGTCTCCTTTCTCCAGTGATTTTCTGCAATTCGGTGAACCAAGATAATCTGAAATCATCTAAACTTAATGTAATTAAAAAGTAAGGTCTGTGGTAAATTTTCAAAGCACACCTTTCATCTTAACTTTTTCATTTTGTTTTAGGAACTCTTTGTTCAATATCTCGCCACCTATTCCTACAGACATGGCAGTGGAAAAGAAAAGAAAGCACTCACTTACAGTGATTTATCAAATACCGCAGAGGAATCGGAAACGTTTCAGTTTCTTGCAGGTACTTAGCCTTTGAAACATTCTGGTTAAAAAACAGCTTTTTTTCCCTGCTGTTTTCCCTGCTCTTTTTTCTGCTTTCACTGAAAATGACATTTTGCTGCTTTCTCCAGGTGTCAGAGTTTACCTCTCGTGGGGCGAGAGTTTTAGTTTTGTTTACTGGAGCATGTTTGTAATGTAGTTCACCTAGAGCAGGAATTAAGTTGGCACCTGCACGGGGCTGTCTGGGTGGGTGCGGGAGCTGGGCAGCCCACCCCCTCAGACTCGTCTTTACTTGGCTGGGGAAGCAGAAACCCATAGTTGTTGCTGTGGAACAGGCTGTGTGCACCACAGGTAAAGAGCTTCCGGTGATCCTTGGGGCCAGCCGCTGTGTCAGGTGGGTCGGGCAGGGCTGCTTGTAGTGGGTACCAGCACAGAGCAGAGTGTGGTTTGCAGCCACTGGAATAGATACAGGTGTTGAGCCTTCGTCCAGAGGCAGTGCTCGTTTCCTGCTATGTAGTCTGAATTTTGACTTGTCTCGGAACCTCTCTTAGAGGTCATAGCAGGAACTAGCACGTTTGAAATTTGCATTGCTGATGTTAGCTTTATGTTTTTAAGATATATTACCAAAGAAGATTTTAGCTAGTAAATATCTGAAAACTCTTAAAGAGAAGAGGGAAGAAGAGGAGGAGGAGGAGAATGACAACAACGACGAGAGTGATGACGATGAAGCGGAATCCTAAACCCAACGGAAGTGCTTTAGAGATCAGCCTGGTGCGGAGCCTCAGGGATCGGCGCCTTTGCTCTGGAGCAGGCATTAGTCTGTTCACTCTTCAGAGACTTCACGTACCTTGTGTTCTTTCCTGGCTGAGACCAAGCATAATGTTACCTCTGCCATAAACAGCCAAAAGGAAAGGAACCCAGACAGCAGCTTCTCTTCCCCAGGCCCACACTGCAGCTGCAGTGCGAGAGGACCAAGAAAGGGCTGCGTACCGCGAGACACAGCCGGTCTGCAGCTGTGAGCTACAGAGGCAAAGACAACTTTGCTTAACTTTCTAGTTTACAGATAGATTTTGAAGAACTTCTAAATATCAGTTGTGTAAATTCACACGTGTATATTTTGAAATTCGTTCGTTCTTATGAACAGCTAGATCCTATTTTAGCTAAATGTGTAGTCTCTGGGTAGTATGTTACATTTGAATTTTCGTATTTGAAGAAAATTTCTGGCTTTGTATATGTCCAAATACTGCATTTTTTTTAACTGTAAAGAAATAAATTTTTCCTTTTTAAAAGCTGTATATATTTTTATAGCGAAATGTTTTATGTAACTAGTTTTAGAACCCTCTATTATTCTAATGCCCTGCTTATTATCTGGAAGCATTTGTGAAATTCAAAAATGAGTACTTTCTTCTTTTTATTTTTCCTTTTTATTGGCAACGCTGTGAGGCATGTGGGATCTTAGCTCCCCAACCAGGGATCGAACCCGCGCTCCCTGCAGTGGAAGTGCAGAGTCTTAACCACTGGACTGCCGGGGAGGTCCCAGAATGAGCACTTTCTAATACTTTTATTCCTGGAGAAAAATTTCAAGTCAAATTATTAGATCAGATACAGTAAGAAATATTACCTCTGCGTAAGCATGTTTTTCTTAAAAAATTATAAAGCATTTTGTATATTGAAGATCTCTCTCATTTTCCTGTTCCTTTCTTTACACCCATAGTAATTGTTTTTAATGTCCACAAGAGAAAACCATAAGCCCCTATTTTTTTTCACATGGGGTAAATTTTGGCTTTTGCTTTTTTTTTTTTTTCCAATTGAGTTCTGATTTTCATCCAGTAAAATCACCCTTTAATGTCCATTCTGTTGGTTGTGTAAGCAATCAATATATAGAACAGTTCCATCACCCCAAATATTCCTCTGTATTCCCTTGGAGTTAGTTCCTTCCCTTATCCCCAGGCAATCAATCACTGATGTTTTCCGTCCCTCTTGTTTTTAAAATTTATTTTAAAATATTTTAAAATCCACTTTTTGGTGTACAGTTCTGAGTTTTGACAGATGCAGAGTCATGTAACCACCACAATTAAGATACAATAGTTCTGTCACCTCCCCCAAATTCCCTCATGGTCAAATTCCTTCCTACCCATTACCTTGGCAGCCACTGATCTAGCTATTCTCTGCCCCCAGAGGAGGAGTCAGCAGACTTTTTCTGGAAAGGGCCATGTGGAAAATATTTGAAGTTTTATGGGCTACATAATCTCTGTCACAACTAGTCAACTCTGCTGTTGTAGTTCAAAAGCAGCCACAGTCAACACATAACAGGAATGAGCATTGCTGTACTTCAAAAAAACTTTATTTCTGGACACTGAAATTTAAATTTTATATCATTTTCATGTGTCATGAAATCTTTTGCCTTTTTTTTAACCATTTCAGAATATAAAAGCCATTATTAGCTTATAGGCCACACAGAAACACAGCAGAGGCCACATTTGACCCACAGACCATGGTTTGCCCACCCATCTTTCCTAAGCGTCATATAAATGGAATCACATAGCAGTAGCCTTTGAATCTGACTTTCTTATATTTAGCATAGTGCATTTGAGATTCACCCATGGTGTTGCAGGTATCAGCAGTCTGTCCTTTTTTATTGCTGAGTAGCATTCCTTTGTATGGATATACCATTTGTTTATCCATTCCACAGGTGAATGGATAATTCCCAATTTGGGTTGTTTCCTGTTTTTTGTTTTTCTCTTTTTTTTTTTTCCTTTAAAAAATCTCAAAATTTTTTCTTGCTTCCTGTTTTGATGATTACAGATAAAAAAGCCCTATAAGCCTTTGGAACAGGTTTTGTGTGACCGTATGACTTCATTTCACTTGAGTGGAATTGCGTATTTCATTTTACCAGAAACCACCAGGCTGTGTTCCAAAGTGTCTGTACTAGTTTGCATTCCCACCAGCAGCGACCCAGAGCTTCGGCTGCTCTGCGTCCTCTGCAAAACTTGCTATCAGGTTTTTTCGTTTTAATTTTAGCCATTTTAGTGGGTGTTGGTTTTAATTTGCATTTTTCTAATGACAAATAATGTTGAACATCTTTTCATTTGCTTGTTTGCTGTCTGTATATTTTCTTTGAACTGTCCAAATCTTTTGTTCCTCTTTTTACTGGGCTATTTTCTTTCTGTTGGGGTTTCAGAGTTTTATATGTTCTGAATACAAGTCCTTTGCTAGATTATGTGATTTGCATATATTTTCTACCTGCCTGTGGCTTGTCTCTTCATTCTCTTAACAGCATTGTTCAAAGAACAGAAATTATTTTTTTGAGAACTTCTTAATTTTGAGGAAGTCCATTTTGTTACTTTTTTTCCTTTGGGGATCATGCTTTTCTTGTTGTATATAAAAACTTGTCACCAAACCCAGAGTCACAAAGATCTCCTGTGTCAGTATCTTTCAAATGCCGCATTGCCTTCAGTACCTCTGCCTATAGTAACGTGATGCTGTTTAAGAAATGCCCAGGAAAAATGGTTTTTGTGTGTAACCAGCTGAAACACCCTTAACCTATCATAAGCCCTTCAGATCCAATTACGTAGGGAGATTTCATGCTTCTCAGTTCCTCCTTAAACCACATGCTAGTCTAGTACAGTAGCTTCCTAACTGGTTTCCTCACCATCTTTACAGCCTCTTTCCTCTTCCCATCGTGCATGCTGCTATCAGATTATCAAAACAATTTTATGAAGACTAATCTTTTTTTTCCTAGGAAGAAGTGTTAGAAACAGCTGATACTGGAGTAGCCATTGGGGGCTGAGCCTCTTCTGTGTGCATTGTGCCCACTTTCACCTCATCTTCACAGCTTGCAAAGTATCCACATTTTACAAAGAAGAGAATGAAAGCTCAGGTTAAGGAACTAGTCCAAGGCACACCTAGGAAGTGGTGGAACTAGGATTCAAATCCCAGACTACACTCTTCACTGGAGCTTAAGAAAGTGTGGTTTTCTCTGCACTGTCATTGGGGTCGATTCTTAACTTGGCAATCGAGGCCCTGGACACTGATCTTACTCTGCTTTGTATCCTACTGTTTTCCTACATTAACCTTCCATTCCTGCTGAGATGGGCTCCTTGTCCTCTATGGAGCAGAAAGATCCCTTGTACATCCTCTGATCAAGGAGCTGTTTTCTTTTGTGAAATCTTATCCTAATTCACATAACGTCACATCATCGTACGCTGTTTTTACACAGTCAGATCATGACTGCTTCTGGCCATCCAGTGAATGATAGTGAGATAACGGGAATGTAACAAAGTAAGGCCACATTTATTAAGTAAGGATACTGTAGGTCTCTCAACAGTTTGTGTGTCTTCTTTCAGTTTCAGCTAGCATGTCCCCGGGCCTGTGCGCACCAAGATGCTTTGTGGTTTTGGATACCAAGAAGAAGTAAGAAGTACTAGGCCCTGTATACATTCAAGGGAAAAGAAAAAAAGAGAGAACTTCATCTTGATTTTATTAGGGGGAAAAAAAAGCCTGGAACGGGATACACCAGAGTGCTAAGAGTAACTACCTCTCAGTGTTGTGATTACAGATAGTTTAGTTTCTATCTTTATGTTTATCTGAATTTTTACCTTTTCTATAATGAACACATTATTCTCTATCTTATTTATTTATTTTTGGCTGCGTTGGGTCTTTGTTGCTGTGCACGGGCTTTCTCTAGTTACGGCGAGCGGGGGCTACTCTTCGTTGTGGTGCGTGGGCCTCTCATTGCGGTGGCTTCTCTTGTAGCGGAGCACGGGCTCTAGGTGCGTGGGCTTCAGTAGTTGTGGCACGCAGGCTCAGTAGTTGTGGCGCACGGGCTTGGTTGCTCCGTGGCATGTGGGATCTTCCCGAACCAGGGCTTGAACCTGTGTCCCCTGTGTTGGCAGGTGGATTCTTAACCACTGCGCCACCAGGGAAGCCCTATTCTTTCCTTAAAAACATTTTCCGTAAAAATCAGAAAATAGCTTTGGCTGTTTCAAAACCAAACCAAACCAAACCAAACCTTTGGCCTGCTTTAGCAACAATGCGCGTCCTGGGGATTTTCAGCTTTTTTTTTTTTTTTTTTTTTTTTTTTGCTTTTCTTAACCCAACCCTCCTTTCCTTTCCCAACACCACATATTCTTTCAGTACAGACAGAAGTCAAACCGCCCAGAGGGAGGTCACCAGGCCCAGAACCCCAGATATGGTCAGCTTTGATTCCCACACAACACGGAGCTCAGGGCTTTAGCTGAACGGCTTTTTTCTTCTTCTTTTCTCATGGCTGCTAGAGTAGGAACACGCAGCTCATCCTAGGTACCGCATTTGTTCTTCAATTCATTCCCGACGCTTTTATCCCCAGACCCCAAATTCTCAGGGGCCCAACGTACGGAATAAGGCTCTAGACTTCTATCATCACCAAAGGCGTGCTTCCACCTCAGAAGCCTGGAATCTTAACCCGTATGGAAGGAAGTCCCCAAATAAATATGTGAGTAAACAGAAGATCTTTGGGCGAGGCAGCTGTAAATACGAGGAATTTTATTTTATTTTTTGCTGACATACTATGAGGCAAAACAAAATTGACACCATACAAAATAACTTTATAAAATATCATTCACATCATATTGTATCAGATTTACAGCATTCTGTGCATGTTAAGGGTTATGTAAGGAGGTGAAAAAAACACTATGCCAAACTTTTTAGTATTAGTTTATATACACACAGTAAGAAACAAAACAAGTAACTGTTAGGTTTTCCATGAATTTATTGCAAAAATAGTGCAAACTACTTAACCTAGTAAGCTGTAAAACAAACTCTAAAGGACCCAGCTAAGCTTAAACACGACAATAGATGCTCAGTGTCTCAGCCTTTAGCTTTCTTCACCAGTTTAATCTTTGTCAATCAAGACCACTCCCCGTGTGTTCAGTGTGGGGTGAGTGCTGGGGAATAGAGAAGTGTGAAGACCGGCTCTTCAGAGCCCAGATGGATCCGGCTGCCTGGTGCCAGCAATACCTTTAGGATCATGCTACTTACTGAATGGCGATTCTGTGAGGTCTGTGTTGGAAACATTAAGATGCTATGATGCTTAAGTCTGACCTTAGAAATAAGTCGTCCAACCTCTTGATGATACGGAGAAAAGAATTAAGAAAGCAGCATGAACAGAAAGGATTGGGAACATTATTGTCTGCTTATAAACATGGTATCCTTTTTCTCAGGTGTATTTGGGTAAAGTATTAATCTCCTGGTGGGCAACCTTTGAACCAGATATTGCAGTACGTTAAAAAAAAAAAAAAAAAAAAAAAAAAGATACTGTATCCCTACAAGAGTAACTTTAAAATCTCTTTTTAACAGTCTACTGGGGTCCAAAAAGCATATATCTAAACAAAATCATAAGAGCAGAACAAAATGCTACGTATAAAAGCTAAAGAAACAAAATGCAGCATATTCAGGTTCTTTTTCTTGAGGTACCTATATAAATTTCATCACCTGCCCCGAAGTACTCTTGTCAGGTAAAAAACAAAATGCTTACTGGTGAGCCAATTGTAGGGCATTTATTATTATTGAGAAAGTGCAACAACGCTGATCTTTACATGCAGCATACTAAAGGATGATTTACTCTTTACAAAATATAGCTTAAGTATTGACCTGATGGAATTTTAAAAATTAAAAACATTTAACTAGAATCATCCCAATATTTTTGAGATCCTGAAGCGAAAAGCCTCCCAAATCAACTTTCAAAGTTATGCCACTAAGGAATGTTGGTTCTCTTGTAAAATTCAGAGATCTCTTTAAAATAGTAAAACTATAAACTACAGGAAAGATCCCTAATTTTTATTTCTTATTGGTATAAAATCAAATTTGTAAGACTCCAAAATACTGTGTTACCTCCAAAGAATTAAGTTAAAAAAGATTGCCATAGTAGGAAAAGTCTAGACTTTGTAAACTGCCAAATATAAAAGCATGGAAAGTCATCGATCTATCCGATTTTCTCACCTGCCAGAAAGCTCTCCTAACTTACAGAAACCCTGGGGCTGCTGCTGCAGGCAGCACCCCTCCCCCCCTCCCTCCCCCCCCAGCCAGCGGCCCTCCCTGCCTCTGTCGATGGTCACCAACACCCACACCAGGAGGGTGGGAGAGATGAAATCAACAATAGTCCATTCGCTGCTTACGAAATAAACTTACAAAATATGCCAGAGGAAGGCCGGGAGGGCACGTGTGGTGAAAAAGCAATGACAAGAGTGTTTGTGAGTTGTTTTTGGTCGCCCCTTCATTGGCACAGAAAATGAAGTGATAGCTACAAATATATGCGTAGAAGAGTTTGGAATTTGCTTGTAAAATGTCAAATTTGCTCTTGGACATAAGTCTATGTTTCTTTTCACAAGAGGGCAGTTGGGATTCCAGTATACGTTAGTGTTTAGTTGGCTGGGGTGATCTATCAAATTCCACGGCCAATTGGGCTTTTTCTCCCCATGTACAATATAAAATACTTAATTTCATACTGATTTTTTCAATGCATTAGGATTCAACACAAAAGGCACAAAATAAATAGATATTATTAAATAAACGGAAATTATGATTTCAAGCTTTGTGTGGAGTTATATTTCACTGTTTTGTTACTTCTTCCAATTTAATTTGACAGACTTAGTAAATAGCACCCAACTGTTTAACTGAGGTAGATCCACATTGTAAAGAAAGCTGGGTCCCCTCCATTTTATGTCTAAATTTAAGATGCTTTTTTACAAAAACAAAAATCCATTTAATCATATGCAGAAGCAATGACAGGTGGCACTACCTGAAGAAAGCTTAGAACGTGAGCAGGTTTGCAAAGAAGATTTATGCCTAAATCATACTCTCCATCAGCCATAAATACATCTCAGACTGGAGGGAAAAAAAAAAAAAAAATCAAACATTTAAAAATAACCCTGAAAAAGTCTCAAGACTTTTAGAACAGGTCTTTTTGACTGACTGCCACAGAAATGCACAATGGTCCATTTTCATCAAGCAATGGCAACAGCCAAGCCAGACCAGAAACAGAGAGAAACAGATCTGTATCACTGAAAGTTTCCCTTTATAACTCCGGAGAAAAGACTTGTTGAATTATGATATAGCATCTTGATCGGAACAGTTTAAATTCATTCTGCCTAGTATTTTTGCATACTGTGAAACTTACAAATTTAACATCTGATTAAGGCTTAATTTAAAGTGGCATTACCACCTACCATCATGCAAGCATTGGACATCTTCAAAACACACAGAATGGTATTAAACTAAAGACAAGGACAGGAAGCCTCAGATTTGTATTTAGCAGGTACTATAATTTTATATTTAATTTTACAATTCATGTAAGCAAATGAAAAGTTATACAGAGAGGCCAATGTATATAAATACTAGTTTATACAGGAACTGTCAATGTACACAACAGCACTGCACGGTTTCTATATTGCAAGCACAAGACATCGTCACGTAGACCCACCGCACAGGTAAACGAGTCCGCAGACAGTACGCACAGTACCACCTGAAATGAGGCCCTTTAGCTGCTCAGCTTCTTAGAAAACAGTAAACTTTAAATGGTCATAATACATTTTGATTCAAAATGTCTTCTAAAATCTTTTTTTGTGGGAGAAAATTAAGAAGGGGCAAGATCTACCTATGGAACTTTTGAATTCATTTTTGTTTTTTTCAATTATTTTATAAAAATAAAATAAAACTAGAAAAGTCGATAAAACTCAGGGTTAAAACCCCTCAATACATATTAGGTAAGTAATCTGAAGTGTACCAGAGGTAAGAAAAAATCTGGATTTAGACACTACATTCTTGTATTTAATGAATAATTAGCCACTTTGCTGCACAGAAACTTACAATTATTCCCTTAAAACTTTTTAAAAAGTAAAAACTCACTTGCCGCTACAGTTACAAAACATGAATTTATACCTTCAACAACCACATGTAAAATCCACTATCAAACTCAGGAGGTGAATTTCAGTTCAGTGCTAAACCGCAGACTTCCAGGATTTTAGTCACGTATCTATTTGGCTTTGAAGAGGAGCCCACGTCATCGCTGTGTTACGACCCCCCCAAAGCCGCCCGCAGCCCCCCCCCCCCAGTGCCCGGTGCCTCTGCCTTTCAGAACAGAGGGTAGGGGGAGACGGAAGGGCCAAGAGCTGCCACCTCGAAGGCTTTTCTAGACAGTTTAAAATAAGTAACACTGGGTTATTTCCCCCGCTTAAAACCATCCACTGACAGACAAGGGTGGCTTTTAACTAGACCGCCAGCCAAGAAAACTGCTCAACTCAATACCTGGCTTGGAAAAGTCAGAGCTAAAAACCTGCATCTTCGAGACGTCAAAACCCGAGTCCTACGTGCACAGCTCCAGGTGACACCACTCCCGAGGACGCAGTTTCCCAGCACGTCACCAAACAACAACGCGGGGCCCTCCAACAACTGAAATAGCACCTGACATCTGGGGACTCCCCACGCATTTTACAAAGACACGAGTCCAACTCCAATTCCTTTTTGAAAACGATCTAGTTCCGTTACACTCAACGTCCTCATTGAGTGACCTTGAGAACAAAACCCCCAGGTCTGCCGCTGGTCACAGTCAGCACCTGACTAAGAGAGGGGTCCTGTGCACGGACGCGCTCAGGGCCCGGGAGGAGCCACGCGGCCAGAGCCCAGCGACTTCCCACAGGAGCCAGGGCGCGGGAGCCGAGGAGCAGACGCGGCTTCCAAGGCAGAGGGCCGGTGACTGAGCGTGTGTCGGGCCGGGCTTCCTTCCCAGCAACGCAGCCCCCACGTGATTTCGAAAGGACACGGAGGACTGGACTTGAAAGGCACGGAGGCTGAGACGGGGTCTCCAGAACACGCTCAGTCTGGCACCCCTGGCCTCTGGAGACCAGGGGAGGCCTGGGAACCGCCTGCCTCCTGGCTCAGAGGGGCTGCCCTCTCCCACCCCCAGCATCGTTCCCAGCATCTCCAGAGTCCAGAGGAGCCCTGGGCCCCCCAGTTCCATCCAGCGGGGCCGGGCAGCCCATCCGCATCGCACCCCCCAGCCCGGTCGGTGGTGGTGGGTGGCGAGGGGGTACATTCACGGGCACATTCACAACCATCAACTCGTGGTTCTGAGGACCCTGAAGATTCCAGAAGGTACCGAATGAGGCTGGCCTGAACATCGAGCTCCTGGAGACACTTGGGGGTGGGGGTGGGGGTGGGGGAGGAGTCAATATTTGGTGTTGTAGCTTTAACTCTGAACTACTTGAGGCCAAGGAAGTTGTAACTAGGAGATCATTCAGCCTCCTCCAACCGCCTAAAGAAGCGGGGTGAGGTGAGGACCCAAGCCTACGGTCACACCACCAAGGGCGTTTAAAGATCTAACACACCTGAATTTTTCACATTAACCAACAAGACAGAAAAGTGTTAACAAAAGCACCAGTAATCTTCAGTTTCCTCATCTTTAATGATCTTTCATGAACGCAGAGATGCCGGGACGCTGGGGACATGAGTGCAGGAAGCAGGTGGGAGATCTGAGTCAACGGCTGACATCACTAAAGCGAGGAGCCGGCCGCTGCGCAGCGGCCCCCAGAAAGCCCTGTATGGGTTTCTGGCTGAAAACGAGGCCACTTCAGCAGAGCCCAGCAGCCCCAAAGCCGGTCAGCAGATGTAGCGGACACTCCCCAGTGACCACGCTTCTCGGGGTGGTCTGTGTCTACAGGACAGCGCAACTGCAGAATTACACATTCTTAGACCACAAAGGACACTTGGCGCTTTCGGAATTAAAGCGCAGCATGCAGCGTTGAAGGCAAGGACTTCCTCGTAATGGCGCACCTGGAACCTCTCTGGGCCAAAGTCAAGGTCTGATGAGCGTCCAGAAGAGAGCGGAGCCGCCACCTCCTCACACCCAGACGCCTGCAACTGCAACACCGCCCAACTGTCCCTCCCGAACTCAGGAGCAAACCAGCGCACGTGATCGGGAGCAAATGCTCACCTTCTGAAGACGAGAGAGCACGAGGAACCTACAGAAAAGACGCGACGGAGCAGCGGGGGCGACACTGACCGACCCACAGCAGCGTGGGGGCAGGTGAGATTTCTGACAGCAAAGTGGTTCGTGACACGTGATGCCGAGCTCTCCAGGCCGGCCTTCCCGCAGGCTGGCGTCCCGGTCCAGGGCGCCAGCAGCAGGAACCCCTACTTCAAGACGCTGCCACCCTGGACCCTGTGCTCCTTTCAAGCAAAGGGCCTTGGATTCGAACAGAACATTCTGCTTTCACACCTGAGCTCACTTTAAAGTATAGAGTGATTAGTAACTCAAGGTTCCCAAGTCAAAGGTCAATGACATCTGTACTGCATTTTGAAACCATGCAGCTACTGAAGTACTATTTGCACAAGAGTCGGTGTTTAAGCACCTTTGTGATTTTACAGAGTGTACAAAAAGGGAGGAGAGAGTAGAAGGAGACACTTTCAACCCATTCATAAGTAAAGCAGAGAAAAAAAGTGCTTTCTTATGTCAAATAGGAAAGTGAAAAGCCAGGACAGTGGGTCGCTTCCAGGTCCCACCACACACGGCCCTGCACCTGAGGACGGTGCAGAAAGGCCCTTGCGTTTCCTTCCTGCTGGCCACTGAGAGTCCTAACATCTCGGAGCCGGGCAGCCCTGAGGAGTCCCTGGTCCACCCCGGACACCCAGAGAGGGAGGAGGGGACTGCCCGTGGGTCACAGTATGGCACACAAATTTTCAAGCCAGAACTGAACAGAGAGATGTTCACAATTCAGTTGATTCAGGCAACCTTTTGGCTATTTTCAGTGTGGACAGCTACACTTAAAAGCAAACATGAATCTATTGAGAATTCAGAGGTAGCCTTTATCTGCGTTTTATTTTTATTTATTTTTAAACTAAAAGGTATTAGAAACCACCTTCTGTAGTGATATGGCCAAGCCAAAATACATTCACTTTAGACAATAAAATGGCAAAACATCCAAAAAAGCACTAAGTGAGGGCGCCGGGATGGCATCAACGGGACAGTAACACACACTCAGGTGACTGGTTTGGGTTTAAAAGCTCCTCTGCGTGTCTGATCCTGTGTAGCTGATCACAGACAGACTTACACGCCGTGGACTGGAGCACGTACTTCTCATCTGGCCCAATCATGAGGCCTAAAGGAACGGCACTGCGTTTCAGGTCTGCCTGGCATCTATGGGTTAAGCCACAAATGACAGTTTTGACATAACAGCGACCTCATGGCTTTAAAATGACGGGTGACCAAAGAGAAGCAAGGGAGGCCCTGACTCTCTAGTAACATTGGCCGTTCAGATGCTTCCTATCCAAGCTGTCAAATGCTGGAGGGAGCTAGCAGCAAATGCTTTAGGGAGTCATGGCAAATAACGAGGAATTAAACAGACCAGAAGTATTCAAAGGATTTACAATTAATCCTCTTAGAATGAAATCTCAGACCGCAAGGAGAGAGCACACTCTTCTTCCAATACACTGCAAACTTCCTTCCAGAAAAAGACAGCAACGAGGCTAATCTGTCCTTCGTGAATGGTCAACACACACACACACACACACACACACACACACACACACACACACACATACACGGCCGTAGAGGGGGAAGGGCAGCGGCCAGCCCACACGGCTCTAACACATAATACTGAAAAACGTGGCAGGATCACTGAAACAAAGCAACGCGTTGTATTACATCATTTCTGCTATCCTAAATCTATTTACAATCATTTCAAACAAGTACAGCAGATGCAAAGTTGGACATAATAAAAAGGAAGCTGTCAAAAAATCAGTGCAATTACTTCGAGTTGAAAATTTTCCTTACAAAAAGAGTCAGCATGTGTGTGTAACACGGGCAGCCCTATTACGAAGTCACACGTGCACTGTGTCTACACTGAGAAACGTCACAGCAGCCGAAACTGCTGGCACGGCAGCTAGAGAGAATATTCTTGGTTACTTTGGGGGAGGGCTTAAAATACAAAGTATTTGCATTCTGAAAGTGAGGCGTATGAACACTGAGGAAGTTTCTATTCATTGTACATTCCTTTTCTCATGAGCGTGAGAGATGAGTTAAAGAGAGGTCACGGGGAAATTTCTATGGCTTGTCTGGGCCACTGGGATTGTCCACTGTCTGGATTATGTCAACTTCTAAAGCTCCTCTTAATGGAACTGCCTTAGGTGTAGGAAAATGCCCATGAAAAATCCTTTGAACTGCCCAACAGATCAAAGTCCCACTCAAGGACTCCATCCAGATCCTGACGGGTGGCTCCATGAAACAGCCTAGTGCTTTCATGATGCCAAGCCACCGAGAGAAGCTGTCCCAGCCGCCGGGGGCCTCCTCGAGACAGCCTGGTGTCCCAGCTGCACGACGCCTGGCTGGGCTACCCTTAACATATTGTATCAAATATAGAATCTGACTGAAAAACTGCCTTGTAAAAATAAAATTTAAGTCACCCTGCAGATCAATGTTAAATTACATTGCTGCATATGTAAGAAAAACAATTCATCCAGAAAAATTACATTTGTGGCTTTCAAAAATAAATCATCCAGCAAACTTGAAGGTAAACATTAGGTAATTTATAAAAGTTGGGGAAAATAATTTCTATCATACTCATCAGGTACCACATGCACTGGAATATCCATATCAGCCAAATCAAACCAGAGCAGAAAGGAAAAAATAAATAGCAATATCTGCATTTAACAACAATAAAAATAACATACAATATAACATCGATACCCACCCGCCCACAACCCTGCTGTAGGAACTGAACTTAAACTGTCTCTTCGAACGAGCACACGCTGGGGTGAACATCACGACGGCACTGCTTACGGCCAAGCTCACCCAGCGCAGAAATCACTCCACTTCCCACAAGTCCCTCCTGGGGAAGCCAGCGCAGCGGCCAGGGATCGCTCGCGGTTCCAGAGTGCAAACATTCGTGCATGGGAGTGTGAGAACACTACCAAAAAGCAACACCATCTTGAAAAGAAAAAAGCAGACCCTAAAATGTAGCATCAAGTGTACATGTGACGTCTTCTCAAAACAGAAAACCAAAACCAATATAAAACAATCCGTTTCTAAAAGGATAGGTATGCCCAGTTTTACAACATTTCTCTGAACTAGGAACATCTGAGCTTATTATAATAGGTACACAAACAGCAGGATGGAATCTCAGCAGGGCCAAAGGGCTCTCCTACACAACACACGACTCGAAGCAGCTCCCCCGGGGTTCTTCCGTCACTTAGCTATTAGGGTGAGATAGGAAGTGGTGAAGGGATGGGAATATGTTAACTTTTCTTACGGTGAATGTTTTAAAATATACTAGGAAGAGTACCAGGATAAGGATCGAAATTGGGAGACCTCTTCTGAAGAGATAAACCCCAGTGTTTCTTTGAAATGAATCCAGATTTCTACTTCATAATGTTCACATTCAGTTTGCTTAAAGCAAGGCACACCTTACTTAGTGGGGTCGGGCAAAGCCGGCGAGTGGACACCTCTGCGATTTGCACAGCCCCTCACAGGCCTCAGGAAACCTGTCAAATGCAGGCAGAGGCTGGAGGTGCCCGGAGCCCCTCTCGGGCGGCCACGAGGCTGCCCTGGGCGGGCGTGACCCACACGGAACAGGCAGGGCCCCTCTTGGCTTCCACGTGAACAGGGCTTGGACTTATTCTACCGCACCTTGAGGTTTTACGCTGTCTCAAAATTTATCCTAATAATGGGGGGGGATCGGTAGAAATTTGGGAAAGCGGTTCTTTACCTGAGAAATTGTAACTACAGCCATTTGAATTCTGAACCGTCAGACACGTACAAAGGTATGCGGCTAACCCGGCTGGAGACGTTTGGTTTATGAATGCTTTTAAGTAGTAGAAGTTTTATAAAGCAAGCACAGGGCTGTAACAAGTACCTCTCTCAAAGTACCTTTGGCCCTCTAGAAAGAAAACTTTTCCTTCAAGACGATTTTTTAAAAATTTAGGTCTCATTTTCTGCCAGCCTGTGATCCCGCCGGGTGTATTCGCTTAGAAAACGTTTCCCTGCGTTGCTGGGAGTCCCTCCCTGCTGGGCCCTCGGTGCTTAAGGGAGCACACTCTCCAGGAGGCTCTAGATCAGAGGTTCTCGGACTCCAGGCAGCCCTGGACCCCCAGCCGATGGCGTAAAACGCAGACGCCCAGCCGCCAGCCCAGTGGCCGCAGCGAGCACAGGAGTCACGGCGTTTTTACGGCCAATGCCCCGACCACCGGGATCCTGTTGCAAGTGGTGGAAACATACCTTCGAGACACACGGTTCTAGATGATCCTAAAAAATGACTGAAAACTAACCTAAGTTCAGATTTTAAAAGTGTATTCGTGAAAAGATTCCCTCCTTAGTTTGAATGCTCCCGGTAACTTAAGCCAAGAGTGTACTGGTATCCTTCTGAATAGGAGAAAGTGCCACTTGCTAATAAAATGACAGGGAATTGCAACATTTCTTAGAGCAGAGGCTTCTGTCATTTAAAAAGACAAAAAAAAAAAAATGATACAGCAAGAAGAGACTAATGCCATTAATAAGACACCCACATGCACACACACGCGCACACGCACGCACGCACACACACACACACCACTCTTGAGTATATATTGTCACAAATAATAGTCACCGCTTTGTCGTCATTGCCGCCAAAATCCAGGCCGAGTGTCCATGACAGCGCTTCCCCGCCCCCGCGGAGCCCTCACACGAGCCCGAGGCGGGCGCTAACCCCAGCGCCAGGCACCCTGGTTGGGACCCCCCCTTCACCGCAGCGCCAGAGGCAAATGTCAGGCTGGGGTGGGAGGGCCATCAGCAGGGCCAGAGGAAACCTACAGAGCACGAAGCAGCACTAGGGAAAGGTTCATCTCCTTCCTAGAATCTCTGTACTGAATGTGGATTTGACTCTTAGAAAACCGCCTACACGGACAAAAAGCCCATTTAGCACAAACGGAGCTCTCTGCTGTCACCCCTGTCGAGCTGTCCACGGTATGATTCTTAGTGCAATGGATTCTAGACTGGCAAACCCACGTCCGGGGCCCAGAACGCAAATCCTAGCAGAAGGGTCTGCCTCTCCTGCCGGCTTCGCCATCAGCCATCCTCCCGAGGGCTGGGCTCCTTCGCGGAACGCTGGCCTCGCATCCCGCAGAGCGCCACCACCGGCAGCCTTCTCTGTGTCTCAGTGCATAGATCCTATGACGCTCGTCTAACAAACCACACGCAGAGAGACGTGCACGCTGATACGCAGACTCATTCCCAGGAGTGGAAGGGTACACACATTCCATTTGTGCTTAATTGGCTGAGCGACGCACGGGGATGAGGCGGGGAGGGGAGTGAGTGCTGGGAACGCGCTCCGTCCTCCTGCGGGTCCGGGCGGCGCGGTCCACACGCGGGGTGGGCCGCGGCACACTGAGTCAATTGCATACTCCTGTACTTAAGCACTGAGGAACCACAAGGGTGGTCCAGGCTCCAGGCTCCAAAACACTCTTGATATGCTAAACAGATCACAAGAAGCACCCCGTAGTCAGTAAAATGAAAAACAGCATCTATCTATCACATTAATACTGCAAACCAGATATATATATTCTTCTCTTACATTAAAGACATAACAGTGAAAAAGGATTGTACTGTATTTATCACCACAGACCCGTATTCTTTAGAAACTTTGGAAAATAAATGTCACAGTCCTATAGGACAAATCTTATGATTAGACTGTCGGCATATTGTCTTTTTTCTTTTTTAAAATAAATTTTTATTAAAATGGCACTTGTCTGCCAATCCCTCTGGACCTATAAATGTTGTAAACACACACGGCCCACCTTCTGCCACCCCTCCTTCCTTGGGGCTGAATGAAAGGCGGGCAGTGGCAGAGACACCAGGGCGCCTCGCCTGGCCCTGCCCTCGGACCCCGGACGGCTGGTGGGAGCCAGGTCAGGAGCACACGGGTGTCACTCTGAAATAAACTTTAGTGACAGCATCAGGATGTTCAAGGCTTTAAAACCACAATGTGTTTTATGTTGCTTTCACTCTCACAGAACGTTCACAGCTAGTTTGAGCCCATCAATTTCATATAGAATCATGTGTTAAAAACAAGTAAATTGAACGACCAAATAAATTAAAAATGTTTTAAAGCCCTGAGTTCATAGACTGGTTTTAGGAGATTTTTAGGAAACACGGGACTCTATTTTAATAAGCAGCTTATAAGATTTTGGCAAACCATATTTCCTACGACAATGGGGTCTCATACAGGTCTGCAGTTCAAAATCCAAGTTTGAAATCTGGGACGGAAGGCATTCTGGAAAATGGAGAATCTACTAAAATCAATGGCGTCTCCTGTTCGATGCTGGCTGTCACGGGAGGGCTGGGCGTCGCCATTTGTTGGTCTGAGTGTAGCTGGTCTCATGTGAATCCAACTCGGTACACAATCGTAAACACTAAAACATGTCAAGCAAAGTACATGGTGCGCAGCGTGTCCTGATGGACCTGGACTGCCTTTGCCAACGCCTGGTGGTCTCGTCCGTTACTCTGCCCGGAGGTATGGCTTCCTTCAGCACTGTGGGGATGGGGGACAGAGAGAGAGAGAGAGAGAGAGAGAGAGAGGGAGGGAGGAGAGAGAGAGAGAGAGAGAGAGGGAGAGAGAGAGAGGGAGGGAGGGAGGGAGGGAGAGAGAGGGAGAGAGAGAGAGGGAGGGAGGGGGGAGGGAGGGAGGGAGAGAGAGGGAGAGAGAGGGAGGGAGGGAGGGAGGGAAGGAGGGAGGGAGGGAGGGAGAGGAGAGAGAGAGAGAGAGAGAGAGGGAGGGAGGAGAGAGAGAGAGAGAGAGAGAGAGAGAGGAGAGAGAGAGAGGGAGGGAGGAGAGAGAGAGAGAGAGAGAGAGAGAGGGAGGGAGGAGAGAGAGAGAGAGAGAGAGAGAGAGAGAGAGAGAGAGAGAGAGAGCGCAGCCTTTAACGCACCATGAGGCAGCACACTGATAGCTAAGTTAGGACCACGCACCAGCCATCTGGGGAGGCAGCCACACAGCTAACAAATGGCGGTGAAGATGCTAGCTTTTGGGTGTCTGTGTCAGGGTCGGCTCCAGCCACTGGGACCCCACTGCTTCCCATTCCAGAAAAGCAGCTGCCAAGGCCTGTTGCAGAAACGACCCCAGCCAGGAAAGGCATGCCACTCACCTATCATGTTCTTTATCCACCAGGTGGTACCTGGCCCGGAAGGCCACCAGGTGAGCATAGTATGCCGGCGCCGGGATGGACACGGAGCGCGTGCAGCGCACGTAGGTGTGACACAGCTGGTAGGTGAGAATCTGCAGCTCATCGGAAGAGAAACGATTGTCATCCCAAAGCACGTGATAGTGGGAAGGCCTGCTTGTTCCCTAAAAGCAGATCAGAGGGTCAGAGAGGTAAACATGCAAGAGAGAAGTCCAGAACTCACCTGCAAAAGGGTGCTGCCGAGAGAAGCTGTGCTTCCACCCCACAGCAGAATCCTTCACAGAGGATACAGGGGGAGGACGGTCAGTGACAAGAAGGTATTTATATTATCCTGTCATGTATCATATTCCAAACAGGCACCAGAGCCACATAGTCTATGACCCCCTACTGGTAAAATAACACACTACACATACATTTATTTGTGTAGAGAAAACTCATAGGAAAGACATAATACAGAAATGGTTGTTTGGAGGAGAATGTCATTTGTATATACTAGGTTTCTGACAATGCTTTATTTATAAAGGCAAGAAGAAATCTCTAATAAGTTACATATTAACGCCTTTAAAATGGGAGTCTGAACATATATTTATTTGGTGCAGTGCATGCGGTTTGGAAACTTTCAAAACTGAAGGAGGTGGGGGTGGTCGCCTGGCCCACGCCCGAGGCAGAGCGCCCGCCGGGGCTCGGGTGCCGGCATGGCCGCTGCACTGCTTGCCGGGGCACCCGTGGCCGCTCAGCTGGGAGCGCGCTTGAGGGAAGGGCCTTTCTCCGGCTTCTCCCCGCCCGCCTTCCCTGCCACTCAACCCAAGCCAGCCAGCAGGCCCTTCCTGACTCTCTGTCTGTGTTCGGGCTCCCGGGGAGCGGTGGGCGGCAGACGCTCCCACTCCCATCCGCTGATGAAGCACACGTTCTGCGCCCCACTTCCAGCAGTTAATCGGTGGCCGTCGTGGGGGCCTGCGGGCAGCGGGGTGTTTTGTGTCAGAGGGGGTGCCGGGGACAGGGCAGCCACAGCGGAGCAGGGCCCCTCGAGGCCATTTTGTCACAGCCCTTAAATGCCTCCGGTGCGAGATGTCCCCCGTTAGAAAGTGCCTGCGCAGAAAATGGAGGGAGACAGGTGTACCCCTTACACAAACCAGAAGCCCAGGGGGGCGAGGGCTCCACCCACCAGGAGGGGAGCCAGGAAAGACAGACTGTGATGGAAGCCAGGGTGGCCTCTACAGAAAAAGTGCCCGCCCGACACGGAAGCCATCACGGGGACAGACGTGCCCGGGAAACACCGCGGAAGCCTCCGTCCTCTCTGAGCCACGTTCCTCTTCTTCCTTTTTAACAACCTTTAAAAACGTAAACACCGCTCAGCCCTCAGGCTGCACCCCGACAGGCTGCAGGCTGGATGCGGCCCACGGGCCAGTTTGCCAAGCCCTGTCCTAGAGCCACGGTGATGTGAAGGACGTGCAGGTGTACTTCCCGTGGCGGAAGCACAAAGTTTACGGTAAGCCCTCCAACTTTCAGTTCAAATCCCTTGGGCATGGATATTTAAGTCCTCACTTATAACTTGAAACGCCCAAGAGCCCCTCTGTGGTGAAGCAGGACGGGCACCCAGAGCCAAGTTCCTCCTGTCCCAAGGGGCACAGCCTCGCAGATCCTGGCGGCTCCGCTCTGACAACAGGTACTCTGGACGTGGCACCTCTGAGGTGGCAACATGATCTCTCAGAATCACTCCTGGCAAGCCGTGGGTCCCTTCGCCGGTAGGGAAGGAATGCCACGTGGGCACCCTCCCCGTACCCCAGTGCCCGTGCGTGGCGGGCACACAGGCTGGCCCTGCCCCTCTGTCACATCTCAGACCCCATCGAGCTCGCCCAGCTCCAAGCACGCAGGGACGCCCCTTGTCCCCGCCGGCCTGCCTGGCCTTCACACTCACCGCTCCTGCCTCCTGGGCCTCGTCTTGGCTAAAACGGGAACCCGCTCCCGCCCCAGCACAGCACCCCCGTGGGTCCTCCGTCCCCAGCACCTGACGGTTCTCAGCCCCCACGGTTCACCGGTCAACCGCCTGCGACCCCTCGGGATGGACCGGAGCCCCGTCCGTGCTGTTCACCACCACATCCCCGGGGCCCGCCGGGGCAGCTGGCACAGGTCTGTGCTCTGCGAGTGCTTGCTGGCCGTGCGGACGGCCCCCCGAGGCGCCGAGACTGCGTGGCGCGGGCCTCTGGCCTCACCTGGATGCCGGCGTGGCTGCACAGGTAGAAGTCGAACTCGGTCGGGTGGGTGATCTTCGTGTCCACAGTGGTCCCCGCTGGGATGTTACCGCTCTTCCCCACCTTCAGCAACACAGAGCCCGTTAGACACGCCGGAGGCAGCAGGGCAAGGCGGGGGGGCGGGCGGGACGCGGCCACACTCCTTCCTGCTCTGAAGTCCTTAAACTGGCCAGCACGTGTGCTCAGCGCTGTGGCCTTAAAATCTGGCATATATACTAACAGCTGAAATGCAATTCATTCCCGTTCTTTTTGGGCTGCGGTTATTTTTCACCAGCCCGTAAAGGCCCCCGAGGGAAATGCAGAGTCTTCCCTTCACGGAAGCATCTGCGTGGACCACCTGAAGGGTCTTCATTATTGCTGAGGCCAAGATGGAAACTGTCACCAACATAACAGATCTAAGACCAGACGACGGACACGTGACAGCTGTCACCTGCCCATGTGCGCCCGCCCGCGCGCTCGCAGACACACACACACACACACACACACACACACACACACACACGATACTCAAGGCAGAAGGGCTAGAAAACCCTGACAGCTGTCAAGAGCTTCCCCACTCTACTGGGGGTTCAATCACCGCCGCAGGGAGGGCGGGTTGCTCCACCAGAGGCCATCCAAGGGGCTGGGGTGTGGGAGGGACGACAAATTCCACCAAACCACTTGACTCTCCGTTTACACACTAGCATCGAAAAACCACCAAACATCCAGCTACGCTACTGGAGCAAAACTCCCAATCAGTCACGAAGTCACTGATTGATTTTTTTTTTTTTTTTTCAGTCGTGCAATTTCAAATATACACACAAAAAAGAGAATCTCCAGTGTAACCCCTCTGCACCTTCAGATGTGTGTGTGTGTGTGTGTGTGTGTGTTTTACTTCTCAAACTTTTTTTTACACCTTCAGATTATTTATTTATTTATTTGTTCATTTGTTTGTTTATTTATTTATGGCTGCGTTGGGTCTTTGCTGCTGCGCGTGGGCTCTCTCTAGTTGCGGCGAGCGGGGGCTACTCTTTGTTGCAGTGCGTGGGCTTCTCACTGCAGTGGCTTCTCTTGTTGCGGAGCACGGGCTCTAGGCATGCGGGCTCAGTAGTTGCGGTGCACAAGCTTAGTTGTTCCGCGGTATGTGGGATCTTCCCGGACCAGGGATCGAACCCGTGTGCCCTGCACTGGCAGGCGGATTCTTAAGCACTGCACCACCAGGGAAGTCCCAGATTTTTTAAATAAGTAAAATATTTGAAAAGAGTGCCTACCTTTGTATCCCTTCCATGCTGCAGTCTCAAATCTAGACTTTATTATTCCCACACATACTTTTATTCTCTGCTACATATTTAAGTCTCCGTTAGCATTATATTGTGTTACTTTGCAGATTTTAAAACTGCAAAGGGGCTTCCCTGGTGGCGCAGTGGTTGAGAATCTGCCTGCCAATGCAGGGGACACGGGTTCGAACCCTGGTCCAGGAAGATCTCCCATGCCGTGGAGCAACTAAGCCCGTGCACCACAGCTACTGAGCCTGCACTCTAGAGCCCACAAACCGCAACTACAGAGCCCAAGAGCCGCAACTACTGAAGCCCACGTGCCCTAGAGCCCATGCACTGTAACTACCGAGCCCACATGCCCTAGAGCTCGTGCACTGCGACTCCTGAGCCCACGTGCCGCAATTACTGAAGCCTGAGCACCCTAGGGCCTGTGTGCCTAGAGCCCGTGCTCCACAACGAGAAACCTGCGCACCGCAACGAAGAGTAGCCCCTGCTCGCCGCAACTAGAGAAAGCCCGCGTGCAGCAATGAAGACCCAATGCAGCCCCCCCTAAAATAAATAAATTTTTTTTAAAATGTGGTTTCTAGAATACTGAGGTCTGGCAATCTGCTGAGACCTCTTTTGTGACCTGGGACAACGCCAGCGCATGTAAGCCCTCAGCGCGAGCTCAGCTGTCACAGGCAGAGTTCTGTCTGTCAGGTCTGGCTCATTCCTTTCTTCCCATTTTCCGTTTTTACTAACTTGGGCCTGTTTCACTTTCTGATAGCGGTCTGTTAAAACAGACCTCTTTGATGGTGTTTGTCAACTTCTCCTTGAGATTCTGTCTGTTTCTGCTTCACTTTTTTTCTTTACATATTTTTAGGTCATGGCGTGAGGTACATCCACGCTCACAGCTGTTCTATCTTCTCGGTGATCATGACAAAGTATCCCTTTTCCTCGCTATTGACTCTCAATTTGCATTTTGTCTTCCATTTAGGCAAGAGGCACTTTCGGTGCTGTGGTGCCACTGTGGCATCAGCGGGCTGCACCGCGTGCACACTAACCCCCAACTTCCAGCCCCGCTGGTGGACAGTCTAATGGAATGTCCTTCCCTGCTGGGAGGTCTTCTTTCTCATGCAGTTACTTTGACGCTGTGCAGTTTTAGGACAATGTGTCTAGGTACGGATTTATTTTTATTTTTATTTATCCTGTTGGGAACAGGAGAGGGCTTTTAACCTAAGGGTTCTGATCTTTCTCCAACTGTGGGCGATTCTCAGCAGTTACAACTACAAGTCTTAAGTCCCCTGCACGCTCGTGGCTCTTGCTCTGAAACAGCCAGGAGAGGGGAGAGGAGCTTGGACACCGCTGTCTTTCCGTGTTTCTCTAGACCAGACCCCTGAGGGAGCTCCCCAGGCCCTCTTCCAGCACCCCAACCACCCCGTGGGCACCCCACTTTACTGCATTCTCACGCATCCCTTACGCTATGCTGTCAACGACCATGACTGCTAACCGGCCCCGAAACCTCACCTTTGGTGACTCCCTTATCGGATAAATGACATCCGCCTGGGCCTATCCCGGACCTGGGGGGTTTGCAGGTTCAAACTCCGCACCAAACCGAGGAGAGCCCCTCTCCAACGTCTCAGCCTGGGTCGCCACCAAGGGCCGGGTCTCCCAGGAGCCTGGGAGGCGGTGCGGGGCGTGAGAGCCGTGTCCCTCGAGGCTGCGCAGCCCCGGGTCGGGGACACTCACCCGCTCACTCTTGTCGGTGCAGAAGAGCCGGGTGTGGTGCCTCTTCTGGACCACTATGAACGTGATGCCCGGCTGGTAGTCTTTCTCCAGCTTAATGCACGCCTCTCGGATAGCCAGTAACTCGTGGTGAAGAACCTAGGGAAAGGAAGAAGAACACTTCTGAGGATCACTAGATGCTTTCAGGCCTCTTGCTACCTGGGATGAATCCCTTACTCATGTGCACGTTTGATACATTATTTATGTTAAGGCTTGTAGTTCCACTAGCTTGTTGTCACCTGCGTGATTCTCTCTCTCTGAGCCTGTTCCTTCATTAATATCATGGAGCAAACGATACCCAGGTTTCATGGTTAAATGGTTTAGGTTAGACAGTGGAGAAACAGGCTGAGCACGGTCTCTGGAATGTTCTAACTGCTACCACCCACCGTGGGCATGAGGCGCACACTGTGGGAAACACATACATGAACAAACCAATCCAACAGCTTATTTCTGGATTGGAGAAGATGGAGAACATCTAGTAAAAAACAAAACAAAACAAAACAAAACAACCCAAAAAGCACTGGCTTAGGACTTGGACCTGAGTTCAAATCCCAGCTCTACCACGAAGTAACCGTGTGGCTTTGGAAAGCCACGCACCCTGTCTGATCCCCGGTTTTTTTCAAGTTTTAAAATGGGAACATCCCACCTTGCAAGCTCGCTGCGAGGACTAAAGTCACCTGCGAAGCACCAGGAGTTAGGGTACAAGGATGCTGGCACTGTCTCTGCTCCCCCACCGGTGTCAGAGACGAACAGGCACACAGCCTGGCACGGGGTGGTGGCGGCTGCTACAGCGACCACACACCTCAGGGTTTCAGCAACTGCCCTCATCAGATGGTGTGTTGTGACGTCTCAAAAATATGTCTTGGGTTTTGGGTCCAGAAACCCCACTGTGGTGATTCTGTGAGATGTGGAGTGCATTCACAGAGAGAGGAAACGGAGGGTGACACAAACTCTCTTCTGCAGTAAGAATGCCCATGACAGAGGGTGAACGGGCGCTCAGAAGAGGGGAGAACATCTCCCAACGGAGGGAACCAGACGGTTTTGTGTCAGAGGGGCTTCGAGGTCGGCTGGCACAAGCTGGATCTGGACCCGAGAGGCGGCCCAGGAGTCCCCGAGCCAGGTTCCCACAGAAGCTCCGAATCAGGGGCCCTGGCCAGGAGCTACCAGGCGGTCAAGGAACCTCGAAGCCATCGCCCTCGCCTGCTGTGGCCCCAGCTGCTCCTACTCTGGACCAGGAAGGCACTGGCACCCGCGCCTCGTCACGTGCCACCCCGCCTGCCTAGCAAGGCGGCCTAGGGCCTTGGGACACACTGGAGTGCCTCTCAGGATGTCTGCCTGTCTGGCCGGGTCTCCTGCAGCATCGGATACTTCTGCCTTCCCTGCTACTGTCTCTCGACGAAGCGTGCACTGGAGACGCGGAAGGGGTGCAGGTGGCGTTAGCCCTGGCCACATATGGACACACTCAGGGCATCAATGCCCCGAGGTCCAGGCTCAGATGGATTCACCGCTGCCCACCGTCCCCTCGACTTGGAGACGCTGCGGGTGCTTTCACCTGGAGCACAGCAACAAACCCCCCTTTGTCCTCACCTGCCCCTCCTCCAGAGCCCCGGTGTCTAAGAGGCTCCCCTGCCTTCCAGACGTTTCGTCAAGGCGATGCCCCACACGTCGCCTAAGGTGCCGCCTCTCCCTGCACGTCCCGGCAGTGGCTGCGTCCTGCTATTTCCAAAGGGCTCCCACCTACCCTCCGCCTGGCCACTGTCCTCAGCCTGCTCTGCGCTGCCCCCGCTCCAGCCCGCCCCCTCCTTCGCAGACAGAGGTGACCCCTGAGCCACCGCTGTGTCCCTGCCCCACAGAGACTCCCCACAGCCTACAAGGCAAAGCCTGGAGGCGGGAAGGGCCCCTGGCTGGCGTGTGCTGGCCCGAGTCTGCCCGGACAGGCCTCTCCGGCCGACCTGCCGCAGGGTCCTGACAGCCCCGAGCCCGTCACTACCGCCCACACGGCGACGAGATAAACCTGGGGGCAAAACGAAAACCACACCACTGTCTTCACAGCGAACCCGAGAAGCTGTCCTGCTGAGAAACAGGTGAGTTGAAGACGCCGGGAAGAGGGCAGGGAAAAAGCGGGGGCGATGGCCGACCTGCTGGAACTGCCCCTCGGAGACGCCGTCTCGGTAGAAGATGATGCGGGTGGGCTTGAAGCGCGTGGACTTGTAGAACTGGATGAGAAGCTCGCGCACCATGGCCGCCAGGTCCTGGATGATCTCCTGCCGGTGCTGCTGGACGCGCACGGTGGCGCAGTAGCGGTTCGGGTGGGCGTCCATGCTGCCCACGACCTGCGGGGCAACGCGGGTTCAGCGGGAGCCCCGTGGGCCCCTGCTCTGGTGGGGAAGGGGGTCCAGGAGAGGGCTCGTCACGTGCAAACCCACCACCTTTACGATTCTTCTGAGTGTGTGGCTGTAGTGTTTATAAACATGTTCCAGAGAATAAAAGTTTGCCTGAGGGACCTAATAAAAAAAATCAACGATTGTTCTGAACCCCTAATTCTGCTTGTGATTAGATGTGGCTGACTTACGTCAGCCCAGAGGAGGCACCGGGCGACAGTGGCGGCGACGGTGTTCCTAATGCTTTCAAGCACCCCGTCTTCCCAAAGCCATGTGCACCTCCACACACAGCAGGCCAAGACTCCGAGCCCTAAGAGTGACGGGTGTCCCAAAGGCAAGCTGGCCTGAAACCAGTCGCCTGCAGATGCCACCCAGAGGGAACCAGGCGGCGAGTGCCAGGGACATGACCCCACCAGGCCACCCTGCTGCACTGTTCGTGCTGACCAGACAAGGAAAGGGCCAAGAAGTACGGACGTGCTGATCACGCAGCAACGCAGACCCGCAGGGGACCCCGCAGGGGGTGATACTCACGGCGGCGATGGACGGCTTCTTCCCGTCCCCGGCAGGTGGGTGCGTGACATCCGCCCCTAGAAAGATGACGGGCTGCTGGAACACCGGAGGCCTGTCAGGAGAGGCAGGAGCGTCAGAGGCCGAGGCTCGGGGACACTGCCCGGACCTCTCAGGGAACCGGCACCGGAGCTACTTTGCGTGCTAAGGGTACCGAGCCGCGTTTGTAAAGACTCCGTATCTTTCGGTCACATGTACAGAAAACCTTATAGGTGAAAAGATGCTTGGTGTGAGATGGGCTTCAGGATAAGGCGGTGGGGGAGAGGGCGTAGGTGAGTGCAGACTGAACGAGAGGGCTGAGGCGCTGGCAGCTGCCGTGGCTGGGCTCAGGGACAGGAGGGTTCCACCCACCTAGACGGCTGAAAATGCCAAGATGATTTTTTTTTTTTTTCGGTACGCGGGCCTCTCACTGCCGCGGCCTCTCCCGTTGCGGAGCACAGGCTCCGGACGCGCAGGCTCAGCGGCCACGGCTCACGGGCCCAGCCGCTCGGCGGCACGTGGGATCCTCCCGGACCGGGGCACGAACCCGCGTCCCCCGCGTCGGCGGGCAGACTCCCAAGCGCTGCGCCACGGGGGGAGCCCCAAGATGACTACACATACAAAGAGTCCCAAGGTCTGTTACCCAACCTTGACCTGCAGCCGCCCTGCAGGGTGCCCAGGAGCATCCTTGCTCTCTACCCGTTAGAGGTCAGTAGCAGCCCCCGTCCTGACACCCCTACGTCTCCAGACATGACCGCACAGCCTCAGGGCTGCGACACCGCCCCGGTTGAGAAGTGCTGCTCTAAGCTCTCTCCCTGGGTCTTCTAACCGCTGGCTGCACTCCAGCGGTCACGACCCGGAAGCACCAGGGTTGGGGGCACGGTTCTCGAGCCGGCCGCCGGGTCCCAGACTCACCGGCTGTGCGTTCTGCAGCTTCCTCTCTCTATGCCTCACTCTCCTCTTTTCCCTGACCGCCTGTGCTCTCCCACCCACCCTGCGCCTGCCCCCCCCCAACCCCGTGGCTCTTCCCTGCCGCCCCTCCCCCAATCCCGGATCGGTCCCGGGAGCATCGGCAGCATAACACGCTCAGTTGTGACTCACACCTCACACCAGCAAAACCACACCTGCCTCCGGGCTCCACTCTCTTCCCACAGCTCCCTCGTTTCCCTCGCTCGCCTCGTGGCAAAGCTCCCGGAATTAGCCGAACCCGTTTACTGCCTCCCAAGCAGGCCTCGTGCTGCCATGGCAACAAGACTCCTCTTTGCAAGGTCACTGACGACCTGCACACATCTCCCAGTCCCATGGTGGAGCCTCGGACCTCACTGCACTTGGCCGGTTGGCACTGAGTGACAGGGCCACCCACTGGCTCTTCCCCCGCCCCCGACCCCACCAGGCTCCACTGCTGCCTCCTCGCCTCCAAGACCTTTCCAACCCTGGACTCCCCGGGGCTGAGGGCTTGGACATTCTTCCTATCTACACCCTGCCCTGGGGCTTCTCTCCAGCCTGGAGGCCTTAAACACCACCTCCACGTGAGGATCCCTAAACAAACCTCACCAACACCAGGCCTCTGTTTCCCCTCCCCACCACCACCACCCAGTATCTCCCCTGAGAGGCTGACGCACCCGCCCAGCTTCCTCATCCTGGGCTGCCTAACCGCTGCAGAGGCGCAGGCATGGACTCACTCTCGAGTCTCCTCTTCCATTCACAGACCATCCCGCCCCAGCCGTGCCCCAGCACCTCTCCTGGGACAACACAGGAGAGCCTGGTCCCCACTCCACCCAGAGCTGGAGTCGCCTTTTAGAACGAGGTCGCCGGAGCTACACCTCCACTCGTGAACCTCCCTCCCGTGGACGCGCTCCCCCGGAGGGAGTGCCAGGTCCCCAGCAACCCTCTGCCCCTCAGTCTCTCAGTGGAACACCGGCCGCACTCCTGGCAGGCTGCACCACAGGGCCCTTGCACGGCCTGTGCCCCCTGGAATGCTCTCCTCCCAGGCGTCTACACGATCCACACACACACACACCCCCCGCTGGCTCCAGTGCCTGCAGTCTGCTTAGTGCCACCTCCCCTATGAAACCCTCACCCTTCTGAGCTCCTGTCCCTTCCGCTGTGTCATTGTTGCTCACCTGGGAAGTGCATTTGTGGACCCTCTCACCGGGGCCTGCGCTGGAGGGCTAGGACTCCTGCACACAGTAGGCGCTCAATAAACACAGAACCTGACGCTGAGTGAACTGAGCGATTCCAATGACCCCTCATCGCAGAGCCACCCCCTCTCAGGGCAGCCACCACATCTCATGTGCGGGACCCCTGGCCCTGGATGGGGTAGGAAGTCCCTTCTCCTCGGGCCCCTGCACCCGCTCCTCAGTGGCCTGCAGATGGCCCTGGCCCCCTAGACGGAGAGCAGCCGAGGCCTGCGTCCTGCGCACTTCCTTCACCCACTGCCCAGGGGGGCGGATGCCGGCCCGGTTGGCCCCGCCCCGGGGAGTCGCGCACCAGCCGCGGCACGCGGCGGGAGGCCGGCCTCACCTCCCCTGCGGCAGCAGGATGTTGTTCACGCCGCCCAGTTTGACGTTGATCTTCAGGCAGAGGTTGGACAGGGTCTGCGGCGTGGTCCTCTGCACGTTCTTCATCTGCACACACTGCGTGGCCATCCCCAGCACCGTGTCTCCTACACGCTTGACCTCGGCTGCGGAGGGAGCGGTGCGCTCAGGACGGCTCCCCTGGCGCCTCCCCTCCACCCGCCCCGAGCTCCCCCGCCCCACGTGCAGCCAAGCCCGCGGAAGAGGGGCCCGGCCCGAGAGGGGCTCAGAGGCCGGTTCTAGCTCTGCTCCGCGCCGCCCAGGCCCGCGTTGGCCGCGGGGCGTCCCCCCAGCTCGCTCAGGGAGGCCGGGCGGGTGCGGCCTAGTCCTCGTCAGGAGTGTTTCTGCGACTCCTCCAGGCCTGCAGGGCGGTGTGGGCAGAGCCAGGCTGGAACCCAGGGCTTGCGTTCCGAAGGCCACCCTCTGTCACAGTGCTCAGGATTGCAAGCAAGCCAATGCTAGAGTCGTTAAAAATATCAACATTGGCACCCCCAAATCCTCGGCAAACGCAAATCCGACATCCAAGACCTCTCTGGGCCCACACCCCCTCTACTCCTGGGTTCTTTCATGAAGCCACTGGTCAGCTGCCCCGGGGCGGGCCCAGGAGAAGGTGCGTAGGATGGGAGCTCCGAGGGCGCTCTCCTTCCTCCTTTCCCTGGACATGAAGCAAGCGCTCTGTCACCGCCCGGGGAGGGTGGGTCCGGTCGGGGACGCCGACACGCCTCTCTGTTCCCCTTGCCCCGGGCACCCACACACCTCCCGCGCTGGGGCCTCTGGTTCCCAGGGGGCTGCCGGCAGACGCACCCGGCACCCACCTCCCCATGCCACCGCCACCCGTCTACACCGCCGGCGCCCCAGAGCTTCCGGAACCAGGGCCTGGGACTCCACCACAGGGGCCTGGTAACTTTCAGCCGCGTGAAAGTGCAACCGCCCTTCTGGCAGAGAGGACTCTGATCAACTTCCAGAGGATTCTGAGGCGGGCACAGCTCACAAGTGGAGAAGCGAGTCCCAGGCAGGAGCTGAGGACGGCGCCCCGAGCGGATGACTGCGTGTGCGTCGCCTGACTGCTCCTCCATCCGGCCGACGTCTGTGTCGGGCGGCGGACAAGGTAACTGCACGTGTCGAGTCCTGTGCCACCGCGGGACGCTGGCCTCCGGGAACCGCGGCCCCAGACAAGACTACCGAGGCCGGCCCTGGGCACGTGCGCGGCCGCAATCAGAAACCACCCGGTCTCTCCTAGCTCTCGAGTGAGCCAGAGACAGGCAGCTCCTCGCTGTGGCAGAGACACCAAGGGCTGAGGCTGCACTGCACACCCACGGTGCCACCGACGGCGGCCAGAGGCCGTGTGCGCGCCGAGGCCTACCGTAGACGGGGGTTTTTCCAGGCAGGATGACCACCACCAGCTGCAGGCCGGCGTACGTGTTCTTCAGGTGCCTGAACATGGGCTCCACACTATCTGCCCCCTGGGCGTATTTACAGAAGCACGGCTGGCCCTGGATCGGCATTCCTGCGTCTCTCGAGATCTTTCTGAGCTGCTCCGTGAAGGACCTGAAGGAGGAAGGAGGAGGTTCATTACGTGAAGCACCGAGAGCGCCAAGGATTCAGACCAACCGGAAGCCCAGAGGAAAGGGCACAGCTTTAACAGGTCCAGACCCCAGACCATTTTCACTGAGACCCAAATCCGAGTTGAAGCCCTGGACGAGGCCATTGCAACATGGTAACAAACAAAGGCAGCCATTCGTGCTAACCACGCAGGTTACTGAAAAGTCACGAGGAAACAGGAGACTTGAGATGGTGGCCCCGCTGCCCCCTCAGCAGCTGTGACACTCCCGGGGCAGAGTGACAAGTGCTGTCCTTTCAAAGCCGCGGGTGAGCGTGGATGCCGAGCATCGCCAGGGTGAGCAAACCCGCGAGCTGACTTGTCCCCTTGGATTTCCCCCCAGTTACTCCTGTGTGCACAACTTGGACTCGGATGACATAATCACGGGAGAAAACAAAACAGCCCACAGCTCGAGCAGCACCAACAGCTGCGGCCGACAGGCCCTGTGAAATCGCAGGCGGGGCTGGGGAGACAGATCCACGGCTTCTATTTTAAGCTCAGGAATAAAAACACACCACCGCCTTTGACAATGAAGTGAGGACGCTCCGACTTGGCCAGCCAGTTACTTAGCTAGCGCTCGGCCTCTAGTACGTCAGTCAGCGCAGCTGAAGAAACACACGAGCGCGGATCTGCACCTACGCCCACACGTGCACGTACCCCGGGGCCATCTGGCTCCAGGAAAAGTGAAATGGGGGCCACGGCCACAACACGGAGAGGGGAGGCACCCCGAGGTCGGACTCTAACCCAGTCTGTACCCCCACACCCCGCGCTCCCAGCGGAGAAGTCTGCTGGCGGAGCTGGTGGCGTGGAGGAGAGGCCCCGCCCCCGTCCAGAACCCTGAGAGCCACAGCTCTCCGGAGCCGCTCTCTGCTGCCACGCCCACCTGCTACCTTCCCCCGCTTTGTAGGCCCCCTCCTGCTCCCACCCGAGAGAGGCAGGGGACAAAGCCTTCCTTTCCCTGTTACGTCTGTTAGGCACAAAAGCATGAGCAACCAAGCTGCATGTTTATGGAGCTACTTTCAAAGGGTCTGACACTGGGCCAGGCTGGGCTGATACAGAAATACGGACCTAAAGTGTTTTTTAAAAATAATTTTAGTTCAGTGAACACAGTCTTCTCCTTTGCCTCCACTTTGTACACTTATTCTTCATTTGCTGTTTTGTTTCTTACGTAACCTGCTCCACCTCTTCACACTCGCTCCAACAGCGAGTCTGAGAAGCAAAGCAGCAGCCGGGTCCCCTACTTCCCGGCCCGGCCACCCCAGGCAGGGCCCTTCGACGGGGAAAGGCTGCCAACCCGTGCCCTCCAAACGGAGCCCACGGCCGGCCCAGCCCGACGGAGCGGGCCTTCCCCGCGGTCCCTCTAGCCCTGCCCAGCCCCCTGCTCCCAGGCGGCCTTACTTGAGGTGGACCTCCGTGCACTGGCGCTGGGGGGCGAAGCAGGCAATGGCCCACACCTTGATCTCAATGCCCGTGTGGAACTGCTTGTTCCTCATGTCCCAAACGCCCTGGACAGGGGTGGCAATTGCTTTATTCTGCAAACGGTGAGAAGTTTAGAGTGAGAAGAAAATGGAAAGCATATTCCTCTGACCTTGGATTTTGTCACTGTCCCTATTGCTGTCGGTCCCCTGACCAGATAGCAGCTCCTGAGGCTGAGAATGGAACCTTTGTGTAGACTCCCCATCTCCGAGCTGCCTGGCACCGCAGGGGTCCCTCCCGCAGGTGTGCGCAGGATGGCTGGCTGGCTGGCTGGATGGATGGATGGAGGGGTGAAGAAGTAGATTGTGGGGGGCAGGGGGTGCCGGAAGGCTGAGCAGGGAGGGCCCAGAGCTCCACCCAACCTCACGGGTAGCCTGGAGGAAAAGAAGGGCCCCACGATGCTACAGGAAGGCTTCCTGCCTTATAAACACGCTTCCGTTAATTTTACCTCATCCATTATCAGTGGGGCAGCCAGGGAAGGGAAGGGAAGCAAGGTGTTTCTGCCCAGTGCTGGGCCCGGGAGCAGCCAGGCCGGCGAGGACCGAGCCCGCTGCTGCCCCGGCTCCGCACGCCACTGCCGGCAGTTGCTTAAGCTCTTCCCGTTTGGGAAGAAAAAAACAGCAGATAATGCATCCACTTAATTGTCATCTCTCAACCAGAAAGGAGCAGGTCTCAACACTGTCACCGAAGGAATCTCTGAAGTGCCTCCAAGTGATTCTGGAGCACAAGGGATGGTCAGGAAGGGACACTGTGACTGGAGCTGCGTTGGCTGGACCCTTGTGTGCCCTACAGAGAAAGCTCTTGAGTCCCACAGACTGGGCCTGAGTCAGAGAGAAGTCTTTGGCGCTGGCCTCCATTCTCAGTTAGGGCCGCGTGGAGGGGGCAGAGCTGTAATCCCAGGCCTGTGGGCAGCAGGCCCTGAAGGACAGGGCCGTGTCCGAGTTGCTGTCATTTACTCTGCAAGAGTGGTTTTTAATGAAAAACACTTTTTTCCTACTAAAATAATAAAAGCATATTGTAAAAACCAAATATTACAGAAATGAATGTTTTTGTTTCCTATATTTTCTAAACTACTACCCAGCTCCTGCCAGCCTCCTTCTATAAGACAGAGCCACCACCAAGTGTGGTGTTCCAGACTCAGTAAGTAAACACACACACACACACACACACACACACAGAGTTTACACTGCAGTGCACTCTTATTATCTGAGCGCTTCTCAGCCTCCGTCCTACGGTGGACGTGTGGCTGGCTGACTGCTATGTGGCAGTCCTGGGCACTGCAGGGTGCCAGCAGCCGCTGCCCATCAGATTCTCCAGACACTGCCGGATATCCCTGGGGGACATTTAATGTTTTGTCTAACAGGACAATGGGTAGGGCAGGTGATGAGAAGTGTTCGCTCCCATTACAATGTTTAAGACATCTGGAAAAATTCACTCATTTAGAAGCATTAAAAAGTTTGGATCCTTACAATTCTAACATTCTTGCAAGGTTAGATTACAAGAGCTGCTTTGTTTTCCAGATGACTCCTGTCTTTACCAAAAGGTGGAAAGACGCTGGATATGCAATCTTGGTTTCACTACGTAAGTCTCACTACTCCGGGCATCTCCTCACTGACTTGTGAAGGGGAATCCACCTCTCCCTCCTAGGGCCACACGGAGGGTTAAGAAGGTGCTGTGTCTGCAGTGTCTGAGCTCCCAGGTGCACAGGTGGGCTGAGAAGGAGCCAGGAGGCCTTGCTCAGAAGGCATCCTGCAGAGAACGGGGAGCAGCCCCCATGCCCACTGGCTAGGGTGGGGCTCCCCCCACAAAGGAATACCACGCAACAGTCAAAAACAACAAGCCAGAGGTCACACGCATTCCAAGATCTCCATGGGATCGAAGAGAAAATATTAAGTAAAAAAAGGCAAGGCACAAACGTGTATTTAATATGCAGCTATTTGCACAAGAAGGGGTGAAAAAAAATATGTGAATAGTCCCTGGAGCGATTTTACAAGGAGAACTGCCTCCTGGGAAAGTAACCAGGATCTGGGGAGAAAGAGATTTTTTTCCCCTATGATTCTTTGTATCTTTTGAACTTTGAAACGCTTAAAAAAATAGAACTCACATTTTAAAATAAGAAAGGAAAAAGTCCTGCAAACAAAACTGAAGGGACTTCCCTGGTGGTGCAGTGGTTAAGAAGCCGCCTGCCAATGCAGGGGACACGGGTTCGAGCCCTGGTCCGGGAAGATCCCACATGCCGCGGAGCAGCTAAGCCCGTGTGCCACGACTACTGAGCCTGCGTCCTAGAGCCCACGAGCCACAACTACTGAAGCCGGCGTGCTCTAGGGCCTGCATGCCGCAACTACTGAGCCCGCACGCCGCAACTACTGAAGCCCACGTGCCTAGAGCCCGTGCTCCGCAACAAGAGAAGCCACCGCAGTGAGAAGCCCGCACACCGCAACGAAGAGCAGCCCCCGCTCGCCGCAACTGGAGAAAGCCCGCGCGCAGCAATGGAGAGCCAACGCAGCCCAAAGAACAAAACTAAAGCTCGCCACAGGCACTGAGGACTGGAGTCCCACTCCATCAGGTAAAAAGGTGTCAAGTCATGTAGAACGCAGGCTCCCACAGGTGCTCACTGACCCACAAAAGCCATGACCTTTGTTTTCTCTCGCTCGCTCGCTTGCTCTTTTTTTTGGCTGTGCCCCACGGCTTGTAGGACCTTAGTTCCCTGACCAGGGACTGAACCCAGGCCCCGGCAGTAAAAGCGCCGAGTCCTAACCCCCGGACAGCCAGGGGATTCCCAAAGCTGTGACCTTGGAAGCTGAGCCCCACCACCTGTGCTGCGGCTAAGGGGGCGGTGCCAGGAGGAAAGGAGAGAAGAACTTCTCGTGAGCTCTAAGGGGCTCAAGGGTCAGGACCGTACTGACCAGAACCAGAGGTGAAATGGGGAAAAGCAAACAAACAGAACTGTGCCCGTGACGAAACTGATGTACTCGCTCCCACATACCTCCAAAACAAAAGTTAGAAAGCAGAAAAGCGGCATGAGCTTCTGGAGAATAACTCGTCACTGGCAGAGTATCCATCATACAAAGAATGATGCTTTTAAAATTTTGATGAGCTAATAAAGTTTACCTTTTGAAAAGAAAAGGGGGTGATTCAGAAAACTTTAAAAGGATTAAGATTAAGGAAACCAGTCCTTTATGAAGGCCCACAGCTGTTACAGGTTCACACTGGGGCAGGAAGAAGGCTTTACCTTGACCATGGTCTGGTCTGTCTGCACCTCTGAGGGGGTGGGGGTGGGGGGTCAGGTGCTGCTACCCCACCGTCGACGTTCAGACACTTACTCCCGACACCCACACGGCGCCCCACCCAGCCATCTACCTACCCGGCCGCCGTAGAGGATGGAGGGCGGCTGGAGGACCCGCCCGGTCACGTCGGTCATCTCGTCTTTGACCATGATTCCAAACTCACGAACATACGGATCTGTGTTAAAACTGGCACTTCTCATCTTGAAAAGGGAAGAAAGAAAAGGCACAGGGTCAGGGGTGGACTTCGCTTCCTCCCAGAAGCCGAGTCTGTCCAAAGCGTCGGGGGGGCCGTGCCCTGGGCGCCCCGAGCTGGCGTCCCCAGGGGGTCCCCACCCGAGGGTCGGCTGAGGACGTGACGCTCACCAATTTGCTGATCTCCTCCTGCCGATCGGGGGCCGACCTGGCCGTCGCTCTGATCATGGTTGAGGTCTGATTGTCGGTCAGCTTTTTTATACATCTCTGTCCCGCCACTATGTTACAGACCTATGAAGAAACGCAAGGACCGGGTGTCAGCACCGGGCGGGGGAGCGGGCACGGGCCTGAGGCCAAGCGTGAGAGCCGGCGCCCAGCTCTGCCCGCGACACATCTATTCCTCGCGAGTGAACCGTGAAGCGCCACGCAGACGCCAGTGTGGACGCCGTTCCTGAGATCCACTAGGAACCGCACGCGGGAGGAGGCCCCCTGGTCCAAGGCAGAAACCACCCGAGGAAACCCAGCACAACAGAAGCGTGAGCCGGGAACCGCGCCGCTGAAAGCGGCACAGCGTCTGAGACCACCCAGCAGCGGGGCGGGGTTGGCCTGTGTCCCCACCATGGGTTGTGTGGAACCCCCGTCCTCAGACATGGGGGTGTAATACAGAGCTGCCGGTGACGGGAAGGAAGTCTGCCCTCTGCACACAGCACAGGAAAAACCAAACCAAGGGCCAGGTGTTTCAGCAATTGGACAAATACCGAGAATTTAAAACACTAACAGAAAAGACTTAAAAACTTGTGTCCTAGTTTCAGCATCTGATCTCTTCCCAGGCAAGGATTTTTCAAACCCGAGGTGAATTTTAGACTTCCTGAGCACATTATACTGGGTGCCAGGGGCCCGCTGGGCATACACATAGGGTCTCGGCCTTCACGCGAATCCTGTAAGTTACCAAACCCATCTTATTAATGCGGAGACTGAGGCTGGGCCACATCTGTTAACCTGTGCCAGGTCCCCCAGTGGCAGGAAAAACAAGGTTTGGGCCCGGGGTGCCAGCCCGCAGAGACGGAGGGGGGGGACTTGCCTCTAGGGGAAGGTAGGTGTGCTTCTGCTCCTGTCCGACTTGTAAACATGGGAGGTGAGGGTAGCGCAGAACCAGCTTGTGCCTGTCCTTAAAGTACTGGGCCACCGTGCACTCCACCGTCTGCCCGCTCTCCTGCTGCAGCGGGAACCTGGGGAAGAAAAAGGCGGCTCGGGCCCGGAGCGTCCCAGGCCCCCAGGCCCCCAGCGGACGGGTGACCGAGACCCACGTGCCCGCTCACACAGGGGTGCTTTTCTGGGTCTGCTTTCTTAGGGTTGAAGAAGGTGGAGGGCGATTCAAAGCATCTCCCCGGGGGGTCAAAACCAAATCATGCCCCCTGGCTTCTCTGAACATATTCCCAAGTCCCTAAACTGTCGTTTTATCTCTGGAGTCGGGAAGTAAAAGACACCCGCACGCCTACAATATGCAGTAATCGCAGATGACACATACACCTAGAGTACGTGGAAAGGACTCAGGACAAATGAAGACAAATCCAGAAAGAAAAGGTCGTTCCAGCCGACCTCGCACTGACTCGGAAAGCCCTTTACCGGCCGAATGCTCCACGTGTCCGCCCCAGAAAACCTGAAACCTTCCAGAACAGGACAGGGAAAGGGACACGCCGGGTCTGCTCAGGCCTCCGCAGCCACATGTGGTGGGCTGAGGCGGGAGGGGCCCTCGTGCAGGGGCGGGAGAGCATCCTGCACCCACAGGGGGCAGCCCCCGCAGGATGGGGCTGAGGGCGCTGGGCGCAGGGGTAGGGGGCCTCTGCTGACTCCTCTGCTCTGCCCGGTGGGAGGAGGTCATGGGGACAAGGACACAGGCTCACCTTGCCCCCCGCCCCCGCCCCCGCTGCACAGGACCCTGCGTGTCTTGGTATAACCAGTACCCAGAGACACACCAGGCACTTCCCACGGAGCGACCGCGAAATAAACTAACGAGTCCTCACTGGACCCAGGAGGCCTCAAGGTGGGGTGAAGGGGCCGCACAACCTCAGAGAGCACTGCATCCGTGCGGCCAGGACACTTACTACACGGACCTGGGCCCCAAACTGTCTGCGAGGTGACGGGAGCTCAAGACAGAGGCCGTAGCATCAGCCTAGGCCAGGCCACGCCTGTGGGTCCAGGCAGCGCCAACCGATCCCCACGCCCTCCCTGGACCCCACTCAGCACGGAGGACCGGAAAATGAACCAAAAAGACCTTCCCTCGCCTGTCATATTCAAGAAGGAAAACTGACGGCGAGCCCCCTGCCCCGCCCCAGACAGGGGGAATTTCATTATTTTATTTCACGAGGTGAAGCGTGCTTTTGGAATTTTACAACTAGAATGGAATTCCTTTGCAGAAGTGATTGCTGCAGAGTTTGGACGTCTGAGTGACAGTGAAGGTCAGAGCTGATAAGCGCTTGACAGGAAGGCCGTTTACGTTTGGTGGCTGGCGGGCCGCCGGGTCACGTTGCAGACGCGGTACTTCCTCTTCATCTGCCCGCAGTGCGTTATCTCCACCTTTAGACCTGAGAACACACAGCAGCTGGGCTTCAGCATCCAGGCTCGCCCGGGCCTGCAGCGCACGCCCCCACTGTCAGCCCGTCAGCTTTCAGGGGAACCTCACCCACAGCCCCACGGTGAGGGCCTTCCGGGTGACCCTCGGGCGGGGCCATCTCACCCCCAGGGACGCCCCCTGCCCCAGGGATGCCTGGGCCAGAGGCAGGGTGCGCTTCTCAAAGACCAGGGCCGACGTGGGCTCGGCTGAGAGTGGGGCGTCAGCCGCCACGGCTTCTGTGCTTCCTTCGGGGTTATTTTTAGCAACGAGCACTGCTGCTGGCCTCTGACGCCCGCAGGAAGGACAGGTGCAGAGGGGCCGAGCCTACGGGGCCTGCCAGCTCTCCGACGACGGGCAGAAAGACACACAGCCGCTCACTGAACCCCGGGCTGCGTCTTCTTGAGTGGAACCCAGGCTCGGCTAAATGACGAGGAGTCCGCGTTCCGGAGCGTCCCGAGAAACTGACTACACTCGTGCTGCAGCTGCCTGGACCTCGTATCCGCGCTGGGACCCTGCCGGGCCACCCCACGCAGAAAGTCATCATCTAGAAATCGTGCCCGCTCCGGGAAGCGGGCGTCCTTGTCCTGCGCTGATGCGTCTCTGAGCGCTGGCTCCTCCGCTGCCCCCCGCCCCTTCCCCCCGGAAACACGGAGGAACAAGAACCTGGGAAACCCGGGGCCGTCCACCACGCCGGGCAGCTAGTTACCTTTGATTTCTTTGGTAAACTTGACCCTTTGGGAATCTGTCAGAGGTTTTTGTTGTTCTTCAATACTTTTAAAATCCAAAACTTCACACACAAACTCGATTACTGGCTGTGCCTTATAAAACGCCGTTGCCGAGACTACAGGCGGGAAAAGAAGAGACAAAAACCGAGAGGTGACCGGGCCTGCCTGGCCAGGCCCCTCCCACAGCCGGCCCGGCCCGGCCGCCGCTTGCGGACTCGGAGGGCCAGTGGAGGGGTTGGCAGAGGCTGAAGTCACCCTCTGAGGAAAACGCCGCGATGTAAAAACAAAACCCGTCAGCGGGTGACAACCGCAAGCCTGCGTTTTCCGGCACTTTCTGACCACCTCTGGTCTCGGGCTCCCTGAAGCTTACTGTTCCCACGTGGGGTCCAACACACAGGGGCAGCCGGGAACCCCGCCTCGGCCCCCTGAGCCACAGGCTGAGTCTGCGGAGGGGGCCCCGCGGAGGCTCTGGCGGTCAAGCGCGAGCGCCACTACCTGCCGTGCGCGAGCAGTGCGGCGGGCCGGGCGCGTGCGGAGGGGCCTCGCAGCCCCCCTCACCCCCCCCGATGGCGGCCGGGGCTCCGCTTACCGTCGATATTCAGCATCATCTTCCAAAGAGAAGGCCGGACGGACTGATGGAAGCCGAACCACACCTCTCGGCCCCCGCCCAGCGGGTTGGAGCAGCCCTCGGACGCCGTGAAGAAGGAGCGGCCCACGGGGGTGTACCTGGAACGGGAGCCTTGTCTAGGGAGGCCGGCGGGCACACACCCCGCAGACGCTCAAGCCTTCCGCCTGTGTCCACGGCCCACACGCGGGGGACACGCAGGAGAACTTGCTCCCGCGAGCCGAGGACACGGGTCCGGTCACACCTCGTGTTCCCCACGCGACCCTCCCGCTGCGATGCCTCGCCCGCAGCCCTCGGGTCTGCACACAGCGCTTCACCGCCTTCTAGGATGGGGCGGGCAGGGGTGCAGGTGCCGGCGACCACAGTCAGCCAGCAGGACCGGTCCCGCCCGGGCCTCGGGGCGTCTGGCACGGAGGGCCGAGGACCTCGAGGAGACCAAGCACCCAAGCACCCAGGCCCCGTTCCCTTTCCACCTGGCTCCTCTACGGGGGCGGGGGAGGGCGGTGCAGAGCTCGGACCTCATCTCGGGGGACAGTGAGGTCCACATGAGGGACACCCACGCCCTCCCAGGGTGCTCAGAGACGGAGGCCACCGCACCCTCCAGGGCAGCGGCCGCGGCATCCCCGAGGGAAGACCCAGTCGCCTACAGGCCGAGTCACCAACCAGGACACACACTCTGCTTCTCCCAGCCTCTTTCTCTATTTCCCCCAAACGAAAGACTTTCCTCCTGGTTATAAAAGTAACGAGGTGATTAATGCAAAGGAATTCAGAAAAAAAAAAATCAGTAATTCCTGCCACTCTTTTAAAAAATGGATTTGACATTTTGGCAACAGCCCTTAAGAGCTGGGGTTTTTTGCACCCACCTGCCTTCCTCACATCAGCAGTTCCAAGCAGTGACAGACTACATGCAGGGGCCGGGGGACCCTGCCAGGAGTGACAGCCTGCCCTGTGTTTCAAGAACCGCAGGGTCCCCTTTAGTCTAACACGGCCCTTCAAGGAGACTCCCCTCAAACCTCAGGGTTCTGGTCGGTATTGGGAGAGCTCAGTACGGAGGTTCGTTTCAGTTTTAGGTTCTCCTCCTTTCACTTAATCGTTCAAAGAGTTCCTGAGGCCCTACTGTGCGTGACACCCGGGGAAGGAAGAGGCGTCCCACACTGGAAACCCGAGTGGGGTGTGTGGCTCGCACACGGCTGTCACGTGGGGAGCCGGTGTGGCCCTGCGCCTCCATCCGGTCAATCACGAGCCATCAAAGTGCCCTCCTACCCTCTGCCTCAACAAGTTCCAGTGTGGTGATTAGCGGAAAGAAAGTAACCCACAGAATAAAGCCAGAGTGTGTGGGCGTGGGCGCCCCCCACAGTCCTGAAAGGCTCCTCCTCGTGGCGGAAGCCGGGCAAGCGCAGAGGCTGGAACACGACTCCTGAGTGCGAGGGCGACTCAGGACCAAGCTCGCACGTTGGGTGGAGTGACCGGTGCACCCAGAGACAGGCAGGCAACCTTCGTGTGCTCGGCTGCGAACTCCAGCGATTTCTTTTTATATTACAGTTTTTCCCGAGCTGGCGTTGCTACTGCTTTCATCACATAAACCCCTACGCCGTCCCCGCCCTGTCCCCGAGCAACAGCACCTGCTCAGACAGAGGCTTCAGGCTTCTCAGTTCCCACCTCATGCACGGTCCTCACCTCATGGACGGCAAATGCCTCATAACCACGTCCAGGGCTTGGATCGTCTCGAAGGGGACACTGGGCAGCCGCCCCGAAAGTGCATCGTGTAATGCCTGTAAGCTCACGCAGGACACCCACTTGATGGACACCTTGAAGATGCGGTCCTTCCCTTCTCCCGGCAGCGTGACCTCCAGCTCCACCTGGGGGGGATCCAGAGCACACGGTTACTCACGCTCCCCTCCTGAGAAGCTACAGGGAGGTCAAGGGCGGTGGGCCAGCTTCCAGGACCCCCAGGTTAGGGAGATTCCGCCGGTCCTTCATCCAAGCACAGGAGAGGGCGCGCTGAGCCCCTCCTCCAGCAGCCAGTGACTGAAGTACAACGGGAGTCCTTCCCACCACGGATGTCGAGTGCTTCCCGAGCCCGATCCTGCACACGCTGGCAGCCAGGAGAGGCGAGGGGCTGCAGAAGGCGTCCTGAAGCCGCACGGCAGCTGCCCAGCTGGGGTCTGGGCCGGCCTCTCTGAGGAGGGCACCCCAGGAAGAGGAAAGCGGGGCGCAGGCACAAGCCTAGGCTGCTCCTGGGACAGAGGAAGGGGGCGTGGGCAGCTCACTGGGGGTCCCGGGGAGGTACTCTTTCTCCGGTGGGACTGAGAAAACTGCAGTGGCTCTGGGGGTTCCTGTTTTCTGGGTCCCTTAAGAGTCCAGAAGCTAGTTTGGCAGTGAATAAGTCATGAGCAAAAGCCTTCTCAGAACAGACATGAGGTACAACAGAGCAAAACGCTAACATGATGGGCTAGATGGGCGCACGTCCTCCAACTCCTTCGACGCTTCCGTCTGATTAAACTTGTCCACAAGAAAACGTGGGCAGGTCCCAGGCACTGAGTGAAGCTTGTGGGCAGTGGGGACAAGCCAGGCTCTTCCCCAGGCAAACAAGCCCTGATGCTGTGCCATGGGCTGTCTATGCCCATCTGTGCAACAGCAAAGAGCTGCGGTACCAGCATGGCCAGGCACGAGATGGCAGAGAAAGCAGCTTCAACTACCACAAGACCAATCAGAATTTCCTGGGGAGAAATTAAAATTCTCAGCAAGACCTCAGCATATCTGTGCAACAGCCCTCAATGTTTATGACAGCCCTCTCCAACGGGACTTTCTGTGATAACGGAAACAGTCTTTTCTTGAGCTGTTGACCGGGACAGGAGCCACTGGCCCCTTGTGGCCACGGAGCACTGGAAATGTGGCTGGTGAGACCGCGGAACTAAACTGTCAGCTTCATTAACTTCTAGTAGACTTGAGTGCACACGGCCGCGTGCAGCTCGTGGCGGGTGTTCAGGACGATGGTCCAAGGTGCGCCCTCTGGAGCCACAACCCTCGATGAATAGCAAATCCACTTCTCTCCCCCCCACGCCCAGCCACCCTCCCCAGGATGCCCAGGCCCACCTTTACCCAGTCCCTTCATTCCACCACGGAAACATTACATTATCATTTGGTGACTGACTAACGCATCCTGAGCCTCACATACACAGACCCCACTCAGTTGATGACTGAAGCGGTTTTCATATTTGCTGACAATACTTCCCCATGTTTATGGAACATCTATTGGTAGGGCACAGACTATACACTTTATCCTCAAACACCCAAAACTCCCAGCAAGGGAGACTTGTTTACCATGCTCTGTACAAAAAACACAGACCCTGGGACTGACAGCGCGGCCCAAGGCCACACCACCATGAAAGGGCAGATGTGGACTGGGAGCCAGCTGGGCTGATGCCAAAGGCCCTTCCACTGCCCACGTGATGACCAGCCTCACTCACTCATTCACGCCCTCCTTCCCGCTTCCCACCCGACAGCCTGCGCTCGGCTCCTCTGCTCACTCAGCGCTCTCAGGGCCTCCCTCCCTCGCGCACGTGCTACAGCCCATTCAGACATCACCAGAGCAGCAACCAGGCCGCACTGAAGCCCCCTGCACACCTGTGTCCTCGGCATATGCTCCGGCACAGGCCCACACACCAAGCCCGACGGCCCCAAAATGGAAACGGCCCGAGGTCCATCGAAGGGAGAACAGAGCAGTGGAAAAGGAACACGTTCTTCACAACGGATGGATTTCAAGCATCTAATACTGAATAAAAGTGGCAAGCCACAGAGGCACACTGCAGTATGACTCGTCTCGGGGCAAAACGTATGTGAAGGATGCACACACAGCTGATAAAACCAGTCAGGAAAGGGTCCATTTAACCCAGGTCATCAGGATGGTGGCCATGGGGGAGGGCGCCGGGAGAGGGCTTGAGTGCGGACCAGCAGAGACCTGCTCGCACGTCAGCACAGGGGGGAAGCACTTCCGCCTCTTCAGAAATGGTGCACCAAGGACACGGCCAAGAGGTGGGCGGAAACCGCACGCTAGTTTCCATCTCACACACCAACGTGTACAGCGGGCACTTCACGCCTACTGCAGACGTCTCCACCCAGCAGCGCCAGGCGCATCTAAAGAACGATTCTGTGAACCGGAGCTAATTAGACGCTTGTCAATGTCATTCTTTAAAAATGCCTCTATAATCCAACGGAGTGGGATTCAGAGGGGCATATTTTCCTTTAGCAAAATGTACTTCTGTTTTCATTTTATTTATTTATTTTTAAAACACCCTTCCTTTACTTACTTATTTATTTCTGTAATTTATTTATTTTTGGCTGCGATGGGTCTTTGTTGCTGCGCACGGGCTTTCTCTAGTTGCGGCGAGCGGGGCCTACTCTTCGTTGTGGTGCGCGGGCTTCTCCTTGCGGTGGCTTCTCTTGTCGCAGAGCACGGGCTCTAGGTGCGTGGGTTCAGTAGTTGCAGCACGCAGGCTCAGTAGTTGTGGCTCGCGGGCTCTAGAGCGCAGGCTCAGTAGTTGTGGCTCACGGGCTTAGTTGCTCCTCGGAATGTGGGATCTTCCCGGACCAGGGCTCGAACCCATGTCCCCTGCATTGGCAAGTGGATTCTTAACCACTGCGCCACCACGGAAGTCCTCTATTTTTAAATAGATTCTAGACCAGCCTCCTCTTGGCCCCCATAAAAAGGGAAAAAAATAAGCTCTAGGCTCTACAACATTCTCTGTCAGTCACGTCTCAAGAGGCCGACTGGTACAGGCATCTAATATCTTAGGGATGATGGAGATTTCAACAGAAATGTCACTCCAGGGGCAGGGTGGCACCGGGCTTCAGCTGTGACACGAGCCCAGGAGCAGTCCTCACGTCCGTCTGGGCGGTCGGTCACTGGACTTGCTCCACACACACCAAGACACTTCAACCTCCGAGCATCCTGCAGCTCTTGGTCCCAACCTCGCCGCATCCAAGGGCAGTGTGTGGGTTCCCAGCTCTGTAGCCTCCGTGGCTCCCTTGGGTCCCGCCTGTAATACGGGACGGGAGGGCAGCCCACACGCCGCACAGACGCCTGAGCCAGCCGAGGGTGCCGGCAGCCCAGGGGCTGTGACACAGGAAAAGGCGACCACTGCCAGCTTCTGAACATGGACAACGCTAGCAGGGACGCACCCCAGGCCTGGAAAACGGTGAGGCAGATGTGAGAGTCAATGTCTCCAGGCAGACCACAGCCACACACTCAGTCCCTTCTGTCTGAGCGTCACCAGGGCGACAGACTAAAACTGGGACAGGAAGAGTCCCGCTTGGTGCCACCGTGCAGCTTGGAAGCAGCACTGACAAGAGCAGGGAGAGGCGTGCGCAGCCGGGGAGCAGCAGCCACGGCGCCCGGCGGGCTCCGCTTGTCCAGCTGTGGCTGCCATCCACCCCTCAGGAAGGAGCGACAGCGCCGGCAGGGCCTCAGGGTGGCCAGGCTCCACGCGCACAGGGCGCTGGGAGCACAGGTCTTCCGTGACGGGCACAGCAACAGATCCCGTCAACGAGCAGCCTGTCCCCAGCTGACCCGGGACAAAGCGTCGGGAGACGCTGTGAGTTCAGTGACCGGGGCAGGAGAACGACAGGTCCAGGGAGGGGCTGCGCTGCTGAGGAAGCTGTGCTTGCCGATCACCTCCACGCGCCAAAGCCCACGGACAAAGGCCGCAGGCCCGGGCCTCCCTGCTGTCACAGCGGCTAGGAACCCGCCTGCCAACGCAGGGGACGTGGGTTCGAACCCTGGTCCGGGAAGATCCCACCTGCCGCGGAACAACTAAGCCCGTGCGTCACAACTACTGAGCCGGCGCTCTAGAGCCCGCGAGCCGCAACTACTGAGCCTGCAGGTCACAACTACTGAAGCCTGCGCGCCTAGAGCCCGTGCTCCGCGACGAGAGAAGCCAATGCAACGAGAAACTCGCACACCGGGATGAAGAGTAGCCCCCACTCGCCACAACTAGAGAAAGCCTGCGCTCAGCAACGAAGACCCAACGCAGCCAAAATTAAATAAATAAATAAAATTTATTTTTTTTTAAAAATGCCGCAGGTCCACTGGAGGGACCCTCAGTCCGAAGGCAGCAGGACCGCCTGAGGGGCAAACGAGGCCGAGCAGACCCTCCACCTGTGGGCTCACCAAGGAGGGGGCCCCAAGGACGGCTCCCTGGCCCCCACCGCCTCTGCCCTCCCCTCCTTCCCCTCCTCAGACCTGCGACCCTCCAAGTGCAGAGGCCTCAGCACCCTGCTCAGACCTTCCAGCCCATCACCCAGGTCAGCAGTGGCCAGCAGGGCACAGGCGGCCCGGCTCGCGGTCTGGGGCATGGCCCCGGGGGGGTGGGGGGAAGGAGCGCCGTGGACTCTGAAGGCTCGAATGCCTTCCACGCAGGGTCTGCTACCCATCTGAGCGCGCGCCTGGCCTCACGGGACGCTTCCTTCTCAGAAGGAGACGCTCACACCTTCCCTGAATAAACGCAGAGAGGCTGCAGGTCCAGGAAGCTGCAGATCCGATGGGGGAGGGCTGGACCCAGCACCAAGGACAACAAATGACACACATTCCCATTTGCAACTCATGTCACGCTCCTGCTGAAGAGGATCCAGAAGTTAAACCCCAGACTGTGAGCGGCCCTCACAAACTCCTCAGTCTCCGCGTGGGGAGGTGAGGCGCCGGCCTGGCACAGCGGGTCTTCCAGCCATGATAGGGCTGGGATCAAGGGGCGCGTGGTGTGTGTGTGTGTGTGTGTGTGTGTGTGTGTGTATGATAGGGCTGGGATCAAGGGGCGCGTGGTGTGTGTGTGTGTGTGTGTGTGGTGTGTGTGTGTGTGTGTGTGTGTGTGTGTGTGTGTGTGTGTGTGTGTATGATAGGGCTGGGATCAAGGGGCGCGTGGTGTGGGGGGGGTGTGTGTGTGTGTGTGTGTGTATCGGGCGGTAGCTAGTAGGAGAGAGCAGGAGTAGATGGCAAACAGCTGCCTTCGCTGAGTAGGGGCCCGGGGCCACATTCTGTGCACAGACCTGTGCAGAGCCACCTGCGGCCCCCGGGCAGCCGCTAGCAGACACAGGGTTACCGGGACATTAAAGGATGTCTTCTCTTACTACAAAAGTGCCCATGACACAAAGAAAAGTACTGTATAGAAAAAAGAGCAAACGTAAAATGAAAAAAAAAAGGATGACACTTTGCTACAAGATGTGAACATACGGAAATAGAAAAGGTTAACATCTTACACTAGCTCTCAAACGGAAGAGATTAATTTCTGCATCTTACGAATATTTGACAGAACCTTAAAGACAAGTGGAAGGAGGGGCCTGGAATCTGGAGACCCATGCTAACCAGACGCTGTGGCCTTGACTAGGTCCTCTCAGCTCACCGGAGAAAAGGATGAGGAAGGGTGAGACTCAATTTAAGAGACACTGATGCCCACCGAGTCTTGGCAATACGCACGAAGGGCTGCTGTGGGCATCAGGGCACCCACACGGACGTGGGTCAAGACGGCAGATGCGAACCCTTGGACCAGCAACAGCAGCTAGTAGCTGCTAAGTGTGCACTGTGTCCCAGGTGTTCTACGGGCATCACCAGGAGAGCGGCTTAGAGATGCAGACACCCCAGACCCTAAACCAGAACCAGCACTTAACAGAGGCCCTAGGGCTGCAGGAAGCACACTGAAGGCAGAGAAGCTTTTCTTGGGGTGTGTTCACCCACTCAATTGTCACAAGGACCCTGCGAGGTAGTTTCTATACCATCTCCCCATTTTATAGGGGTGGCAGGTGAGGCAGCTTACCCAAGGTCCCACCACGAGTTAAGGGCGAAGCCAGGCCTCGGATCAGACCGATTATTACCCTACAGCCCGTGTTAACGTCCACAACTGATGTGTCTCAAATGTGAACACCATGCATCCTCCCCACCCCCCTCCTGAAGGGAAAATACTCCTTAGCCCCTCCTAGTATCTAATTATAAATATGTACAGACAAAACTGCGAATAAACTCCTTATGCTTTTCTTTCTTATAGAACTTTACACGAAAACAAATGCGCAAGCGAAACACAAGACTTTATAACTCATCCACCTCCAGTGCAGAGCATGTTAAGGAGCGAAGGGGTGACTGCTCAGCCCACAGGGATCGGGCCCTGGGGCTCCTTCAAATTCAAAAGCATGTCCATCCCCCGAGCCAGGCAGGGCTGGGCGGAGCACCACTCTTATCTCCTGGAATCGCCGCAGGGCCCGGCCCTTATCGCCACTGGCCTGCCCTTGGCCCTAACGTACAGCTCCTATCTGAGCGTCACACTTCACGCTTCCCAGCCAGCCGCGTTGCTGGGAGCTGAAACCACTGGCCCGGCTGGCCATTCAGACGGCTAGAGGAGCTTAGTGGTTTTAAGATCATCATTAAAATGCAAGAGCAAAAACATGTCTGTAGAGAACTTGCAGGTCACGGGGCAGCAGTTTCAGACCCTCTAAGCTCTGAGCTGTCTTCCCTCTTGGGGACCCTGGGGGTAAGGAAGCTAATTGTGTAGGTCATTCTTGAAGGGAATCAGCTTCTACAGTCTCGTTGGGATAACTGTTAAATTACTAGTTTGGGTTTTTTTTCAAGTTCGGGCAACAATGATTTCCAAGCCGCCCTTGGTCCCCCTCTTCTATAAACAATACCCATCCTCCCAGAGCAGACCACGGGTTGAAAGACATGCCAAGAAGTAACAGCTTCTGGGCAGAAATTTCACTGCTTTTTAAATAAAACCACGGTAAGGACAAAGACAACAAGGAAAGGCGACACTTTAAAACAACCACCGCTCCCAGGTTGATTAATTATCAAGATCATCAGTTCAGATGAATCACCGGCTACGGCTGAATGCTGGCTGTGTTACGCGGCCTCTGCCCCCTCCACTCACCTGTGCAAACACACTTCTCCGTAGTCCTCACAGCCCCGCCTTGTGATCCAGGCTCCTGTCTGGTGCTGGTCTGGGGCACGCGCGTGCACACGTGTGCTTTACATTTAAAAGTTTAGTGGTTTCAAGAAGTTCTCAACGTCTTTCTCTGCACTTAGACAACTTAACCCTCTGCCACTTGAAAACCACGGCACACGGAAGGCAGTTTCTGTGGATCTCACGATGAAGCACACGACCAATTAGCGGCTCTTTCCTCCTGGGTGAAGTGATTCAGTGTGTGACAAGAGGACAACGGACTTTACTTCTCGCACACTGCTCCATCCAACCCACCTCTGTGAGCTCACCTTATCCCTCCCAATTGGAAGGGGCATCGCTGTGTAGAGATTCTTCCTTCCATCAAACACTGGTTTCCGATCCCCAAAGATCTGTGTTTTAAAGTGCTGAACCATATGTTCCACTATTTCCCTGAAACAAGACAGAATTCGAGCAAAACATCAATAAAATCAGGGAAATGGCACACAAGGACGACATTCTTCTGACACTGGTTTTTAGGCAATGTTATAAGCCCCGTGGCTCCTTTTAAAAATGTGACTTTCAACTTCCTTCTATAAGAAATCAAACTAGCACCATCCGTGGGTTTACGCTCACTCAGTTAGTGGCTCCAGCATGGGAGAAGCCCCCTCCCCGGCCAGCGCTATGCACGCTGCATCCACGGAAGACCAGCGGACGGGGCTCCTGCTCCGGAAGCTGCGGGACTAGCTGCCGCGTGTGACGTGCACACAGAGCGCCCCGCACCCCGCCAACACTGCGGGCTGGCTCGGCCGGGGCCTCAGGGTCCTGTGGTTCGCTGTACAGCTCGGCCTGGGTACTGCTGCCCTTTCAGTCTGGGCTCCCGCACAAAGACCCTGAACGTGCAGTGGAGGTTTTGCTACCGTAAGCAACGAAGACTCCGGGGCTGTCTGCTCCTCGGGCGTGAACGGGGGAGGCAGGAACCCGGCGAGCACGAAGCAGCTGTTCTGCTGTGGGGCTCCGGGGATCGGGCAGACCTGCGGCCCTACCTCGCCCCGTGTTGCCTATCTGCCCACGGCTCAGCAGAGAAACACACCGCGATGACCAGGGACAGCTCAGCTCTCCTGCGGGCCCCAAGGCCCAGGGAAGCGCCAGGCCCACCCACCACCCTCTCCGCACTTCTCTGCTCCAAGGGAGCCCCACCTGGAACATCTCTGTCAGCATGTCGCATTAGCTCACCCGACTCTGATAAAGTACAGATAGGAAAAGCCGTGATGCCTGCCCGGTCCCCAAAGGTCCTCGTAAGGGAAACATGCAAAGGATCGATAGCAAACGGACTGTTAGAGGCTCAGAATCTCAGTCACTATCAGGAGACAGCGGCTCATGGGATGTGGTAAAGAGGGAGACGGACTCTGACAGCAGGGAAAGGGGAGGTGGGCAGAGGAGGGGGAGGCACATCTGAGCTCAGCCTTGTTGCCGTAAGGGTATTTCTCTGGGACACAGCCTTGGTCATCTTTCAGGATGCAAGAACCAGAAATTCATTCCATTCTTTTCCTTGAATGAGAAAAGTGGGCCTAAGAAGGGTTTGCTTATTCAAACTGGCTTTGCCCAGCTGACTTTCAACTGTGCTAGTTGCAGGAGGTGGGTCTCCGGGGATCCAGCTAATCCTGCCCCAAACACCCACTGCTTGGGGAGTCCCTGGGACAGACGGAGCCTCTGCTTTGCTGGCTTCACCAAGAAGGCACCAGGCCTCTGACACCAACTGGGAGATCACAGCCCTAGCAGGACAAGGACAGCCCTAGCTGTCCTCAAGGACAGCTAATGCAGCTCTGACCTCCATCCCCGCCGCCCCTGACCTGCTGCTCCACACACTACTCTGGGCCACCCAAGACAAGGTGGCCCCTTCCTCCATGCTGTCTCCAGACCACTGCCCCGCAAGCTTCAAGGACCCCATCTTCTTGGTCAAGACTTCACGGTCAACTCAAGGTCCAGATTGCTCCACTGGGGAGTCCCGCCCACATTCAAAGAACAAATCCACCAACTGAACTCAAATTTATCATGAACAGAATTAAGAGGGCACATGCCCCAACTCATTTTATGAGGCTAGAAAAACTTTTATCTCAAAACACAACAAGGTGATTGTGGGACAATCTCACTTATAAACACAGATGCAGAACAAAAGAAGAGAAAGCCCCACCTTCCACTGCTCCTCTCCCCCCCAAGATTGGAGTAGATCAGCCAAACCAATGTGGTCCTTCCTAAAGGGACCAGTAAAGTACATTACAATGAGAAATGGACTTCCCCACAGTTAGGTGTGTAGGTAATAAGGGATAGGGGACAACTAGTTCCAAGTGGCATACACAACTATTTTATTTGGGAGTTGGAAACACCGTAAGAAACAAAACAACCAACTGATATATCATATTCATGGACAGGAATATTCAATTCTGCAAACAAATTCATTCCTTCAATCCCAATGAAAATCCAGAGGGGTTAATTTTTATCTGATGGGATTTAATAAACTAATTCTAAAATGTATTTGGAAATAACGAAGGATAAAGGCTGGTAAGCACACTCTTGAAAAGGTACCTGGTGGACGTAAAAGCTACCATGACAGAGACAGTGTGGTGCTGGAGGAACAGACAAGCAGAACTTGGGAAAGAATCGAGGGCCCAGAAAAAAGACCCACAGACATACAGACGTTCCATTTATGACAGAAGGAGGAGAACAGAGAGGACAGAGAATACTTCTCAATACCTTATGCTGAGGCAACTAGGTATCTAGCATTCAAAGCAATAAATGGAGCCCACGCGACACAAAACGTTTATCTACACTAACACTTACTGTTCTCAGCTGAATTCAACTGTTGGCATGATGACTCCACTTACACAGCGAGCTATGGGTGGGAGTCACGTCTTACCCAGGAACATCCAGCAGCTGGCAGTTTGGCACACCAGGGGCTCAGTAAATATTTGTTCAAAGCAGGAGGCTGTTCAGTCATGACCTCCGGAGTCACCCTGATGGACTACGAAGCAATCCTGCTCGGACGACTAATGGTACACAACCCTGACCACCGCATGGACCAAGAGAAAGCATCCTCATTACCCACACGATGTCCCCATGCCTCGATGGCCCACTTGATCAACTTGTATCATCTTTTGCAAAACATAAGTAGGGGTCATTGCTTAATTTTTATGACCTGATGGCAACTAATTCTAAAATGTGAAGGTCCCTTCTCTCTATCAGCCCAGACTGACTCCCAGAGGCTGGCCAGTGCCTTCCTGTCCTTCTCTCTCTGTTTTAAGTGTGGTAAAAATACAGGTAACATAAAATTTGTCATCGGTCATTTTTATATGTGCAGTTCAGGGGCATCAGGTACATCCACATTGTTGTACAATCATTACCACCATCCATGCCCAGAACTACTTCTTATTTCCCAAGAGAAGCTCCGTTCCCATTAAACAGTAACTCTCCCCACCCTCCACCCCACCCTGTCCAGGCCCAAGGACTTTTTTGGACCAGATTCTCCCCAGCGACTGCTGAGAGATGTCTGAGCAGAACCACCTGGGCACACGTTATTCCTCAAGTCCCTGTGTTTAGCTCCTTCTCCATATCAAGTTTGCCCACTGGAAAGCAAAGTTCCTGTACCACATCAGTTTGGCTCCCTGGACAAACACCTCTACTGAACCTAATTCTCAAGCTATGATCCTGACCTCACTCAAAAGGCAACAGCCCCCAGATACTATCTGTACACATTCTAGAGACTCATTACGTACTCAGTATCTTACAGAATGATCCACATATTAAAACGTAGAGTGAAGATGACAATGGCAAACGTGTTGGCATCTACTCTCTGCCAGGCTGCACATGGAACAACTCATTCAGTCCTCACAGTAACCTAGGAGGTCAACACCACCTCCATTTTACACCCAAGGACACAGAGGCACAAGCCACACACTGGAGAGTGTCAGTGGCCAGATGTGAAACTGCCTAGTGGTTAACAGGACATGTCTGCTAATCCAGAGAGGCTGAAATGCTCCCTGGCAGCTTGTCTGCCTTGTTACCAAAATTCTGAGAAGTTTCCTCTTTTAAAAAAATGCATTCTTGTAATTAAAAAAGCCCCAACAGACAAAAGTCCAAGACCAAATGATTTCACAGATGAATTCTACCAAACATTTAAAGAAAAGTTAAACCTATTCTTTTCAAACTATTCCAGAAAACTGAAGAGGAAGGAGTGCTTTCCGAACTCATCTGATGAGGCCAGCATCACCATGATATCAAAACCAGACAAAGACATCACAAAAAAACAGAAAACTATAGGCCGATATCTGATAAACATAGATGCAAAAATCCTCAACAAAATGTAAGCAAATCAAATTCAGTAATACATTAGAAAGATCATAAACCATAAAGTGGGATTTGTATCAGAGATGCAAGCATGTTTCTATAACTGCAAATCAATCAATGTGATATACCACATTAATGAACTGAAGAATAAAAATCATCACCTCAATAAATGCAGAAAAAGCGTTTGATAAAATTCAACATCTATTTATGATTAAAAACTCTCAACAAAGTGGGTATAGAGGAAACATACCTCAACATGACAAAGGCCATAATATGACAAACGGCCAATATCACACTCAATGGTGAACAGCTGAAAGCATTTCCTCTGAGAAGAGAAACAAGAAGACAAGGATGTCCACTCCTGCCACTCTGATACAACATAGTTTTGGAAGTCCCAGCCACAGCAATCAGATAAGAAGAAGAAATAAAAGGAATGTAAATTGGAAAGGAAGAAGTAAAACTGTCACTGTTTGCAGATGACATGACACTATACATAGAAAATCTTAATGACGCCACCAAAAACCTATTAGAACTAATACATGAATTAGGTAAAGGGGCAGGATACAAAATTAATATACAGAAATCTATTACATTTCTATACACTAGTAACGAACTATCACAGAGAGAAATTAAGGAAACAATCCCATCAAAAAGAGTAAAATACCTAGGAATAAATCTTACCAATGAGGTAAAAGACCTGTACTCAGAAAACTATAAGACACTGATGAAAGAAACTGAAGACAACACAAACAGGTGGAAAGACACTTTCATGGATTGGAAGAATTAATATTGTTAAAATGGCCATACTACCCAAGGCACTCTACAGATTCAGTGCAGTCTCTATCAAAAAACCAATGGCATTTTTCAGAGAACTAGAATAAATAACTCTAAAATTTATATGAAAATGCAAGAGACCCCAAACAGTCAAAACAATCTTAAGAACAAAGCTGGAGGTATCATGCGCCCTGATTTCTAACTATACTACAAAGCTAAAGTAATCAAAACAGCATGGTACTGGCACAAAAACAGACACACAGATCAGTGGAACAGAATAGAGCCCAGAAATAAACCCAACTTACACGATCAATTAATCTATGACAAGGGAGGCAAGAATATATAGTGGGGAAAAGACAGCCTCTTCAATAAACGGTGTTAGGAAAACTGGACAGCTACATATAAAATAATCAAACTAGACTACTTTTTTTTTTTTTTTACGAGAACACACTCAAAATGGATTAAAAACTTATATTTAAGACCTGAAACCATAAAACTCCCAGAAGAAAACATAGGCAGTATGCTCTTTGACATCATCTTAGCAGTATTTTTTTGCACCTGTCTCCTTAAGCAAGGGAAACAAAAGCAAAAATAAACAAATGGGACTACTTCCAACTAAAAAACTTTTCACAGCAAAGGAAACTATCAACAAAATGAAAAGGCCACCTACTGAATAGGAGAAGATATTTGCAAACAATATATCTGATAAAGGGTTAACATCCAAAATATACAAAGAACCCATACAACTCAACATCAAAAACCCAAACAACCCAATTAAAAATAGGCAGAGCACCTGAGTAGACATTTTTCCAAAGAAGATATACAGATGGCCAGACATATGAAAAGATGCTCAACATCACTAATCATCAGGGCAATGCAGAACAAAACAATGAGATATAACCTCACGCCTATCAGAATGGCTGACAACAAATAAAAAGTGTTGGCAAGGATGTGGAAAAAAAGGGAACCCTTGTGCCCTGCTTGGGGGAATGTAAACTGGTGCAGCCACTATGGAAAAGAGTATGGAGGTTCCTCAAAAAGTTAAAAACTACCATACAATCTAACAATTCCACTTCTGGATATTTCTCTGAAGAAAACAAAAACATTAATTAGATATACAATATAAAAGATACGTGCACCCCTACGTTAATGGCAGCATTATTTACAATAGCCAAGATATGGAAGCAAACTAAGTGTCCACTAATAGATGAATGGATAAAGATGTAGTGTGTGTGTGTGTGTGTGTGTGTGTGTGTGTGTGTGTACACACACACACACACACACACACACATACACTGGAGTATTACTCAACCATAAGAATGAACAAAATCTTGCCATTTTCAACAACATGGATGGACCTAGAAGGTATTATGCTAAGTGAAAGAAGTCAGACAAAGACAAATACTGTATGATTTCACTTAACAAGTGAAAAAACATAACAAAACAGAAAGAGACTCATGGACGTAGAGAACAAACGGGTGGTTGTGGCGGGGGGGAATGAGTGAAGTAGGTGAGGGAGATTAAGAGGTACACAAACTTCCAGTTACAAAATAAATAAGTCACTAAACATTTTTTAATGTATTCTTTTGGTAATTTCTAATTACACAGATTTTTTCATTAATACATTCTCACTGTAAATTTCAAACACGGATAATGCTCCAAGTCTGCCTAAACCACCTCTTTATTTCAATTCTCTTCTCAGAAGTAACCTTATTATTTTTAAATCTATGCATTTATATAAATACATAGGTACATTAAAAAAATACAGTGTATTATTTTTTAATCACACATGGTTCTGGAGCTTGCTGTTTTCCCAGGATGTGTGTTTAACACCTCTCCTTGTCGCTATATACAAAGTGGCATCAAGTCTAGAAATAGAAATGTTATCGTATCATGTACTGTAACGTAATATTAACAAACCACATACTTGTCTATGTTTCCAGACGTGGTATTCATACTGTGAAGCTCCATTTCATTGCTGTCCATCGTTTCACAGTACTCCACAGTATGTTTACTTAACCATCCCCATTGGCCGACACAGAAATGACTTCTTTTCTCTCTCGCTTTTTGCCATCACAATATTAGACATCCTTGTACATATCTCTCTCCCTTTGGGATAAACACTTAGAAGTAGAATTGGTGGGTCAAAGGTATATGGGGTATTATTTTTATTTACATATATACACAGAACCACCTTCTGGCAAGTCTGAACCAATGTACACATCCTCCAGTGGACAGTGCCCTTAAGCAGCAGGCTGCAAATGACACAGTCATGCTGGCCTGCCCTGCTCTCCCCAAGCACAGCGTGAGCACTTGTGCAGTGCTCTCCTAGGGCCGCTTGACGGAGCACAGGAGGAACAAGAGGGAAAGTTCAGACAAAAGGCGAGGAGCACACCTTCTTCCTTGCAGTAGCCCATCCTGCGCTTCCGAGCACAGCACCACTAACTCTGACCCACTGGCAAAGTTTCCTAGCTCTGACTGTAAGGCCCGCACAGCCTAGACCAGCTCTGGGCACTGGCTGTTGTGTGTGACCAACCGCAGCCGCGATGATACTGGAGGCATCCTGAGAAGAGGGACCTTGCCTGGTACTGAGGCCCTCCCACAGAAGCCACTCAGAATGGTGGGCGAGACTCAGGGCACACCGGGCCGCGATTCACAGTGACTCATCAGAACGTGTGTAGATGGCATTTTCCTCTCAGTCTTGAATGAAGCCTCAGGGTTGAATTTATTAAATATCTACCACGTGCCCTGCACAAAGTTTTGGGAACTCAGAATTAAGGCACTGCTGTAACAGAGGCTGCCAGTGTGGAAGCAGACGGGGTGTCGAGGACTGTCTGGACGGGGCCAGTGCCAGGGCACAGTCTGCGGCAGGAGCTGCCTGCTCTTCCACCTCCCCTTCCCCTCCGGGTCCCCTCTTCCAGCGCGGCCCCGGGACTGTCAATCACTGCTCTGACTCTCTCTTCCCAACTAGGGACAGGAACCACGTCTACCTTGTCCCCCACCGTACGCCCGCCGGCACAGCGCCTATCGCACAGCGGAGGTTTCGTAAATGTCGGCCGGTTGGTAGTGTGGCTGCCGAGAGGGACTGAGTCAAGGTTTTAGCATGTGTGGGTTTTGCCAGCACAGAAACCTTACTTCCAACATTATTCTAAGCTATTATGAATGATTATAATTTTGAGATTGGACCTTAGGCCAAAGTCCATCAGAATTAATAGTAAAATGAAGAACCCTGAAGGTTCACACATTTAACTACGCAGCAACTCTCAGGTTGGCTCAAAACCCAGGGGAGCAGCATGGCATGCTAGTCTGCGGGCTGGCCTTGCCACAAAATGCAGCTCAACACCCTTAAATTTTTTTTTTTTTTTTTTAATGGTCCGCGGGCCTCTCACTGCCGTGGCCTCTCCCGTCGCAGAGCACGGGCTCTGGATGCGCAGGCTCAGCGGCCACGGCTCACGGGCCCAGCCGCTCCGCGGCACGTGGGATCCTCCCGGACCGGGGCACGAACCCGCGTCCCCCGCATCGGCAGGCGGACTCTCAACCACTGTGCCACCAGGGAAGCCCGTCACCCTTAAATATTTAAGGGCTGTTTTTTTTCCTTATACGATGTTCAGCTTGGTGTTTGCTAACCTTGGCTTTTTTTCTAGAAATATGAAAATTTAGTTAAAGTGGGATGAAGTCTTTTCCCATGAATGTGTCTGCTTACCTCATTATGGCCTATGCTTCTCGCTCTATTTCTCTCTCTCAAACAATTCCTTTGCCTACCTGTGCTATTTTACTTTCTTGGAAAGGTTTAAATATAGTATAAAATTATCCTGGCACTTCAGGGAAGTTGAAGATAACTTACTCTTCTGGCTGCCTTTCATGCCCCCCCCCTTTAATATACATACCCTTGCAGATTTTGTAAACAACCAAATAAAATTCTAGCAATAAATTGAAAAAAAAATGCAGCTCAAGACCCACATTTGCTACTTGCTGTTTCACGAGGCAATTCCTAAACACTGGGTAACTTTAGAACGTTACAGTCATAATTACAACAGGACTTTGGGAATACAGTCAGGTAAAAACACCACATTTTAGTCAGCATCAGCCTTTTTCTGTTGCCAGATGACAAAGCCTTAGTCATGCCTATTTTCATACAAGAAAGCTTCTTGTACACTGTGGCTGATGGCATAGTAAGAGCCCACTGCCACCACGCCGATCAAAAGCCCAGAGAATGTGCTTTTTCATGCCTCCATTCCAGCTCTAAGAGTATATCCAAATCACAGAGCCTCACAGGATTCTGTCCCAAGGAAACTCAAAATCAAACAAGCCCATTCATTGAGCGTCTCAAAGCATATAAGGCATATTAAAAGATCTCAGAAGACCTTTAGTAAATAAAGCTGTTTAAACCAGTTGTGCCCAAAGTTTTGGTTCACAAACACATTTTTGAGTAAGCACACAGTTCAAGGACCTCATGTAACTGTCAAGTATTGTTTCCTTGGAGACATGTCTTTTGGGGATATATACTCAGAAGTAGAATTGGTGGGTCAAAGGGTAAACATACAATTTTTATTTTAACATATACACCAAGCCACCTTCTAAAAAGTCTGGACCAATGTGTATTGGCCACACCGAGTGAATCCAACTGTTTAGTTTTACAAATAAGGGAAATGAATCCCCAAACATTCTTTCTCATACAAAGACTGATGAGGAAAAAATTTACAGCAAAGAGCACTTTACAGGGCACCAGCACAAACTGGGTAAAACCAATCTGACCTATTCTCAAACTGCAACTCAGAATTCTGTTTCTGACCATGACAAGGTAAGTAGACTTCTCCTCCTGCCCTAAAAAACTAAAGAAACTAGAGAAAAGCTGAGAGCTGTTTTTGACATTGGAAAACAGGCAGCTTAGGACTGTGACTACAGAGGGAAGGAAAACAAACATTCACTCTGCTGGGAACAACTTCCAAATCACAAAATGGGGAAGGAGCATAAGAGAGCAACAGTCTCCTTGTGCTGCAGAGATGGGGGCAGAAGAGGTAGGAATTTGTGGGGGAGGGTACCAGAGAAGATAGCAAAAGCCAGACCCCCTCAACATAACATAGATAATGTTCAACAAACAAAAAATTCACTATGCATGTGAAAAAGCAAGGAAAGGTGACATGTAATCTAAGGGAAAACCTGCCAATAGAAACAGACCCTGAAATGACCCATCTGTTGTAATTAGCAGACACAGGCTGCGATCATAAATATGCTATTACGATAAATACATCCAAAGTCATCAAGAAAAAAGATGGCAGCTATGAATGAACAGATGAGAAATCTCAGCAGAAATGTAAACTATGAAAAAGAACCAAATGCCAATTCTAGAAAAAGCACAATATAAAAATGAAAAAAAAATTTGGATGGTTACCACAGAATACTGGATATTACCAAGAAAAGGTGGCGGGGGAGATAAAGTGATCTTTAAGAGAGATCAATAAGATTACCCAAACTGAGAAAAGAGGGAGAACATTTTTTTTATTTTTAAATCACAATCACAAGACAATATCAAATGGTCTAACATACACATAACTGCAATCCTGGAAGTAGAGGAGGGCATGGGACAGGAAAATAATTTAAAGAAATGACTGCCAGTATTTCACCCAAATAACATGAAAGACATAAACATTAAGGATCCCAAGAAGGAAAAATACAAAGAAAACTCCACCTACGCATATCATAGTCAAACTGCTGAAATGCAAAATTAACTAGAAAGTATTTGAAAGAAAAAAGACAGATACGGGAGAACTACAAAAACAACAACAACAACAACAACAAAAACCAGATTTCATCAGAAACAATGAGGATTAAAAGACGATGTAATAACATCTTTAAGTTGCTAGGGAAAAAAACTGTCAATTTAAAATTCTACATCCAGCAAAAAATCTTTCAAAGATGAGGAGAAAATAAACATATTTGCAGATTTTTTTAAATGGTGGGAGAATTCATCACTGGCAGGTTTGTACGATGAGAAAGGATAAAAGATATTCTTCAGGCTGAGGGGGAAATGATGCCAGGTATAAACACTGATGAAAAGGAAGAAATAAAGAGAACTAGATATGGTTAATATGTGGGTAAATAGACTATTTTCTTTTCTTAATTTCTTTAAAATAACAACATTGTACCATGGGGTTTATAACATAGGTAGGAGTAAAACACATGACAACAGTAGCAAAAGGAATTATACGAAAACTGTAATTGTTCAAAAAAAAATTGACAAGTGTTTTTGTAACCTTCAGGAAGTCAAAGGTTTCTTAGAACGCACAATATAATAACCACTTTCAGGGACTTCCCTGGTGACACAGTGGTTAAGAATCTGCCTGCCAATGCAGGGGACACAGGTTAGAGCCCTGGTCCGGGAAGATCCCACATGCCGCGGAGCAACTGAGCCTGCGCGCCACAACTACTGAGCCTGCTCTGTAGAGCCCATGAGCCACAACTACTGAAGCCCACGTGCCACAACTACTGAAGCCCGCATGCCTACAGACCGTGCTCCGCAACAAGAGAAGCCACCGCAATGAGAAGCCCGCGCACAGAGAGGAAGAGTAGCCCCCCGCTCGCTGCAACTAGAGAAAGCCCGCGCCCGGCAACGGAGACCCAACGCAGCCAAAAATAAATAAATAAAAAAACAAACGAATTGAAAAGAAGAGAGAAACTCAAACAACTCATTGGAAAAAAAAAAAAAGGAAATAATGCATGAAAAGGTGCTCAACTCATTAGTTACCAAGAAATGAAAATTAAACCACAATAAGAAACCATTACACACTCACCGAAATAGCGAAAATCAAAAAGGCTAAGCATACCAAGTGCTGACAAGGATGCGGAGCGGCGGGAACTCTCGCCGCCAATGGGAGCGTGAGACGGTACAAGCACGCTGGAAAACTACTGGGCAGTGTCTCATACAGCTGAACCTACACTACCCTTCGATCCAGCTACGCCACTCCCAGCTATTTATCTAAGAGAAATGAAAACGTGTGTTCACAAAAGACTTGAACAAGCAGTTCACAGCAGCTTCATTCATAACAGCCAAGCCCAGAGCGCCTAAGCACCTAATGAGAGGATGAGTAAATGAACCATGAAATAACTGTATCCTAACACATTCCTCTGCAACAAAAATAAGAAGCTATCAACACACACTATGGTACAGGTCAACCTCAAAAACACGCTGAGAGAAGCAGGATGAAGGGGCAGCTCTCAGCTCTCATGGACCCGTGGGCCGTGCAACTCCTTTTACACAGGCAGGAAGCGAGCCTCCAGGGACGGATCCCAGCACTGCTGGTGAGGGGCGGGGGTACCAGGCAACTTTCGGGGGTGATGGGTGTGGCTAAACATTCGTCAAAACTCACTGAGCATCCCACTTACAATGCGTATTTCTTTGTATCTCAATACAAGAACACTTAAAAAAGAAAAAAATGCAACAGAAGCTTCCTGGGGGGAAAAGGTCAGAAGGATCTGCTGAGAATCGAAGGGTTGATTCCTTTTAAAATAAAGGACAAAACAGAATACCTGTTAACTCTTCTTGGGCATTTCTCTGGCTTGATATCCAATTCATAGTGATAGATGTCAATTTTTGGAATGTCCATCTCAAAGAAGTTGGCCTGTAACTTGATCGTTCTCCCGGAGGTCCCGAAGTCGGGTCTGGGTGGAGGCTTGAAGGCATACCCTTGGACGGGTGGCGGTGGCGGTGGAGGAGGGGCGAGCACTGGAAACGGCAAAGAGAACGCCCGTTACCCAGGGGCCACGCTGAGAGGGGGCCGGCGCCTGCCCCGTGCACGCCGTCCTCCCCACCTCCCTGGACCCCGCCATCACAGGCCCCGCTGGCACTGCCGTTCCCTCCTTCCCCCCTGCTCCTCCTCCCCTTGAAACCCACGCCCCAGCCCGCCTGGGGCCACCTCATCACAGAGCGCCCCGAGTGCCAGGCTCAAGGCCCCCCAGAGCGCGCCCCCCCCCACCCCGGGCCGCTCGGCCTCGACACTGCCCCTCTCCCTCCTTGCTGAGACGCGCCCCTCCCTGCTCCCCTTGCTCGGCTGGCTTTTCTCTACCGGCCCCCTTCGCTTCTTCCCACAGGCTCACAAGCCCAGCCCTGCACCCACAGTTCCAAAGTCCTTCCCCCAGGCCTCGCCTCCATCGACGAGGCTGTGGGGTCTACTCCGCTGTCAAGATCCTCTTCCCACACATTCTTCACGGCCAGTCGCTCAACAACGCCCATCACTTTACCCGCTTTCCTCTCTAACTCCTCCTTTCCTATCCATCTCTCTCTGCCTCAGCTCGGGTTTCCACTTCACCCTAGTGGGGGCTCGGCTTCCAGGCCCCTCGCCCACTCTCCACACGTTCTGATCTCATCCTGGCCAGATGCCTTTGTGGACCCCAGCACGCAGCCCCGACACTTAGGCACTCACGTCTCGGCCTTATCTTCTGCAGCTCTAAGGACCCTCCCCACCAAGAACCAGCCTCCCGCGTCAGAGCCCTGCACATGCCAGCTCCTGCCCAAGAATCCCGAAGAGAAGAAGCCCTTCACTCCTGCAGCCCTCGGGTGCCCAGCTCGCCGCGCTCGCACTTCCAGTGCGCGCCTGCCGCCCTGTGCTGTCCTCACACTCGGCTCTGCGCCTGACTAGTGGGCCACAAGCAGCTCGAGGACCAAGGTCTCAGAGCACCTGATGCCCACGAGCCCAGAGACACGGGGTCCAGCCTAGCCGTTCACACCTGGGAAAAGCTCAGACAGGCAAAGGAAGGCTGCCAACGGCGCTCACAAAGCGTCCTCTGCCGCGGACCACCGAGGTCATGAAGCAAGGTGTTTGCGACACCGAGAGTCAAGACGCCGAGCCCCCCCACACCCCCCCCACACACAGACCCTGACACTGCGCCCCTGAGCACCACTTCCTACACCACAGTGCCTCTTCCAGGGGCTTCCGACAGCTGGGCCTGGGCCAACATGGTAATCAACGACCCCTGCCGTCTCTCCCCTGGAAGCCAAGACTCAACACCCCCTTCTCTGCAACAGACCAAGATCACCTTTGCACAAAGGAGTCTCAACAGTAAGCCAATTCATTACTTAAAAATGCTTTACAATACCTCTTTGGTTACCATACTTGCCATGTACACTTCTGTTCTCTTTCTCTGCACGTGAGAGATTAAAGATGGGGCAGTGTGAACTGTCAGCAGATGGGACAAAGCCAAAGGGGTCTGACTCGTGTGGAATTGAAGGGACCAAGACGGTCATGACAGTGTCCCTCCTCCACGACTCTCAAATCCATTAGCTTGATCTAGGAGTGCTTTCTCCGCCCCCCCATAGACAGTTAAAACAAAAAACAAAAACAAAAACATAACAAAACAAAAATACACTTTGTCCCAACTCAAACTTTCAGTAATTCCATTAATAAAGTTCAAAGTCGTTTTAGGAAAAGAACCAATGAAAAAAATTTCCGATTAACACTATACCTTTAATTTTCGATCAAACATCTTTGTTTCAAAAAAGTTCTCATTAAAAAAAAAAATTCCATGTACTGCAATCCCTACTGACATTCACTGGAAACAAAAGCACTCTACCAAAACTAATAGAAGCTGTTCTTCCTGTATTTCTGACAGAGTAAAACTCAGGGAGTCTTTGAATTACTTGCTTTATACTTTGGTTTCTTTCTATGAGAAAACAAACATGCTCTAAAGGTTATTAATCTCACTGAGCTAAACCATCTGGAGACCTTTGGGTCTCTTTCCACTAAGCGACTATGACTTCATAGATGACATATTCACAGCCTTTCACAACAGCCCACGCCTTCGACGAGCACGCCTGGATGCCCCTTACGTGCTGGGTAGCGCGCCAGAGACCAAAGGTACAAAAATAAACAGAGTTCTCAAGCAGCTCACACATCACCTCCCAGGAGAGTGTCTGAGTGCAGGACACCCAGTGGATTCGCGTGTTTACTTCTCCAACGTCAGCAGGTCACACGGGGTCCTCGCACAGAGGGTCCTGACCACGCCAAGGAGGGGACACCACTTGCTCCCTGGGGACAGATGCAGAGTCTCTGCACTCAGCACTGAGTGCCCACTGACACGAGGTCCCTGTTCTCAGGTGGAGTCCCACCCGGCAAGAGGAATCTTGTGAATGTAGAGTCAAGGTTAAACCTTTGTGTCCCAGGAAATGTCCAGCCACAGAGCCACGGAAATCTGGCCCACAGGGCAACTTCAGGAACCAGAGCACGATCCACGCTGAAGGGAGTCCCAGCTTACAAAGTGCTTTCACCGTTTTCTTTCTTGCAGTTGATTTACAATATCATGTAAGTTTCACGTGTACAGCACAGTGATTCAGTTTTATACATACGTATATACCTTATACATATACACACATATTCATACACATGTATATTCTTTTTCAGAATCTTTTCCCTTATAGGTTATTATATAATACTGAGTTTAGTTCCCTGTGCTCTACAGTAGGTCCCTTCTGGTTCACGTTTCCTAACTGTGCCTCGCGGTGACAGAGCAAAGGGTTCGCCTGTGACCTGGGAAGCTGTCCAAGGCCCAGAGAGTAACACAGCTGGCGTGCCCACACCACCCCACTCCCCAGGCCGCCCTCGCCCCCGCCCCCGCCCCCGCCCGCCGGCTGTCAGCCCCCAGCCTCGCCTCACCTACCTCTCAGCAAGGCAGGGTCAGGCCTGGGGCCCACCTCTCAGGCTGAGCCTACGCCTCCTATACCCCCAACACCCACCACTTGGACACGATAAGCCGTGGGAAACAAGAAGAACAGTTCACCAGTTTGCATCACTAACCTGTATTAATAAAAGCAATGGGGGAAATGCAATGGTAAATTATTTATAAAATATATAATTTCATAAGACATTTCTTCCTTGCTTCTAGCTTTTAATAATGAAAATACTGACAGTTCATGGGGAGGCATATGGAATATAAAGTCACAAGTTAAAGCTCTCTAAGCAGAGGGAACAGGCTGAGGACCGGTGTGTTTTTTTTTTTAAATATAGATAGATAGATTGATTGATTTAGGTTGCATTGGGTCTTAGTTGCTGCGCGCGGGCTTCTCACGGAGGTGGCTTCTCTTGTTGTGGAGCACGGGCTCTAGGCGCACGGGCTCAGTAGTTGTGGCTCGCGGGCTCCAGAGCGCAGGCTCAGTAGTTGTGGCCTACGGACTGGCTTAGCTGCTCCGCGGCATGTGGGATCTTCCCGGACCAGGGCTCGAACTCGTGTCCCCTGCATTGGCAGGCGGATTCTTAACCACTGTGCCACCAGGGAAGCCCAGGACCTGTGTTTCATATACCTTCGGGAAGGAAACTCTCCCACCGAGGGACATGAAAACTGCACGGGGCTTCAGTCCTGAGACACCTTGGATCTATTCTTCTGAGGCGTACGGAGTCCCAGGTGTAAATTGCCGAAACGTGCAGGAAGACCCACAAACAAAGCTCCGGGGGGGGTGCAGTGCAGCAGTGGCAGCACAGAGCTCCACCCGCGCTGGGGGAGGGACGCGGGACACGAGGGGAGAGGGAGGAGGTGTCAGCTCTTGGCCCCGGGGCCAAAAGGAGGGACGGATGGGCACACACGCGTGTGACACGGGAACCGAACATCCAGCCCAGCATCACCTAGCGTTGAGCTCTCCAGGTGCTCCCCTCGCACGGCCCGCAGCCGTTTACACTGCAGCAGGAATGGCGGCTGCCACGCACAGGTGCACCGGACGGGCAGGGCGTCGGAGGGCAAGGATGAAGAGGGGACATGGGGAGACCCCAGAGCACAAGCTCCCTGGTCGACCTTCTTACCCTGGGCTCCCAGGAGCGGGTGCCCCCAACACCGACAGATAAATGGAAGCCCAAGAGGAGGCAGCATCTGGGGAGGAGTTCACGGAGCTGGCGTTAAGCCAACTGGCCGTGGCCCAGCCCCAAGCGCCTACCCCCCTTAAGATACCACCTCATCTCTGCAGCTCCGGCCGTGCCGGCAGGCCGAGCGAGCGATCGATCCCCCGGCTTCCAAGCTCTCTCACATGTCCTCCCCTCTGCACGGAGAAATTCAGGTCTGACCTTCCCGTGAAAACTGCAGGCAGACACCGCAGCCTCGCTTCTCCCAACCCCAGGCAGCATGCACAGCACACTTCCCATCCAGCAACTCACCAAACAGTGTTGTCTGGAACGGACTTCCCACCGTTAGGCCTGCCTCTGCACGGGGCAAAACCTCTGGGATCGGGAAAGCAAACCCTTCTTTCTCATCCAGCAACACTGGCTGGCACGGCGGGAAAGGACTCGTCCACCGGCAACTGCCAGCACAGCCCCAGCACCTCGGTGACCCGGCCGCCAGCCCCTGTTCCCGACCAGAGTGCTGCGGGCAGGCGTCCCCGAGCCTGAGAACCGAGCGCAGCGTCAGGGACAAAGTAGGCGCCGAGGGTTTGCCGAGTTGCTGCTGATCATCCAGCACGTGTGTTTAAAATTTCCATCTTTAGAGCCACAGCTCAGTCAGTGAAAGGGAAACATGTAGTGAATGAGTAATCGACTTCCTGTATGAGTAACCAGGTCATAGAAACCAGAAAGCTTTCAAGAGACTCCACGGGAGGCGAGCCTGTCATTGCACTGGGCGTCCTGCAGGAGCGCCCCCGCCCCAAGGTTTGGACTGTCGCTGGCCTGTCAGAGGGAAGTCCCAGAGCGGGGCTGTGGGACCCTTGCCCTCACCATCTCCTGGCAGCCCCTCGCCAGAGCTGTTCGCCCGTCCCAGCCCTCCCCCTGAGTGAGGGATGGAGGCACACGGACGCAAACCCACACAATCCCCCCTCCTCTCTCCCACCCGGAACTGGGCACGCAGGTCACACACCCGAGGAGCCAAGGAGATCCCCTGAGACCCCTGCCTACATGGACCAGCACCGGCGGGGCCCCAAGACACGAGGCGACCTCACGGGCAGCTAAGACCCCCTCCAAGAGAAGGGAGTTTGGCCTCCTTCCGAATGTGCCAGGTATCCAAGAGCTCGCGGCGGGGCCGTTCTTCTCCAACTACATCATGGGGCACCCCCTAAAGCAGCACCTGCGGGCAGCTTCCTCTCAAGGAAGCCGTCTTCTTTCCCTACCCGTGATGGCAGACGTGGGCGACTGGGTGAATCTTTCCTATGCTGTGGTCTTCTCTCTGGTTATCAAAACACACCCTTATTACAGAAGACGTAGAAAAATACAAAGAAAAGTTAAATCGTCTGTTATGCCAGAAGGTGACTAACAGGCAAAGCTGGGACGCAGACACAGGTCCTGTTGTCATCAGAGCATGTGAGCTTCGCCACCAAAGCGGAGCTGCCTCAGGTCCTTCTGAGAGAGCAGACAAGTTTGAATCAAACAAGGGACTTCCCTGGTGGTCCAGTGGCTAAGAATCCACTTTCCAATGCAGGGGACGCAGGTTCAACCCCTGGCTGGGGAACTAAGATCCCACATGCCACGGAGCAGCTAAGCCCTCGCGTTCTAGGGCCCACTCCCCTCAACTAGAGAGCCCACACACCGCAACTACTGGGCCCACGCACCACAGCTAGAGAGAAGCCCGCGCTGCAACAAAGAGCCTGCGCGCCGCAACTAAGACCCCACGCAGCCAAATAAATAAATAGATAAATAAATATGTTTAAAAAAATGCACTCGGGGGACTTCCCTGGTGGCGCAGTGGTTAAGAATCCGCCTGCCAATGCAGCAGACACGGGTTCCAGCCCTGGTCCGGGAGGATCCCACATGCCGCGGAGCAACTAAGCCCGTGCGCCACAACTACTGAGCCTGCGCGCTCTGGAGCCCGTGCACCACAACTAGAGAGAAGCCCCGTGCACCGCAACTAGAGAAGCTGCGCGCTACAACGAAAGATCCCACGTGCCGCAACTAAGACCCGACGCAGCCAAATAAATATTTAAAAACAAACAAAATTAATAAGAGAGATGCACTAACCGTGCATTAATAATCTAGCCTCACCAGGTTCATTCCATTAGCATTGCAGAGCCTAATCATAGCTGCTACTTACTGAGGTCTGTGTACCAGACAAGCAGAAAACACAGGGCTCTCCTGTCACGTGACAGCGGTCACAGACGCCACAATGTAAGTTTAAAACCTGAAGCTACTTCAAAATCACGATGTTGATTCGACCTGCTGCTGGACCTCGTTATTAAAGGTGGTAAAGGACCCATTTGTTACTCTGTCACCCTTTTGGTTTGGTACTTTGATAACTATTTCAATACAACCAGTTTTCTTTGTCATCCTACGTATTTTGTCCTTTGCCTTAAAAAACATTATTCTGGAAAGGGATCCACGCACAGGCGTCACCAGACTGACAAAGAGGCTCATGACTGCACCCTTTTGGGAACCACCTGCTCTAAGGGGATAGGGTGGCCTCATCTCTAAGCAGAGAGGAGGGTGTTTCGGCTGCTGATAACGTCACAAAACCTCCGTGGTCTCTGTGGCAGTGTGGAGGGTGGGCCGGTCTGACGTCCCTCCACCAGGAACAGCCCTGCAGACAGCACCACGCCCCACAGGCCGACAGGGGCTCTGTCTCCATGGCTGCCCTGAGATCACCCATCCCTGACGTGATGTGAGCTCACGATTTACCGGCTGCCATGACAACAGGCTCTCCGGGCTTCTGCTCATCGCACGGGCCCGCCGACCACGCCGCTGAGCTGGGAATCAGGAATCAGACATCCCGTTAAGGCCTGACAGCCGTGCCCCAGGGCCCGCGGCTCTGCCCGCTCTCCACCTAGGGCCATGGGAGCGGATCCCGGGAGGAAGCAAGGCAAAAACTCCCTGATGACCAGCGTGGAAATCAAGCTGTCCCGGGGTGAGCAAGGGGACAACAGAATGGTTCAGAGAAGCTCTTCATTTCTGCTGTTTTCTAAGTACTTAAGCACATGGAACTGAACTTTCAAAAACCTGCAAACCACGTTAGGTCAGGCACCCAGATCTAGAGTCGGCCTGGCCTCCGCCCCTGCCCCTTCACTCCAGCTTTCCCGGCGGGTCTGCTGTTACAAGCACACACGCAAAGGTCTGGGTGCCAGCTTATACCATCAGGCCGAGAACAGCATTCCTGACCCCGGACGACTTGAAATAAATCAAAGAATCTGGAGGCTGGAGTCACCTTGGACAACCTTGGAGACCCAGAGGAGACAGCCACTCACCCCCACCTGCTCCAAGCCATCCACTGTGGGCCGGATCTGGGCAGGTCCGGGGGCCTGCTCTCGGGGAGGGCCAGGAAACAGCACAAAGGTACCGAGCAGCAGAGCTCCGGAACCGCCCAGAAGGGGCAAAGTGCTGCCGGCCCGGCCCCGGCCCCGGCCCCGGCACTGCTCCTGCCACCACATCTTATCGTGAGTCATCTGACGTTCAAAAGCAAAAAGATCTGCGTGACTGTTCCCCCCACGGGTGACCGAAATGTTCCTTAAGAAAAGCCGAAATTACGTTCCTGTCTGTACTCACTCACTGGCTGTTCGGTGCTGCTTGAACTTGGGCCACGGCCTTGCTGGGAGGCTGGAGGGTGGGGCACTCCTCCAGGAAGTGAGCCCAGCACACCCGCACCCACGTCTTAGTGGGGCTGGGATCAAAGATTTGCCACCCAGATACCAGGAGGCCATTGTAAAGCTCTTTCCAGAATCTCAAAGCAAGAGTTAGTATTCAAAGCCATGCATCCCCTATTTTCCTTTTAGAATTCTGTTTTCCTGATATCGGGTACCACAGCCAGAAACTATGAAGGCAAAAGAAAGTGACAAAAACCGCTCAGGGCTGTCCAGCCCTTCCACGCCACGCCCGGGGCCAAGCCAGGTGTGGACATCAGCTCCCTGATGCTCCTGGATGTCGCTGTGAGGAGGACACGGAGTCTTTGGGGATGAGTGACGTGTCAGGCTCCCCGGGCCAGGCCTGGGTGTGTGTGTGCCTCCCCCTGGGCTAGAAGAGCTCGTCAGGCTCAGACCGGAGAGCAGACGCCGACCGGCCAGCACTCTCCCGCTGAGACCAGGACACGCGGTCGCCACTGACCGAATCCACCTGCTCCCTCTACACAGGCAGCTCTCGCTGTGGCCACCGAAACGGACTGAAGCGCATCAAACAATCACAGCAGCCTTTTTGGTGAAGTGGGTGGAAGCAGTCTCAGGACAAAGCGCTAAGAATGCAGACGGGCACATCTGCCGTCAGCTGGAGATCAAGTCAAACACGACTGCAGCGCTAGACCCGGGCGACCGATAGCCAACCGTGAGCAGGGAACAGACCAAACCCAGCCGAGTTCCCGGAGAAGCGGACCATCTGACCAGACACGGGACCCAGGAACGCTCGCCCACACGCACGTCCGGCCAGAGTGCCCCAGTGGAGCTGGGATGGAACCCAGGCCGAGACACAGACACCTCCGCCTGGCCCGGGTCTCCCTCCCGCCGCCCCACGAGCTCAGAGCCAGCCCGGGGCAGGGAGGACCCAGGCCTGGTCACTGCAGGAGGACTTGCTCTCAGCAGCGTCTGGTGCCACCGGCGTTCCGATGGGAAAGTCAACGTCAGCCCAGAGCGCAGGGGCTCTGGGGACACCGCACGGCACGTGGCCGACCATCTAGCCCCGCTGACGCCCCCAGGCCTGCAGGTCCCAGCCCGGGCCATGAGCCACCCTCCCCCGTGCCCACAGCGGACTCTCCCTTCCTCCTCGTGCCCTCTGGCAGGCTCGCACAGCAACTCCACTAGATGAAGAGGAAGGGCGGGCTGGGCGGAGCCCGGCGACACAGTGGCAGCCTCCCCAGACCGGGGAGGGGATGGGGACGGGCCCTGCGAGGAAGGCAGCCAGCCGTGGTCTGCAGACCTGTTCTCTGTAAATGTGTCACCCTCGCGCGGGCCACCGTTCCTGTAAGCCTCTCACGTCTTCCTCTCTCGGTGGAAATTCCCACCTGGTTCTTGGTAACATGCAAAGAAAGGGCCCCAAAGGCGGCCTGAACAGGGAGCTGACCCCAGGGGCAGATGCGCGCAGGTGAGAGACAGCCCCAAAGGCCCGGCAGGTCAGCGCCAGGATGGCTGCTGACCCGAAACCCTGAAGATATTCAGCCTTCTCCCAGGGAGCATGCAGCTTGCACGGGAAGAGGCCACAAGCCAGACGGACCACTGCGGAGGCATTACAAGATAAGCACCCAGCTACCCTCGTGTCAGTGACTAATATTAGTCTCTATTTTTGTTGCGAACTCAGAGAACTTTGTCTACGATGGGGTTTTTTGGGGTTTTTTTTTTTTTTTAAATAAATTTACTTACTTATTTATTTTTGGCTGTGTTGGGTCTTCGTTGCTGCACACGTGCTTTCTCTAGTTGCGGCGAGCGGGGGCTGCTCTTCGTTGCAGTGCACGGGCTTCTCATTGCAGTGGCTTCTCTTGTTGCGGGGCACGGGCTCTAGGCATGTGGGCTTCAGTAGTTGTGGCACGTGGGCTCAGTAGTTGTGGCACACGGGCTTAGTTGCTCCGCGGCACGTGGGATCTTCCAGGACCAGGGCTTGAACCCGTGTCCCCTGCATTGGCAGGTGGGTTCCTAGCCGCTGCGCCACCAGGGAAGTCCTACGATGGGTTTTTAAGTGGGCTTTTGTGGTTAACCTGAAACTCCCACCAGCATTTAAAACACAATCTTCTTTGAGGAACAGTCCCCAAAGCCACCCCTGTGATGTGTAAAAAGAAAACTTTTTTTCGCATAGAAAATGTTTTAATGAACTTTCCCTCATAAGTTAGAAACGCCCCTTCTGATTCACCATCTGTCTTTACTCAACGATATCAGAAATACTATAATCAACACAAGGAAGGATTAAAGAAATACTTATAAAATACAAGTTACCTCCTAGAGAAATGTCCCCCAAATGGCTGATATGACATTATTGTGGACTAGTGGTTCTTTCGAGAATTTGTCAGAAAGTTTGGAAGCGCTTTACAAAAAAGCCCCATGAAAACAGGAAAACTATCTTATATGTGCACTTGTCCCACACGTTTCTCTGCAGCACTTACTAGTTCTGATTTTACAGTTATGCTGTGACTCTCTGATTAGTAACTGCCTTTCCCACCGACATAAGCATCACCAGGGCAGAGGTTAGGTCTGGTTTGGTGCAACTGTTTAATGAGTGACTGAACAAACGAGTGCACAGATGAAAAAAGAATAGCTCAGTGTCACACCAACTCTTGGTAGAAACGCCTTTATTGATTTATAACTCAATGCCGAGTGTTTTGTGGCAAAAACATGAGGCGTTCACGTGAGGACTATCATCCCGTCTTTGGCGAGCAGCCGCCCCATTTCGACTCAGGAGGCCGGCACTGATCAAGCACCTGCTACGTTCCGGGCACGAGACTTCAGGTGCCTCCTCGTCGTTCTCACGTCCAGCCTCTCGGACACTGTCTTCACCCCACAGGTGAGGAACCAGGGTGGCACAGAGGGCACCGTGCCCGCCGACGGCAGCGCCGACACCAAAGCCGTCCCCACTGAGCGCCCCGCCAACGCAACCCCTCGACTCCCCCAGCCTCCCTTACGGACGAGTTCACATGACATCTCTCATTCTTCAGGAAAGCCTTTTTCTCCAAAGAACCCAGATCCTTTTCATCACCCCAAACAGACAGGAATCTAACCTATCATCCCTCTAAAGCAGCTGGGAAAGTTCAGAAAACTCCATTCGGTGCCCTTTTACATTAACTACTTCCTCCTAGTTACCTGGAACACCTCTCAGTACCTACAGAAAATGGGTGACTTCTCTCTGTAATACGTATCTTATTATTTTGAGCTCCCATAATGATTCAGGAAGTAATAGCCACCACTAGTGCACCAGGCACATACACGGTGTATCACGTGTACCATCTCGTCTAGCCCTCACGCTGGGTAAGTCAAACATGACCCCGTTTTACAGACGGGAAACCAAGGTGACCAGAAGGTGAGTGACAGGCGAAGCCGGGGCTCAGACACAGGCCTTGCTGCCCTCACAGCACGAGGGCTTTGCTAGCAAAGCCGAACCGCACGCTGCTCAGCCCCCGCCCCGAGACCCGCACGGCCAGCCCCACGCTGAGCACCTCCACATGCCAGCGCCGACTCCACTCGCCGGGCGTCGCCCGGGCACCCTCGACTCCCCTGTCCTCGGGGTGCCCACCTTCAGAAGGGGGCGGGCAGAAACATCAGAGAGAGGCCGGAAGCAGGCCGCCACGGCAGGTCAGGGTGGGCGAAGGCGGCAGGTCCACGAGCGGGACAGGAGGACAAGAACAGCTTTCTGAATATTAAAAAATTAAGGAGAGCTTCCTTACATTTTATTAAAAATAAATTCCAGGGTTTCCCTGGTGGCGCAGTGGTTAAGAACCTGCCTGCCAACGCAGAGGACATGGGTTTGAGCTCTGGTCCGGGAAGATCCCACACGCCGTGGAGCAACTGAGCCCGTGCGCCACAACTACCGAGCCTGCGCTCCAGAGCCCACGAGCCACAACTACTGAATCCGCGTGCCACAACTACTGAACCCGCGTGCCACAACTACGGAAGCTTGCGCGCCTAGAGCCCACGCTCCACAACGAGAAGCCACTGCGATGAGAAGCCCACGCACCGCAACCAAGAGTAACCTCAGCTCACCGCAACTAGAGAAAGCCCACACGCAGCAACAAAGACCCAGCACAGCCAAAAATAAATAAATAAATTCATTTTAAAAAAAATTCCAAATGGATACAAACTGTAAATAAACACTTTTAAGTGAAACCGAAACATCCAAAGAAATATATTAAAATTGAATAATTTTTACAATTATGGGGTGGGAGCCAAAAGCAGAGGTCACAAGAGGCAAGCTTGAGTACATGAGATTTTTTTAAGACTTCTCTAAGCACTGGATAAACTCAGAAAATTTTGACATAATAAACTCACAAACCTAAAAGTATAAACCTGGATATAGAGTTTAAATTTCTAAAGATTAAAAATTCCAACTGGGGCTTCCCTGGTGGTGCAGTGGTTGAGAGTCCGCCTGCCGATGCAGGGGACACGGGTTCGTGCCCCGGTTCAGGAAGATCCCACATGCCGCGGAGCAGCTAGGCCCACGAGCCATGGCTGCTGAGCCTGTGCATCAGAGCCTGTGCTCCGCAATGGGAGAGGCCACAACAGTGAGAGGCCCACGTACCGCAAAAAAAACCCGCAAAAAAACCCCACAAAAACTCCAACTGGAAAATGTGCAACATCTATGAATGGAGAGTATGCATAGGAAACCCTAGTAGCCAACAAACATAGAAAATACATTCAGCCTTTAGTCAAAGAAATCTCCCCCCAAAAAAGAAAACTGTAAGTAATTTTTTGCCCATCTGGCATTTATAAGAGCTTGGGGAAAAAAATCACTCTTACCCAAACTAGGTGGTTTTGAAGGTATGTTACAGAAATCTTTTAAAATCATGTTCCGCTTGATCTAGTAACTCAACGTCTAGGCGTTTATCCTAAAATACCCAGATGCCTATACCTAAGAGCATTTATCGTAGTATATCATAATAAAAGACTGACAATGACGAAAACGCGCATCACTAGAGGGCTGGTTAAATAAACCATTACAGTAATTTCCTGACACATCTACAACTATTACATGGAAAGATGTCCAAGTGGGAGAAAGTTCCAATATAGGGTTTGATGCAATCACATTGGTCCTCTATTTACATACGTGCGCGTACACACACACGCGCGCACACATGCTTGGTGTATGAATGGGAAAACTCAAGGGAGGATTAAAACCAAAATATTAACAGTGATTATTCCCAAACGGTCATACTATGATGGGTCCTCCTTATGCCTCTGTATTTGTTAAGTGGGCATATATTGTATCTAGTATTGGAAACATAATAATAAGGCTGATTTTTAAAAAACCTACAAGATGTACGCACAGTCGTTACCCCCATTTAATAGATAACCACACTGATTTTAAAACTTGCCCAATTCAGGATGTGTGGCAGGCCTGTTAAGACTGCCGTCTGCATTTTGCAGATGAACAGAGTGAGATGAGAAGGTAAGCCCCTCGCCCGCGGCCGGCAGCAGGCGGCCAGCTCCATCGCCTGGAGGACAGGGCAGCCTCCGCCTCCCTCTGCAGCCAGGAGGCCTGGAAGGACCCTAGGTGCCGGGCAGTGCCTGGGGACCCGCCAAAGGGCACCCAACTGCCAGGGCAGGGTGTAAACCTAGGTGTCCTCGCCCCAAGCTCACCACGCGCTTCTGCACTGTTGCCTGCACACGTGTTACATGAGACACAAGATTAAAGCCACAGTTTGGGTTTTACAGCCCAGATAAGGGGAACCCATCCTGGAACTGCTGCACGCGAGAAAAAAAGCAGCTCAGACGCTGTTTCTGTCCATTTCGGAATGTGGCACGCGGGGCGGGCCTGCTCCCACCCAGAGCTCTGACTCAGGCTGGGGTCCCCCTTCTCCCTCCACACACACTGAATCACCTTCTGAGGTGGCAAGAAACCACCGCCTTGTACGCGCAAGCGCTACGGGAGCCCGAAGCCGGAAGGCCCACTGTGGGGGAGCGAGTCTGCACGCCGCTGGGCGAGGTCCAGGTCCGCGCGAGAAGCCCACGACTCGCTGGGGCGGTGACGCCAAGCGGCAGGGGGCCACCCACAGACGGATGGCATTTCTTTCTTTTTTTCTCTAATGGAAAAGAAAACCCAATACAGAGGGCGCGTCTCACCTATTCAGGGGCTGGCGGCCTCGCCCACTCCCACCCCCGGTAGCTTTTCAGGCAGCAAAGGCCCGGCAGCTAACGGGCTTCTGAGCCAGGGCCTTTTCCCTGGGAACTTCCTGCTGACTTCAAGCCTTAAGTTTAATTCCGGTAATGGACTAAGGATAAATCAGCATTCACATAGCTCCAGCCCATGCCAATCTGCTAAAACCTGGCCTATCAGTATTACCTGTGAGGCCCGATGAATTTTAAGAGAAAGAGAATCAGGAAGAAAAAAAAGTGACATCAAGAATGAAACACCCCCATTTTGGTTCTGTCCCACGGGGCTACCGAGTGACGTCTGAGCCTTTTGCCTGCCTTGAAAAGAGTGAATGTCTATTTCTACCAGCTGGGCTGCTGCTGACACACACACCGGGTCACTCAGAACCGAGGTGCCCTGTCATCTGCCCGTCTGGGGAACCGACAGGTGGCCCTGGACGCCCAGGCTGCAGGGCATCCGTCCACCACTGAGTGAATTATTCTACGGGGTCCAGCACAAGAGGAGGAGGAGGAGGAGGAGGAAGGAACAAGACGGGACAGCACGGACAGGCCCAGGTGTCCACAACGCAGCTCAGCCGCCCAACGAGGCAACACCGGCGGGAGAGGGACAAACCCCAGGCTTCCCACGTCTGACCCTCACGGGAACAGCACGCCCGTCCCTGCCTGAAGGGTGACGTCGGGGGGCGGGGTGGCCGGGTGCTTTGCAGTCACTACACAAAAAGAACTATCTCGACCGACCGCGGCAGCAGGACTCAACCACTCAGAAGTTCGGCTTGGTCCCCAGAGGCGCGACACTCCACAGCAGCCCATTCTAATCGGCCGTCAAACCCAACACTGCTGAAATCTTCGCCGGGAGCGATGGGACATTTCTTCCTGTTTAACCTACTATCTTTTAAAATCATTTTACCCAAGACGAGGCTCAGCCCTCCCTCATTCCTTGCCTCAGCTCCGCTTCCCTTGCTCTGAGTGCGTTCCTCACCCTCTGTGAGCTGTTCCTCACTTCCTCCCTGAGAACAGGAAATCCTGCAGACAGACCTCCCGGGCCCACGAGCCCGCCTCCCTGAGCGTCCCCCCGCGGCTCTGCCGCTGCTGTCTGCTCGACGAGAGGAATGCGAGAACACCCCAACACTTTCCCCGACTGACCTCTCCGCCTGTGATGTTTCTACCGCACCGTGTCTGCGTCCACTGCCAGGGTCCATTCTACCTTGTGTGCTGGCAGCTCGCAGGCCAAGTGATCTGTCTTCCCACAACCCTGAGGCTGTGACTCGTGTCGCCACCCCAGCACGCTGCTGGGCCCGGCAGGTCGTCACTGCTGGGTGAGCGAGCGCTCGCTGACACGGGACCGTCATTCAGCATCTGTATCCATGTCCGTGATCCCACTGACAAGCCTGTATCTGAACAAGTGCACTGCATTCATTTGCCCAACCCGGGTTAAGAATTCTAGAAAGTGGCCTATCACTGGCTCCATTTCACAGACAGAGTGGGTTGAAATTAATGATTAGGGTCCCACAGTTAGAAGGTAGGCAAGCTGGGCCTTGAAGCAAAAGCCTGCAGGATTCGGAGGCTCCACATCTTCAGTGACAGTGCAGCCCCCAAAGTCAGCCAGGAGCAAAGGGGACTCAGCTGTGCAGCCCGCTGGGGGTGCTGCATCTGCCCTGGGAACCTGCATCTTCAGGGCCCTGAAGGCCCAACGACCTGGAGGCCTGGGCAGCCCCTAACTGAGACACTTAACGCACACATAAAAGTGGTCCTAGCGCTTCTAGCCATTTTAAAGCTATTTCTTTAAACTAGGTGGCATGTACACAGACATTCTTTATATGGCTTGTAAGTTTTTACTTGTTTGAAAACAAGATCGTCTCATGATTTAGAAAGAAAAACAAACAACGCAGACAAGAGCCCCTTCCAACTTAGCATAAGGGACTTCCTGGACCTGATAAAGATCATCTAATAAAAACCTCCTGAAAACATCACTCACACAGCAAAGCATTTCTTCTGAGAACAGAACGAAACAACGAGGCTTGGGATCACTACCTGAACAGATCTGAGCAAGGGCGGTAACAAAAGAAAAAAATACATGCAGTGTGACTGGAAATGAAGACACAAAACTGCCACACACAGACGACGTGACCACCGGCATAAAGTTGCGACGGAATCCACAGACGCTGTTAGAGCTAAAAAGAACTCAACAGGCTTGCTGGAAACAAGACTCCAGAGATCCATCGCGTGCCTGTATGTGAGCAACTACTAATGAGGAAAGTTAAGTTACAAAGACGCCATTTACAAGCAACAACATCAAACTGGTAAGGTACGTAAGAGGCGCGGGTATAAAACCGCCTTGAAAGACAGCTCGGTGACGCAGCACTGGCCTCGGGGTTGAGCACCCGTTCCACTCAGAGCCCCGCGGCACACGCCACAGCCGCCTTAAAGATCCCGGAAGCGTGCACGCGCTCAGAGGAAAAGGAAACCAGACTCTGGGTGGCTGTCTCACGTTCGAACACGGGTGCACCGTGTAACCCTCTACGAAGAATTCCGCTGAGCACGATCAGGTTATCCCCAGGAACACCTTCCAGGGCCTGCACCACTGGCACCTCACATTTTCTGGAACGCCCATGACACCTCTGCAAGGCAGGGATTATCACCACTTTGCAGAAGAGGCTGAGACTGACAGGTGAGGTGACCCGCCCGAGGTCACACAGCCGGCAGCCCAGGCGGGACCTGGACTCCTCCAGCCGTCCCGGCTGAGTGGGGACCGGGGCGGGGGGCGTCTTGGAAGGGTGAGGAGTTATTAGCTGCTACGGCGTGGGCTGAGGTGCAGCCGAGCACGTGGGGTCAGTGCTGCCCACACGTCACTGAGGAATTCTCGGCATTCGACGGCCACCTCCGACAACACAGCCAACCGTGTTGCCGTGCTGCTTGAGTTTCAGGTTCTTCGGAAGGACGACACGTTAGCGGTTTTAAAACCGCCCAAATCCTTCCACAGTGAGAGACGGGGTCCACGTCCCCTTCCCTTGAGTCCGGACAGGCTTGTGGCGGCTTGGACCAGCAGTGGGGGGCGAGAAGGGGAAATGACACCAGGGACTTGTGAGCTGAGTCACAGCGACCAGGCACTTCCACCCCCTCTCTGGAAACGTCTGCTGCTCTCCAGACACGTCCTCCTGACACACTTCCGCGGGGAGCCCAGCCTGGGCCACGTGGGAGGCGCCCGCGGGCAGCCCAGCTGAGGCCGGCCTTCGAGTCGCCCCAGCCCAGGCGCCAGGCGAGAGTGGAGACGTCCCCAGACGGTTCCAGCCCGGAGCCACCGCGCTGCTCCCCCCCAGCCACGGCCTCGCGGGGCAGAGACACGGCAGCCTCCGTGCCCGGTCCAGACCCCTACCCAGCGAGTCCACGGGCAGCAACGGGCAACGGGCACAAACACCAGTTTCTGAGCAGCGCCACACCTGCTGCTCAGTCCTGTGGCGAAGGAACACACGTGGGGCTGAGGCAGGTTCCGAGGGGGGTCCTTTGTCGGTCAGGTTCCCAGTCAAGGAAGCGGGGATGCTGGTCAACGCCCAGAGCCCAGTCAGCCCGACACCAGGAGGGGCGGAGGCAGCAGGCCTTGCGATGACTGAGAGCTGGGCAAGGACGTCTCTGAGGGCAGAGGGCAAACCACAAAGTCGGTCAGCTCGGAGAAAACGGGTCCTCCTGGGATCCAGGACTGTGCAACGCTGGTCTGACCGGAGCCCCGTGGGGGACAGAAAAAATCTGCTCACCGGGCCCCGGTCCCTTGGGACCGCCAGCCTCCAGGGACCCCTCCGCGCACTCCCACGGCCCAGTCCCGTCCGCACCTGTCCACCTCTTTCCGCCCCCCCTGCCCCCCAGCTCCGCTCTTCCCAGGGGGCACAACAGCCATCTGGAGGGCGCTCCGGAGGCCCACCGGCCCCCGCCCGCGGCAGACCAGGGGCCAAAACCAGGGCCAGCGCTCCCGCCACCCCTCCTCCTCTCGGCGCCCCGGTTCTCCCTCTGCCCGCTTGCTCCCAGCAGCACACACGCAGCTGCCGTGACTCCCGTCTTAAACAAGACAGAGAAAAGATCTTCTAAGACACTGGAGAGAAAAACACGGATCAGCTATCAAGCAGCCACAGACAGCCCACTTCGACAGCAACAACGTACGGCCAAGAAAGAGGAAGAGCCTCGACCAGCTAAAAGAGGGTGACTCAACCTACAAACGTGCACCCAGAAACCTTCCCTGAAGAACGAGAGCGAAGATGTCCTCAGACAGCGAGCCCTCAACACACCAGAGCAACAAAGCAAGCTTGGGCTCCCACCTCCCCCTCAACCACCCACCAGCCGGTTGCACCTGCTCCTTCTCCTAACTCTCCCTGGTCGGGCCTGTGCCCCCGGCAGCCCGCTTGCCCCGGCCAGTCCATCGCTGCTCCTGCATCAAGCCTCTGCTTCCTCCAGCTTCCCTTCCCACCTCCCCAGCTGTGTCCCTCCTCTGTCCCCGGCCAGTTCCGCCCGCCTTGCCCTCCTGCCCTCTCAGCCCGGTGCACCAGCTCTGCCCCACACGTCCAGCCACAGCACACCCCCGTGATCACGCCTGGCCGTGCGCTGCCAGCCCCCTGACCTCCGCTGGGCTCTTCTCTGGCTCGCGTGTCCCACGAGCCCCCTGCTGCCCTCTCAACACCTCCGCGGGGACGCCCAACGGACACCCCGGCTCTGACGCATGCCAACCCACCCCACCCCACCCTCCCCAGGGCCCCCTGCTGACACCCCCCCAACCCACCCGCACTGGCTGCTCCTCCGGCTCCTCTGAACCCGCGTAACAGGCTCGCCAAGACCCTGCATCATTCACACCTCCCACGCCGGTGTCCTCGGCTCAGGCCGAAGTGCTGGTGTCAGCCGACCCTGTCCCTCACGTCTCACACCTAGCTCGCGACCGGATCCGACCGCCCCCACCACCTTTCAACACCTGGGCCGCGAAGCCTCCTTCAGCTCCACCATCTCCACCGCGGGCACACAGGTCCAAGCCGTCATATCTCCTGGTGGCTGACCCCACAATTCCTAACGGGTCCCCTCTGTGTCCACACAGCAGCCAGAGGCTGGAGGGCAAACGACGTCACTGTTCAAACCCCCGGCGGCCCCCTATCTCAATCAGAGGAACAGCCGGAGCCCTGCCACCGCCCCGGCCTCTCTCTCATCTCCTGCTGCTCCTCTCTTTGCCCGACAGGCTCCCACCCCAGGGCCTTTGCACCTGCCACTTCTGCTCGAAACCCGCTCTCCTCACAGATCCATGTGGCTTGCTCGCTTGCTTCCCTCTCTCAGGCCTTTGCTTACGTGTCACCTTCTTAGAAGAGACCACTGCCGACCGCCCGGTGCCCTTCCGCCACCTCCTGCTCCATCTGCCTCCATAGCATCTGCTGCCTGGCATGTTCCGCATCGAGTCCTCCCCGCACCAGGCAAACCCGACGAGGGCAGCGTGCACCGCTCCACCCCAGCAGTTAGAGCAACACCCGGCAAAGAGCACGCTGTCGGATGTGAGTGGCTGTGATGAATGAGCTCGGGTAGATTCTAATTTTCATTTTGCTCCCTCACCGCGGCAGAGTCTGCTGGCTGTCTGCCGTGGTCTGGTTGCTTGCTTCTCTATGGCAAGTGGGCATATGCTGCCCAGCCACACGGCTGGTGCAGGCAACGGTGGGTTAGGTGTGAGTAGGCAGGAGGCAGGCTGCGGGCGGACCCTTGGAAACCCCACAGACCTCCCCTCCAGGCCCCTCGCCTTCAGGGTGGAGGTGCACTCAGCCTTGCTCTCAGGACGCTCCCAGAACAGGGCATGAACCTCACACACCCCTGGAAATTGATACAGAAGAAAAATAAACCTCCGTGAGTCTGGATTTTCCTACAGGAGCCGTTCTGTTTAGATCTATTTAAGAGCTTCATGTGCCCCAACTAACACATCCTTCTGTAGTCACTATGCTTTTCTACAATGAACACGAGTCTTTTTATTTTTAACAGAATAAAATAGAGGTTAAAAATAAACATTACAAAGGAAAAACTTCAGCCTCTCTTTATGATATCTTTTTTGAGATAAACATGGTTTCTTGTTACACATCAAACTATTCCCAGCCTGGATATCTACAGGGTCATGTCTGCAACACTGCCATTGTAAAGGAAAAAAATACTTCCTCTCCTCAGTGATATATTTAGAAACCAAGCGTTTCAACTCAGATTTTGTTATAAGAATACTCCCATGTTTATTTTAAATTACAATCATGATACTTTGAAAAGAAATGTTACTTAAAATGTTAATAAAACAAGGCACACATTGAATAGCAAATATCATGGTGCTATTACCAAACAAACAGATCCCAGAATGTTTCTTACACCAAGACAAGCATCTGAAAAGACTAAATAAAATAAGCTTTAGCTTTAAGACGTAAAATTTCCTTGCACACTTTAGCAAGGCTCCTGTGGCCGATACCTGTGGCTCAGTCCAATTCAACTGAGCGTTAATTTGACTGTAATCCCCACACTTGGAATAAAAGCAACTCCCCGAGGGGATACTTAGAAGCAAATTTACCAGACGACAGAAGTCGGAAAATTCCCCAAATCTGTACAACTAGATATTTGAAACGTCACTTCTAAATAGTGGCATCCCGAAGAGGTACAATTTTTTTGAGTCGGAATAATTAATTAGGAGTAAATTTGTTGAAAATCAAGCAGATCAAACCCCAGGGCTGTTGGGCCTCTCTAATCAATTCTTCTAGAAGAGAAAGAAGCCCACAATGTAAAATAAATAGAAATGTGTTTCTGAGTTTTTCAGAAGACTGAAAAAAGATTTCATGGTACTAGCCCACATCTTGGATTGTGGATGGTGCCAGATGCGGAGTGCCGACTCTTATCTTGAAATGACATAATTGTGGCATTTTCCCATCCACACCAGGCCCCACCGTTAGCTAGAGCTCTGTGCATGCCCAGTGCCCTCTGCAGCTTGGTGAAGACAAGAGTCAGGGTCTCCTGCACCCTGGTGGGCCTCGCTGAGCTTAAGGCAGAACCACAAATGTCATTTTTGGTTGGTCATGGTTCAACCAAAAAGGCATCCCTCAGAGTGAAGTATGCTGGCGCCTTCAAGCTCAGCGCCAAGTCTGGAAATCTAGAATCATGAATATGCATGAAATGATCAAGCCCAGTTTTTTTTTTTACCGTATTAAAATTCACATAACATAAAATTTACCATCCTAACCATTTTAAAGTGCACAATTTGGTGGCTTTTAGTACCTTCACAATGTTGAGCAACCTTTGCCACTGTATTTCCAGAACGTTTTCATCACCCCAAGAAGAAACCACACACGCATTAAGCAGTCCCTCCCCGTTCCCTCCTACCCTCAGCCCCTGGCAACCACTGAGCTGCCCTGCCTCAGTCCTTTCACCTGCCCCGGGCACTCTGTACAAGTGGACTCAGCCCTGTCGCACGCAGCTTCTCTCCACAAGGAGCTCTGCCGATAGGGCTGGCGGCCTGTATCTGGGGTCCCTCCCACCTCAGGTGCACGGCCTGCCATCACCTTTCCACAACGACATGGGCTTTCAAAGGAGTTTGTGTGTTTCTGCTGATCACTCTTCCAGGACCCTGCCTTCCGGGGGAGGGGGGGAGGGAGGGGGCCGAATGAGACGTAGCGGGGAGCAGCGCTGAAGGCGCCAGCTGTCCAGGCCCATGAGGGGACCAGCCAAGGTGGCAAAGCTGTCCAGCCAGCCTGCGGTGGCCCAGGCGCAGCCAGCGGGCCTGGAGGCTCGGGCCAAGGGGAGATGCTGCTTGAAGCCAGAGCTTGGGGGAGCACCAGGCAAATGATTCAATGGAAAACGTTCCTAAAAGGTGCGCGGCCAACGCGTGCCCTGCACTGTGGGAAAAGTCAGCAGCAGACTCGGCCTCTGCTGGGCAGAGAGCGGGGAGTCAGCCCTCAAGAACCTGAAAATCACACACAGGCAAACATGTTTCGGAACGGCAGAGTTAACAGCTAATTCTGTGCACAAATACTGATTCCCACACACCAGCAGTAAACCTGCCTTCGGGAAGTCCGAGTGCTTACCGTATACGTCATGATACGAAGGAGGGGCTGCTCCTCAAGAGTCAGTGTTGTGACCCTGTTTCGAGAGGGAGTCCCCATCTTTCACAGACACACACTGAAGTATGTGTGGGTCCATGATGCGATGTGGGATTTCTTTCAAAATGCACCAGTAAGACAGGCCACATGTTGGTACTTCTGGAGGCTGAGTGACGAACACACAGGGACCCTAGACTTTCCTTCTGTACGTGTTAGGAAGTTAAAAGCACCTTTAAAGTTCGAAAGGCCTAACAGCCAATGCGGGGCTGCCCCCAGTGGACGGGATCCCGGAGGAAAGAAGGGAGCGGGGCTGAGGCCGCGGCTGCAGGAGCAGCGCCCGGGCAGGGACGCGCGAGGGCCGGGCCACCCGCGCCCGGACCGCACGCGACGGCGTGGGCGAGCACACGGGCCTCCTCCCGGGGAGGGTGCGGCACGCTCACCGGCGGCGCTGGGACTGCTGCGTGAGGGCGGGGGGCTCTGAGTCAGCTGTGACCCCGGGGCCAGCTGACCGGCTGACGGCAGCCTTGCGCACGGGTCCAGGCTCACAGGCCCCCCAGCGGCCTTCCCCCGACCGCGGGCGCGAACAGGGAGATGAATGACCACAAGCACGGCTGACGAAGCTCAGTGAAGGGAACTTTTCCAGAAAGGAGGGGAAAGCGACAAGCCCGCTCCGAGGCCTCAGAGTCAGCCCAGGAGCAAAGTGAGATGGGCAAGTCAAGAGCCCTCGTGCAGGGAAAACGGCCCGGCTTGCGGAAGTCCTCGGCAAAGGCGCGCGTCAATCAACTCCGGCGAAACGAGGCAGAGTGTCGGAAACAACTGTTTTCCCCACTCTGTCTAATACTCCGTGCCTTCAAGTCACGAAATATACTAAATATGACCAATATTATAAACAAATTATGCAGAATATGTTGCTTTTTCATGCCTAGAACTCAGTCATGCTCACTGAGTCTGACTTAAAAAACCTTACATCTGGGACTTCCCTGGTGGTCCAGTGGTTAAGACTCCGCACTCCCACTGCAGGGGGCACAGGTCCAATCCCCGGTCGAGGAACTAAGATCCCACATGCTGCACAGTGCGGCCAAAAAAAACCAAAACCAAAACAAACAAAAACCTTACAGTTCAGAAAGGTTCGCTAAAAATTAAGTAAGATTTCCCCATAATAATATACACAGAGGAAGAACGCTGTTCTTCAGAACATCAACTACATTTTAATTCGCCCGAGGGAAGCAGGTAGATTCTAATCCCTAAGGAAGGGGCTCAGTGAGACACACAAGCAGGCACCTGTAGCTCCCGCCTGCTGCCCTCCCTTCCCACGAGGCCAACAGGGATCAGTTGGCGACGTTCTCCAAAAGCCGACGCTCTCAGCACGCCGTGGAAGATGAGCCAGACGCGCCCGGGCGGCCCCTGATGAAAGAGTCACACACACGTTTTAATTCTGGTAAAGGCTCGAAGGCACAGCAAAGGAAGGATTTTATAATTTAAAACTTTAATATTTGGAAACAACCCCAAATTTCCATCAACAAATGAAGGATAAAACGAAATGTGGTCTATCCCTACAGTGAAATATTACTCAGCCCTAAAGAGGAATGAAGTATGGACACCCGCTACAACCTGGAGGAACGTTGAGAACACTGTCAGCCGACAGAAGCCGAATACAAAAGCCCACCTCTCGTATAATTCATTCCATTCCTACGAAACATCCAGAACAGGCAGATACACTGAGACAGAAAGCAGGGGAGCGAGCGGCCGCCAGCAGCTGGGAGAGTGCAGAATGGAGAGGGGCAGCTATGGGTACAGGGTTTCTCTTCAGGTGATCAAAGAGTTCTGGAACCAGGTAAGAGGCGGTGGTTTGCAGACACTGTGAATGTACTTAATGCCCTGAACAGTGTCCTTCAAAACGGTAAATCCGGTAAATCTGATGTCACATGTACTTTATGCACCTACCTACATATATACAAATACATATACATATATACATACACACATACGCCATACTTCATGGATGTGTCTTCTCGGCACTGAGCTCCCGAGCCCCATGGAGAGGAATTGCGGGCTTCCTCCGGGGTCTTCAGTGGAGAACACACTCACCGCATGAATTATCAGCACCAGAAGATTCTTCAGATCTTCAGCAACAACACATGAGAATACTGTGGTAAACAGGGAGACCAGCCCGGTGCTCTGTGACCACCTAGAGGGGTGGGATAGGGAGGGTGGGAGGGAGACGCAAGAGGGAGGAGAGATGGGGATATGTGTATACGTATGGCTGATTCACTTTGTGATACAGCAGAAACTAACACACCATTGTGAAGCAGTTATACTCCACTGAAGATGTTGAAAAATAAAATAGAATAAAAATACAGTGGTAATTTGGGGCTTTGTGAGCTGTCTCTTGAGAAAATAAAGCTGTTGTGTTTCTTTGAGTATTCGTGTCATACAAGACCGAGAAAACCAATCAGAACACGGGTTCTGCACGTTTCTTGGACAACACTGACACGCCACCTCTGGTCTCAGCCAGCCGTGCCCGCTGGTCGGCCCGCCACTCCCCCGTGCTACACCACCAGCTCCTGGGCGCGTCGGCCGGGTCCCCTTTCGTCCTCATCTCCACAACTGTCGGTGGAGACCCCAGCAGACGGTCTCCCGCCCCCACCTTGGGAGCTGCTCAGGTCTGGCAGGTTGCCCGCGGGCCGGGTGGGCACAGCATAGGCGGAGGGAAGGTCATGGCCAGTGGCATACGGCGTGCCATTTGGAAACCTCACCCGAGCAGAGCTGCTTGCAGCTACCCAAGCGGGCACGGGTGCCAGGAAAACCACCAAGCCCTGCACTCTCGGCCAGCAGAGCTTCTGTGCTTTGGGGCCAGTGATCTCCCAGACCTAAGAAACGCCAGGAGCACTAAATGCTAAAGGGGCTGGATGGAAGCAGTAAGGGGGGGGGGGGGGGGCTTCTCCGCCAGGGTTTTGCTCTCCCATGGCTCCACCCGCTGGGTCACAGAACAGGGCGCTCTGGACGCCTGCACACCTAAAGGGGCCCTTGGCAGTGGCCGCAAGGAGCGTCCCCCCACGCAGGATCAGCACGGCAGGGAGCCCGTCCGCCGCCAGGTCCGCCCGTCCCCTCCCACCGCACCGGGAACCCCTGCGGCTCCCACCCCCACCAGCTCCAGGGACGGACACCCACCAGACCCTAGTAACCGCGTGCCGGCTCGACGGGACCGCGAGCTCCCTGATGGGCCGGCTGCCCGCGGACAACCCGAGGGCAGGAGACAGACGCTGGGCAGCAGCCGAGAGCCTGTGGGCCGTGGGGGACACCAAGGCACGTGCTGACTGAGCTGTTCGGCAGGGTTTCACCGGAGAGCCGTTCTGAGCAAATCCCGGGAAGAAGGAGTTTCCACCCGCGGGAAAGGGGGCCGGGACCCACGCGGCCAGAAGCGCGGGGCAGGGGGGCGGGCGAGGACCCGGTCCCGACCCGCTCCAGGGTTCAGAAAGCGTTCTATAAATAGCTGGCAACATTTGATTGTGTCCAAGCGGGCAGCGTGGCCACAGCAGGGCCCCGGCCGCAGCCCCGCAGGACCGTGCCGCCCTCAGGCCTCGGCACGCGCGTTCTTCCTCGGTTGCATGCTCCCGCTCCGGCAGGAACCTGCTGTCCAGGCTCCTGCCCTAACCCAGCGCGGCATACACTGTACCCACCGATTGTTTGCCCATCCCCCCCCGCCCCCCCCCAGATCCTAAGCTCCCTGAGAGCAGGAGTCATCTGCTTTGGCCCAGCTTCCCGTTAGCATCTAGGACAGGGCCCAGCACCAGAGCAGGGCTCCATACGCGGAAGGGAGGCAGGTACGGTGACGGCAGTCAGGACTGCAGAGGGCGGCGGGGGACACGGCACTGGCCCTGATCACAGATGGGGCTTCTGTCCCTGTCCCTGGGCCAGGGCTGTGACAAGACAGCAGGTAAAGCAGCACAACTCTTTACCAACAATTTTTCACACACGGCGAAGTGACTGCCTGCTCGTTAGGAATCAATTAGAACACCTTCCTCTATGTAGGTCACACCAGTCACTCACATTTTTTCTAGAGCAGGTCAGAAGCTACGAGCCAAAGCCCCTAAAAAGCACTCGAAGATGCAGCCAAGCCATAGTGCTTCATACAAGCACCCCTGGCAACAAGTCTCCAAGAGGCCCTAGGCTGTTTCCTGGGGAGGGAGGGGGGGTACACTTTCTTTTCAAATACAGTGGTGATAAAGAACAAGCAGGACAGGTGGCAGGGCAGGGGGAGGGTCTTTCCCTAGGCCCACAGAAATGTTTTAAACTCCTTCTGGATGCCAGCCAGCAATGGAAGCACTTCCAGACTGATAACCTCAGAAGAAAATCCCGACTCAACGTGTGCTCAGGTTATCGGAAAATGCTGGCGAAGACAGAGGCTTCCTTAACAGGACAACTTTTATAAACACCTCACAAAAAGCACAAATAGAATTCAGCAAACTAAAGACACCACTCACTTAAGCTGCCTATTTTCAAAAAGAGCTCTGAGACTTGAGGGAGAGCCACACTCCTTCACCAAGAACCCCAAAGAAAGCCCTGACCCCGTTTCCTTCTGCAGCAGAGACAAGGGTCCCTTTTCCATCCCACAGTCAATCCTTCGGCTTCCCACCTACACCTGCTCCAAGGAACAGGCCATCCAGGTCTGTTCCAGCCCCAAACCCCTCCTGCAGTCCCAGGTGGGCCACACAAACGAGAATTCAAACTCCAAATCGGACTGTCTTCTTGGGCAGTTATAAATAAATAAATAAATAACATGCTTGTAAATCAAGATACAATTTAATTAAAGTGGAACATCTCTCTAACACACTGTGGAATTAAGTATTCACACACAGACCGTTCAGCAGATGGAAACAGAACTCAGGATTCTCCTGATTCAGCAGTTCTCCACCAGCGGTCCTGGGAACTCCTGGGGGGTCCCAAGACCCTTTGAGGGGATTCCCAAGGTCAAAACTACGTTCATCTAATACTGAGATGTCACTTGCCCTTTCTGTGCTGACAACTGCACTGATGGTTCAATGGCAGGTAAAACTGCAGGTGCCTCAGCACCAACCAAGGCAGCGGTGCCCATGTGCGCTCTTACCGGGCCCACCCCCAGAATGGGGAAGGCCTGGTCTACCTAGAAATGCCCTTAACAAAGCGGTAGAGTGCGCTCATGAAACACGGACTCTCAGGCCTTCTCACTACCTGTGTGAGGGGCAGGAAATGCTCGTATCCCCAGGTACGATGGAATGCCGAGGAAGAGCGATTGTGTCAGTGGGCGCTGTGCGCTGACCTCCTTTTTCAGCGGAGGCCGGAGCTGGGAGTGCGGCAGACACCGTCCCAAAACTGAACCAAGTGGGCTTTGCCCCTCCAAGAACACGGCTGCCAGGATCTGTTGCGATGATAAAATTCAAGCTTTAACGTGACCATTAGAATTGTGGAAAACGTGTACTGGCCGCCACAAGCTTAAAGCCTCCAAATACTTAGACTTGTGGCGAGAGCAGCGGTGATGTGATGTGTCCCCGAGTATGACTCTTACCTGTGTTTGAAAGACCCGAAAACTCTGCAAACCAATGTCCCCCAGTGACGACGCGGGACGTCACAAAGTCACCTGGCTACAGATCGATCCACGCCGCAGCGGGTGCGGTTCTGGACCCCGCACGGCCGCTAGCTTGTAAGAAACTACGACTTGTTGCGTTCTGGTGTGGTGGCCGAGAAGAACATCCACAACCTGCAAAGGCCTCTAATACTGCTCCCTTTCAGCCACAGATCAGCGTGAGGCCAGACTTTCTTCGCATACTTCAACCAAAACGCCATATCCCAGCAGACTGAATGCAGAAACCAACTGCTGCTTTTACTAAGCCAAACCTAAAGGAGACTTACAAAAATGTGAAACTCCACTCTTCTCATTACATCGTTTTCAGTTTTAAACAATTCTTTCATAAGAGTGTGGTATATTGATACACATCAGATTTCTTGTCAGTACATTAAATATTCATCATTACAGCACATTAAGTGTTTTTGAACCCCCTCAATTTTAAGATCTTATACAGTGTATAACCCACATAAACAAAGGGTCTGTGGGGACCTTGGTACTTTGAGACTATAGAGAGGTCCTGACACAAAACGGTTCTGGAGCCACTGCCTGACTTTATCACCTTATGGGTGTGGCTGCGGCCATCCAGAGTGGTTCGGCCTTGCATTTCTCCAGGAATCAGGGCAAGGGTGGCAAATGTCAGTGACCCAAAGGAAACTCTGACTCGTAAAGGAGGTAGTGCAGACATTTCTGATCTGGTTCCCAGCAGACAAGAACAGCAGCCCGAGGAGCCGGGCGGTCTGGCCTTCCCCGGTGACTGTGCTCTCTCAGCACCGTGTGGTGGCTCGCCTGACCAGGCGGCCAGAGACGGCTCCAGCACCAGCGCTGCGGCCTGCTGGTCCGAGAGGCGAGCAGTTGAAGACTGCACTCCACAGCCACTCTCTCTAGGAAACTACCCACCAAGACGGGAAAGGGACACACACAGAACATGTCACCAGAATCAACACAAAGTCAGTCACTGGTAAGCATGGCAGCAGCCCGCACTCGCTGCAAAGGAACTGAAACGACCCGCAGCGGACCTCGATGGTTAAGTGGCTGACAACCGTCTTTGCACCGACAGAGTTAGTTTTCTCGGAACACCCACAGCCAGGGATGGGGAGGAAGCGGGGCACACAAAGTCTGCGCGAGGACTGGGCTCTCAGGACTCCGTAAGTCGGGGACCAGGGCACCGTGCGCCTTCTGGGCAGGTTGGCAAATCCTCGCTTCACCGCCACGTGCATCCAGTCACTTCAGTTGAAACAACTACTCGTCAAGTGCTCAAGTCAGGGACAGCAAACATCATTCATTTCAAAATACATGAAATTTCACTAGGGACGAGATCCGAGCAAACAGGCGCTCTTCACCACTTTCAGTGAGCAAACAGCATCATGAACGGCCGCCGTGCTGCAGGGTCACCGGCTGGTAGCGGCTCCTCACCAGCCCAGGGATCCCCACAGGTTACGAAACGGCAGAGGGGAGGGGGAATCACCCGAGGACTCTCAAAGTCCACAACACGCTTTCCTTTGCCTAGTTTCCAGTTTAACCTTAAAAAAAGAAAAAAAGCAACAACCACCCACACCTCCTCCCCCGTCTCCCCCACTGCTACGCTGACACGCCACACAACGGGGGCCGGCGCTCAAGGGGGCGGCACGCTATGATTACACAGACTAAGGGGTGACGGCGGCGGCGACCTCACAAGCCAAGGGGAGCAGCATGAACAGGGCCACGGGGCACCCACGCAGCCGCGGCTCCCCGGGCCGCCTCCCCAAGTGTAGCCCGTCGCATTCTGATGTAAAAAGGGGGAAAATGGTCCAGGGATCCCGGGGCTGGGCTTTAACAAGGCCCTCCATCCTATCCCCCACCTGGTCAGCACCCTTCACAAAAGCATGTGAAAATGATCGGACGTCAGTGGGTGGTAAGAAAATGCCTGGGATGTCAGCAAAGGGCGGTTAACGGAAATGCCCTCCTGGGGCAAACTGGGGGCACCAAGGCCCGACACAGACCCAGAGAGCCGTGGTTTAAAGAAAGCAAAAGTAAAACTCAGTCAGTATTCACTAATTCACAACAGCATCCCTCCCCCCACCAAAATCAACTGGATGTTCCTTAATCAAAACACTGTAAAATCCAAACCCACTTAAGCTAAGTCAATTTTCCCCTTTTATTTCGTAATGAAGTTTGTGCTACTACAAAGAACTCCATTACAAAGTCCTGTACATTTGCATAATAATGGCAAAGCCACGGAGCTACCCTCCTGTGCGTTCATCCACCCCAGCAAGTTTCACCCACTTGTCTGGGCACTGGAGGTCAAGGTTCTAGGACCGCAGGTAGCTGCCCGGGTCCAAATCGGGGATCCGGCACTTCCCGCTGTGTGCCCTGCACTCTGTGCTCAGCTTCCTCACTTCCATAACGGGGAGGGGGTGTGTGTGTGTGTGACAGGTCCCGCTAAGGTCAATCCCGAATATGAAAAGCACCCTCTGAAAACTTAAAAGCTTTTGCACAGCAAAGGAAAACATAAACAAGACGAAAAGACAACCCTCAGGATGGGAGAAAATATTTGTAAACGAAGCAACTGACAAAGGATTAATCTCCAAAATTTACAAGCAGCTCATGCAGCTCAATATCAAAAAAACAAAACCCAATCCAAACATGGGCAGAAGACCTAAACAGACATTTCTCCAAAGAAGATATGCAGATTGCCCACAAACACATGAAAGGATACTCAACATCACTAATCATTAGAGAAATGCAAATCAAAACTACAGTGAGGTATCACCTCACACCAGTCAGAATGGCCATCATCAAAAAATCTAGAAACAATAAACGCAGGAGAGGGTGTGGAGAAAAGGGAGCCCTCATGCACTGCTGGTGGGAATGTAAATGGATACAGCCACTGTGGAGAACAGCATGGAGGTTCCTTAACTAAAAATAGAACTACCATACGACCCAGCACTCCCACTACTGGGCATATACCCTGAGAAAACCATTAATTCAGAACGACACACGCACCCCAATGTTCACTGCAGCTCTATTGACAATAGCCAGGACATGGAAGCAACCTAAGTGTCCACCGACAGATGAATGGGTAAAGAAGATGTGGCACATACATACAATGGGATATTACTCAGCCATGTAAAGAAACGAAATTGAGTTATTTGTAGTGAGGTGGATGGACCTAGAGTCTGTCATACAGAGTGAAGTCAGTCAGAAACAGAAAAACAGATACCGTATGCTAACACGTATAGATGGAATCTAAAAAAAAAAAAAAAAAAATGGTTATGAAGAACCATTGCAGGACAGGAACAAAGACGTAGATGTAGAGCATGGACTTGAGGACACGGGGAGGGGCAAGGGGAAGCTGGGAGGAAGTGAGAGAGCGGCGTGGACGTATACACACGACCAAATGTAAAACAGACAGCTAGTGGGAAGCAGCCGCACGGCACAGGGAGGAAGATCAGCTCGGTGCTCTGTGACCCCCTAGAGGGGTGGGATAGGGAGGGTGGGAGGGAGACGCAAGAGGGAGGGGATATGAGGACACATGTATAAGTACAGCTGATGCACTCTATGATACAGCAGAAACTAGCACACCATTGTGAAGCAATTATCCTCCAATACAGATGTTAAAAAGAAAGAAAGAAAGAAAAGCACCCTCCGAGTGGCACGGAGCCAGCAGGACGCCCGCTGAGCGGCTGCTGCCATCACCGAACTGACCTCCTGCAGCCTGCAGTCTTCAGACACCTACCAGCTGAAGCCGCTTCCCGAGTCTCAAACGTCACGTGTGCGAGTCTCGTTAATGCCCCCCCCACAGCCCTGCGGCCACTCTCCGCGGGTCACTGCCATCCACTCATCCATTGCTTTCAGCACAGTCCACACTTAACTGCTCCCTAAGTCCTGTGATCAGGCTGTAAATAGCACTTTTAGCTGTAAGGATACAGGTATTGATGGGCTAAATGCAAACATTTAAAACAAACCACTTTTAAAGTAAGCAAAAAATGGGACTTCCCTGGCGGTCCAGTGGGTAGGACCCGGCGTTCTCAATGCAGGGGGCCCGCGTTCGATCCCTGGTCGGGGAGCGACCCAGGTTAGATCACGCAGCATATGCCGCAACTAAGAAGTCCGTGTGCCGCAACAAAGACCCAGAGCAGCCAAAATAAATAAATAAATATTTAAAAATAAAATAAAATAAGCAAAAATGTAATAAAGTGGATGGAGACAGGGAGCCACGTAGGACTCAGGTCCTACGGGCCCAGGAGCAGCCAACCAGGGGTCAGCCGCCACCAGCTGCCTACACCTGCTCTCAGGCTCCGGGGCCCACAGGTGGCCATTCGCTGCTGCCCTGGCCCCAGGGAGTCCTGCCCCCGCCCCAGTGAGCGCACGGCCCGCTTTCACCACACTGAGCGGTGTCAGAGACAAAGCCAAAGAGCCAGAATGAAGAGGGGCCTCTCCACCAGTGGATCAACAGCTGATATTTTAGGGACAGAATAAAAAGGCACCACATATCAGGCCAGAAATACTAGTTTCTGTGGACTGTGGCACGCTTTGGGGAGAGAAACACAAGTTAAATGAAACTTTAACACGCCCAGAGTGGGTTTGCTAGTTTAAAAAGCTGGACGATCTTCTTGGAAGTGTCAGTTTTCCAGCTCCCCACACAGCTTTGTTACACGCAGGGATGTTCCCCTTCCGGGCACCACATATCCCATCCACGCAGCTGACTGTTTCAAATTGAAACACACTATTGAGTTACAGCACCAACGGCTCTGCTCTGTTTCTTCTGGGGCTTTGTTGAGAAATAACCTTGACAAGGTCCAAGCAAACAACTTGGACCAAAGACCAGACCGTCACTTAGAAGAAAAAGAAAAAGCTGTTCCCATATTCGAAGAAGGGTTTTTTATGAGAAACGCATGCTACATCATCACTCATCTCTATCAATTTGTAATCTCTAATCTCTAAACCAAAGCTCACCGGATGCACCTTTCTGGAATATAATGGGAGATCCTGTGGACTGACGGACGCGCTGCCACGCAGGGCACGCTCTACAGTGGGTCTGCACTGGGAGGTCCACGTCCTCGCACAGGCAGCCCTGTGACCAAGCCCTGCACAACTCCTCTGCCCCGTGGCCCAGGCCAGAGAGGAGCCTCCCCAGGCCCACACCAGCCCCGGGCAGTACTGGCACAAGCGTGCCTCCAGGCGTAATTTTCAGATTCCTCTAAGAAGGGCAATACTCCTTAAAGAAGCCACAACACTTCCTCCACCCGCTAAAACCATCGCTGTAATAATAAGTAACGTGCATGGAGCACGCCCTAGGCACCAGCAGGCACTTTCCCTGTTAACTCATTTTCTACCTTCACAATAAAATGACTGTTAATCTGGTCATTGTAACAACAGGTTATATTAATTATTATGTAATTAACAATCATATAACATTGATAATTACAACGAATAAGTATAATCAACATTTATTATAACAAAATACATCTCTATATTACATATAAAATACATTATGCTGACAAATGTCCTGATGGCTCTGACACATAATTTTACATTGTTATTAGTTATAATAACAATTGGTACTATCACCACCCCCATTTTACAGGCACCAGCAGTAACGTGGCGAGCGAGGTGATGCTGTGAACCCAGGACGCAGCTGCAGAGCCCCTGTCCAGTTCCCTTGGGCTCCCCCAGAAGGGGAGCTCCCCAAGGGATGGAGCAGCTCCATTCTTCTCTGATCTCAACCTTGGGATATGGCGTACACCCAGAGGGTGCTCAGCAGGTGTCCCGGAGCCCGCCTGCCTTATGCACGAAGTGGACCTATTAGCACAGGGCATGTGTAATTAACACCTAGGCAATAGACATGTCTTGGCACTAACCGTTTCTATCTAAGTGCCTGTGTGTTTTTAGTAAGCAGCCTGTCTCCTCCCCCACCCAACGCGCGCGCGCACACACACACACACACACACCGTCCACCAAATGAATACCGACAACCCAATCTCCACTAGCAACAGTGCAGCGGACGCAGCCACGAGACGTGGTCCTGCCCTCTGGCAGCTTAGGGTCCGTGAGAGACAGGACACCAAGCCATCCCTCAACACTTTACTGGGGACGGTGAGAAAGCGCTCTGAAGGGAGAGTGTGAGCTCTGAGTACACGTAAGGATGATAGTGAAACCAGCAGCTACAGGAGTGCTCGAGCCTGGTAACCCACCGATCCTTCACAATGACTCTGAGGGAATCACCGGCACGTCACCGCCCTCTCCGTCCCGCGCCTCGGTCTCACGCCCATTTGGTATAATTGGCATGAGAACCGGCACACCGCTGGGTGGCACCCAACCAGGAATCAGGCCACAGCCGCCCGTGCTCATTACCTGTGTCCCGTGGGAGACCACCACCTGACACAAGTGTGCTGCCGTCAGTATTTACTTTAAACGCTGCTGTAAACATACCCCCTCCAACAAATAAATAGCACTCAGAAATGCTCAAGATACTGGTGAAAAGAAACAACATAAACTTTTAAGTGTAGGCTAACCCCCACTGTGTATGTACGGAAAAAATGTCTGGAAGCAAACACATACATATTGTTAACACACTAACTATTTCTTCTAAGGAATATTACCGGTGGATATTTTCTCTTTTTATTTCAGTATCTTCTAAATTATTTGAAACGAGCATGTATTCCTTTTATCATGAAGGGTAGAATTTTTTTTTTTTTTTAATTAGAACCAAAAGGCAACCACGCCTGTGGTCACAGTCCAGCCCATAAGAAAAGCCTGTGGAGTGGGAGGGAGGGGTCGGTGCCCCTGTTCCGGAGGCCACGGCTGCTGCTCCTGGTCCAGGAAGGCTGCCCCCCAGCCTATCGGCTTCCACGCCAGCCAGTGCCTGGGATTCTAACTGCACCGACAGTCTGTCGGCGTCGAGCCAACAGCCAGCCCTCCCAGGCAGTGGCCACTGTCACCACGTCTGTCACCCAGTCTCTGCTCCTGGGCTCCGGCACACACTTGCAGCAACCAACCCTATAACAGAGCTGGGGTCCCGAGGCGCCTCAATTTGTTTCAGATTTCAACTGCGACACGAATAACCGTCTCATTTTCACACCAGACTGCTTATGACCGTCCACAAACATTAAACTAAATTTCTTTTTTCTTTTTTTTCTTTTTGGCCACACCACGCAGCTTGTGGGATCTTAGTTCCCCAGCCAGGGATTGAACCCACGGCCTCAGCAGTGGAAGTACGGAGTCCTAACCACTGGACTACCAGGGAATTCCCTAAACTGAATTTCTCATATGCTAGAAGAACTCAGAGCAAGGACACAAGAGACACAAAACAACAATGCTCAACTACACTTTAACTAAAATAAATTAAAAATAAAACAATAATGCAATGGAGCATATGCTGCACAGCTCTCTCAGTAACTGTCAGAGAAGGGAGGACAGAGCAGAGCAGGCGCCCTAAGACTGCGTGCTAACCCCAGCCAAGGAGGTGGGCAAGAAGCGAGGGAGGAAATTCGGAAGCTGACACCCTGACTGAGTACTCCGCGGCCAAATGCTGGGGAGCCACGCACAGCTCAGCTCTCCAGTGAGCAGGCTTGTTTCTCCCAGGGGCCGGGTAGTCATTCTACAGAATGTGTAGAATGACTTTCTACAGAAAGTGTAGTCTACACTTCCTGTGTATGCTAGGTCTGAACAAATAAGCAAATACATTGTGGATAACGAGACCCAGACTTCTCACTACCTGATGAAGAAGTTATAAATACGGGAAGAAGAAAGCAAGAATAAACCATGTGATATTGGATTGGAAGCAGAAATGCAAGTGTGAAGTCACGGTGTCTACTACATACACAGAGAGATAAATACAGACGCGTATGTACAGGCAGGTGAGTACAAATACATGGATATCCTGTGTACACTGAGAGGACCAGGAGCGAGGGCACCCCGGGGGCTAGGGGCACACTCAGCAAGCAGGTCTTGGCTTCTCGCACCATTTCACCACGAGAAAGAACCAGGGCTCCTCGACGAAATGGAGTAGGGAAAATACAAGAAGAGACTGGAGTGTCCTGTAGGTCCAGAAGGGAAATAATTAGAAAATGATGGGGTGTGGTGAAAAGACAGAGGCACCAACCTGAAAGAGCTCCACATGCAGGCCACAAAAGACAAAGAAAGAACAAGGAACTGTCACAGACTGGAGAGAGTGTGGGGACGTGCAAGGTAGGCCCCCGAGGCTGGACAGCGGCTGTCCGGGAAACGGACATTCGTCAGACTAACAGCCAAATTTGAGTAAGATCTTTAGATGACGTAATCGTGCTGGGCCAATGCTAATCTCCTGGTTTTCCTAACTGTCCTCTAGTTATGTAAGATCATGACGTTGCGGGGGGGCCGGTATGTTTTGGTTTTGGCTACTTTCCTGTAAGTCTAAAATTATTTCAAAATAAATGAAGACTTAAGAATGCAATGGCACGATACTTCAAGCAACGGAGGGCGGGGAGCAGGGGAGAAAACAGGGGAGCAAGGCTGCACGAATGGCGAGCGGAGTGATGGCCACATGTGGGCTCCTTGTAGCGCTCCCTCTACTTTCGCGGACATCTGAAATTTTCTTCACTAAAAAGTCCTTTAAAGTTTTTTGCAAAGTCTGCAAACTCAACTTAAATCTGCCCACCTCTACTAGTACGCTGCATCACCACCCATCCAAGCCCCCAATCAATCAGGCATCTTCCAGACCCTCTGCTCTCCCTGAACCACACCTGCTCCATCCTCCACCTGCAGGACCTCTCCAGCGTGACACTTCTGCACATTCTCTCCTCCACCCAGCAGCCAGGGGCTCCTCCGAAACATACAAGGCGCGCGTGCCTCTCTCACACCTGCTCGCCAGCGCTCTGGATTAAAAGCGCTGGGCTCAGGGAGGCCTCTGCCCCGGGGCCCATGCAGCTCCATCCCAGGTGCAGCCCGATCCCAGGTCCCCAACAGGCCAGGGTCTCCGCCACATTCGCTCTGGAATTTGCCCCCTCTCGCCTGCGCTAAAACACCCGCCATCTCGCATGGATTTGTGGTGACCACGCGTTGCACGTCTGTGTTCACGACTCGGTCAGTGAGCTCAGGGGGCAGAAGCCACCTGGGCTTGCACCCATCACTGTTCCCCGAGCAAGACGCCTAGCACAGAGCTGGCACTCAGTATTTACTCAAAGAGTGAGCATTTTTGACATTAGACACACAGGCCTGATCTGGGTATTGGACTCTCCTATTCTTTCCCACCCTGTTAACGTATGTTTAGCTTTACTGTGTTCATCTAATTGTCCAGGTTCCAAACATACTCTAATCTCTAGCACAAAGAAATGGATATGCCTTATAGCTCTCAGGTAGATCTTGGCAAAACATGCTTAAATCTAATATCTTTTTCCACTTTGGTAAGTAACAGAATATGCCAGATATGATACATTACATGAAGAACTTCGCTTTGTAAGAGGCTGTGATGACAATTCCCAGTCAGTGAGGATGTGGAGAGACAGACCACTGCTGGTAGGAACGTAGAGTGGTCCAGCCACCACGGAAACAGCTCCGCGGCTCTTCACAAAGTTACAGAGCAAACCAGCAATTCCACTCCTAGGTATGCGCCCAAGAGAAATGAAGACATATGCCACACACCATATACCAATACGGTGTGTACGAATGTTCACGGCAGCGCTATTCCCAACAGTCAAAAGGTAGAAACCACTCAAATGCCCATCAACAACAGATGATTGGATAAACAAACTGTGATACAGCCACATAATGGGTTATTCAACCATAAAGAAAAATGAAGTGCTGACACACACTAGGACACAAATCTGGAAAACATTCTGCTCACTGAAAAAAGCCAGACGTAAAAGGTCATACATTTTATGATTCCATTTACGTGAAATATCCAGATGAAGCAAATCCACAGACAGGATGCAGACTGGCGGCTGCCAGGGATGGAGGGAGTGGGGGGTGGGGAGTGACTCCTTAATGGGCACGGGATTTTCTTCTGGGGCGATGAAAATGTTGTGGCACTAGAAAGAGGTGATGGTCGCCTGACACTGAATGTACTAAATGCCACTGAATTGTTCACTTTAAAATGGTTTATGTTATGTGAATTTCGTCTCAATTAAAAAAAAAAAAAAAAAAGAGGCTGTGACATTTTGAAAACACCGCCTCTCTGAAACACCGATCTTTTTTCTCTCCTTTTGTTGACGTGCAGACACGCTTGGAACAGACCACACAAGTAACAGAAGCAGGGGAAAGTGCTGTAGGTCTGCCTCAAAGGAGGCCAGGGACCCGGAGTAGGGGAATAACACCCCACCTTACAGCAGCAGCCTGAGCACGCCCAACCTGAAAGATGCTCTGCAAGATTCTTTAACAGCTGTCGCTCTACGACACGGACTTAAAAACACCTATTTCGATAAAAACATGCAAAAATAAAACGTAAACCGCTCTTCAAATGACACCGTGTACCATCGGATAGCTTAGCAGGCTGTGTCTCATCCTTAACGTACGTCGTGCTGGGATGGCGGCCCACCAGCCAGCCAGGAGGGCACCACCCTCGCCTGCTGCCCCCGTGGCAGAGGCTGATAAGCCCATCTGGGCGCCCTCCTCCTCCTCCGATAAGCCCAGACTGGGGCTCAGCCTCTTTCTCAACACGATGCTCTAGGCACCCAGGACACCCACCATGTCAGATGAGATGCTTCCCTGGTGGAATGAGATTCAAATCCCTCAAAAAGTCAACCCAGTTCTTTGTTTCTCTTCTAAAGACAAAAGAAAAAAAAATTGCCACCCAGAGTTCCTACAGTTTTAGAACCAAATTTCTCACCATCTTTTTCTATTTACGTCACAGCATTTATTTATTTATTTAAACGTATTTATTTTATTTATTTATTTTTGGCTGCGTTGGGTCTTTGCTGCTGCGTACGGGCTTTCTCTAGTTGCGGCGAGCCGGGTCTACTCTTCTTTGCGGTGTGCGGGCTTCTCCTTGCGGCGGCTTCTCTTGTTGCAGAGCACGGGCTCTAGGCGCGCGGGCTTCGGTAGTCGTGGCACGAGGGCTCAGTAGTTGTGGCGCACGGGCTTAGTTGCCCCGCGGCATGTGGGATCTTCTCAGACCAGGGATCGAACCCATATCCCCTGCATTGGCAGGAGGAGTCTAACCACTGCACCACCAGGGAAGCCCACAGCATTTATTTTTCAGAGAATTTTCACCCAAGACATGCATTTTCCCCTTAACTCACCCCTAGAATCCCATCACTGAGAGAAGGTGGCTCACCAGCTCTTTATCGCAGGACCCCAGCACCTGGTGAAAACACGACTCTCAGCTCGGTCCCCAGTCCCATCCCAGCACCACACCTGGCCAGCCCTGCCCTGTGCACTTGCATGCATTAATGTGCTTTATCCTCATAGGAAGGGAGGCACTTATCCCCACTTTACAGGTGAAGACACTGGCTACAAACAGGCGTGGGCGGTCCCTCAGGCTCCCCCCCCCCCCCACGTGCCCACGCAGCTTGCAGCTGGGTGCCTCCTTCCAGGCCTGTCTCCTGAGGGCACAGCTCTGGACAGGATCTAAGGAAGCCAAGAGGGAGGCAGTCAGCCTCTACCGGCCAGAGCAGCAGTCCGGCTCACGGTTGCCCGCGCTGGACCTACCAACACCGAGAGGGCCAATTCACTCAGAGGAGGGCGGCGGAGAGGCTGCAGGGTGCTGCGGAAGACTTCACTGCCTGCCCTGAGAGGTCATGCGTTTACCTTCCCACGGACACCCACTACCTATCTAAGTAGATCAGCTGGCAGGTGGGGACCCCTGGTCCACTTCCCTCCACAATGCCCAACAGCCAGCGTCCCGGACTCCGGGCAGAGCTGGAGAGAACCACAGGGCGCCAGGGGTAAGGGAGGGCCAAGCGAGAAGAGGTGCCACGCCGGGCTGGGGGCAGGGCTTTTCAGACGTGTACACAAGTTTCAACTCAATTGGTTTAGCTTTTAAACAATAAAGAATTGAACGTAATAAGGACTTATCGAGTAAAAAGAAAACGCTACGGTAGACACTGGAAAGACAAAAGATAACCAAGACGGTCCTGGGCGGCGAGCAAGTGGAGTTTACAACAGAATGAAGGAAACAGGCCCCCACCAGGCAAAAGGCACTGGGTGCTATAAAGATGCAAAGTGAATGCCACGGATTTTCTTCTCCCAGATTTCTTAGGATCGCCTTAAATTTAGCATATCTATAAAAGAAAACGTACCCCTGCAGCTCCTTCCTTACCCGTGGTCTGCCTCGCCGAGGCCAGCAGCTCAGCTGCGGGGAGTGGTTTTCACCTCCCGCCCCAGACACTGGCCTCCCTGCTCTCTCCAGTCTCCTCCCCTCAGCACTGACCTGCCACCAACAGGGCACCTTACCACATCCCCACCAAACATCGGTGAAGACTCCTGTCACCGGCCAGACCACCCCAGCCTGTCACACACCTGCCAAATACTCAGAGGGTCCCCGTTACCTGCAGAACAGAAAAAAGCCGCACCCTCAGCTCACCTTCCGGGTACCCACAGCATCACCTCCAAACCCCCGACATCACGCTCAGTGCCCGCCTACCTGGACCAGCCTCGCTTCTCAACAGGCTGTCCACCGACATTCCTCTGCCTTCAAGACAGATCCAAACCCAAACAGTTGCCCAGGGGAAGTTTTTGTTGTGGATACAGAGCATCAGCATCGTACAAACCCTAATGAATTAATGGAACCTAATGATTAACGATCAACAGCAACTAGTATTCACACCCCCAAAAAAGCAACAAAAACCAAAAAGGTAGAAGCTGCGTCAGATCAAGCCTTTGGGTCTGACCACTAATTTTCGGGAAATCCACACAGGACAGACAACCACGCTGAATTACACCAAGCAGATGCAATCAGCGAAATCCAGTTGGTGGGGAAACCAGACAGCACACACAAGCCAGTCCTTCAACCCACCAACAGTAAGCAGTGAGAAAGAAGGCGGCAAAAACTAGAGATTAAGAGAGTGGTTGTTTAGGGGAGACCAGCTCGGTGCTCTGTGTCCACCTAGAGGGGTGGGATAGGGAGGGTGGGAGGGAGACGCAAGAGGGAGGGGATGTGGGGGTATGTGTAGTATGTGTATACGTATAGCTGACTCACTTTGTTATACAGCAGAAACTAACACACCATTGTAAAGCAGTTATACTCCAATAAAGATGCTAAAAAAAAAAAAAAAAAAGAGTGGTTGTTTAGGTCTGGGGGTGGGGCAGGGAGGAGGAGTCCCAGCTAATGGGTCCAGCCTTTCTCTGGGGGGAGGGGGCAAAAATGTCCAAAATTAGGCCGTGGGGATGGTTGCACAAGTCTGTGAAGGTGCTAAAGCACGCGGAGTTTTACACTTTAAATGGTGAATTGTGTGGTACGTGAGTTACATCTCAATAAAGCTCTCATTTTAAGACAATATTGAAGACTCACGTCAGCCAATCACAATGTGGGCCTTACCTGGATCCCGATTCAATCAGCTGTTAACAATCCATGACATGGGAGAAACTGAGCAGATCTGGACTAACTGTGTGGTCCAGGACACTGGTAACTAGGGGCTATGTGAGGGGGGAGGGGGAGGAAAAGACAGACATCCTTCTCTCACAGAGATATCCTCAGACATACTGTAAATTAAATGAGATGACTGGGGACTGCATCAAGACAAGGAGCAGGGGGGACTTCCCTGGCGGTCCAGTGGGTAAGACCCCAAGCTCCCAGCGCAGGGGGCCCAGGTTCGATCCCTGGTCGGGGAACTAGATCCCGCATGAACGCCGCGACTAAGAGTTCGCATGCCACAACTAAAGATCCCGCGTGCCGAAGATCCCTCGGGCCTCGACTAAGACCTGACGCAGCCAAAATAAGTAAGTCAATATTAAAAAAAAAAAAAAAAAGACGACAAGCTGCAGGGACTTCCCCGGCGGTCCAGCAGTTAAGACTCCGAGCTTCCACTGCAGGGGGTGCAGGTCCGATCCCTGGTCGGGGAAAAAGACTCCTCGTGCTGCTCAGTGCGGCCGAACATAAAACAAGCCAAGTGCGAGCGAGGGGCCGGTCCGTGACTAGGGCTCCTGACGAGACAGGCTGTCTGTGGGGACTGGCGGGGGCAGGACACAGGCTCGTCTCCGCTCACGCTCTCCAGCTGACCCCGGCTCAGCCCTCCAGGCCCACCTCCTCCAGGCCGGCTCCCTGCCTCCACACGTCCACAGAGATCACTGTAAAAACCCTGCCGGCCGATGCCCTCCTCCGCCCAGTCCCTCCTGGGCTCAAAGTCCCGCCAAAGGCTCCAAGCTCAGCACGACCTCCCTCCCTCCCCTTCTTCCGGTCCAAGTTGCTGCAAGGTGCCTTCTCCACGCGCACCTGCACTGACTGACCACCATGCAGCAGGGCCCCGATCCTGCTCGCCCGGCTTCTCCGCCACAGGCGCCCCAGGCGCACTCTACAACCACGTGACTTGTACCTGACTGGTTCCGATTCTCCGTCCCCCTCACACGTGCTCCGACTGTCCACCCCCAAAAGCTTTCCATGCCTCCAGCTCCAGGTTCAGCTGTAATGACGTCTTGGCACTGAGACGCCCTCCGAGTCTAACATGATGTTCTTGTAGTGAGGCACGCGTGTTCACACGGAACAAAGCGCACCCTTGTTAAAACAGCAGCACACGGCGGGAACAGAGGGTCCCCAGCGATGTCCCCCGCCCCCCGCCCCCACGTGGAATCACAGGTAGAAAACTGCCCTCTGGTTCCCCCAGCTGTGCCAGCTCGTCATCTGGAGACAGAATCTGGTGCTCGCCCGGCATCACTCCCACCACGTGATCACGCAAGGCGGGTCCCCACTGCACAGCACAGCTGGGGCCGTTCTGAACGACTCTGCCAGGAACGTGGGCTCCGAGCATCGAGGCCAGCCTTTCACTCCCCTGGTGCCGAGCCGTACGAGGCAGCTGCGGGTGCACAGCACCCGGGCGACGGCGCTTATCAGGGACGTGGTCTGTGAAGTGTATTCGCATCCCTCGCGGCTTACAGAGCGAAGAGCCAGGGGCCAGCCACGCGGCTCAAGGAGAGGAGCACCCACCTGACGGGGAGAAGCCACCGTGCGCGGAGGCACCAGCGAGCATGAAGTGACCGAGGGAGGGACACTGAGTAGCAGGCGCCTCCTGGGGCCGCGCACAGAGGGCGGCGACGGCCATCTGCCCGCGCTGCGTCGTCTGATCAGAGCACCTCCACCGTCGGGTGTTCACTCTCCGTGCGAGGACGAGCCTGAGGTTCAGGGAGGCCGAGTGAAGGCCCAGCCACACAGTCAGGACTCAGGTGAGCTCGGCCTGACCTGGAGCCCGTGCCCCGGGTCTGCACCACAGTGAGGGCAGGTCTGCCGGCGAGTCACGGCGACACCTATGGCTCCCGGGAGCTCCAGACTCTCTGACACCCCCGTCTTTGTCCGATGTTGTGTCCTTTTTATCGCTCTGCGTCTTCCTCTGCCTTCTCTCCACTCTTCACTCGTGTTTCTCTGTTAGCTCCTTTGTTCCTTCAAAAAACAAATGGTACCACCTCCTGCTGCCCGTAAGGCCAGGAGAAGCCCTCGGTTTTCTCTCGCGCTGCTCAGCCCGCCGCGTGGGTGGGCCCGCGCTCCCCGGGAGTGGCGGCAAGGACCCTGGGAGCACCAGTGCCGCTGGGACAGGAGCCCCGGTCACGGTCCCCGAGACTCCGAGGCGGCGGCAGCTACAGAGCACCCCAGTCACGCCAAACACCCCGCCCTGGCCGCGTCTTGCACGGGCTCGGCTAAAGCAGGGACCCGAGAAGCTGGTGAGCAAGTCCCCGGGGCAGGGGCCTCCCACTCTCCAGGCTCACCAACGAACAGCACAAAGCACACCCACCTACCCCTGGGCGACGGGAAGGGGCCCGCCGCGTGCAAGCTCCTCCACCAGCATCCACGCGGCGCTGTAAGAATCTGCTCTCGATGGCTGTATTATTTAACTTGGAGTCAAAGCTGACGAAACATCTCAAACGACTCAGACCTACGAACCTCGGCCTTTTGACCTTTTATGTGCAACTCTCTAAGCACTACAGCTCAGAGCTGAGACACCCAGAAATAACGTGGAAAACCACAAAAACGGTGCCCCTCGAGTGACTGCCCGGGAGGCAGCAGGGAACGTCAAGATGGGCTTCAGCTGCAACGAGACAGACTCAGGTGATGAGCTGGCTGGCTTCAGTCCAGCTACAGCTCTGTTCGTTTGGTGCTGCGGGTTCTTAAAGATGCATGCAGAACAATTCTCACTGAGAATTCACTGAAGTCCCCAGGAGTAACCTTTAGAAGTCCCCTTCTGACCCAATTCTAAGTGAAGCTGTAGACAAGCTGTATTCAGAGCAACATGGAACCATGACTACAGCCACTGAAAAGGAGTGGTCGTCATTCAACCGGACCTGTAGGCTCTCTCAGGAAGGGAACCACAGGTAAACTAAAGTTAACTTCTCACAGCGCGCATCGCAAGAGCCTCTTCAGAACACCCACACTCCCACCTAGAACCTCTCCCCATCCACTCTCCCGACCCCACTCTCTCCAGGGCTGCCCTCCAAGGTGTGTTTCCGGCATGAGCTGCTCCCTGGGGCCGCACTAGGCTCCTTTCTTCTTCCTCTCCCCGCCCTCTCTCCCAACACCAGTGGGTCTCGAGCTCCTCCTAAAAAACAAGCAGATTACGTTTGCAAAATGTAATCTCCTGGATCTTCAGGGGCAGAGATGGGGAAAAGCCTTCAGGTGATTCTGCGACCAGCTGCGGGGGTGGGCGCCAGGCTGCATCCTCCCAGGGGCCCAGCTCCCACTCACTGAGCACCGGCTGTGGGCAGGCCCGCGAACCCACGTCCCCCTGAACCCAAGACCCTGTCCTCCACCTCCAGCGCCCGCCTCAGCCTCCCAGAACCTCAAACTCCACATGTCCACATGCCACACGCGACTCCCCTCCCCGGAGCCTGCTGGTCCTTCTGCCGTAACAAAGCTAGATGCGACGGCACCTTCTTGTTCAAACATTCAACAAGTGGGGTCAGAACGGCAAGGATGCGGCCGGCTCCCCACTCCCCCCCCCGTGGGCTCTTGCTCCCGGCGGGCGCCCGATTCTCCCCACGAGGAGGCCGGACCAGACCACTGTGCAGACGCGCACCCACGCTCGGCCGAGACGAAGGTCCAGCACACCTCCTTTCACGCTCACAGCAGCCCTGAGGTTGGTGCTGCCCCCCCGGGGTTTTCGAAGTGCGAAGCCGAGGCTTAGAAAAGATACACAACCGCCAAAGCCCCGGAGCCGGTGAGGCGTGGTCTGGAGCCCAGATACGAGCGGATGCCGCTGCTCAGCGCAGTCTACCTGGTAAGTGCAGACGACGAGATGCAAAGCTAGGCCAGGGCCAGAGTGCCGGCCGCTGGCTGCGTATACTCACAGGGCACCCACGCCTCTACCCACGGCCACCCCACCCAGTCGGGGTCCGCTGTCTTAGGCCCTGACTGCCCACCTCTTCCGTCACGCCGGCCCCCATGCTGCTCTGCCAAGGCCGCCTCCTCCACCCGCAGGGCTGCTGGAATTACCTTCCTAGGACCCGTGCGATCACATGACACTCCGCACGCCACCAAAGCAGATGGCGCCTTTCCTGGTGGGACGTGCCGCCTCCCCTACCACCTGCCCACCGGCCGCTGGGCCTTCACACCCTCTGTTCCCAGGGCCCACTAGCTCCTCCCTCAGCTCCAGTCACATCAGAGGTCCACAGAGGAACAAATGCACCACAGGACAGAGACGTGGAAACCTAAGGCAGCCGGGCCCAGACAAGGAACCTGAGTCCCAGGACGGGGACAGGGCTGGAGCCCAGGACCAGGCTCCCTGCCTGTCCACTGCTCGAGCCATGACCTTGAGGAAAGTGAGAGAAAGGCGAGAAAGGTGGGGTTTCAAGTTCGCAGCAGGCAGGGCTGGGCCGTCTCCCCCGCCTGCAGTTAACCACAGGAGGGGGGCACAGCGCGCCCCTGCGGCACAAAGCAGCAGCCCTCTAAGGCGCGCCTGCGACCTTCAGGTCGTACGAGGGTTTTGGTGGTAAGTGGGAAGCACTGAAGCGTCAGACAAGTCAGCAACGCTGAAGCCCTTTGTCTCCGAGCCTGTCTACGAGGCTAAGATTCAGGGAGACGACATCCACCCTGATTTGCCACCGTCTGCGCACACCTGTCGCCCCAGGGAAGTAATTAAGAGTGCCCTGTTTCACTTGCACAAGTTTCCAGTTTAGAGGATCAACTGTAGCGTCGCCAAGGGTACAGCTCTGTCCAAAGATAAATTAGGAGGGCACAGCTGCCTGGTCACAAAGAGTGAGGACGTTTCAGGGTTTTAAATTTTGAGGGAAAAAAAATGCAGACAAAAAATTAGAATCGTAAATACTTGATGACCTTTTCACTGCCTAGAGTGAAAAAGGACAGGCCTGTAACCCCAGCACCAAACCCCGGCCCGGGAGGCAAGGGCGCTGGCGGCGGGCCATCGACAGAGGCGGCCGGCCGAGGAGGCTAAGCTGGGGGTGAAGCCGCCAAGTCGAGAGAAATGACCGGGAGCGAACAGGACAGAAGGGCGCTGAGGGCCGCCTCCCTAGCACGCGCTGGGGAACGAGGGGTCCACCGAGCCGGGCGAGGAGAGAAGCTGCACGAGAGGCGCAAGCACCACGCGCGTCTTCCACGTCGCACGCGGTCCTGCTGCTGCCAGAGCCGCTCGTAACAAGTTGGGTCCACTGCACTGAAAATTAAAGGTGCCAAGCGACCTGTCCCAAAACATCGCTGAAGACAAGTGCGTCTGAATTAAACTTACGAGCAACTGGGTCTCATCAGCTTTCCCAAAGAAACACAGGGACCCTGAACAATTAAAGAAAACCGGGGCGGGGGGTGGGGGGGAGATATACATCCCCTGAAGAAGAGATCTTAAGGACCTCATTGTCTTCACAAGTCAACGGTGGGGGGTGGGGGGGCTAGCTGTAGAGTTGAGATTAAAGAGCCTCAAAGGCATAAAACCAAATTCATGTGTGAACTTTTAATAAAATTCAGGATCCAAAACAACCGGGAAGTAAACACACTTCTGCGATAATGAGAAAGATTGATTATGGACCGTTAAGTGCGATAATGGCATTGAGTTTTAAATGTCCCCATCCTTCAGACATGGTACTTAAGTATTCAGGGTGAAACGACAGATCTGGAACTCACTCAAGAATATTTCCGCAAAGAAAAAGGAGAAAGGGGCAGATTTGAAGAAAACGTGGAAAATCTTGATAGTCGTTGAAGCTGGTGACGGATCAACGGGAGCCGTATTATACCAGTCACTCTACTCTACTCATGTGTACTTTAAATTCATTCACAATAGAAACTATTTTCAAAGTCAAGTGATACATTCTGAGCGTTCACAAACAAGAGGGCAGCAGGCTACCCAGCCACGCCCTCCAGCCTGACGCAGCTCCACCGGGGCACAGGGCCGGCTGCTATTTGGCAACAGTGCAGTGTTATTGGAAGACGGGTCATATCTTCACTGAGATAACTGAGGGAGAAAAAGCGGGGTGCAGGAGTGAAATGACACTAGAAACCACAGTGAAAGCTGGTCATTCTCAGAGTCATAATCCTTAGATGTCGCTGAAGTTACTTTGTAGCAAAGCTGTGAGGAATATAACTCTCCGGAGCCTGAACCCAGTGAAACCGACAGAAACGATCCCCTTGGAGCACGCAATACTGAGACCCCATTTAAGGTCTTTAAGTGGTTAAAAAAAAACAAAAAACAAAAAACTGATCATCTATGAAGGTTCAGGGTCACTGGGGAGTCCACCCATTCTAAACCACTAACTCTGGGATAGTTAAAAAAACAAAACAAAACTAAGAAACAGTAACATACCTGACTTGAAAGCCCAGATACCAGTTCACATATGTAATAGCATTTGTAACGGGCACAAAATGCAGGCTTACTGTGGACTCTATTTTTTATATTAATTCACTTAGTAAGTCACTTAATAATTGTATTAAAATGGGAAGTAGCAAAACTATTTGTAATTTTTTCTACAATCCAGATCAAATGTCTTTTTATTATTCTAAATTAGGAAACACATTGAAAAGAGTTTCATTGAAGAGACTCTATTCCAAAAATTCCTCTTAAAAATTAAAAGCCTTAGTGTGTAGAATAAAATTAAACAGCACCACAGCCTTATAATTACAGCACACGTGCATAGCCTGAAATTTGGTTTCACTCCCATCCTGCCATCGGCTAAGAACTATCCTACAGACCCATTTATTTTTTCAACCAAAGCTGTCCGATTTCAGGGCAGGTTTATCTGTGAACCGAGAACAAGGGGCCCTCTCCCCACCAGGCCACAATGCAGAGGCCCACATCAGAGCATGATTTTTCCAAGAGCCGTTAAGGACCTGAAATGAGCCTGGAGATCCAGAGAACTAAAGCTTTTCTGAAAGTGACATAGACCAGAAAATATCCCAGTGCAGAACACACAGCATGGGTTAGCTGTGCTTCCTGAAGCTCGAGTCTCAATTACACCTGAACACGCGAGGACATGGATCCAGTCTACATGTAACAGGTGTTTCTTACTGGGGGTCAAGGTCAAAAGGACTGAGAGCCACTTCCCTAAGGAGAATGTATGGAGAGTCAGCGGGGATCAGCCAGATCGCCCTAATGCCCGCTGGCCATATGACCTGCGCAAGGCTCTTAACCTCTCTGAGCCTCCGCTGTCCATCTTCAAAATGACCGCCACCAACTGGGCAAGCCGTCCAGGGGTTATAGGTAACGTCAGACACAACACAAAGGTTTGACCTTCCTCAAGGTTCTTTGCTTTTTCTGGGCCTTCAACTTTTAAACTGAAAATGTGAAAAAAAATGTAGAGTGTAGTGGCTATAACACTTGCTGGGCTCCTCTACGGGGATCAGCGGGGAGATTCCCACTCACGGAGGTGAGGGCCGACCCTGCCATGTCACGGGTGGGCGCTGCCCATCCGGGGCTTCACGGAGCCAAGTCTGCTCCCAGGACCGTGACTACAGGGGCCCCGGCCCTTCCCCGCCGGGGCTGAGTCACCTTCCAGATTACGGTTAAAACCATTACGCCTAAAACCATTCTTCTATCAGACTGCTGCTGAGGGCCCATAAGGATTCAAAAGTTGGTCAGGCTCAGCCTTGGACAACCTTTCTAACGAAGCGACATCAAAAACAAGTATTCACAAGGCAGAGAGCTGTTTGTGAACTGACACAGCAGTGGGGGGAAAACGTCAAGGGACCCAAATGGATCAGGAGAGCCCGGAACACGTCGGGCCGGGGCCCCATCAGCAGGAGGCCGGGGAGGGGTAGGGCCCCTAGGAGAAGGCGGCACTGTGCCGAGCCGGCAGGGCCTACAGCCCGCTGGAGCCTGGTGGACAAAGGGGACGGGATATGCCCTGTCCAAGTGGCAGGGCCAGCGGGAAATTTAGGAGCCACGTGCCTGGCGGGAGAAGGGAGAAAGCTTAACAACACTAAACCATTTTCTTGGCCCAGCAAGTTAATCGCCCTTCTACTCTGCATCAAAAAAAAAAAAAAGTTAAAAAAAATGTGTTACTGCTTTAAGTTTTTTAGAACTTTTCTAAAGAAAGAGAGGCTAACTACTAGTAAGAAGGGATGCTAAGGAAATCACATCTCCTTACCTTCCTCTAGTAAAGTGCAAGAGGCAAATTAGTACTTGAATAAGGAGCCGGCGTGTCTGGAATGAAAATGAGACGCACGCAGTTTTAGGGTTTTAGGGTGCCGCTTCCTATCCCTCTCAGTCTACGGCCCTAACTACCAGCACGAACTGGCCAAAATTCAGCATCTCCAGACTTTCCTTCAGAGAAGGGGCCGCAGAAGTACTGGCAAAAAGAAAAACGAAACTGAGAGCGCTCCAGGCTCGCCGCGGCTCGGTCTGCGCCGAGCAGCCGCGCTCGTCCCCGTGCCGCCCGCGCCCCGAGCTCGGCGCCCCCGGCCCGGGCCTCAACGCCCTCGGGCGCTTAGAGCCCGGCCCGGGCCTCGGCCCCCGGCCCCGCCGGCCCCGCCGGCCCCGCGCGGCGCTAGGGCCCCGGCGCCTGGCGCAGGAGGCCGGGCCAGGCGGGCGCCCGGGCCTCGGGCCTACACGCGGGCTGCCTGGCCCAGTCCCCGCTCCGGCCCGGCCCCAGCCCGCCGGACCGCGGCGGGACCGCGGCGCGGGGAGGGCCCAGGCCGCGCGGGGCGCCCCGACAACTCGGGCCCGAGGAGGCCAGGGCTGCTTGTCCGCCGCGGGGCCGGGGAAACGGCCGGCGGCCCCGACCCCCGGCCTCCCGGCCCGCCAGCCCCGGTCCCCCGGCGCCCGCCCGCTTGCCCGCGCCGCGCCGCGCTCGCGCCCAGCCCGCCAACCGCCGCCGGCGCCGCGGGGAGGAGCGCGCGAGCGGCCGGGCCGGCGCCCCGAGCGCGAGGACTCACCGGGGCCGGCTCCCGAGTACATGGTGGTGCCGCCGAGGGGCTCCGGGGCCGAGGGGCGGCCGCGCGCGCGCGCCACGGGCCCCGACGCCGCGAGCCGCGAGGGAGCCGCCGGCCGCACGATCCGCCCCGGCGCGGCCGCCAAACAGGTTTACCCGACGCAGCCGGGGCGGCGGGCGGAGGCGGCGGGCGGGCGGGCGGGCGGGGGAGGGGCGAGGGAGAGCGGGCGGGGGAGGGGGAGGGCGGCCGCGAGGAGGGCGGGGAGGAGGGCGGGGCCGGAGGAGGGGAGGCGGGGCGGGTCCGCGCGCGGCGGCGGCGGCGGCGGCGGCGGCAGCAGCGGCGGCGGCGGCGGGGGAGGCGGGCAGGGGATCCGGAGCGCGGGTGCGGGAGCGGGGCCTGGGGGCCGGGGGGCCGGGGGGGCCTGGGGGCCGGCCCTCGCAGCCACTCAGAAGAGCGACGTCTCCTCCGACTGGGCGGAGCGGGCCGCGCGGCGCTGCCACCCGAGGCCGGGAAGAAAGAAAAGAAAACACACCCCTTGTTTCCCCGCCGCCTCCGGCGCGCGCTGGGAGCCCGTTCTGGCTGCTCGCGGGCCGGACCCTTCCCCACCCTTAGCCCCCGCCGGACCGGGTGAACTTGGGCACCGTGTTGATGTGGTGGTGTCGCGTCCTGGCGCCCCGGCATCTCCGCCAGGCTTTTTTAAGCTACTAACGAAAAAGGAATGTCGCGAAGGTTCCTCCCGACCCGGAGCTTGAACTTGAACGCGCCCCGGTCCTCGCTCACTACCACACCGCCACCTCCCGGCCGAGAACCCAGATAATCCATCTAAAGAACTTTAGTTTTTGGTCAATTTTGGGTGCTGTCAGTGATCAGATGAGAATAACAAGCCCCATTCCAGCCCTCGGGGCCTCCCCAGTTTCTTTATGTGGGGCCCTTATCCAACCCCCTCATGCGCCTCCGTGCCTCTCGGTATTTGCCCCACTTGTGCGGAAACGTCTCCCTCCAGCCCAAATCCTCCTCCATGGATCAAGTCCCCTGGGATCCAGCTGTTTTCTGGAGCCTTTTCCAGGGAAACCAGCCAGAAGCCAACTTCTTTCTCCCCTAATTGGTGGGCGATTAGCAACCAGAAGGTGAAATACAATCCAAAATTGCTCATTGTCTTTTTTTTTTTTTTTTTTTTTAGCGATACGCAGGCCTCTCTCACTGCTGTGGCCTCTCCCGTTGCGGAGCACAGGCTCCGGATGCGCAGGCGCAGCGGCCACGGCTCACGGGCCCAGCCGCTCCGCGGCACGTGGGATCCTCCCGGACCGGGGCACGAACCCGCGTCCCCTGCATCGGCAGGCGGACTCGCAACCCCTGCGCCACCAGGGAAGCCCTGCTCATTGTCTTTTAAACATATTTGCCTGCTCATTCCTTCATCCTATAAGCAGGTATTATCTGCACACTGGGTGCCAGTAACTCTGTGTTCCTCCGGCCTAAGATGGTAGGAAGATGAACGGGAGTCTTGCTTGCAAGCATCCGATAGGTTTATTTCTAGTCTCTGCAGTCCTCAAGGACATTCTTAAATAAATGCAGGAGAACCAGCCTGTCCTCCAGAGAGAAGCTTAAAAAGACTTCGATCTTCATCAAGTCACTGATATGAACAGGAGTTGGTCTCATGTCCTCAGCTTCAGAGACACCCATCCATCCCTCTCCAACCCTCTGCCCTCCACCTCCACCTCACCGAGGCCTGGACCCCCTCTCCACCTTACACTCACGCTGTGGGGACACAAATCCGCACTTGACCCTAAGGCAGCTACTCAGCCGTAATGTGTGTTTAGGAACCCAGGTAAGTCCGGGTAAGAAGGCACGCCAGCGTGGGACTGGGTACCACCCAGATGTCCATCAGTCTTAGAAGAGGAGGTGAGAGCCACATATACTCAAAACGCGGAATCTAGCGATGGAAATGAACACCTTTCATCAGCGTACAGCAACGTGGATGAATCTCTACAAGGTTGAGTGAAAGAAGCCGGAAGCCGCACTGCATGAGTCCACGTATAAAATTTCTAAAACAGGCACAGTTGAACTACCTTGTGTAGGGAGGCATCATCTAGTAGTAAAAAGCTGAAGAGAAAAAAAGGTGGCTGCCTGACAGAATGGCGGACGGGCACTGCTGGGTACAGGGGTGCTGCGGCCACGGAGAGGCCCGGGCTCTGGGCGCGCGAGCCTCCTCCCATGACCGCTGTGCCTCCTGCAGAGTCGCTTAAGCTGCACAATGTTTAAAAATATACTTTTCTGTACCTTTGCTATATTTCACCATAAAGACATTTAAAAATCATAATCATACATGTTATCCCTCTCCTATTTAGGACCCTCCACGCCCGAGGGCTGCTCTGCGTCCGCCTGGCCCCCTCCCTCCCTCACACAGCCGCCGCTCGGTTTTCCGCCCCAAATCACTGAATCGCTCGGAGGCCTCTCGGCTCTGCTGTGTGCTCCTGTAATCTCGAGCCTCAGAAAGAGCCCGCAGGCGCTCTAATTGCCGCCTCGCTTCAGCTCGCCTTCTGCTACTTTGACGCTCGCGCTGGGTAACTTTGTTGCAAAGGGCTCCTTTTTAAGTCCGGCCAGATACTGTCTACCCAGCGCTTCCTTGCGTCGCTTCACTGCAGAGACGGCTCTGGCCTAAGCCCCGCCTCCCCGCCCTCCCTCACCGGGGATCCTCCGTCGCCCGCGTCTCCCGGGCATCACCCTCCGCCGCTAGTGTGGAGGAATCCCGCCCCCTTTCTGCGCGCCCCGCCTCGTCCCCCACGAGCTCCAGGCCCTCCACGTCAAGCCACGGACGTCTCCGCTCCCCTCCTCCCAACCCGCTCTTGCACCGGTGTCCAAGCTCTGCCAACGTTCACCAGCCACCGAAGAAAAGCCCAGGCCCCTCTGCCGTGTGCCTCTTCCCCAAGCAGTGAGTTCACTTAACCCACTTAATGCAGTCCACTGAGCTCTCTGGGAAATGCCTCTAGAACCTTCTCCAGCCCTTCCTGCTCTGCTTCTCCAGGCCTTCATCCAACACTTGGGTGTTGACCACGGGGGAGGACTCCTGGGTCTTCTGGGGCCCAGTCTTTCTCTGGGACAAAATTCATTGCTCTGTATTTGGGTCCCATACAGGTCTCTCTGCTCTGCTAAGCCTGCAAGGCTGTAAGCACAGCCAGGGACCTCACAGGTTTGCATGCTGGGCGCACCGGGTCCAGAGCAGTAACCCTGCAGAAAAGGCAAAGGACACTCGGGAAAACACACAGCTGGCTGCTGTGGTCGTCGGGCCCACAAAGCGCTCAATGTTGGGGGGGGGGGCTTTGTCTCTTCAAGACTAAAATGTGGGCACTGAAATAAAACAGTTTCCAAAAACATGTTCTGTATGTGATAAACGAGGGGTTAGGAGGTCAAATAAGCTGGGAAGCATTGAGTTAAACAACACTAAACAGATTTTTTTGGCTGCAGACCTTCTCAGAACCTTTAACACAGTATTAACAGTTATGATTCAGTGACTTCCCTGGTGGTCCAGTGGTTAGGACTCCGTGCTTCCACTGCAGGGGGCACAGGTTCCATCCCTGCGTGGGCAGCCAAAAAATTAAAAAAAAAAAAAGTTGTGATTCTACAAAGAGGAAGGAGGGGAACAGACTGGATGTGTCCCAGCCCACTTGACCACAGAACCCTTTTATCACAGGGCACCTCCAGGTTCCGTGGAGCACACTTTGGGAAACACCATGGTAGAGCTCTTCTATGATGCCTTCCAGCTCTAAGCTTCTAAGATTCTCTGAATAAAAATATTTGCTGTTTTCCCGAATTAAAAACTCAAGAGCATGGTTGTGAGTTGACAAAAGCCCATATGTTCCTGATACGTCCTCTCATATCAGGAACAAAAGACACTCGTAAGCGATTTCTTCACACTGAGCCCAACATTAAATGCAAACCACGTAGTTTGAATACATGAATAACTCTGTCATTTGTGCACCCAACAGAGGCTAAGTGGAGAATCCTGAGTATGCAGGCAACCAGGGCCACCTCCTTGCACCACCCTGGAGGCGTTGACACCACTGTGCACAGAGGCTGTCATCCACTGGAACACGGAAGAGCAGGGGAGGCGGCATCTAATATATGTCCAGGAGACACAGTTTACTCTAGGGTGTGTTCCTTCCTCCGTATAATAAGGAAAGAATAGCCAATACGCCACTGACACTGAAAGATTAACTCAAAATGGATGAAGGATTTAAATGTAAACATAAAGCTATCAAACTTTAAAAATAATAGGAGAAAATCTCTGGGTTCTAGGGCTACTAGGCAAACAGTTCTAAGGGACAATCCATAAAAATAAAAGTGGATACCCTGGACTTCATCAAAATTAAAGCTTTTGCTCTGTGAAAGCCTCCGTTGAAAGCATAAAAAGACAAGCTATAGAGTAGGAGGAAATATTTGCATACCGCATATCTGACAGAGGACTAGTATCTAGAATATAGAAAGAACTCTCAAAAGTCAACTGTAAAAGAGCAAAAACTCTGTTCAGAACATGGGCAATAGACACGGAGAGACGTTTCACTATAGAGAAGAGGCTGATGGCAAACAGGCACATGAAAAGATGTTCAATATCACCGATCATTAGAGAAACGCAAATTCAAACCACACATATAAGAATGGCTCAAATAAAAAAATAGTGACAGCAACAAAGCTAAGGAGAATGTGGAGAAACTAGATCACTCTCGCTTTGCCGGCGGGAAGGTACAATGGTACAGCCTTTAGGGAAGACAGTTTGGCAGTTTCTCAAAACACCAAACATATAGCTAACCACATGACCCAGCAGTCGTACTCCTGGGCATTTCTCCCAGAGAAGTGATGACTCGTGTTTACACATAAATCTGTACATGAATATTTATAGCAGCTTTATTTGTATAACCCCAAACTGGAAACAACCCAAATGTCCTTCAGCGGGTGAATGGTTAATCCAGCTGTGGTTGGTCCACACCATGGAACGCCCCTCAGCAGTAAAAAGGAGCAAACTCTTGAAATACACAACCACTTGGAGGAATCTCAAGAATTTTGCGGAGGGAGAAAAAGCCAATTCCAAAAGGTTACATATTGTACGATTTCATTTATACACCACCCCTGAAATGACAACGTAATAGAAATGAAGAACGGATTAGCGGTTGCCAGAGGCTGAAAGGGGGGGGATGGGAGGGAAGACGGTGGGCTATGAAAGGTGCCGTGAAGGACCCTCCTGGTGGTGGAAAAGTTCTGTATCTTGATCTTATCAAGGTTGTTGTTTTTTTCTTTCAATTTGTATAGATTGATTGATTGATTGATTGGGGGCTGCGTTGGGTCTTCGCTGCTGCGCGGGCTTTCTCCAGTTGTGGCGAGCGGGGGCTCGTTGCGGTATGTGGGCTTCTCATTGCGGTGGCTTCTCTTGTTGCGGAGCACGGGCTCTAGGCGTGCGGGCTTCAGTAGTTGCAGCACGTGGGCTGCACGTGTACTTGTGGCTCACGGGCTCTAGAGCGCAGGCTCGGTATTTGTGGCACACGGGCTTAGCTGCTCCGCGGCAGGTGGGATCCTCTCGGACCAGGGATCGAACCCCTGCATTGGCAGGCGGATTCTTAACCACTGCGCCACCAGGGAAGTCCTGACCTTATCAATGTTAACATCCTGGTTGTGATACTGTATGGTAGTTTTCCAAGATATTGCCATAGGGGAGACTGGATCAAGGGTACCTGGGATCCCTCTATTTTATTTCTTACTTAACTGCATGTGAATCTACAATTATCTCAAAACAAACAGGTTAATAATACTTCAAAAAAACCCCCCAAAAAACCAAAACACTCTCGTGTGCCAGAACCACACCCCCCAAACAGACACACACACACACCCTAGGACAGAATTATTAGATTAATACCAATGCACCTTGCAAGAAATGTCTCTTTACTGCCTGGAGAAGTCAGGTCCCAGGCTTAAAGCTCTAAAAAGCAGTTCCTAGGACGTTCAAAACTGCTTTCCAGGGAGTTACAACACAATCCAGCCCCCCAACCAAGGTCACTTACCTCTGAAGCTATGTGAGTGCGGACGCTCACCTGTGTGCTTGCCCCCAGGTTCACACACGAGGGCTGTAGCTCAACCAGCGACCCCTGTACTTCCCATGTTCTCTGTGAATCCCACCCCCCTCCACCGCCAGTGCTCCAGTAGACGGTTCCGTCGCCACCATCAGGGACCGTCAGAAAAAAATATCAGGAACAGATATGCACTGGGGAAGCACGGCCTGTTTGTTTGTTTGTTTCCGTCATCTGTCATTGAAGTATTAAATGTCCACTTTGGGTATCTCATGGGATTACCCATCAAAAGCGAACTGCTGGTAATCTGAAAAGAGCTGAAACACCCCGGGGATGCCGTGTTCTCCTGGAAGAACTAAGTCAGCAGCTGAGTTGCTCGGTGACTCGGGTGACATCTGGCACGTGCCTTTACACATAACATCCCACGGTGCCACGTGGTGTTAGTATCCTGTGCAGACTGTATTCTCATGACCGCTGCCTTTATTAGGGGGCAACAGAAGTAGCCAAAAGACATCCTCACCATCCAACCAGAGGAGAGAGGACAGTGACGGGAGCCATCCAGACCCCTGTTCACCCCCCAGCCCCCAGCTCCATCCACCCCCCAGAGCCTGGAGGTGAGCCGTCAGAAAGGCCATGGAGGTGACCACGTGGTGTTGTGGTGACATGGTGACAGCCTCGTCTTTCAGATCTGCAACCACCATCCTCTACCGGCCTGATGGCCTGGCCCCTAACGGGATGGGTTAGAGGGTCCTGCACATCACATTCCGTCCTGTGTGAGCTCGTCTGAATACTGGCTACACCTTCTGCTTTTCCAGACAAGGATAAGTCCTTTTCGGTTTTATTAACTGTTTCTCCTCAAACTGCTGCATTTTCCACACAGGCATTGATCTCCACCTTTCAGGCTGGCACACTTACTTGATGACCCTTAAACTTAACTCAAGATCCGTTTCCTCCTTGAAGGAACTGGGGTCTCACCTGCAAGGTGTGGGTGGCCTTGCCTCCCCTGTTCCCAGCCTGGGGACGGCCCAGGTTTCTGGAGCACACGGTGAGGACCATCCCACCCCCACCAAGCACGGGCCAACGCCACCAAGAACTTGTTTATGCTGTAAGGTCAAGAGTTACAAACTCATCCAAATATATGTTCCTCAAAGTCCTTGGGGGTGAATGTGGATGTGGTATATGCAAACTGTTGCATTTCCTGGAGTCAAAAGAAATAAATAAAGGCTATTTTTCATATAGGGAGAAACCATTAAGTAAACACTATACTATTTATGAAAGGAATAAAGCATATAAAGTGTAAACAAGTATATTCATTTTTAGCTCTCCACAATGATTCCTTTCTACTGTCATTTTTATCATCTAGCATGATGTTTCTTTGAAATAATTTACCGATGAACTATCATTTAGCAAGGTTTTTGTCTATAAGGTCAATATTTTTAAATTAACCATATTTCTATATATAGTGACAATTAAAAATTAAGTGTAAGGAGTAAAACATCAAAAATCTAAGAATTCACGTAATAAAAGATATGCAAAACACATCAGAAATCTATAAGACAGAAATCTCTAAGGCATTACCGAGAAATTTAGTAAGACCTAAATAAATGGAGGAAGAGAGCGTGTTCCTGAACTCACTAGTGTAAAGATGCCACTTGTCCCCAAATTGATCTATAGCTCCAATGCAATCCCAGTACGTTTGTCTGTTTGCTTTGTGGGGTGGTTGCAGGGGATGAGGTTTGACAAGCTTACTTTACAATTTGTATGGAAATCCAAAGGGCAAGAGTAGCGAGGACGCGCTTGAAAAGAAGAACCAGGCGGCACAGCTTGCTCTGCCAGCTCAGGACGTACTCTGAAGCCATAGTAATTAAGACAGAATGGCATTGCCTGTCAGTAGACAGAGACCAATGGAAGAGAAGAGAGAGGCCAGAAAGTGACCCCACGTACGCAGGCACTTGACTTATGAAGAAGTACCTCAGAGCAGTGGGGAAAGGATGGGCTTTCTCCTAAGCAGTGCTGGGACAATTAGGTATCCATATGGGAAAAATGCATCAAAACTCCATTCCAGGGTGATTCTAGACTAAACGTGAAAGGTAAACCAATAACAACTTTATAAAACAACATAGGAAAAAAAAAAAAAAAAAAAAAAAAAAAAAAAAAAAAAAAAAAAAAAAAAAACAACATAGGAGGGCTTCCCTGGTGGCGCAGTGGTTAAGAATCCACCTGCCAGTGCATGGGGCACAGGTTCGAGCCCTGGTCCGGGAAGATCCCACATGCCGCAGAGCAACTAAGCCCGTGCGCCACAACTACTGAGTCTAGGGCTCTAGAGCCGCGAGTCACAACTATTGAGCCCACGTGCCACAACTACTGAGCCTGTGTGCCTAGAGCCCGTGCTCCACAACAAGAGAAGCCACCACAATGAGAAGCCCGCGCACCGCAATGAAGAGTAGCCCCCGCTCGCCGCAACTAGAGAAAGCCTGCGTGCAGCAATGAAGACCCAATGCAGCCAAAAAAGAAAGAATGAAAAAGACAATATGGGAGACTGCTTTCATGACCTTGAGGTAGGGAAAGATTTCTTTTTTTTTTTTTTTTTTTTTTTTTTTTTTGCGGTATGCGGGCCTCTCACTGTTGTGGCCTCTCCCGTTGCAGAGCACAGGGTCCGGACACGCAGGCCTAGCGGCCATGGCTCACGGGCTTAGTTGCTCCGCGGCATGTGGGATCTTCCCGGACCAGGGCACGAACCCGTGTCTCCTGCATCGGCAGGCGGATTCTCAACCACTGCGCCACCAGGGAAGCCCCGGGAAAGATTTCTTAAATGAGTCAAAAGAACACTTCCATGAAGAAAAATGATGAAAAATTGAACTTCATTAAATTAAGAACTTCTTTTCATCAGAAGACACCATAAGCGTGCCCCTTATTTGGAACTGATTTTTTAAAAACTAGAAAAAAAAATCATGAGACTATTAGGAAGGTCTGAATTCTGACTGGATATTTGATGATAATTAAGGAATAATTATTAAATTTTTAAAGCTATGATAATGGTGTTTTGATTATGTCAATAAGAAGGAGTCCTTATCTTTTTTTTCTTTCTCTTTTTGTTTTTTTGGCCACACGGCACGGCCCGCGGGATCTTAGTTCCCCAACCCGGGATCGAACCCGGGCTGTGGCAGTGAAAGCACCAAGTCCTAACCACCAGACCTCCAGGAAGTTCCCCTAATATTTTATGTAAGTCCCTGTCGATCACCTGCCAACCCTTCCCCATGGCCGTGGAGATGACCTCTCCAGCGCTTTGGAGCGTCCAGCTCCCCGCAAGGCCCCTGCCCTACCGGCCGCAGCTGGCTCCCCTTGGCCTGCTCTAGTCTACTCGCCTCTCTTTTCAAAGCACGTTAGGTGCTATCACTTCTTGAAAAACGTCCCCGCCATCCTGTTGCTCCGGGGTTAGACACGGCCTGGCGCCAGCGGCCTGCGTCCTCGCGAACAGCCCTGCCCTTCCGTCCCTGCTCTGGACCGGGCCACCCTGGCTGCCTTCATCGCTTGTCCTCACGACGCCCTGAGCCTAGGGCTGAGGGCGGTTAGGAGAGCGAACCCAGAGGTAAACCCAGGTGTCCACACCGGAGGGAGTCAGAGACCAGCACCTTGTCTTCTCCGCCCACACCTAGAACATCACCTGCCCTTCCGAAAGGCAGCAGGCGAGGGGCGCTGAGGAAGACAGGAAGGGCAGCTAGCACTTACGCTGTGCTTGGGTTTCTGTCCCATAAACACCATCTTGGTGAAGCCGGATGGCCTCACTTCTCTGAAGAGGCGGCGGGTGGAGCCTCGCTGCTCTGGGATGGGTCCTGTGTGCCCCGCACCTGCGGGGGTTGGCGTGCCGTCCTCACTGGGACAGCCCGGGCTGGGTGTGGTCTGCAGTGAGGGTACACGCGTCTCATTCCTGCCCTGGGGCCTGGCACTCCAGCAGGTGCTCTGTAATGGCGCCCCTACACCCACCCGAGGTCCTCTGTCTCAAGACCCCGTCCTTTCCCCACGCCGTGCGTACAGAGGGCGAGCAGAGCCGGGACCCACCCGGACCCAGTGCAGTCGCCGCAGGCAGAGAGCGACGTGACTCAATCTGGGGGGGCGGGGCTGCCGCTTCCACCCTCTTCCTGGGCTCTCGGGGGTCGAGGAGCGAAGAGTCTCGCTCTGTGTTTCTTGACAAAGCAGAGCTGAGAGTGGCCCCGGGGAAGGAATAATCTCCTACCCCCCGGGATCGTGCAGGAGCTTGAACACTGGCATCGTGAGCTTCCTCCGGCCCAAGTGCCTATTCTCGGCACCACACGTGTATTTCCTCGTCCAGTCCTCAGGCTACAGACGGGAAACAGGCAGGGGACCGTGTACACAGCCCGTGAGCACAGAGCCCGGCTTGGAACCCACGCAGCTTGGCCCCAACCTCGACACCGGCCACCTCCCAACAGGCGCAGGGGGGCTGTGTCACACCAAGGGTTCCGCAGCAGATCTCTTGCTTTCTCCTGACTGTGAAGTTCTCTGATACACTTGGCATTGCCGGCCCCCAGCTTTGTTCACATACTCCCTAAAGTAATTTAAAATACGTTTTATCTCCCTCACACATTAAGTTGACACCTAAAATATTTCATAAGTTTAAATAGCTACAAAGAATACAATTTCTGGCATACTGTAAATATTGACACTTAAAAATAAAACTGTCACATCACTTTAAAATGTAACCAGATGGAAGATAAATACCATATCTATTTGATATCCAACACGATCCATTACAAACAGTACATGATGAACCCCTAATGCTTAGACACATCTTTCTGTTACCCACAGAAATCATCTTTTCCTTTGACTGCTGCCAGGTTATTTATCCTAAAATAATATTTTTACATTTGAAAGTTGTATGGATCACTCTACAACATACTTCTCTACCACAAAACTGTGTAAATAAATCGAAATTTTGAAATTCTGTTTTATTTCCTGCGATGCTCTAAGTGTTAAAAATAATTCTTCTGGATTTATTTCACTATGATTATCAGTTCACAATTGAGCAAAACACAAATATATGACGCATTTGGAGGAATAATTCTCAGCCATGAAAAGTACACTTCTGTTGGAAATGCATCTTTTAACATTCATTCTTTTTTAAAATTTATTTATTTATTTACTTTTGGCTGCATTGTGTCTCCGTTGCTGTGCACGGGCTTTCTCTAGTTGCGGTGTGCAGGGGCCACTCCTTGTTGTGGTGCACAGGCCTCTCATTGCGGTGGCTTCTCCTTGCGGAGCACGGGCTCTAAGAGCGCGGGCTCAGTAGTTGTGGCTCGCGGGCTCCAGAGCGCAGGCTCAGTAGTTGTGGCACACGGGCTTAGATGCTCCGTGGCATGTGGGATCTTCCCGGACCAGGGCTCGAACCCGTGTCCCCTGCATTGGCAGGCGGATTCTTAACCACTGCCCCACCAGGAAAGCCCGAAAATGTGTCTTTTGAAGTAAGGAATGGGGGCCCAGGAAGGACTGCTGGCCGGATTGAGACAAGGCTCGTTTCTGGAGATGTCAGTGCCGAGGGCCGTATTCACATCACTGGTGGTGGGAATGGAAGGGGCTGTGTCACTGCAGCGCGGCAGCTCTGACCCTTCCTAGTGACGTGCCAAAGTCGCATAGTGACCTCCCCTGACAATTACATGTGATGATCCACGGCTGACCGGCTGACCCTTCAACGAGCTCTGCCTTCAGGGTGAGGAAAGCCCCATGCTGGAAATAACCTGGCTTTCACAAGGATCTTTTATGACCCCAATAGAGTCTGCAAGAAAGGCGTGGTGGATCCGATCGCTGCCCCAAAGTCGCGGCTCCTGCCTCTTCTCCCGCGGCCGGAACAGTTTATTTCTCGATCCGCTGACGCTGGGCTCAGCCATGTGACTTGCGTAGGCCACTAGGATGTCAGCAGAGCTGCCCTAAGAGGCCTTAGGTGCCGCTGTGGGGCTGGGCCTGGGACCTGGCCCCCTCCCCGTGGCCCGCACACATCACCGAGAGGAACCTTCCTTGTCCTGGACCCTGGGTGACCTTGGAGCCTGCAGTCCAAGCGTAGCTGGGTCGGCCAGCTGCTAGCTGGCGCACAGAAGCACAGTGAAATGAGTCAGCGATGTTACAAAGCGAAAGCTGGTTCAAAACCCCAAGGGGCTTTTTTTAAAAAGGGAAATTGACAAACTGATTTCACTTATGTTTTTTCTTGGCCCTGTGGCTCGCGGGATCTTAGCTCCCCAACCAGGAACTGAACTGGCACCCTCGGCAGTGAAAGCGCGGAGTCCTAACCACTGGAATTCCCTCAAATTTTATATATAACTGCTAATGAGTTAGAAGAGCCAAAAAGAAAACATCTTGAAAAAAGAACAAAGTTAGATGACTCACACCGGCAACTTCAAGACTGATCATAAAGTGACAGTCATCAAGGTGGTGTGGTCTGGGCAGAAAAGTACTTTCCTGAGATTGATGTCTAATATGCTTTCACTTAGAGGCACCAAGTTTAACTCAAGGTTTATGGGGCATAAAATATTGTTCATTCATTTATACCTTTGCCAATAAAATGTTCTTAAAATGAAAGTTTTTATCACTTCTTTAAATATATTTTTTTGTCAAACTCTTAGAGCCGCAGATTTAGTTTATTCAATTTATGCAAAAATATGGCATAGAATCTGATTTGTAGAGCCTCTCCTCCTTGTCAAACCTGTCAGCCAAAGAGACACGCTCCTGTCAGAAGGTGACTTCGTTTTACAATTCAAATGCTAATATGTGTTTCCAGGAATTTTATAGAATCCACTTAGAACTAAATCAAGGAATGCATTTTGTAAGACAGATTACTAAAAGCAGTCAAAATTAAACTAAAGGTCTAAAGTAATTAATGTATCTATTTTACAATGTGTTTCAAGAGCAAGAAAATAAATAGATATGCTCTTTAACATTACTTAATTTAAAATAATAAAGTGTAGCATGTAGCCAGCACAATAAGGCACTTATGAAGCAAGGGGCTTGGTAGGAAGCATGGTATTCCTTTGGTAAATGTGTGTGAATGTGTGTACTGATGTGTGGGTTTTTTTTTTTTTGCGGTACACGGGCCTCTCACTGTCGCGGCCTCTCCCGCTGCGGAGCACAGGCTCCGGACGCGCAGGCTCAGCGGCCACGGCTCACGGGCCCAGCCGCTCCGCGGCATGTGGGATCCTCCCGGGCCGGGGCACGAACCCGTGTCCCCCGCATCGGCAGGCGGACTCTCAACCACTGTGCCACCAGGGAAGCCCCCTGATGTGTGTTTTTTGGCTTTTGAGATTAATTAAATGAGAATCAAGTATAAAAATCAGAAATAATTCCATTCATTTTGTTAAACATCACAATCGGATTTTCTTAATGAATTTAAAGAGAAAGGCATATACTGCTTAAAAACAATCACTCTGACAGCTCATGTGTCACATTTACTTTTTGTTGTTGGGAGTGGGAAATACTAAGCATTTGAGAAGATGACGTAAGATGAGGGTTGATCAAAATTAGAGCATTTCTTGAAATGACTTAATGAAATGGGTTTTAACTACCTCACTGATTAATGCTCATCCATGGTGAAAGAGACTGTGCAGAATTTTCATCTGGGTTTTATCCAATATATCTTGAAAACTGGGATAGTTCCAGAAAACACTCCAGTTCGATTTCACAGAACTGTCATTGTCACCGTCACTGTTTTCAACTCTGTGAAGGGGCTTTCTCTTTCCACCTAATGACAGGCCATCCAGGATAAGTCCTGAGGTTAGCAAAAAAAGAGAATTGCTGCATGCATCTAAAAAGGTATTTTTGGCATTTAATATTTATTATCAGTGTCTTTGCTTTGCTCTCATGAGACTCCACGGCCGCTGGGGACACAAGGGGAACAGTCTAGGTCACCCCTCCCCCAGCCCCACTCCCTGAATTCAGAACATCCCAACAGCCAACACGCCCAGAGCCTGGGCCCCAGGGCACACGGTCCCGGCCTGGCCATGAATAGTCTCCCAAGCTCAGGTCCAGGCCTGAGGTGGACTTCGGACAGGTGAGGGGCCTTCCTTCCTCACAGGGAGAAGCATCTGGAGAAGTGGGGCCTCTGGAAAGGGACCCTTGGAGCTCCTCATGCTCCCTGGTGATCTGGGGACCCAGGGGCTCCTCCCCAGCTCGGAGACCATGGTTCATCCACGCTCTGGGACTCAGACCGACTCACCTGGAGACGCTGGACAGGGCCCCCTGAGTCAGGGAAGGCCGGAGCCACGCACGAGAGATGCAGGCTTCTGATCCATTCCTGCATTGCTGCTGGAAGGGAATGTGGTCCGTAGAGGACACATCTTGTGTCCTCCACACAAGACATAGAAAGGGCACTTGTGTGTTACAATGACTGGCACCTCGGGAAATTTAACCGGTAAGTTTCCGCCGACAACTTTATCCACAGGATAGGAAAGGGCTGCAACAGCTATGCCGAGTGGTTCCAAGATGGTACAGGACAGAAAAGGGGCCTGGTCTGGGGGCTTCCCGGGGGCTTCCCTGGTGGCGCAGTGGTTGAGAATCTGCCTGCTAATGCAGGGGACACGGGTTCGAGCCCTGGTCTGGGAAGATCCCATATGCCGCGGAGCAACTGGGCCCGTGAGCCACAACTACTGAGCCTGCACATCTGGAGCCTGTGCTCTGCAACAAGAGAGGCCGCGATAGTGAGAGGCCCGCGCACCGCGATGAAGAGTGGCCCCCGCTTGCCACAACTAGAGAAAGCCCTCACACAGAAACGAAGACCCAACACAGCTAAAAAAAAAAAAACCAAAAAACAAAAAAAACCCACAAAAGCACATAACACACAATGCACATAACATAAAAGCTACCATTTTAAAGTATGTGGTTCAGTGGCATTAAGTATTTGGTTGGCCAAAAGGTTTGTTCCTTTTTTTCCTGAAAGATGGCTCTAGCAGCACTTATTTGTCTTTAACTTTATTCAAAACAATTTTGTTATCGATTGTATGTGACAGCTGTCATACCAGCATGCATTTTAAAAAACCTTATCAAGGGGCTTCCCTGGTGGCACAGTGGTTGAGAGTCCACCTGCCAATGCAGGGGACACGGGTTCGTGCCCCAGTCCAGGAGGATCCCACATGCCGCGGAGTGGCTGGGCCCGTGGGCCATGGCCGCTGAGCCTGCGCGTCTGGAGCCTGTGCTCCGCAGCGGGAGAGGCCACAACAGTGAGAGGCCTGCATACCGCAAAAACAAACAAACAAACAAGCAAACAGAAAACCTTATCAAAATTGATGAATTTTTGTGTAATTGAACGTGGAAGAAAAAAGCAACATTTCCGGCATATAATGCTTTATTATTTCAAGAAAGGTAAAAATGCAACCGAAATGCAAAAAAAGATTTGTGCAGTGTATGGAGAAGGTGCTGTGATGGATCGAATGTGTCAAAAGTGGTTTGAGAAGTTTCGTGCTGGAGACTTCTCACTGGACGATGCTCCACAGTCGGGTAGACCAGTTGAACTTGATAGCGATCAAATCGAGACATTAATTGAGAACAGTCAACATTATACCACGAGGGAGAGAGCCGACATACTCCAAATATGCAAATCAAGCGTTGAAAATCATTGGCACCAGCTTGGTTACGTTAATTGCTTTGATGTTTGGGTTCCACGTAAGTTAAGTGGCAAAAAAACCTTCTTGACCGTATTTCCCCATGAGATTCTCTACTGAAATGTAACGAAAACGTTCATTTTTAAAACAAATTGTGGGGATTTCCCTGGTGGCGCAGTGGTTAAGAATCTGCCTGCCGATGCAGGGGACACGGGTTCGAGCCCTGATCCGGGAAGATCCCATATGCCGCTAAGCCCGTGCGCCACGACTACTGAGCCTGCGCTCTAGAGCCCCAGAGCCACAACTACTGAGCCCACGTGCCACAACTACTGAAGCCCACGCACCTAGAACCCGTTCTCTGCAACGAGAAGCCACCGCAATGAGAAGCCCACACACCGCAACGAAGAGTAGCCCCTGCTCGTCGAAACTAGAGAAAGCCCACGCACAGCAACCAAGACCCAACGCAGCCATAAATAAATAAATTAATTAATAAATTAATTAAACAAAATAAAATAAAACAAATTGTGATGGGTGATGAAAAGTGGATACTGTACAATAATGTGGAACAGAAGAGCTCGTGGGGCAAGCAAAATGAACCACCACCACCCACATCAAAGGCTCATCTTCATCCAAAGAAGGTGATGTTGTGTATATGGGATCGGAATGGAGTCCTCTACTATGAGCTCCTTCTGGAAAGCCAAACGATTAATTCCAACAAGTACTGCTCCCAATTAGACCAAATGAAAGCAGCACTTGACAAAAAGCATCCAGAATTAGCAGAAAACGATAATCTTCCATCAGGATAACACAAGATCTCATGTTTCTTTGATGACCAGGCAAAACCTGTTAGATTGGCTGCGAAGTTCTGATTCATCTGCCATATTCACGAGACATTGCACCTTCGGATTTCCATTGATTTAAGTCTTTACAAAATTCTCTTAATGGAAAAAATTTCAGTTCCCTGGGAGACTGTAAAAGGCACCTGGAACAGTTCTTTGCTAAAAAAGATGAAGTTTTGGGAAGATGGAATTATGAAGTTGCCTGGAAAATGGCAGAAGGTAGTGGGACAAAATGGTGGATATGTTGTTCAATAACGTTCTTGGTGAAAATGAAAAATGTGCCTTTTACTTTTACTTTAAAACCGGAAGAGCTTTGGGGCCAACACAGTACATTCATAGAGTTGTGCTATCATCGCGTCTGTTCTGGTCCCAGACTTGTTGTGTCATCACCCCAAACAGAAAGCCTGTACTCAGCACACCCTGCACCAGCCCCGGCAGCCACTACGCTGCTTTCTGTGCCTGTGGCTTTGCTACTCGGCACAGCTCGCACAAGTGGAGTCATGCAGTGTGTGGCCTTGGGTGTCTGACTCCTTGCACTGAGCATAATTTTGATCCCCTACATTTTGAGGTTCCCTTTATCTAGGGTAACAAGCCCACTGTTGGCTTCCAGGTGCAACTGTGGCAGAAGTGAAGGTGGGTCCCAGCACCCGAAGCCCATCACCCTGTCACAAGCCCAGGAACCCAGCTCTCCAGCTCTCCCCTCCAGCAAGGCCGAGCACACCATCCTGGGGCTGGCACCAGCTGGGCCCCAGCTCTGCGGTCTCTCTCTCTGGCCTCCTTGAGGGTAAACATTGGCGAACGGTCCAGGCTGAGTGCTTGGGTCTCCTTCAGCCCAAGGAGCCCGGGATTCCCATCATTTCTGATTAAGGTGTCGGTTACTAATAAGACCTGGTGTGTTAAACATCAGGGACATTCCTGCTTTGATGTGGCTCAAGAAGCTGCAAAGCAAGGTTTCCGTCTCTGAGAGTGGAACCTGGGCCCGGTGAGAGCCGCGTGGCCTGTTCTGTGTCCACAGTCGTGGTTAGGCCAGGCCCGGCCTGGTCTCGCCCGGAGGAGCCGGGACGCAAGTCTGGTCCGGTCTGCCCGGTGCACTGGAGTCTCCAGGTGGCTGAGCCCCCCATCTTCGAGCAGTGCGCGCTGCATACGACACTCACCTCTCCAGACCTGACCCCGACCCCGCGGGACCCCAGAAGCCAGGCAGGGATGGAGCCCCACACGTGAAACGATGAGCTGTGAGCAGTGAAGCGGGACGGGGGGGGGGGATGTGGGCCCCACAGCAGGCCCTGCCCCCGCCCCGAGATGCCCGCCACTTAGGGGGTCCTAGAGAAAGACCTCTGGGAGCAGGGCCAGCGCGGGGAGAGGCACGGCGGCAGCCACCACAGCCTCCAGGAGACGGCATCTCAGGACCACCGGGAGGGAAGGGTTCTGGGAAGATGTTCACAGTGAGACCAGGAAAGACCTGACACGCTGAGTTTAAAAAGTTAAGATTCCAAGTAGGAGTTCTGAAGCTGAGGAATATCCTAAAAGTAATGGAAGAATAAGGAAACAGAAAAATCAATGTTGTTTTTGACCTTAAAGAACTGAAAAAAAAAAAAACGTGTGGGACTTTGAATTCCAATAAAATGTTCCATCAGGAGCAGAGAAGGTGCAAAGGAAACAAAACACAGCGAGCACAACACGGCGCCGTTTAGACACAGACGGTGAGCTGCCGGTGCCTTACCGCTCGCACTGGGTTTGCAGTAACTAAGCACGTGTGTGTGGGGGGGTGACCCCCCCAGCCCGTTTCCTGTGGCAGCAGATTTGTAATAATTTCCTGGGAAGTTACTCATTAGCTGATTTCTCCAGATTACTTTCCACGGTCGGGCAACCAACTAGTCAGCGTCCAAGAGAGAAACCGGGAGAGACCCGGGGAGGCTGGGGTCTGCAGAGGCCCCCGAGGGAGCGCCGGCTTGCCCGGTGCCCCTCCCTGATGGATCGGGGCACGTTGTCGGAGGGCTGTGAGGCCAGGTGAGGGCGAGACGGGAAAATGAAGGACAGAGATGGGGTCCCTTTTTTTTTTTTTTTTTTTTTTGGCGATACGCGGGCCTCTCACTGTTGTGTCCTCTCCCATTGCGGAGCACAGGCTCCGGACGCGCAGGCTCAGCGGCCATGGCTCACGGGCCCAGCCGCTCCGCGGCATGTGGGATCTTCCCGGACCCGGGCACGAACCCGTGTCCCCTGCATCGGCAGGCGGATTCTCAACCACTGCGCCACCAGGGAAGCCCCTGGGGTCCCTTTTGAGAGACTCTGAGAGTGTCCCAGATAGTGTCCCAGGAGCCCTGGGGACCTTGAGGGCTTGGGGGAGGAGAGGTTTGGTCCCTCTGGGGCAGGGCCTGGAGGAGGCGGGACACAGGGAAGGGCTGGGCCTCGCTCTCCCTGGTCCAAGGGCAACTCGAGGGAAAGAGGAGCCCGGGGGAGGGGCTCACGGCACAGGTGGGACAAGGCGGCTGGAAGAGGAAGAGGAGCGGGGTCTGTGTCGGGGGAATTGGACTCCCAGACCCTGCTAGGTGGGGCTCTTTGGAATTTGCAAAATCACCCCCAAGTAGAGTTAGCTTTGGACCTGTGCTGCACCTGGGGGCCGGGGCTGCGGGTGCGGGAGAACTAGTGCCCGGTCACCCCGTGACACCAGTACACCTTGCCCCCCGCCTGGGCACGCCCACACCGCCGCCCTCCAGCCCAAGACCAAGAACACAGCAGCAGCTGAACATGTCAGGCTGTTGCTCGCTGCAACGAAGGAGGACACACATCTTGAGGAACCGAGGGGGTGCCTTTAGAAAAGACTTAACATGCGTGCATTCGAGTCCTGGCGCCACTGGCGGAGAACAACACACATGCTTCCTCCTACAGCTGAAGCCGGAAGTCTGAACTTAGTCTTGCTGGACTAAAGGCGAGGCTGGCTGGGCCGGCCCCTTCTGGAGGCTCTAGGGGAGAATTCACTCCTCGACTCCTTCAGCTTTTGGAGTCGGCCCACATCCGTTGGCTTGTGGGTGCATCACTCCAATTCCTGCCTTCATCGTCACACTGCCTTCTCCCCTTCTGTAGACGAATGTCCCCTCTTGTAAGGGCCCCCCCGAGTCACACCATTACACCCATTGCGACAGTCCAGGGTAACAGGCCCATCTCAACAGCCTTAACTTAATCGCATGAAAAGTCCCGTTTGCCATGAAAGGAGCCCTCACAGGCCCCAGGGATCAGCACGTGGGCATGTCGGGGGCCATCATTCAGCCCACGGCACAACAGAATCTGGGACGGGGGGAGGTCGTCTGGGGGAGGGCTGAGCAAGTGGGGTCTGCTCCGCATTAGACGCTCTTGGGAAGTGGGGGGAGCTCTGTGACTGGGCATCTTATCGGTCTTGTCGGGAGGGGCAGCTGTGGGTGGCAAAGCAGTAGGAATCGCTCAAGTCAGCGGGGAGCAGGTTGTTGTTAGGACAACTCATGGTTTTGTCTTGGTCCATCACAGTCACAGACTGACCTGTGCGATGTCCACATCCTCTGAAATTGCTGGGGTTCAGCGGAACACAGGCCATGCTGTGAGGGCCACGCCAGCTCCCAGATGTCAGGGGCTGCCCTGCTCCAGGCTTCCACATCCAGTCTAAGCTGGGGGAGGAGAAACATTTCAAACCGGATAAGAGTTTGGACTTTGATTATCAACTGGAATGAACTGGGCTTATGTCACTCTGGTCTGGCTGGACTTTCCAACAGCAGACCAGAGGGGCCATGGCTGTACTGTTTACTTACCTGTTTTGCTCACTCCTGGGCCCCCAGGGCTTAGGACAGGGCTAAGAAGAGGGAAGACGGCAAGTGTTGGCAAGGCTGTGGAGAAACTGGAATTCTTATACGTTGCTAATGCAAATGTAAAATAGTGCAGCCACTTCAGAAAATACTCTGGCAGTTTCCCAAATGGTTAAACATAGAATTAGCATATGACCCAGAAATTCCATTCCTAGGTATATACCCAAGATAAATAAAAATATAAGTCTGCACAAAAACTCATCCACAAATTTCCATAGGAGCATTACTCATACATGGAACCAAACAGTAGCAACAACCCAAATGTCCATCAGCTGATGAGATTTTGTGGTCTATCTCTACGATGGAATATTATTTAGTGATTTAAAGCGGAAAGAAGTACTGAAACATACTACAAGACACTGAGGACCACACACTGTGTGATTCCATTTGTATGGAAAGATCCAGAAGAGGCAAATCCCTGGAGCCAGAAAGTGGAGTCGTGATTGCCAGGGGCTGGGGGTGGGGTGGGGGGATGGGTAAGGGGTGCAGGGTTTCTTTCGGAAGCAATGAAGTGTTGTGAAGTTGACCGTGGCGATGGCTGGCCACAAGGCAGAGGCTGGCAGGTTCACATGACCCGGAATGTTCTAGGCCCGTGTGGCTGAGGTGGAGGGGGACAGAGAGAGCCATGGTAGGGAGCTGGCAGGTCTGGCCATGCCAGGCCCTGGAGGAGTCTGAATTCTAATATTTTATTTTAAGTGCCAGGAAGCCTTTGGAGGTTACGAGCGGGGTGGGGGTGGTGTGTGTGTGGGTGTGTGTGTGGGAGACACGGTCTGATTATAATTTTAAAAGATAAACACACTCTACTGGCCAGTGAGCGAAGAATGCTTTTACATTTTTAAAGGGTTGTCAAAACAGAAAAAAAAAAAGATAATGCGACGGGGATCATAGCCAACCTGCAAAAGTTACTGTCTGGCTTTTTATCGAAAAAGTTTGCTGACCTCCGCATATGCCTTCAAAGAAAACCAAGGGCGGAGCCATCAGTTCTTTCTTGGGTGAAAGAAGGATCTGGGGGAGGGATTAAGAGTGAGGCTTTGCCCTGGATGAGATGCTGTTGGGAGGGGGTAGTCTTGTGATTGGGTCTAGAAGGAGGGGGAGCGAGAGCTGGAATGAAGCTGTGCGGTGCAGACCACCCAGGACCTGCTGTCACCTGTCCCCACTTACTTGTCCCCTGGACTCCTGCAGACACCGTGGGTGACCATTCATCCCCCTACATAAGTAGGTACCTAATGTTTTTTAATAAGACATTTGATACTTTTTATTATCGTGGTAAAATACACACAACACAAAATTAACCATTTTAACCATTTTTAAAGTGTACAATTCAGTGGCATTAAGTACATTCACCATGTTGTACAGCCATCATCATTACCTAGTTCCAGAAATTTTCCGTCACCCCCGATGGAAATGCTGTATCCATTAAGCAGTCACTCCCTATTCCTCCTCAGCCCCTGGCAACCACTGATCTGCTTTCTGTCTTTAGGGATTTGCCTATTCTGGACATTTCCTATAAATAGAATGTAAAGGAAAAAACTTCTGTTTTACTTTACATTGCTTACAACACTTTACTCACAATATTTCCCTTCTGACACTGCTGTCCTGCTCTCCAGTGCCGATGGCACCATCACCTGTGCTACTGATGCCATAGACTGACCCTCCCCTCAGGTCCCATGAATTTGCTAGCACAGCTCACAGAACTCAGGAAAACGTTTAACTTATTAGATTTCATTACAAAGAACAGTTTATTATGAAGAACCAGTTTATTACAAAGAACAGAACTCAGGAACATCCAGAAGGAAGAGATGTGTAGGGCAAGGTGTGTGGGAAGGGGCGTGGAGCGGCCATGCCCCGGCACCTACACGCCCTCACCAACCCAGAAGCTCGGACCCTGTCTGTGTGGGTTTTTATGGAGGTACCACTGCGTAGGCACGACTGATCAAAGTCCCAACCCTGTAGCCACGGGCAGTTCCTCTAGCAACCAGCCCCATTCCCCAAAGTCTCCTCATTAACATAAAATCAGGTGCCATTGAAAGGGGCTTGTTGGAGTCTCTCTCATCTCCTAGGACATTCCAAGGTTTCTGAGAGCTCTGTGCCAGGAATGGGAGGAACACCAAATTTCTGTTTCTTATTAGAAATCACAAAATCACACGGAATCACACAATCTGTGGCCTTTTGTGTCTGGCTTGTTTCACAACCTAATGCGTTCAAGGGCCATCCATGTCGCAGTGTGCGTCGGTACTTCATTTCTTTTTATGGCTGAATAATATTCCACGGTACGGACACACCACATTCTGTTTATTCATTTGCTGAATTTGTTAATTATCTTCAACCGTTTTTCTGGATTGTTTAGGATTTTCCATGTATAAGATCACATCACCTGTGAACAGAAGTAGCTTTACTCCTCTCTTTCCAATGTGGAGGCCCTTTGTTTACTTTCTTGCCTAACTGCTCTGGCTGGAACTGCCAGTCCTACGCTGAACGTTAAGTGGTGAAACTGGCATCTTTGTCTTGTTCCTAATCTTGGAGCAGTTAAAAAATTTTTTGACTTGGCTGTATTTTCTAATGTTCTCCAGTGTATGTGCACCACTTGTACACTTGTGCAATAAAAAGAGACGAATTTTTAAAAAGAAGTCAATGCCTAAAAATGTTTGGGTAAATTTAAAGAGCATTCTTCCCCCAGAGGGGAAAATAACTAGAAAGATGGTCTGTTTTTTTTGTCAAATTCATCAAGATAACAAACTAAAGTCAAGTGTGATTTACGAGTTTTAAAAGATGTGCAGCCCTCACTGGCGGTGGTGCACAAACGTGGTCCGGCCTGGGCTAAGAGCACGGCAGGCGGCCCCAGCCAGCAAGGGGAGCCCCGGAGAGAGAGAGGCTGAGTGAGCCTGACTCTGGTTGACAGCGTCGAGCACCCGCACGCGGTTTCGGCTGCTGTGTCCTCTGCCCTCTGCTGCATGAATGGACAGCACGAGGGGCTGGGTGGGGTCCGAGTCTGGGGTGCATCACTCCAGGCTGGGGCAGGTGAACAGAGACAGAAGAGGGCTGGACCCACCAAGAACACAGCGTAAATGACTGCATTTCTATGCACTGAGCCACCAACAACTGAACAATTTCATCTGCAGCAATGAATGGACCTAGAGGTTAACATACTAAGTGAAGCAAGGCAGATAAAGACAAGTATCACATGGTATCACTTACATGTGGAATCCAAAAAAATGAAGACTTAGAAAACAGACTTATGGTTACCAAAGGGGAAAGTGTGTGGGGGGAGGGATAAATCAGGAGATTGGGATGTGACCAGATACACACACTGCTGTATGTAAAATAAACAACAAGGACCTACTGTAGAGCACACGGAACTGTTCTCTTGTAATAACCTATAATGGAAGAGAATGTAAGAAAAGAATATACATAGTTACATATATATAACTGAATCACTTTGCTGTACCCCTGAAACAATGTCAATCAACTATAATTCAATTAAAAAAAACAGAATAGAAAATAGTATATGTCACACCTAGGTTAAGCAAAAAATAAATAAATAAAATTTAAAAGGAAAAAAGAAAAATTTAAAACATAATAGCATCAAAAACACAGAAGAGGAATACAGCTAACAAAAGATGTTTAAGATCTTTATTTACACTGAAAACAGCATGGCATTAATAAAATTAAAGATATAAAGAAATAGAGATATATTAAGTTCATGTTTTTAAGACTCAACCTTCTGAAGATATCTGTTCTCCCCAAACTGACCTATAAAGCCAATGAATCTGACAAAGACTAGTATCTGGGACACAGAGGGAATTCCTACCACCCAGTGGGTAGGAATTCCTATCTACCCAACAGAATGATAAACAGCCCAATTTTATTTTATTTTAATTAATTAACTAATTAATTTATTTTGGTCATGTCACATGGCTTGAGGGATCTTAGTTCCCTGACCAGGGATCCAACCTGTGCCCTCGGCGATGGAAGCGCCGAGTCTTAACCACTGGACTGCCAGGGAATTCCCAAACAGCCCAATTTTTTTTTTTTTTTTTTGGTTTTTGTGGTACGCGGGCCTCTCACTGCTGTGGCCTCTCCCGTTGCGGAGCACAGGCTCCGGACGCACAGGCTCAGCGGCCATGGCTCACGGGCCCAGCCGCTCCGCGGCATGTGGGATCCTCCCGGACCGGGGCACGAACCCGCGTCCCCTGCATCGGCAGGCGGACTCCCAACCACTGCGCCACCAGGGAAGCCCCAGCCCAATTTTAAACAGGGCAAAATACGTGAGCAGAGACTTCCCGGGAAAGATATATAAATGGCCAGTAAGTATAGGAAAAGACACTCCATATCACTGTACATTAAGAAACACAATTAAAACGAGATGGAACACGTACTCACTAGAAAATCTAAAATTATAAAAGACAGCGCCAAATACTGGTGAGGACGTGGAAGCAGCAGGCGGGTTTATGTGTCGCTGGCTGGAGTGTCAAACGCTGCGGCTACACCGGGAAACCGTTTGGCAGGTCTTAATAAAGTTGAACACTTACCATAAGTTCCAGAAATTTTGCTCTTAGTCGTCTGCCCACGAGAAACGGAAAGACGTGTAACACGGAAACAAATGTCCACGGCGGCTTCATTCATAATAATCAGATTGAAGACAGCTCAAATGTCCCATCCACCAACAGGTGACAGATGAACTGGCTGTGAGACCACGGGGTATCATCAGAAATAAAGAAGAACAAATCCTGAGGATGCAACAACACGGATATTCCAAAACATCACCGGGTCAAAGAAGCCAGAAACAGAAGAGTGCATGCAGCGGTTCCAGAAGCAACGTGGCGTGTCAGACCAGAGCTACAGTGCAAGAGAGCAGGCCAGCGGCTGCCTCGGGGGGCGTGGGGCCTGGCGGGGAACCGGAGGTACACGTTTGAAGAAAGTCACCCAGCTGTTCACTCAGCAGGTTCTGACTCTGTGGCAATTACATCTCAGTGAAGCTGATAAAAGGCAAGCAGGGTGGCTGTAACCCTTCTGGGGAAGCAGAGGCCAGGAGGGACCCAGGCAGACTTTTGGGGAGCTGGTGCTGTCCTGTTCCTGAGTCTGGGTGCCAGTGACGTGAGTGTGCTCCTTCGTGAAAAACTCAAAAAGCTCAACATTTATGTGCCCTTTTCTCTATTTAAATTACTCTTTAATTAAAAGAATGTCAGGATACATGGAGCTGGAGAAAGACAGAGGTGAGGCTGTGAGCAGGCTCGTATTCGCTTTCTTTACTGCTTCTCCTGGCCGGCGGGGACAGGGCCGAGTGCCTCAGTGGGCAGCTGTCGTCTGCAGAACGATGTGGCAGAGTCACGGGATGGCCCTTGTGACGGCCCCGGGGCCGCCGAGCCAGCCAGCCAACACCATCCGCTATCTGACTCCACCCATTCTCACAACCAAAATGCCTTTCCCCCTGACTTACGGCACGTTTCCAGACTTACCTGCAGTTCTCGGTACCGGAGGGAAAGTCCGATCGGGAGGCAGAGAACACGCGCTGCGGCCGCGGCTCACAGCCCCGCAGTTGGGCCCCTGGGAGCACGGGGAGTGCTTCGTCGTTCACACCGCTCGTCTTATTTAACCTCACGATCTTCACCATCCTAAAGACGAGCAAGCGGAGACCGGAGAGCCCGAGAGAAACTCAGAAGGGCGACATCCCCGAGCTTCTCTTCAGATGAAGAGGACGCCAGGCAGCCCAGAGGGGGGTGACTGCTGCGCACGGGGACGTGCGTCTTCCTGCAGGACACGCTCGAGTCCCTCCACTGGGGGCTGGGCCCCGGCTCTTCTCCCTCCAGGTTCCCGGTGCTGCAGACCCCAGTCCTGCGGGCCAGAGGCTTACCGAGATGAGGGTGGGTCTGGGGTCTGTCATGCTGACAGTTCCCTTAAGAGAACAGGATCCCCGAGGCTGGACAGGTGGCGGTGACACCACGCCTGCGGAGGGAAGTCCTTCTGGGACGACATCACCCTAGCTCAGTTTCTGCATTTAACCGTGAAGATGGAAGAAAAAGGTTAACTTATGAGGAGTGTTTTTTTTTTTTTTTTTTTTTTTTGCGGTACGCAGGCCTCTCACTGCTGTGGCCCCTCCCGTTGCGGAGCACAGGCTCCGGACGCGTAGGCTCAGCGGCCATGGCTCACGGGCTTAGTTGCTCCGCGGCACGTGGGATCCTCCCGGACCGGGGCACGAACCCGTATCCCCCGCATCGGCAGGCGGACTCTCAACCACTGCGCCACCAGGGAAGCCCAAGAGGAGTGTTCCTGACTTGTCGACAAGACAAAGAATAAAAGAAACTAATCATTATCGAGAGCTTTCCTGCATGTTACTTTATCTGACAAGTCACCTGAGAAATTTCAAATGATCTGAAGGAACAGAACCAAAAGAAAGGATATTACACCAAGCACTTTACTGGTAACACCTTTTTAATAGGTCAAAGTAACTGTACAGTTCATTATATTCTTCCTGAGAATAATTTATATCCCCCAACAAACTAAAGAGAGGGCATATTTTTCAAAATTATTTAACAGAATGGATGGTAAAACTGGACATCAAAAGGAAACCAAATCTCTGTTTTGCCCAATTCTTTCCTGGGAAGACAGACACAATGAAGGGTTAGTTAACTCCAGTGGCTGTAAAATAGTCAACATGGCTTTAATCTTTCTTTATAAATTATATAAAAATGGAAAACAGGGATGGTTCCAGAACTTCTTCTCAATGCAGTTTGGAGGTGCTCTGGTACAAAGCATTTCTGCTTCCAAGAGAAATAACATCGCTACAAAAAACTGGCACATTATTCTGGTGAAAAAAGACAAAAGTTTTTAGTGTGTTCTACAGCTAGTTTCCGACCAAATGCTTCACATACTCACATGAAAGTAAGAGGCAGGAAAGACAAGAGGGTTGTAGTTTTTTTCTGAAATTACTCAAGTCTTCAAAATATAGCTTTTATATTCTTTCTTTGTAAAGTGGTATTAGCATATTGCAACTGAACAGTGCTCTAACGACGACAATTCCAGCCTGGAGAGTGAGTCTGCGGTCGGCAAAGGGATTCTCAGCCCCTTGGGTTCCCTGGAACCTCCGCTCCTCCCGTCTTCTTCCAAGGACCAGTCCGGCCAGTTCAGGAACCAGTGCATCACTGCCTTGGCCACTTCCACGAAAGCATATCCTGATGTGAACAAAATCTGTTCTTCGTGATTCTTTAAAAGCTCCTCATGTACAATTTTTATTCTCAGAAAAATGCCACTTTTTGGATCCCGGACTTTTCTGAACACCATGACTAAAGAACCAAAACCAAGACAACCCACATCAAAACGCGGTCAAACTTATATGAGATTTTCAAGCAGCCTCAGCCAGAGTGTTGGCGTTGTGAGCTCTGGCGCCCACGACCGGGCAGAGCCTCGCTGCTGGTGGCGGCGGAGGGGGGCGCAGGCCCCGGCGCTCAGTGCGGCCTCGTCTGCCCCAGGGCCTTCAGTCTGGCCTGGTCGATGACATCCAGCAGGTTCTTGGCGTCCACGGCCAGGGCGTGCGCGGCCGTCAGCATCTGCTTCTTGTACTCCTGCTGCAGGCTGGTCATGACGTACTGCTGGGCCAGCTTCATCTTGCTGATGAGCTCCCCCAGGTCGGAGTTCAGCAGCTTCTGGGCCATCTCAATCTGCAAGGACAAGAGGGTCAGGAGAGCCTCCTGCGGCCGACACTCAGGGCATTCTTAGGCGCTTTGCTTAGGTGCCTCCGGGAGAAGAAGCTTTCTTCCTTCCCCTTAAACGAGACAGAACCTGGTCTCCACCTCCAGGCCCGCACGCTTTCTACTGCACCTGCTTCAAGACCTTCCTTTGCTACGCAGGAGATGGCTCAAGGGTGTTGCCAGACACTTGCTCCACTCTGATGTAAACTCTAGACCCTTCCAAACGGATCAGAGGTGGGAAGTGGGGGCAGGGCTGGTGGAAGGAGCCGCAGGGCTGGAGAGCTTTGCTTCGGGTGTCTCGCGACCCCTCCCACCTGTGTACTTAACCAGCGGCGATCTAGCCACGCACTCTTTCAACAATCAGCGAGCACTCACTGTACACAAGGCCCTTGGAGTTGTGGACGCGAGAGTGACCCAATGTGTCTGTGCTCACAGCCCGGTGTGGGAGCAGCATGAACAGAGCTGCCCACCACACACGGGAAAATCACGCCGTAGAAACGGACCCGGAGAGGAGCAGTTCACTCCTTCTGAGGGGGTGGAGGGACTCCATAGAGGAGAACTCGCCCGCATCTGGCCGAGACTGCACGAGCTGGCTGGCTTCCACCGTGAAGGGCCTCGTAAGCCACCCACGTTCACCTCGGTCCTGCTGAACTTAGCAATGGGGAGGCCTCAGGGATATTAGGAAGGGCAATAACAATCTAGAGAGGGCTCTGGTGGCAGTGCAGAAAGCAAACGGAAGGGCAGGGACAGCCCCGAGGTGGAGTAAGCGGCCGAGAGGCTGCTGTGATACCTCAGGGAAGAGGGGACGTGGCCGTGAGGATGCAGAAGCAAGGCCCGACCCGAGACTTGTGGGTGACACAGGCTGTCTGCACGTGTGTACGTGTGCGCGCGCACGCGCGTGGTCCGTGCTGGGCAGGGTGGTGAGTGCCTGCTGGTCCCACTGACCCCGCAAGCAGGATGTGCTACAGGGGCAGACGTCCCGCAGACAGCTAGCGCCTGGGGCACAGGGAGCGGGCCCGCTCACAGCACAGAGGGCGAGGGTCTCCAACAGCCGGATCTGTGGGGGTAGGGAGCCCTGCCAAGGAGAAAGGGCGCCTGTAAACCACAAGTCTGGGGAGCACCCTGGGGGCGGCCACCATCGGGGCAGCAAAGAAAGGCTGGGGGTGGGGCGGGCAAGGCTCTGAAACTCCAGGGCTCTCGCCAAGGGGTCAGGGCGGTGGGGGGATGGCCTCTGGTGACCCCTGGGCGGGTGCAGTAGAGAGGGCAGGGACAGCTGGGTCCAGAGGGCGGGAGGGGCGCAGGAGCCCAGGAAGGAGCGCACGGGGTGCAGAAGCAGCAGGTACACAGAGAGATCATTCCAGCCGGTATCAGCTAAAGTAGGGTTAGAAATGGTCCTGCCAAAATACCCATCCGTTAGGATACCACTTGCTTGCCTCTGGCACCTGGAGTGTCGTCATTTGGGGGCAAAATTCTTGCTCATTGTGGAAAACCAATTAAGTTTCTAATAAACTAGCTAATCTCTAAACTGGAGAGAAATATTAAGTTAAGCGGTGACACCAGTCAGAGGCATTTTCCAAAATGATTTAAGTGTGTCATGCAGGTGAACTGATGCCACTTATAGGACCAGCTGCAGTAGCTGTGCCCGACTGCCCCGCGTGTCCAGACACCCTGCTGGACGTGCTGCCCTCGGACACGACCTGCAAGGAGGACGCAGCCTCACCGCAGATGTAAAACCTCAGCCTGACCAGGAGGAAACATCAGCCTTTAGAGAACATCCCTCAGCTCCATGTCAGGGAGGCTCTGGAACACAGGGGGGCTACACTCTGCCACAGAAGACAGCACGGGGCTGAGGAGCTGTCCCAGGAGAGAGGCACACAGACACGCTGAGCGGTGTCACGGGCCACGTGAGCCCCAGGCTGTCTCCAGCCAGAGGGAGAAGCGTTACTGGGGTGACCGGTGAACCCAGCCCACCACCTGCTGACAGATGAGCACCCCGGCCAGTGGTAAATTCCAGGATGCGGTGACCGTGCAGGGTAAGAGAATGGCCCGTTATTCGAAAACACAGACGCAAATACTAAAGGTAAGAGGGTGAGATGCGCACAAGCGGCCCCCAGTTGGCTCTGGAGAAGTAAAGCCCGCGCGTGCAGAGAGAGGACGCGAACGGCTCAAACGGTGAAGGCGGCGCGATCGGGGCGAGGGTGCTTGGAAGTTCTCGGTGCTGCTCTCAAACTTTTCCGCAAGTTTGAAACCATTTCACAGTAAAAACTAAGAAAATAAAAACAAACTGAGTGCCTGCTGGGGGAAGGACAGATCACGCACCCCGAGAGAGAAAGCAGGAAAGTGGACGCTGGAGCTGGAAGGGCGAGGCGCAGGAAGTGAGCAGGGCTGGGTGCTGACCCCAACGCTAAGCCTATTCACTAGTTACAAGGAATGTTTATATCGCTGCCTTAAGTGGAAAACCGAGGTCACTCGCAAACTCGAATTTTTCCAGAGGAATTCGAGGAAGGAGGGCAGGATGCCTCTGGCGGTCCGTTTCCACAGCCTCCGTCCTCGCTCCGGAGGGTTCTAGCGCAGCAGCAGCCCCAATCCCGCGCTCCGCACCTGTCCTCACGGATGTCCCGTCCTTCAGGCTGGGACCCCACACGCGGTGCGGTGGCTCCACACGGCCCCGAAGATGGACGGCCGGTCGCCGGAGTCCGGACCTGGGGCCCAGCCAGGAGGTCACGCCTGCAGAGCGCGCGCGGTGCTCCCCCCGCCACGCCGCCCTGTGGAGGAGGCCCTACCTCTCGGTGGGTGCTGGCGGGCAGGACGGGAATGGTCTCATCCACGGTGGCCAACAGCGTCCTCAGGGCCAAGCCGACTTCCTAACAGACAGGACCACACCCAGTGTTAGGACTCACGTCAAGGAGTTTCATGCCAGCAATGACAGTGTTTCCTTCCAGTTACATGATTTTTCATTTCCTTTTCACCACTTTAGGGAAAATTTCTTTCTTTCTTTCTTTCTTTTTTTTTTTTTTTTTTTTTTTTTAGGAAAATCTCTGTATTTCTTTTCCACAGTGCTGAGCCTGATCTCATTAAGTTATAAGGCAATTTCCCCCAGATTCAGATCTCTGAATACTCACTGCTCTACTGTCTGGGGAACAAGGGAATGATGGAGGCTCATGTAAGAAAAGCCGCACGGACGCCCAGGGAAGGAGGTGCTGGGGCCGCGTGTGCTCCGTGACTCTCTTCTCTCCCCAGTGCTTTCCAAAGCCTCGTGGGCCACCAATAAGGATGTTACTGCTGCCACACGTGGGAACGACAGGTGGCGGTCTGCTATGGAGGCCATTCTGACCGCGGGGCTTTGTCCACTACGTACGTATATGGAGCACAGGAGCCCTCCCCCTGCCACTTAGAGCTGAAAGGGACCAGCTGTGATCAAAAACGATGTGGCCTTAGAGTTAAAATGTTTGTCGTTGTCATTCTTATGAGGGTCAACTATGTAATGACTCAGGTGCTAAGTTATACATGCAGGAGGAACAAGACCAGTAAGGACATGCTAGTTATTGACACTGGATCAACAAAAAGAGTGTCATTTTGCCAAAGTAATAGGGTTAAAAAAGCAGCTTCTACAAAATCACCATAAAAAGTCTTATTATGTACAAGATTCTGATTGCTTTTGTATACTGTTGAGTTTATTAGTATTTTTTAAAAACCTGTCTGTGGTTCATGCAAGTTCACCCTTCAGAACTTCAGTTATAAGTGTTATGGGAGTATCGCCTAAAAACGAAACCAGAATGGATTTACTGTGCTGCCCACAAAACACCACGGCTTCCAAGCAGCTACTCCATCCACACTGAGGGTTTAAAAGAAGCTGTTCCAGAGATTGCTCACTGGTACACTAAAAACGGTGTTCAATCCTGCAGCTCAACGACAAAAAGCCAAACGACCCTATGAAAAAGCGGGCAAACGACTTGAACAGACATTTCTCCAAAGATGACACACAAGAAAGCACACGAAGAGGCGCTCAACCTCACTACTCATCAGGGAAATGCAAGGCAAAAGCCCAGTGAGACGCCACCTCACACGTATTAGGACGGCTTCTGTCCAAGAAACCGACACAGAAAATAAAGAGTGTTAGTGAGGAGGGAGAGAAACTAGAACCCTTGTGCACTGCTGACGGGAATGTAAATTGGTGCAGCCATTGTGGAAAACAGCATGGTGTGTCCTCAAAAAATTAGGAATAGAATTACCATACGATCCAGCAATTCCACTTCTGAGTAAACGCCCCAAAGAACCGAAAGCAGGGCCTCTCCAAGTATCATCTGTCTTGGCGCTTTAACACTGTAATCACCTCCCCTAAGTCATGACGGCGTCAGACCGTAAGTACTCTTCTGCACCTTCCCTCACTCCAGATCATACGTATGAGCAGTAGTTACCGACAGACTCTGCTGCTCAGGACATTCCGGGGTCAAGGTCGGGAATGGCAGTGACTGCCATGTGATGCAGACCTTCTGAAGAGTCAGGCTGGACCCGAAGGGCACGGGGAATGTCTCCTGCTTCACGTGGCGGGGCTGAGCTCACCTTCACCATGGGGACATACTCCTCTGGCGGGGCCGGCTGGATCTTGCTGGACATCTCGATGACCGCCCTCACCAGGCCCGTCACGTTCTCGTACACCCTGTCATTGGACCGGTCCAGGTTGGCAGTGGGAGGGGGGCTGATTTCCTGGGGCTGAAGCTGCCAACACAGAAGCCGGTTATCTTTCTATCCTCCAGCAGATGGCGTCATATAGCTGCAACTAGGTTAGAAAGGGTCTTTAAAAGAGATCAAAGCAGATCACAGAACTGATCTTCTTGTCTTAGGGGACATAGGTCAGCTCGAGGATGACAGCAAAGCAATTCATCCAAGTGACAAATAAATAAGGAACCTTTTTTTCTAACTTTGAGCTCAGTTAAAGGAAATGAGATGGAATCACACACATTATACTAAAAGCCCCCGGAATCATTCAGAGAAGTGATTCATCGTCCCCCCAAAATCATTCACCAAAAGAGAAAGAATCCAGGTATTTTACGTCTCTCTGAGGATTTGGAGACAGTTGGGCAAGGGGTCAGGTGCTCTCCATTGAGGCTACATGGGTTTCCACTGAGTTTGAATCTTGCAGTAAAACCTGTACGGCTCAGCTTAGTTGCCTTCAAACCACCTAATGGAAACGTGTGTTCCTTTCGTGGTTATAAAACGTGGGCAAATGCAAGTCTTCTTTAAACGGACACCATCTGCTTCCAGAAAGCTGCTGATGTGGGAGCTGTGCGGGTGCTGCTCTGTTGGTGGGGGGTGGGCACTGCCCCCTCACCCGCAGCTGTGACGGAGGTGAAATGAAGGAACATATGTAAAACTGCCCGTCCCAGGACCCGGGCACAGAGAGACTTCAACAAATGTTATCCAAGACAACCTGAGCCCTGAAGGCTGCACAAGGGCCTCTAGGGAACCTTCAGCGTATTAAAAAGCCGAACTGGCCACCTTAGGTGTAGAAAGGACTGCATGTGGCTCCTCTGAGAAGGCTACATGACAGCGGCCGATAGTTGTGCATATGCACACGGGTCTGCTGCCCGCGCTCAAACTCTGGGTGCCCGTCCCTGAGCCATGAGGCACAAAGGGACGAGAATGTTCCATCGCCGCAGAGATGTTCACGTCTCACTCTTGGGCAAATATAAATGCTGCTTTTGGTGACAAACCAAGCAAAAGCGCCCTCCCCAGGCTTCCCGATTCCTGGTCCAGAGTTGCATGCAGAGCGGGGTGTGATAGAGAGCTGGACAGACACACAAATACCATGTGCTTACCCTCCACGGCTATTGTCGAACGGAAGGTGAGGACAAGTTAAAGAAATTTATCAGAGAAAGGGAAAAAAGAAAAACAATATTAATAAAGGCAGCAGACAAAACCCCCGTAAAAACACATGAGCAGAACAAGAGGAGCGTGCTTCTGCCCGTTGGCTCGGTTAGCGGGCCATCGAAGTGTAGCTGCTGGGCCGTCTGTTCAGGGCACCCGCACACTCAGTAGGGGTCTGCCATGCACCATGCTTGTTTTCACAAATAAATGAGGAAAACAACATGCAAAAGCCCAAGAATGACAATCTGGCAGCCGTGCAAGAATCCAAAGAATTAAGGGTCTTTAAAAAGAAAGAAAGCGTATCTATGCCTGTATTCACGGAAAGCTGCCCATTGGACATCTGAGTGATTCTGGAGAAACTGCACCCCCTCACTCCCTGGGCCTGGCCCCAACATCCAACATCCCTGGAAATGGCCTTCGACCTAGCCAGCCTGCTGTAATACAGATGCCTGGCTTGAGGCTGTGTTTAAAGATATCAGGAGCTTATTTTAAAAACAAAAACAAAACTAAAACATAAAACTCTTCATTTGAACCAGTTCTTATGGTTGGGTTCCCGTACTTTAAACTTAGAAATTTTAATGTTTTTTTCCCTCCACAGTTTAAACCAAGCCTATTCTACTGTAACGTAATAGGCAGTTAATTGAGAGAAATATGGATTTCTTGACCTTTCCTTAGAATTGTCTGAAAAATGTATACCCTTTGGTATAGAAGTTTAGCAGAGTCCTAAATTCTGAGGTCCAACCCTCCACACTGTATTTTCTGTGCACTAGAAAAAGGGAGGTTATTCGTAGCAGCATCACTTCCAAGAGAAGCCGTGTCAGCATTTTATCTTCTGCACCGAGATGCTGAATGGGGCAGGAGGGCCAGTTCAAAGGGGATTAACGTAAAAGGCCGCGTTTCCTCAGGAGGCGTGCCAGCTGGGGCTCCATCAAGAAGAACTACAGTTCTGGACTCCAGGAGGTGAGGGTGGTTTGTTCTAACCCGTTCAAAGCTTCTGCTCTTTTGCGTTCACCCTTTGCCCAACTGTCACAGAAGCGCTGTCAGAAAGCGTCCAGGGGCCATTCACAGGGACCCTCCCAAAGCACCAGCCTGGTGTGCAGAGACAGCTGTCACTGGTTTCCTACTTTCTGGAGCCTGACCACTTGGAGGCCCCTTGGCAGGCGGTTAGACACACCACTGCCCGCAGAGATGCAGCCAATCCCAACCACTTGGGGGGGGGGGGTTCTCAAAGACTCCGATAATTCAGAGCCGAAACGTAAGGCCACCAAGGAGAAACTGAGACTGATTTCTGGCTATGAGTTGGATGAATTACTTCGGTGACACCCAGGTAAAGGTAAGCATTTCTGCATTAAAAGAGTACTGTTCTTTCAGGCTGGATTTGATAACCTCTACCAAACAGACGTGTCACGAAGAAGTAGAGACATATACTTCACATTTACTAATTATTATTATTATTTATTTTTTCTTTTTTTTTGCGGTACACGGGCCTCTCACTGTTGGGGCCTCTCCCATTGCGGAGCACAGGCTCCAGACGCGCAGGCTCAGGGGCCTGCCTAGCTGCTCCACGGCATGTGGGATCTTCCCAGACCGGGGCACGAACCCACGTCTCCTGCATCAGCAGGTGGACTCTCAACCACTGCGCCACCAGGGAAGCCCCCACAGTTACTAATTATTAAAAAATGTTTACTGAGTGTTTTTTTTTTGGGGGGGGGCCGTGTTGGGTCTTCGTTGCTGTGCGCAGGCTTTTCTCTAGTTGCAGCGAGCGGAGGCTACTTTTCGTTGCAGTGCGTGGGCTTCTCACTGCAGTGGCTTCTCTTGTTGCGGAGCATGGGCTCTAGGCACGTGGGCTTCAGTAGTTGCAGCACGCAGGCTCAGTAGTTGTGGCTGGTGGGCTCTAGAGTGCAGGCTCAGTAGTTGTGGCTCACGGGCTTAGTTGCCCTGCGGCATGTGGGATCTTCCCGGACCAGGGATTGAACCCGTTTCTCCTGCACTGGCAGGCGGATTCTTAACCACTGTGCCACCTGGGAAGTCCCCTGAGTGTATTTTTAAAAAAGATTTATTTATTATTTGGCTGCGTGGGGTCTTAATTGCGGTGCACAGGCTCTTTGTTGCAGCGCATGGGCTTCTCTCTAGTTGTGGTGCACAGGCTCAGCAGTTGCGGCACACGGGCTCAGCTGCCCCGCAGCATGTGGGATCTTAGTTCTCCCACCAGGGATCGAGCCCGCGTCCACTGCATTGGAAGGCGGATTCTTAACCACTGGACTGCCAGGGAAGTCCCCTCCTGAGTGTACTTTAAGTAAGCACACTTAAAGATTCCTTTCCATAAAGATTTCTACTTGCTCAATACCCTATAATAAGGGTATTTCCCAATTATATTTATTCAAATGTAAAAAATGAATATAGGTCAGAATTCTAAGCTGGTATCCGATCCACTTTTAAAGTTGGTTTTTCATTGCAATACAAGCCCTTTTGAAAGTTTCTTCTTTTGCTTATGAAAAATGAAAAAAGTTCATTAACCCAATTTCTTTTTCCTTTTAAAATTTATGTCAAGAAACCGCACTGGGAAAGGGCGTGTCCTCCTTTGCTCCTCTGCGGTGCTAGTGGAGCTGCAGGGAGGCTTCTTGGGCCTGGAGGCCCAGAAGCTGGAGGAGCCAAGCCCCAGGCAGCCCCCAGGACCAGCACCCTGATTTCCAGGAGCTGACCGCCTGACCCTTGGTGCAGGGGTGCCTCTGGCGCCGTGGTTCCTGTGTTAGGCTCCGCAGGGAGCAGGCTGGTCCCAGACAGCGCCAGCTGCTTCACTACTGGTCACCGCCCTCCAGCTGTAGGCTGGCTCGCAACTGGAGGTGATATTTTATCTGCCTGGGGACAACCTCTCTGACTCGCTAAGACGGCAATACACCTGCTTCTATCCAGGAATCAGCCGCTTGGCTTTGGGGGTAAACCTGGAGCAGCAGCACATATGTGTGTGCGGAAAGCCAGGTCGGCCATGAAATGCAAGTTCAGCTATGGGGAGGCCGTAACCTTGAACACGCCTTTTAACCTCTGGGAATTGTAGCCACCTCATGCGACAGGTGGGAACAATAATAAGACCGTCAATTCCGTGAGGCTGATGTGAGGATTTAAAATACATGGGGCAGGTTCTGACACAGCAGGTGGCACTCAATGAATGATGGTTATTAGTGAAACAAAGTGTATCTTAACTGATCCCATAGCTATTGAATTCTAAGATGTACCTTTTTCCATGCACCATGAGGAAGGAAAAAAAAATGCCAGTTAAATCAACACACTGTCCTGATTTTAGAGATATTAAAATGTGAAGACAGCGACTTCCCTGGTGGCTCAGTGGTTAAGAATCTGCCTGCCAATGCAGAGGACACGGGTTTCATCCCTAGTCTGGGAAGATCCCACGTGTCACGGAGCAACTAAGCCCGTGCGCCACAACTACTGAGCCTGTACTCTAGAGCCTGTGAGCCACAACTACTGAGCCCGCATGCCACGACTACTGAAGCTCGCGTGCCTAGAGCCCGTGCTCCGCAACAAGAGAAGCCACCGCAGCGAGAAGCCTGCGCACCGCAACGAAGAGTAGCCCCCGCTCGCCGCAACCAGAGAAAGCCCGCGCACAGCATCGAACACCCAATGAAGCCAAAGATAAATAAACAAATTAAATAAATGAATAAAATGTGAAGACAAAATGTATCAGAATTGAGAAGTAGGACATATTTTGAGAGATAACTGACCTAACGGAAAGTAGAGTGTACCCCTCTCCTTAAATGGGCACACAGAGGAGGAGGTTGTGGTCCCCAGCACCCGCTGCTTTACACACGCTGGCCCCAGATGGCAAAGGATGGAAGTCGCCCACTAGGCCACACTGACACACTTGGAGACACTGAGCCTACAGAAGGCCTTGCTTTCCCCAGGCGTCCTGGTTTGATTCATTTGTAAAACCAGAAGCCACCCCAGCACTTTTATCTCAAGGAAACATTCTGTCTGATAAGAGGAAAATGTCTTCAGAAAGTTAAGATCTGACTGAGGCCCTAGAATCTATCACATGAGAGAAAAACAGAAAAGAGAGTTTTCCAGTAGAGTCTGTCCTGACTCAGAGGAGTCTGGAGCCGACCAAGGAGCCCCGCAACCCCACTGCACATCGCAGGGTCATCGCCCGGAGTGAAAGGCTCCGTGGGGTCCTGGGCTGCGCGCAGGCTCGGGCGCTCACCTTGACACCCTCGTTGTAACTGTCCCCGGGGCTGCCGAGGCTGGCTAGGCTGCTCAGGTGCCCGGGGGCTCCGGGACGCGGTGGTTTCTTTGGTGGAGCTGCAGGATCTGGTGAAGGAATGAGTCCCATTACTTAACGTACATTAATGAAGAGGATGGAAACAACCCCCAAACAAATAAACACGGGTTCATGTTATTACAACAGAAGCTAATCTCAGAGAGGGCACCCTACAGAGGTGTTTCTGATGCATTAGAGCAGTAAAGTCTGTTTTCCAGCATTCTAGTCGTGGGCTGAATTTGGTAAACATCATACTTGCTATGGTCTGTAGGGGGAAAAGTGTTAACACAACATGAGGTTTTTCGAAACTAAGAAACTATACGTCAAAACCCCCCTCCCTCCAAATGATACAAATTTTGTGACACTCGATTCATTTCTTCATTTACCTGGTTTGCCCACAGGCTGATATATGTGCTGGTTTCCAGTCTGTGGGAAAAGAAAAAGCCGGGTCAATGCAGCAGGGCGCACAACAGGATAACAGCCTCCCCTTCCCACCCTCTCCACCCACCCCCTTGACCGCTGGGCTAAATGCTGGGGTCAAAGACCAACAAGATAGGGGAGGGTCCTGCCTTCAAGGCCTCAGGTGGGGACAGGGGATTAGGCTAATAAGCAATAATGCCAATGGGGTATGGGACAGAAGGAATCACGATGGGAAACACGGCCAGGGGTGGTCACACCAGTTTCAAATTTTCTTTAAAGAAATTATGCCCATGGAGGTCTCCAGTTCAACCTCACGGCTGTGAAATCTGTCCTGTGTCCGGAAACTCCCCCCCACCCCCTCCTTCTCTGATTACAGGAAGGAGTGCCATCAGGGACAATGACGATGAGAAGAGGTCTCCTAGCACTGGGATGTCTACGTTGTCACTGTTACCTGAAGAACCTGGTGTGACACCTCCATCCGTTCGGGACAAGCCACAGGCCAAGCCAGGAAGCCAAACCAGCCCAGGCCCAAGAAAAAAGGCAGGTCCACATAGGACCAGCCCTAGTCTAGGGTGTCACGCCTGCAGCTACGATTAGAGCCACTTATCCTAGGCTGACTGAGTGAAAAGAAGTATCTTCAAACTACATCCTACTTTTGAAAAGAGGGACTTTCCTTGCTTATTTTGAAACAATAAACTGGCTAAAATACATATACTGGAAGGTGCTTTCCTTTTACTGAGTAGACATCCACTTCTTTAAAATAAAGGACCATGAGAGGGCACACAGTCACAACTGCTCCTTGCCCAGGATCACGGCTGCTTCCACCAGGCCACTGAACACTCCCCATTTTAAAGACTAGAAAAACCCTCCAAGCGGGAAGGTGTGAAGAACGGGGGTTCCTGACACAGTGGGAAGCGGGCCGAAACCTTGCGAAGAGACAGACTGTGGCTATGCTGCGCTGTGCTCACTGACCAGCAGTAAAAAGACTTAAAGAACTTCCTGATACTCAGGGAACAAGAAAGTGCAATAATTAGAAAATCCTATTCTCAGAACTTTCTGGATCAGTTCAACAGATGGTATGTATGTCCCTGTGCGCAGAGGCGGACGGGCTGGGCAGCGGGACAGGCTGGGCTCTGGTTCTGCTGCGTGTGCGGTGCTGGCCCTAGAGGACTGAGTCGTTCGCCGATTTGAGGCTTTGGTTTTCCCGTTTGAAAGCGGAGGCGAGTCACGCTTACCCTCTATGGGCGGGTTGTCACAAAATGAACATGCTGCCAACTTGCATATTATTTTGAAATTCCAAATAGTTTTTATTTTTACTTTTTATGCACACAGACGGGATCAGTTTCCATGAGGCAGTGACTAGTGTCTGTTAACTAGCCCAGACCTACTGACAGTCTACACTGCTTTTCAGCCAAACGCTTCTCCCTGAAACGGGGGCCCATTTTCAGAAGTGTTCAGTTGGAGCGCTTTGAGAAGTGGGGGCCACACCAAACAGTTATCTTAGTAAAGGACAGAAGCGGAAAAGCCAGCAACCGTCAGCATGTGTTATGAGCCCCACAGCTTAACCCAGACCCTGGAGGGGAGAGGCCTGCAGAGCAGGCTGGCGCCTGGTCACGCTCGGAGTGCCCTGTCCGGCGTCCGGCATGGGGACCAGTGACCTTGGGCAGGTTTCCTACGAGCCTCAGTTGACTCATCTGTGGCGTGTGGATGGCACGGCGCCTGACCTGACAGAAGTGCTGAGGACTCATGAGGTGACAGGAGGGAAGCACCCAGCTCAGCACCCACTCCATCAGGACTAAGCGCGCCTACTGTCACCCAGGCCTGGTGTGCGGCAAGTACTGTGAGATCACAAGTGGCCCCGTCATGCGTCGTCTGTTTCACAAAGTGTTTCTCAATAATCCTTCTGTCCCATCATTCATTCATTCATTCACTCCACATACGTTCTGGGTACCTTCTACATACCGCATCTTGGAACAGGATTTTCCTTTTCTAAAAAATGTTCCTATTAGTGACGTTATAAATAGCTGGTCCCTTGAACAGGGTTTACTTTCATACTTATTCTCACTCTTTCCTCTTAACAATTTGGGACCAACTGCTCAATATATGTTATCGTTTTTTAAATTGAAGAAGTCTTGATGCACACTGTAAGTTACAGGTGTACAGTATAGTGATTCACAATTTTTAAAGGTTATGCTCCATTTGTAGTTATTATAAAATATTGGCTATATTCGCTGTGTTCTACAATACATCCTTGCGGCTGATTTTTTTTGGCCGCACCATGCGACTTGAGGGATCTTAGTTTCCTGACGAGGGATTGAACCCAGGCCCTGGCAGTGAAAGCGCCAAGTCCCAACCACTGCATCACCAGGGAATTCCCATTGTAGCTGATTTTATACAAAACAGTTTATACCGCTTAATCTCCTACCCTTGTATTGCCCCTCTCCACTGTTAACCACTAGGTTTGTCCTCTATATCTGAGTCTTTTTGTTATATCCACTAGTTTGTAAGTGATACTATAAAATATTTGTCTTTCTGTCTGACTTATTCACTTAGCATAATACCCTCCAAGTCCATCTATGCTGCTGCAAATGGCAAAATCTCATTTTTTATGGCAGAGTAGTTTTCCATTGTATATATACACCACAGCTTCTTTATCCTTTCATCTGCTGATGAACTTGGGTTCCTTCCATATCTGGGCAATTATAAATAATGCTGCTATGAACACTGGAGTGCATGTATCTTTTCAAATTAATGTTTCTGGTTTTTTTCCACATATATGCCCAGGAGTGGGATTGCTAAATCATATGGTAGTTCTATTTTTAGTTTTTTGACACCTCCATACTGTTTTCCACAGTGGCTGCACCAGTTTACATTCCCACCAGTGCACAAGGGCTCCCCTTTCTCCGAATCCTCACCAACATTTGTTATTTGCGTTCTTTTCGATAATGGCCATTCCGACCAGTGTGAGGTGATATCTTACTGGGCTTTTGATTTGCATTTCTCTGATGATTAGCCATGTTGAGCATCTTTTCATGTGTCTGTTGGCCATCCGTATTTCCTCTTTGGAAAAATGTCTATTCAGGTCTTCTGCCCATTTTTTAATTGGGTTGCTTTGTTTTTTTTGACATTGAATTGTATGAGCTGTTTATATATCTTGTACGTTAACCCCATATTGGTCATATCATCTGCAAATATTTTCTCCCATTCAGTAGGTTGTCTTTCATTTTGTCAATGGTTTCCTTTGCTGTGCAAATGCTTTTAAGTTTAAACTGGTCCCATTTCTTTATATTTGCTTTAATTTCCTTTGCTTTAGGAGACAGATCAAAAAATAATTGCTACGATTTATGTCAAAGAGTGTTCTGCCTATGTTTCCCTCTAAGAGTTTTATGGTTTCTGGTGTTATATTTAGGTCTCTTAAAAATCTTTAAACATCTAAAAAATTTTTTTTATTTCCTTTTGTTTCTGATCTTAAAGTCTTTAATCCATTTTGAGTTTATTTTTGCATATGGTGTTGGAGAATGTTCTAATTTCATTCTTTTACATGTAGCTGTCCAGTTGTCCCAGCACCACTTATTGAAGAGACTGTCTTCTCACCATTGTATATTCTTGCCTCCTCTGTCATACATTAATTGATCATAAGTGCGTGGGTTTATTTCCAGGCTCTCTATTCTGTTCCATTGATCTATATGTCTTTTTTTGTGCCAGTACCTTACTGTTTTGATTACTATAGCTTTGTAGTATAGTCTGAAGTCAGGGAGGGTGATGCAGCTCTGTTCTTCTTTCTCAAGATTGTTGTGGCTATTTGGGTTCTTTTGTGTTTTCATACATATTTTAAAATTATTTGTTCTAGTTTTATAAAACATGCTATTAGTATTTTGATAGGGATTGCACAGAATCTGTAGATTGCCTTGGGTAGTATGGTCATTTTAACAATGTTACTTCTTCCAATCCAAGAACACAGTGTATCTTTCCATCTGTTTTTGTTCTCTTCAATTTCTTTCATCAGTGTCTTCTAGTTTTCTGAGAACAGGGCTTTTACTTCTTTAGATAGGTTTAATCCTAGGTATCTTATTCTTTTTGATGCGATGGTAAATGGGATTGTTTCCTTATTTTCTCTGATAGTTCATCCTTAATCTACAGAAATGTGACAGATTTCTGTATATTAATTTTGTATCCTGTAACTTTACCAAATTCACTGATGAGCTCTAGTAGTTTTCTGGTGGCGTTTTTAGAATTTTCTATGTAAGTATCATGTCATCTGCAAACAGTGACAATTTTACTTCTTCCTTTCCAATGTGGATTCCTTTTATTTCTTCTTCTTGTCTGATTGCTGTGGCTAGGACTTCCAATACTATGTTGAATAAAAGTGACGAGAGTCAGCGTCCTTGTCTTGTTCCTGGTCTTAGAGGGAATGCTTTCCAGCTACATGTCATCTTTCCAATATAAGGAAAGAGCACTGCATGTGGAGATGTTAACTGGGGAACACTGTGATTTTGCACTTGACTAAGGAATGCCTAGTGTTCTGTCTGTAGAGCCCACTGTGCCAGCATATCTTATGGGAAATGCTAAAGCTTCACATGCTGGTGACTGAACACATCTTCTAGGGGCCAGATCTTAGGGGGAGCTGGATTTTATAGCTCCCGGAGCTGGATGACAACACAGTCTCATGTATGTATGTATGTGTATGCATGTGTGTCTAGAAATGAAATGGTTTATTTCTACTCATAAGCCTTATTAGGGTGGATGGAGATTTATCTCCCTAAGTCCATTACCCAGCAAGTGCAGGTTTCCCCTTTTTACTGGGGATTTCTTTAAGTTTTAAAGAAATCTGCATTTATTTTAACCAGATATCTGCTAATGGAAATCCTAACAATTTTAACTACTCTCCCCTGAAGACCAGGGAATATTTCTAGCAGGCTTTAAATATATTTGGAATAATGATAATAAGCTAGGTCTTTAAATATATTTGGAATAATGATAAAAAGCTAGGTCTTTCAAGAGAATTGTAGGCATTTCCCCCTACAACACCCAGAAGAAAAAAATCTTGCTTGAACCAGTTTTCTGTGACTGTGGAAACTTTCATAAAACACGAAACAAGAGTATAAAAATTTAGCAGATGACAACTTGCTGTAGCAACAATTTGTGTACGTATTTCTTTAGGACACAGAGAGTTCAGTTTACTATTGAAAAGAGTGTATTAGTAATGGGGTAGAAATTTTTCTACCTGAATACGCATGTTGGGCTGCATACTGTAAGTTTTAATAATCTTGGCTAAAACGTTGATTTTAGTTATAGAATGAATTATTGTGTTCCATACAACAAATGCTAGTAAGCTTGGATATCCCGGGACACAAAGTGGTCCAGATCCTGATGAGAACGTGGGCAGCTGCTTACCGGGCCTTGAGGACCTCCATCCTCCCTGTCGATGCTGCCTCGAGAGAGCCGCACGTCAGGTTTCTAGAGAAACGAAAGCAAACCGAACAGTTTCACTCTTGGTTTGAAAACCACTGAGCATATTTCTGTACTAAGTTTCTTCCCTTTGTAACACAATTGTCCCTGAATAAGAAGAGTTAAAAGTTCCCCAGTTTCACAAAACTTCTCAAAGCCCAGTGAGGACAAGCCCAGGTCAGCTGCCCCAGCAAAGCCCCTTTCTCCGGACACATGCATAGCTAATAGGACTGGCACCTATGCCCTGGCCCCATATGACACATGAAGATGTGCACTTCACCTCTCTTCCTAGCAGCAAAGCAAGTTTTCTTCACCGAGAAAATCCCCACCCCAGGAGGAGGCACCAATGCCTGCTTCCTGGCAGGTTAAGGCTTATATGTACTTGGCTGTCTTGCCAAAGCAGCAAATGGTCCAGTGACAAGTTTTCCCCCAGCACCGCATCCAGAATACAGAAACCAAACAGAGAAATCTTGACTTAATATAAGTAAGAGTAAATGAATTTCACTAACATAAGATTAACAAAGTAGGCCACATGCTGTTAAGGTGTGGAGCTTGGTAGGTTTTCTCCTCGTGAAAGCAATGCTGTGAGGCGGCCCCAGCCTGCCCCACGATGGCATGGATTTCACGGAGTCCCCAGGCAGCCACGCCGACTCCCGCCCCCCGCCCCCTGCCCCCGCCAGGCACACTGGCTGACCGCTCATCTCTTAGTCTCTGCGAGTCCGCTGTATCTTACAGACCCTCTATTTGGCAGAGATCAGGCAGTAACAACTTCCTTGTTAGATAAAGAACGTCTTGACATCTGATTCGTCGTACTTTCTACACCTGAGGAGGGCCCAGCACTGAGGACACCATCCACAAGCACCTGTTGGGGGTGCTGATGGAGAAACAAGCTTCATCTCTCCCTTCTTTTAAATGTGTGTTTTCAAAAGTGAAACCATGTCATATACTTTCATAACCTTCATATAATATTACACAGTGGAAATTGGTAAAGACATTAGCATACCGTACAACCTTCCAGAGCATGAGTGCTGTTACACACAGAGAAAGGTGGAAACAGCCGGGGCTCTGGCAGTAGCCATCAGGGTTCAGGTCAGCCTCCCACGCTTGCCAGCTGTGTGACCCAGGCCTCAACTTCTTCATCTCTAAGATGGGGCGATAACAGCACCTCCTGTGCACTATCCCAATCCTTGTCAGGATTAAACGAGTTAATATTGGCAAAGTACTGAGTCACTGCCACGTACGTGTCAAGTAGAATAAACAGTTATCCTGCTGTTTGTTGAACATTTGGGCCATTTTCAAAATTTCAACTGTATAAATAGGCTGTGGGTAAACATCTTTGTATACACACCTTTGACTAAATTCCTGATTAGTTCCTGGGGACACATTTCTAAGAATTGAATTACTGAGTTACAGGGTTTAAACATTTGAAAAATTGAGCATATCAGCTGCCAAGCTGGTCCTGCCTCTGTCCGTGATGATGGACTGTGCCCCAGCACTGCTGGACTTCACTTAAAACTTGCAGCCAATCAATAAACAAAATGCCACCTGTTGCAACCTGCCCCTCCCCCTTCCCTAAGTAGTAGAACATCTCTGTTTCCTCTCACAGATGCTAAGCTGCCTTGGACAAGGTTCACCTCTCCTAACCCACTCCCTCACCCACACAGTTATTATAAGGATTAAGTAAGTGCTTGGCACAGAAATGTGCACATATGAGATGGTTAGTAAATACGTGCTGAAGGAATGCATTAATAAAAATGCAAAGGAGAAAAGATTTTACAGAGGAGGAACGTGAAGCTTAGAAAGGCAGAACCAGTTGCTACAGGCGACATGAGCTGGATTCAATCAGGCAACAAATATTTAGTGAGTATCTTCTACATGCGGAAAATATTTTATTTACATTTTTACTTAAACAAAAGCAGTTCATATATTGTTTGCTTATAGAGTAAGGTGCTGGGTTTCATGTATTTACATGAATTATCTATTTTTAAATACTTTCATATAAAATACATGAAATGGCTTATTTTTCTTTATGCACAACAATTCCCCAATGATATACTTTTCCAAAGAGAGAGTTTCAATCTTAAAGGAGGCCTAGCTATGTAAAGTCCACTTGTGTTCCATGAATAGCAATATTTAAGCGTTTTCCTCATATGGTCGACAGAGCCTGTCTGAATAAAAGTGTCATGCTGGGAACTAAAGAGCAATCTAGCCAAAGACAGCCTGTCAAAAAGATGAGATTCTATTATTGTTTCTGCTACTGGGTGAAGCTAAATTCTCCTGTTTTCCCCTTACAGAATATTTTAGATCTCTAGCCCTCTGGGACCACAACCAGCTGCCCCAGGACCCAGCCCCTCCTATCAGCAGGCTGGCAGCCACTGCACAAGTCAGGGCCAGGCAGCCAACAGGGCTGGGCCAGCCTTACCTACCAGTTGCCCACAGTAGCTGGCCCAACCACAGCAGAAGGACCCACACAACCCACACATGGGACAAAAGCATACAGCTCTGGTGACCAAAGGGAAGGATGCTGCTGGGTTCCATAGGATGTCTCTTACATAAGGCCACTTCTCCAAGATTGAAAAAAATGTAACTGACCCTTCCTAAAACACAGAGAATTAGGCAAAATGAGGAGATAGAGGAATTCCAAATAAAAGAATAAGACAAAACCCCAGAAGAAGAACTAAGCAAAGTGGAGATATGCAATCTATCGAATAAAGAGTTCAAGGTAATGATCATAAAGACACTCAACAAACTTGGGAGAAGAATGAGTGAACACAGTGAGAGTTTAACAAAGAGTTAGAAAATACAAAGCAGCACCCAACAGAGCTGAAGAATACAATAACTGAAAAAATACACTAGAAGGAATCAACAGTAGATTGGATACAGAGGAATGGGGAACGGATCAGTGAACTGGAAGGCAGAGTGGTGGAAATCACCCAAGATAAACAGAAAAAGGAAAAAAAAAAAAAAAGAGGATAGTTTGAGACCTCTGGGACAACATCAAGCATACTAACATTCAAATTATAGGGGTCCCAAAAGGAGAAAAGAGAAAGGGGTGGAGACCTTATTTGAAAAAAATCATAGCTGAAAACTTCCATAACATGGGGAGGGAAAGAAACATCCAAGTCGAAGGACAGAGAATCCCAAACAAGATGAACCCAAAGAGGTCCACACCAGACAAATAATTAAAATGGCAAAAACTAAAGATAAAGAGAGAATCTTAAAACCAGTAAGACAAAAGCAACTCGTTATGTACAAGAGAATTGCCATAAGACTATCAGTTGAGTTTTCAACAGAAACTTTGCAGGCCAGAAGAAGTGGAACCATCCATTCAAAATAATGAAAGGAAAAAACCTAAAACCGAGAATACTCTATCCAGCAAGGCTATCATTCAGCTTTGAAGGAGAAATAAAGAGTTTAACAGACAAGCAAAAGGTAAAAGAGTTCAGCACCACAAAACTGGCTTTACAAGAAATGTTAAAGGGACTTCTCTAATCAAAAAAGAAAAGACCATAACTAGAAATATACAAATTATGAAAGGAATTCCCTGGTAGCGCAGTGGTTAAGAATCCGCCTGCCAATGCAGAGGACACAGGTTTGAGCCCTGGTCCAGGAAGATCCCCATGGAGCAACTAAGCCCATGTGGCACAACTACTGAGCCTGCGCTCTAGAGCCCATACGCCACAACTACTGAGCCCATGTGTCACAACTACTGAAGCCTGAGTGCCTAGAGCCCGTGCTCCACAACAAGAGACGCCACCACAGTGAGCTCGCGCTCTGCAAGAAAGAGTAGCCCCCGCTTGCCTCAACTAGAGAAAGCCCACGCAACAATGAAGACCCAATGCAGCCAGAACAATAAATAAATAAAAGTTTCCCTTAAAAAGAAGTATTCAGGGCTTCCCTGGTGGCGCAGTGGTTGAGAATCCGCCTGCCGATGCAGGAGACACGGGTTCGTGCCCTGGTCCGGGAAGATCCCACATGCCGCGGAGCAGCTAAGCCCGTGAGCCATGGCCGCTAGGCCTGCGCGTCCGGAGCCTGTGCTCCGCAACGGGAGAGGCCACAACAGTGAGAGGCCCGCATACCGCAAAAAAAAAAAAAAAAAAAAAAAAAGAAGTATTCAAACAAACAAACAAACCCCATTGGTAAAGGCAGACATACAGTAAAGGTAGTAAATCAACCACTTATAAGGCAAGTAAGAAGGTTAAATGACAAAAGTAATAAAATAATCTAATCCACAATGAGTAGTTAAGGGAGACAGAAAACAAACAGATGTAAAATATGTGAAAGACATTAAATGTGGAGGTAGGGGAGTAAAACAGCAGGGTTGTTAGACCGTGTTCAAACTTAAGAGAATGCCAATGTATACATATCATATATATGCATATGACAACATACACACATGTTGTTAAATACAGGTCTCATGGTAACTACAAACCAAACATCTGTAATAGGTACACAGGCACAAAAGAGAAAGGAATCCAAACATAACACTAAAGATGGTCATCAAATCACAAGGGAAGAAAGTAAAAGAAAAAAGTAAAAACAACAATAAAACCCTACAGGGCTTCCCTGGTGGCGCAGTGGTTAAGAATCCACCTGCCAATGCAGGGGACACAGGTTCGAGCCCTGGTCCGGGAAGATCCCACATGCCGCGGAGCAACTAAGCCCGTGCACCACTACTACTGAGCATAAGCTCTAGAGCCCGCGAGCCACAACTACTGAAGCCCGTGTGCCTAGAGCCCGTGCTACGCAACAAGAGAAGCCACTGCAATGAGAAGCATGTGCACCGCAACAAAGAGTAGCTCCCGCTAGCTGCAACTAGAGAAAGCCCAGGTGCAGCAATGAAGACCCAATGCAGCCAAAAAAAAAAAAAAAAAAACCCTACAAAACCCAGAAAACTGAACAAAACGGCAGTAAGTACATACTATCAGTAATTACTTTACATGTAAATGAACTAAATGCTCCAATCAAAAGACAGAGTGGTTGAATGGATTAAAAAAAATAAGACCCATATAAATGCTGCCTATAAGAGACTCACTTCAGCCTTCAGACTCCCTGCCTTCAGACTGACTATACTGCAAAGCTAGTCATCAAAACAGGATAGTACTGGCACAAAAACAGACACACAGATGAGTGGAACAGAAGAGACAGTCCAGAAATGAACTACATGATCAATTAGTCAATGACAAAGGAGGCAAGTACATACAATGGTTGAAAAGACAACCTCTTTAATAAATGCTGTTAGGAACACTGGGCAGCTATATGCAAAAGAATCTAACTGCACTACTTTCTCACACCATATACAAAAACAAACTCAGAACGGATTTTAAGACTTAAATGTAAGACCTGAAACCATAAAACCCCCAGAAGAAAACACAGGCAGTATATGCTCTTTGACATCATCTTAGCAGTGTATTTTTGGATCTGTCTCCTCAAGCAAGGAAACAAAAGCAAAAATAAACAAATGGGACTATTTCAAGCTAAAACGTTTTTGCACAGTGAAGGAAACTGTCAACAAAACAAAAAGGCCACCTACTGACTGGGAAAAGATATTTGCAAATCATATGTATGATAAGAAGTTAATATCCAAGATATATAAAGATCTCATTCAACTTAACATTAAAAATAAAAATCCAAACAACATGATCAAAAAAAGATCAGAGGACCTGAAGAGACATTTTTCCAAAGACATGGAGATGACCAGCCGGCATATAGAAAGATGCTCAACACCACTAATCATCAGGGAAATGCAAATGAAAGCTCAATGAGCTGTCACCTCACACCGGTCAGAATGGCTATTATCAAAAAGACAACAAATAACATGCTGGAGAGGGTGTGGAGAAAAGAGAACCCCCGTGCACCGCTGGTGGGAATGCACACTGGTGCAGCCACTGTGGAGGCTCCTCAAAAGTTAAAAACAGAACTATCATATAATCCAGTAATTCCAGTTCCGGGTATTTTTCTGAAGAAAACCAAAAAACTACTTTGAAAAGATATATGCACCCCTACGTTCACTGCAGCATTATTTACAATAGCCAAGATATGGAAGCAACCTAAGTGCCCACTTACAGAGGAATGGATAAAGAAGATGTGGTGCACACACACACAATGGAATATTAGTCGGCCGTAAAAAAGAATGAAATCTTTTGCCATTGGCAACAACACAGAGGGTATCACGCAAAGTGAAGTCAGTCAATCGCATAAAGACAAATACTGTATGATTTCATGTATATGTAGAATCTAAAAAAAGAAAAAACCAATAACCTCCCCCAAGCCAAATGAACAAACGTAACAGAACAGAAACGGACTCATAGATACAGAGAACAGGTGGTTGCCAGAGGGGAGGGGTGGGGTGGGGGGATGAGTGAAACAGGTGAGGGAGATTAAGAGGGACACACTTCCAGTTACAAAATAAATGGGTCAATGAGATGCAATGTTCAGTGTGGGGAATGGACTGGCTAACACTGTAATAACTTTATATGGTGACAGATGTAACTAGACCTATACTGATGATCATTTTCTAATATATAAAAATATTGGGGCTCCCCCGGTGGCGCCGTGGTTGAGAGTCCGCCTGCCGATGCGGGGGACATGGGTTCGTGCCGCGCTCCGGGAGGATCCCACGTGCCGCGGAGCGGCTGGGCCCCTGAGCCGTGGCCGCGGAGCCTGCGCGTCCGGAGCCTGTGCTCCGCAAAGGGAGAGGCCGCAACGGTGAGAGGCCCGCGTACCACCAAAAAAAATTATAATAAATAAAAAAAATATTGAATCACTATGTTGTACACCTGAAACTAATATAACATTCTAAGTCAATTACACTTCAAAATAAAATATCCTGGATCTGAAGACAGTAATACTAAAGACAAAAATGAAGCAATTTCTATTTAAAATCTTATAGAAATGGATCACAGACATAAAGAATGTCTGGGCCTCTTTGATTATTTTCCCCATCAGGTATGCATTTTCTTTTTCTTTCAAATTCAGGTATAACTTGTATACAACAAAGCCCACAGTTCTTAAGTGTAAAGGTCAGTACCCCTGCCTAACCCGCCACCCCAATCAAGACACAGAGCAGATAACCCGCAGGCTCTAGTTCGCCAAAGGGACCTCTCCTCTGACTTCCAGCCCAGATGACTGTTTCTGAGCTTCATACAAATGGGTCCTGTAAGAAGCCCTCTTGTGTGTCTGGCATCTTTTGTGAACACGGTGCCTAAGGTTCAGCCCTGTGGTTGTGTGTAGTAGTTTGTTCGTTTTTACTGTTGTGTAACATGCCCTTGTTGCATCTGTTCTGCTGTTAACGGGCAGGTGGGTTATCTCCAGTTCTTTTCCATGTGGGCATGCGTATTCCCTTCTCTCAGGCAACAGTTGGGGGCTGAAGGCGCTGCTTTCGGTTCTGGGGACACAGTAACCAACTATTCAGGCTTGATCTCTAGTCCCATCTTGCTATCACTCTAGAAAACTTCAAACCTAAGGCTTCCAACTCAAAGTCCTTTCCCCTTGCACTACACTGTCTTCAAATCTGGACTGTGGAATACACATGGGAGGGATGTGGCCTGGCTGAGAGCAGAGTCCCCGTCTTGGACTCTCTGACCCCGTTCTTGATGTTCACCTTTCATTCCTGCTGACTGGCTCTGCTGCGAGACGGAAAACAGCTCAAACATTCATTTCCTTTGTCAGGACACAAAGCAGGCTTTATATACTCAAAACTTTCTCATTTTAAAATTAAAATCCTATCTTCAGCACAGCCCTGCATTAGAAAATGACTGTGTGCATGGCAATAAAAATAAACAAGTAACACAGTTACTCTCTCTTTAAGCAGCACCCAATAGGAAAGAAAGTCCTCTCAATGGACTGAGGTTCTAGTCAAGGCTGCCGGCTCTCTCTGGCCAGTTTGCAAGAGAGCTTTTACAGCCGTGGATTCACGGGCACAGAGGCAACTCAGAAACCACTCGGGCTGCACTGAGATCAGAGAGGGGGGTGGGGACACCACAAAGACCCTGCGCTGTAGGTCACAGCTGTGTGCCCCAGGACAAGAGCCTGCCTTATGTGTGCCGATGGAGGGATGCTCGGCTCTCCCAAGTGCTCGATAAAAAGTAATCTCACACAATGATGTAAGTCCTAAAACAGGAGGCTTCAATAAACAGCTATCGATTCTGATCTGTTAGAAAAAATCTGGGAATCGCTACTGACAAAGCAACTTTAATTTTTCCAGTAAGAACATGACTCTTCCACCCGGGTGTACAAGCTGACCTCACGGAAGGGAGCGGCAGGGCTGCTCCCAGCGCGGTCCGAGGACCAGGGCGGGTCAGGAATGATTTGCTGTTACCAGGTCATGATGAGACAGACACAGAGGATGAGCATCTTTAGAAATTTCTAGAGCAGTCTTAAATAGTAATTTTTAGGTCTGTTGGAGCTCATAATAAAAGTCTGTATACCTTTTTAAAAATTTCCTTTTTCGAGTAACTGCTTTTTATTTTATTTTACTACAGTATCACGTCTACAGTGGTTTAGGTTTAGGGAAAAAAAAAATAGAAACGGGTCCTCCTTTCACTGACAGCTTGAGAAGCCTGCACAGGGAAGCACCTGGGCTTACAAGGCTCCACGTCCTGCACACAGATTCTGCCTCCTCGGGGAAACACGGCGGTCAGACACAGCCAGGGCCTTGTTAGCCAGCTGCTAAAAATAGCCTACCTAAGGGAGCCCTAACAACAGCAAAAACGAATTAAGGGGAAAAAAAAAACCCCAAAAAACCAACAACGAATTAAGGTTCACTGATAACAAATAAATCCAGCGAAAGGGTGTCCAGCTCCTGCGTGATACCAGCAATGCTCCTTTGCAGAATCCCTTCGACACTGGCTGAAATCTCTCACCCCATCTGTTACACTCATCTTGGGTTGGGAGCCACCTGCAGGTATTCCGGGCGACGTGTACGATCTAGGATTCTATTCTCATCAATGCACCGCTCCTGGCTGCTACAGAGAACAAACTGAATGAGAGATTAAAAGCCCTTGGAAAAATTAATGGTGTATTCCTTATCCCTTCCACTGTCTACACGTTATACATTTAATCCTCCACTCAACCCTACGGAAAAGCATTCTCGCATTTTACAGAGGAAATTATAATTATTTTACAGATTAACGAATCACAGCACAGAGAGGTTAAACAACTTACGTAGGGCCGCGGTAACTAGGATTTTGAAGTCTCCCCTAGCTGACCCCAGCGCCTGGGCTCCTGCACGCGGTGTGCCCTCACCCTGGCATGTTCTTCAGCTGCTCAGCCTGCCCTGACGGCCCTGCATGCTGGGCCTCCCCTGCGCTCCGTCCTCTCTGTCACAACCAGGGCTGACTTAGAGGGGCTGCGTCTCGAGGACAGGAAGGATGGAGGGCCCCAGGTGGTCATTCTGTGGCGGCCACTGGAAGGTTTTAAGTCAGAGAAGGCCAGGATCAGACCCGAGGTGTAGAAATGTCACCGCGGCTGCGGCGTGAAACACAGCTTGGAGGGGACAGGATCTCAAAGATGCCACGTACGACGCCCCGGCCTTTATATTTACTTGCCCTCACCTCCTCACCTTCCCTCCCCTGGCAGCGGCGCTGTGGCTCACTCACCCAGTTGCTCACGCCGAGGCCGGGCCTGTCCTGATGGCTCACTTGCTCTCAGCCCCCCACCTACACCGGCTGCCTGACCAACGGCCAATGCAGATGGGGCAGGGATTATTCGACTGAGGACATCGACACTGTTTTGATCTTGAAACCATTAACAATGACAATAATAAATCACTCTTGCTTATGAAGATCGAAAGGAAATTCTAACAAAACATCGCAAACAAAAGACACCAGGACCTTCAAAGGATCCTCAACCACGACTGAGTGGGGACTTCTCTCTGGAATGCGGGCCCAGCATAAAACCAAGCAAAATGCCTCACGTAATTCATCACGTTAAGCTTTTTAAAAGCTTTAAAAAGGTTATTTTAAAAATAGAGAGCCAGCGTTATACTTAATGGAGAAAACTATTACGGACATTATCTTTAAAAATAAAAGCAGGATGGGCTTCCCTGGTGGCGCAGTGGTTGAGAATCCGCCTGCTAATGCAGGGGACACGGGTTTGAGCCCTGGTCTGGGAAGATCCCACATGCCGCGGAGCAACTGGGCCCGTGCGCCACAACTACTGAGCCTGTGCGTCTGGAGCCTGTGCTCCGCAACGAGAGGCCGCGATAGTGAGAGGCCCGCGCATCGCGATGAAGAGTGGCCCCCGCTCGCCACAACTGGAGAAAGCCCTCGGAGAGAAACGAAGACCCAACACAGCCAAAAATAAGTAAATAAACAAATGAGGGGTTTAAAAAATAAAAATTAAAATTAAAAAATAAAAGCAGGCAAGAACCTATTTAATACAAACGTTGGCAAGAGATGCTTCAGGGGCAGTATGAGATACATAACTGAAAATGAAGAAAGAAAATGTTTTTTAAAAAGTGATAACCGTGCATGAATAGAAAAAATCCAAGGAAATCAGTCAGAAAAATTTCATGTGATAAATATTGTTACATACAAGATAATTTCCTAAAAATCAACTGCATATGCATATACGGAAATAACAACTAAAAAGTTCAATGAAAATGAGATACCATTATCGGTGACGGGAAGCTCTAAATGAGTGGGCAGCAAGTTAATAAGGGAAGGTAGGGACTTAGAGAAAATTATAAAGTTACATAGGAGAAATAAAAGGGATCAGGGACAAATGTCCCAAGCCGAGGAGACAGTTACACTGAGGCTGTCACAGGACACAGCACTGACTGGACTCCCCGGGGGGAGTTCATTATACGACTTCATTAGTGGATTTTCAACGTGGCTTGGAAGTCATCTGGAGTGACAGAAATGTCACACGTCTGGAGAATGGGTTATGTGGACTTAACGCATTTCTCAAAACTCACCAAACTGTACGCTTAAGACCTGCGCAGTCCACTGTATGTAAATTATCTCGATTAAAAGGAACAATGCCTTCGGCTGATGAGCCGGCAGCGTCTGGAGCCTCTGATTCAGAGTACCTGACGTCACTGGGAGGGTGGAGCCTGGGCCCGGGCCCATCACCTTCCCTTCTAGCAAGCTCTTCCCAAGGCATGAGCATACTTCCTGAGTCTGTGTGCCCTGCAAATTCCAATCTGTCTCGAGGCCTGGGTGCCAACATCACCCCGACCCCGAGCAGCACCCCAGGCCCCCCTCCTGCTCTCGCCGCCGGCTGTGCTCTGTCAGAGCAGCTCACAGCCGCGCCCTTCCTCCACTCTCAGGGCAATCGTACACCAGACACTGGTATCTAAGTACACCAACTCAAGTTTGAAGAGTCTGTAACGCTGCCTTTTTAAAATACAAATCAATGCGGGAAAGCAGGCTATCTGGACAAAAGGTTAAAATGTAGGGCTAGGGAATAGCAGCTGTGTTCTTGCAATTGATATAATGTCCAAACAGATTCGCTCAGATTAGTATAGTAAATAAGAATAACCAATTTTTGCTGCTTGCCTTATAATCTCAAGATACGCTTTCATTTAAATAATTTAGAATTTTGATATGATGAAACTTTTGTTCAAAAGTGAATGGTTTGCAGCGCCCAGTGACATGCTGTACACGTTTAAGTGCACATTGCAGAGGAGCACTAGGCTGTGGGAATGGCGAGCTGTGTGCAGCCGGGCACCCAGCACGGCTGGCAGAGAGGTGGGACCAAAGACCCCGGCTCGGCCAGCGCTACCCAGTGGCCTCGGGCAATTTCCTCATCTCTAACACGAGGGTAATAAAGGATAGGTACACTGTCCTTTACCCTCGTTTCCAAAATCTAAAATGTACTAAAAGACTGTTAAGTTTGTGTGTTTTTCTAAGCTTGAAGGAAACTAATTTTGTGGCAAAACCTGACCTGAACTGATGTGAGGGCTGTCGTTACACCTGGTAATATGAACACCTGTGTTTTGCTGTAAGTGTTAGTGCTTTTAACTCTGTATGCTATTGGAATACTAATATAATATACATCATGTGCATCATATTTCATTCATTTTCTTTCTTTTTTTCTCTTTTGGCCGCATTGCAAGGCTTACGGGATCTTAGTTCCCTGACCAGGGATTGAACCTGGGCCCTGGCAGTGAAAGTGCTGAGTCCTAACCACTGGAACGCCAGGGGATTCCCTTCATTAACTTTCTAAAGCCAAAAAATAGTGTAGCACATAGAACCCTCAAGAGTTTCGGATAAAATATTTTGGACCTGTCTCTTCCCCATAGGGTGGTTAAAAAGACTGAATGACTTTCTGTATGAGAAATACGTAGGATGGTAACTGACACGTGATAAGTATTTTGTACGATCTTAACCATTAAACCGCGACAGGGCTGTGTGCATTAGTCCTGTCTGGCAGTTAAATGAGTGTGGGGTGTGTGTGATGTCTGCAGGCCTCAATTTTAAAAGAAAAAGAAAAGAAAGGTGAGAAAGTGCCTCCACCTAATGTGATTTGCTCCCAGGTCCCCGTTCGTGCCAAGACGGCCCTCACTCCCCCTGCAGCGAGGGCAGTGGCCACCCGGATAGGTTAAAACGTGCCTCACCAAACTTGTGTGCAGCTTGCTTTGTTTAATTTGAAACTACAGTTTTCGAAAAGAAAGCCCCGTATAAAGAATGAAATCAGGATCACAGGTGATGAACCGCTGTCTTGTGAAACCACTGGCTGTTGATTTAATGTTTCTGTGCCTGTAGGACTCCCAGAGATGCGCGAACAGCGTTGTACCCCCTCATCGGTGTCTGGTCCCTCAGCATAGAGGGTGACGTAGAGGTGGCCTCGGGATGTTTATCGTCAAAGCGTGAGGGACCAGCTCTGGACCAGCCAGGTACGGGCTTTGCAGAAGCACTCTGAGACCTGGCTCCGTCCAGCCTTTCTTCTCGTCAGGCTACTTCAGGAAGGCTGAAGTAGCTGCACAGGGTGACAGGGGAGGGGTCCTAAGGCTGAGGACCACGTGACACACACAGACCACTCTGTCACCGCTCCTCTATCCCCAGGGACTTCTGAGGGGCTGTCGACAAGAGTTGTCCCAGGAAGACATTTGCTGCCCACAACCCCAGAGGCATGTGGCAGGAGGTCTGCATCTCTCAGACCTTGAACCAGAGGAGCCCAGGAAGGCAAGCCCGGGGCCCCTGGGCTATCTAGTCATGTGCCCTGCAGTAGCAAGAGGCAACGTCTTATGTGCAAGCTGACACTTCAGTGGGAGTCGTTTCTGTGTAAACGTGGCAGTAACATAAAACCACAGAAACGGTTCTACATCTGAGCCCATGATGCTACTACAGACATCCTAGAAATTTATCCTGAGAAAGTAATTCAAGAAAAGCGAACGACCCACTACTGCAAGTTTTAGGAAGCAGATGTAAAACAAAGGCTCCTGCTTTGGAAAAGATGAAGTTTGCGATCACTTGCAGTAGAGCCGACTCCAGAGGCTTTAGGGGCGGAAGAACTTTCTGAGACTCAGTTACCAGAAACCTCTCCTCCTTCTCCAGCCAGCGCTGGTCCTCTTCCATCTCCTGCTGCTGCCGGATCAGCCGCTCCTCCATCAGATGGGTCGGCAACACCTGCCCGATGCCGCGCAGGTCCAGTGTTGCAGAGTCCTGGGGGAGGAGTGAAAAGGTCCACTCTCAGAAGTCTGTGTATGAGGCTCTTACTTTTTCTTCTGTGTGTCTTTCCAAACAATTAAGCAAAATAGCAGGCGTGGTGGAAGTAGGGTCTCTTCTACTCTGCCGACGGGAGCAACTTTTCTGAGGGTTACAAGTTAACGTGTGTGAAACAGCTTTAAAAAGCATACAATTGTTCACTTGCAGGGACCTACTCTAAAGAAGTAATCCAAGATACGAGGCAGAGAATGCATCATTAGTTAGAGCGAACAAGTGGAAACAATCGAAGTAAAATAATGGGAGGAGGATTAAATACGACACACACATATTACAGAGTATAAAGCAGGTGCACTCCAGGGAAAAGAGCTTGAAGAGCAGACAACTACAGATGTTCTTGGGTTCAAAGAAATTATTTTTAATATTATAGGAGTGGTTCTTGGTTTTACCAAGAAAATTTACTAAAAATTAACACGGCCCGCGGAGCTGGAGGCTGTTTGTTCCTTGGCCTCACGTAGGGCTCTGCTTTTCAAATGAATGGGCTAATGATGGTAGCATCTCTCCGTCGTTCAGCGAAGAAGATCCACAGGCCCAGAGAGCATTTGATCTTAGAATGAGGGCATCTAAACTGAGAAATCTTAGGATTTAGAAATCCTGTACCTTGGGCACAGCCTCATCAGTTAACAAAGCAAAGCCCAAGAACATCCAATTTACCTCCACGTTGGGCTGCCACATCGATATCTCCTGGGGTCTGTGATTCCACGAATCTGTCTGGTCCAAGAGAGCTGCCTGACCTGGGTAGGCGCTGCCAGCCACGGCCGGGAGTCCATGTGAGCCCGGGTAGCCAGAGACCTGCGGGTGAGCGAAGCGGCCAGGTCACGGTCTGACACGGTATGACTTCTGCACGGCTCTGCTCTCCACGTGAAAGGAAGTAACTGAGATCACAGAGGATCACGTGGCGGCAGAAAAACGGCCCCTCACGGCTGTCCACGCCCTAATCCCCGGAACCTGTGTGAATACGGCAGCTTACATGCCAAAGGGACTGTGCAGATGTGACTGTAAATTAGGAATCATGAGGTGGGGAGATTATCCTGGACGATCTGAGTGCACCCAACGTGATCATAAGGGTCCCTAAAAATGCAAAAGGGAAGCAGAAGGGGAGAGAAAGGGGGTGTGACTACCGACGAACAGTCAGAGAGATACTTGGGCTTTGAAGTGGAGGAAGGGGCCACGAGCCAAGGAATGCAGGTGCCTCTAGAAGCCGGTAAAGGCAAGGAAATGCACTCTCAAATGCAGCCTCGAGAAAGGTCGTCTGTTACGGCCACAGTAGATAGCTGGTGCAAACAGACACTAGGAAACCAGAAATTCTTCACTTTGGAATTTTACACTTATTACAGTGCTGAGAGCAGACCATCCTCGGATGTAAAAGCAATGGGCCATCAACATGGTTAGGCCATGTCCCTACAAGTCCCTTCCCTGCCCAACTCATTACTACTCCACCAGCAAAGAACAAACAAAACCCCCAAACGCTTGCCCTCTAGTGAACCAGGGTGGATGGTGAGAGAAGGCAGGCCTTCACAGTCTCACAGTGACGACGAAAGCAGAGGAAAACATTCAGTTGGACACAGAGAAAAATTTCAAGGCGGAAGGAAAGTGAGAGGAATTTCTTTACATGGTTCTCCCTCAATCAAGAGCAAGAGAGACAAGGAATCAGAATCTGTCTCCCTAACTCATTAGGCCGGTGGGCAGCCGGGGTTGTCAGCTACGTTTTAAAGGAGATAAAGCACAGCCAAATCCGTATTTCCAAATTCCCTTCAACAAAGATTTCATGCATTTGTTAGGTCTCTAGGCATTGATTTATACCAAAATTCCACACTGACAATATGTAATTACTAAACTTTCAAATAAGATATACAGATAGTTCTCACAGTTTATCTGAATGAAAATATTTTAATAAAAAACTCTACTAAACATAAAATGCTATATCAGCAACTATTTTTGGTCAGAAGGGATACATCACTGCCAGAGAACTTTTAGGAATTTTCACAACAAAGAGATTTCAAATGATCTAAGGCAGTTTTCTATATGACACCAACGACATAAAAGGATCAAATGAGCATTTCAAGCTGAAAGGCCTACAGGAAATGTCCCATAGCTGTTCTTATTTACAAGGTAAGGAAACATGGGGCTTGGGAGAGAATCATTCATTTGTTTGATGAAAACAATGAATGTTTTAATTTATCAATATATACAATATATACTTCCCCATCCCCAAATGTGCTGAAGAATGAAATAACACATCTTATAACGGTAACGAACGGTATACCTGGTAGTGATTGGTCTGTACCATGTGCTGTGGGCTGGGATGAAACCCTTCACTGGACCTCGGACTAGGATAACCAGGTCTGCTGGGCTGTGAACAAATCAACAGAGCATCACATGAATAAGTATTCTGATTATTTTGGTAAATCCGCATTTTACTAAAAAGAATAGAAAAAGATAATTTTCTATAAGAGCTTAGTTGGAAAGAATGATAAAGGGTGTGAAGACATTTCCATGGGGGTAACAGTCTTTTCAACAAATAATGCTGGGACAACAGGATATCCACAGGCGAAAAATGAAGGTGGACCCCTTCCTCACAACATACATGGAAATTAACTCAACATGGATCATATTTTTAAACGTTGAGAGCTAAAACGATGAAACTCTTAGAAGAAAACACAGAAGTAAATCTTTGTGACCCTGGGTTAGGCCATGGTTTCTTAGGATGCCAAAAGCTCAGTCAACAAAAGAAAAGATAAACTGGACTTCATCAAAATTAAAAGTTGTATGTTGCAAATAATAACATCAAGAAAGTGAAAAGACAACCCATGAATGGAAGAAAGTATCTGCAAATCATCTATCTGATAAGATTCACATCCAGAATATAGAAAGAACTCTTAAAACTCAACAAGAAAGTGACAAATAATCTAAGTTAACAGTGAGCAAAAGATCTGAGTAGACACAAAGAAGATACACCAATGGCCAATAAGCACATAAGAAGATGCTCGACACCATTCAGCATCACGGAAACGCAAACCTGGAGACTTTCCCTTCTGCTCCTCACTGGCTGGGAGCACGTGGGTGAACCAGCCGGATTCTTTTTCCTCATCTATAGAACTGGGTTGACTTGGAGAGACCCTGAAGTCACTTCCAGCTCTAAAATCCTCATTGTATGACACGAGAATTTAAAGTTCAGAGCAAAAAGAACAGTCTAGTCTGAAATGGAAGATAAGTCAATAAAGTCTCCTAGGGCTTCCCTGGTGGCGCAGTGGTTGAGAATCCGCCTGCCGATGCAGGGGACACGGGTTCATGCCCCGGTCCGGGAAGATCCCACGTGCCGCAGAGCGGCTGGGCCCGTGAGCCATGGCCGCTGAGCCTGCACGTCCGAGCCTGTGCTCCGCAACGGGAGGGACCACGGCAGTGAGAGGCCCGCGTACCGCAAAATAAATAAATAAATAAATAAATAAATAAATAAATAAATAAATAAATAAATAAATAAATAAAGTCTCCTAAACCGGAGGGATTTAACAAAGTGGAAACTCAGGTCTCTCCAGGCAAATAAAGACCAGAATTGAAGGAAACAGACTCGGGGCCCGGCGAGCCCAGGGGAGGAAGGAAAACGCCTCAGTGCCCGTGTCGCTTTCCCGTGGACACAGGTGGTCCTGGATGAACACACACCTTGCTTCGGCTAAGTTCTGCGTGAGTCTGAGTCTCAAAACAGTGTCACCCCCTCTGGCTGGAATGCATGCCGTCTCCTGTCCCAGGCCCCCCGTGTCACCCCTCCCTCTCCCTCCTGACACAGAAGCATATCCCCTGCTCTCCTCCGAGCACGTGCACTGAAGCTACCCCTGCGCTTTCTCCCACCCTGCTGTGCGGGCCCGTTAAGCCTCTGAGGGTGGGAAGGCTCCCCTACCCCTTTAGCCCTGTCACATTTCAGCCCCCAGGTGCAGTCTACTCCAAACTTAACTAAATGTGAGGACGGATCCCCAAGACCCCCCGAAAGAGGGAAGGGCATGGGGGGGAGTCACAGGCTTTGCTTGTGTGCTAGGGTGGCAATTTTGTTCCATGACCCTAGGGACTACTCTTCAGATTTATATTTTTAAAGGTTTCATTTGAACAAGTGGTTAAAAAGAGGCAAACATGTTTGACTATCTCTGTACTCTGACATTTCAGGGGCAACAGCCATTTTAAAGGTGTCTGTTAATATGTATGCATTACAATGGCCGTATGGCAAAGGCTTCCTGGAGTCCAAGTATGGGAGGGTGCAGACCCAGGAATTAGGACAGTATTCACAGCTCTCTGATGGGTGGACAGTTGTGTCTGCTGGCTTACATTTTGGAGGTGGCAGGTAAGTAACACAGGCAAAAATAAAAACTTTTACTCAATGTGTCCTATGTGTAGAGCAGGTGTTGCATGTACAATTAGAAGTCTGAGAGCAACGGTACAAAGAAGTATTATCACCCCATTTTACAGAGGATAAAACAGAGGCTCAGAGAGGTCAGGCGATACGAACAGGCTGCACAGCTGGTAACGGCAGAACTGCCCGCCTCCAGAGTCTGCTGTGCTGTGCTGCTACTCTACGACAAGCACACTGTGACTCACCAAATAAAAGGGGAATTACAAAAGGAACGATCAAAGCACAGCAAAATCTCCGCAGAACATCCTCCGGTGGCTCAAATACTTACATGGGCAGCAAACGGCGACGCTTGTAAGGTTCCACTTCAAAATAAAGATAACAGATAAAAACATGAAAACATGTCTTACAGAAGATGAAACTACTGCACCAAGAATACCACAAAATGGAACTTTGCTAGCCACCTGCTGTGGAGAGCACGGACGTATCGCTAACAGTTCTGTTTTCCTTCTCTACAAGTACGGACTCAGCGTGGCGGCCAAGAGGGCAGGCCAGGAAATGGCCAGTGCTGGGCCGGGGCAACTTGCCCACTGTGCCTCAACAATGAAGTGGGGACAGGGCTGCCACAAATATCGAATGAGCTGAGCTGGACTGAGGTATCCAGACGTGTCACCTGCTACTAAGTACAAGGTTTAGCAGGCTGATTGCATCTCTTCCTCAAAGACAGAAACTTGGATTTTCACGAAGCAAACTATGGAGCTGGAGGAGTTTTTGTCGAAAGCCTCCCAAGTGAGGAGGAAGAAAAAGGAAAACCCAACACATCCTACACTCATGGTCCTCAGCTGGATGGCAGTGCCCCCGATGGGGGCCTAGGGTACGGAGAGGCCACTCCTGCTGCCTTCAGGGCCTCAGGTGGGAGGGAGAGCGGGGCTGAACAGCAGGGCCTGTGCTACATTCACGACTTTCTCCACCTTTCACAGGTTAAACAAGAACAAGGAGCCCCGTAGTCTGAACCGAGAACCAACTCTGTCTGACATACAAACACAAATGATATTTTGCATAGTTTATCAGACACTGAACATTCCAGAAGAGCAACTACTGTGAAAACCGATGGACAATTTTACTTTGTTTCGTTTGAACTTTACCAAGATATTTCACCCTTCTAGAAAATCACATCATCAAGACGAATGAGACCCACAGTCAGTTGTGGCTGCAGGGTCTGCGAGTGTAGCTGCTGTATCCAGGGCGAGCCTACCACACACAGGTGCGGGCACTTGGCTCCTCCACCACACCTCCCAGCGAAACTATACCGGAGTATTTTATACAGGTGTGTGCATAATGCTATTAGAAGTTACTTTTATTTCTCTTGTACAGTTCACAGTCTCTTGGCTGTATTGGTATCCTGAAATTATTAAGTCATTTTATAACCTATGTATTCTATTTCAGGATTAGTAAATGGGGCATTATAAAATACTTTTTACATAAATGGAATGCTGGGTCTGATTGGGGCTGAGAAACGCTATGCTGAGGAAGCTATTCTCAGGACCCCCTTACATTCTCAGAAATTACTGAGGACTCCACGAGCCTTTACTTATCTGGAATATATCTACCAATATTTACATTATTAGAAAACATCCAGCATCTGCATATATATACTAATGTTGATGATCTTCTACCCATTAAATTTTTTTTCGGGGGGGCCGTACTGCACGGCTTGTGGGATCTTAGTGAGGTCTCAGTTCCCTGACCAGAGATTGAACCTGGGCCCTTGGCAATGGAAGACCTGAGTCCTAACCACTGGACTGCCAGGGAATTCCCTCTACCCATTAAAATTTTAATCTGGGGACTTCCCTGGTGGCGCAGTGGTTAAGAATCCACCTGCCAATGCAGGCGACACGGGTTCAAGCCCTTGTCCGGGAGGATCCCACGTGTCGTGGAGCAGCTAAGCCCGTGCGCCACAACTACTGAGCCTGTGCTCTAGAGCCCGCGAGCCACAATTACTGAGCGCACATGCCGCATCTACTGAAGCCCGTGCACCTAGAGCCCATGCTCCACAACAAGAGAAGCCACCGCAATGAGAAGCCCGCGCACCGCAATGAAGAGTAGCCCCTGCTCGCCGCGACTAGAGAAAGCCCGCACGCAGCAACGAAGACCAGTGCAGCCATAAATAAATAAATAAATGATTTTAAATCTAGGGGCTGCCAACCTTTTAATTTGGGGATCAAAGAGTAAATATTTTATTTATTTGGTCGCGCCGTGCAGCTTGCAGGATCTTAGTTCCCTGACCAGGCATTGAACCTGCACCCTCAGCAGTGAAAGCGTGGAGTCCTAACCACTGGACCGCCAGGGAATTCCCAAAGAGTAAATATTTTAATCTTTTTGAGCCATACTGTAACGGAAGCACTCAAGTCCGTCTGTGTAGGAGGTACCCAGGCACGGACAACACACAGGTCAAGGGGCCAGTTCATGCAATAAAACGTTCATCAACAGAAACAGGCAGTGGGGTATAGTCTGCTGACCCATTCTGAAGGGTAGAACCATCTCTGACTACAGAAAAGAGCCTCAAAACATGCACATTGAAAACATCCTAAAGAAAGAAATGTGAGGATATTTAAAAATTTAAGCAGAACTCACTTTGTTCTGTAAACAAAGAAGCCTAACCATCTCCATCTCCGCCCATGAACTTAATATCATAGCCTTCAAAACTCAGCCACATGAAAATTATTTTTTTTAATTATTAAAAATCATACAGCTTGAGCTATGTAACCATGCTTAGATGGAAAAGGTTAATTCTGTGAGTTTTAGGGGAATGCTATGCACCGCATTAGCACATCATTTGTGCTAATCACCAACTATGTAGAGTTCCTTACACTCCTGTGACTAAAAAAAGTGCTGTGAATGCATTATCTCATTTGGTCTTCACAACACCCCTAAGAGGTGGGGAACACTAGTACCCCACTTCACAGATGAGGAAAGTGAGGCTGGGAACAGGCAGGTAACCCACCTGGTCATCAGAGCCACCTGTGAACAGATCCACTTGGTTTCCAGGCCTGAGAAATTAACTTCAAGACCCTCCGGTGCTGGACCCTTCCTCAGTAGTTAGTGAGGAAACAGGCAAACCCGGGTATACAAGGTGGAGGCCGCAGATGCTGGGGTGCATAGCTTTTCGGTGGGTAGCTAGGGACTTCGTTGTTGTTGTGACACGAGGAGAGACATAGAGAAATGTTGTGGTCTCAGCACTAACCAGCTCATAGTAACACCAACAGAATGGACCACAGGCCCTCCTCCCTCCTTCTCTGGGGCTCAGTTTTCCCACCGGTGGAGGAAGCCAGACCACAGAACCCTTCACCTCTAAAATTCTGAAGAACCGGGTCAGTCACCTGTGTTCACTTTCTATGTGTAATAATATTTACTGTAACAGTTTAAAACAATGGCCGAGAAAACAGATTTCAAGCATCATGACAAAAAAAATGGGTACAATATTTATATAGCACTTTTTGTTAACAGATTTCTGAACATTTTTCAAAAAGAAAATGAAGTAAAGAATTATCAGAGTTCCTTTAATATATTTTTAGCTAATCAAACATCAAGTAGCAGGTAATTATTAACTGCAAAAAAAAGCCTATTATCTATTTACCATCCAGAAAATGATCTGAACTGGATTATTCTTGGCAAGTAAGCCACTGCGTGAAAATACCACCCTGTCAAAAGCACAAGGAGAACAAAGAATCCTCATCTGAGGCGAGTGTTTAAGGGCCAGCTGTGTCCAGCTCCCGCCCAGCTGAGCAAGAGGGGAAGGCCGGAGGATGGAGGGCAGGGCTGGGATGCTGCTGGCAGGCCTCCCCACGCTGACAGCCCAGCCACTGGCCACAGATGAGAAAAAGGCAGAAAATGTGCACCAGGTTCTCAGCAAAACAAAACCAAACCCAAAAGGAACCGGGTCAGGTGGAAGTTGACTCCTTTCAAAATAAAGCAAAACGTAAAGCGTTCTCGGCTTGGTTACAGTCTATCTGATCATCAGGAAGGTCCCTGACACCAGCAGAGAGAAACCTCCCCGAGCAGGGCGTGCTCATATAAGTCTGATGATGGGGGCGGTGGGGGGAGGGGGGATTGGAAGGTCAGGCCCAATCCAATCACTCATGATTTCCAACAGCTCAGAGCTGCCACGCAAATTAGGGAAACGGGTGCACGTTGGGGTGGTATGCGGCGGGGCGAACGGGGAACAGAAGTGGCAGTGATTACTCTTAGAATAACCCGCTATTTGGTTTTCTCCCCACAGACAGCAGCTGCCTACAGCATAAACCTCTCAAGTTAGTAGGCATAACGCCAGAGGTGGGGTGGGGGCCTTTGCTACCTTGGGTGGTGCTTCGTCGGACCCTCCGGAGTCCCAGGACACTGTGACCTGCCTTCTGGACTCCATCCTCATCCGCTCTTCTTGCTGGACCTTCTCTTCCTCCAGGATTGTGCTAGAGAGACAACACAGTACGTAAGGGGAGGTGACACCGGGGGAGCTCGCACACGCCAGACCCCACCCAGACGTACCCAAGGAGCCCCGCGGGGTGGCGGCAGGCGCCAATAAAGAAAGGGAAAGAGGATCGGGTTTCTAACTTCACAAAAGGACTCCAGAATAGCCTTGATGCAAGGCGCACGGCCTCAGGTAAGGGAAGGACAGCTGGCAACACAAGGAAGAGCTGGGGAACCAAAGAGGGGCCGGAGGGACGGTCTGGACGCCGGTTTCCTTTAAGCAGCAGCGTTTCCCTGAGCAAATCCCGAGCAGTGCTCCACACGGCACAGACCCAGCCCTCACAGTGCCACCGCAGCACAGCAACCGACCAAACAGCCGTGCGGCCCAACGTTCCCCAAGCTGCTCACGACCTCCTACCAACTTTCACTTTAACCAGCACTTTGCCTCATCAGGAAGGAAGGAGACGCAACAGTATCTACAAGCACTTCTGAAACTCCTGCCGGCCTGCAACTGGCAACTCCGCACCGGGTCACGCGGCTACTTACCCGCCGGGCTGCTCAGGGCTCCGCACCTGGGCTCTGCGCCATCGCGGGAGCGGCCACCGCCCTCTGCTGCCTGCCCGCCCGCCCGCCCGCCGCCCCGCCGCCGCGTCCTGGGGCTTCCCAGTCCCAGCCTCCTGGTGGAGGGCAGCAGAGAACCTCCCAGCGCCAGCAGCTCGTGAGAGAGTGAGGTCAGCGGCCCCAGAGCCTTTCTTTCTAATCTGGGAATCCGGCTCAACTGTTTCCAGGAGACATTCCTGCTGCCTGGAGGCGAGGGCAGGCTGTTTCTCACGCAGCTGCACTCATGCAACTTACAGCAGCAGAGGACACACAGAATTCATCTCGTAACTGCCCTGAGTCAGCAAGCCCTTACTACAGATGGGAGTTTTGTTTCACATTTTTTTAAGGAAAGGGAACGTTTCCCTCCATGACCACATCAGCACTATAGAGAAAAGCAACCCCCTCCTCAAAATATGATTTCGTTTTTCTTCTCACTCCATCTAGACGATCATGGCTGAGAAAAGAGCACAACACTTTAACAACAGTGCAGGCTCTGGCGGCACCTTCGAGGCTGGCCAGGTGCACGCCGAGCCAGGGCTGTCGGGATCCTGGCCCCAGGTCCCACGATTTACAGGTCAAGTGCGTGCGAGAGCCTGTTTGCTTGGCCTTTGCCCGCACTAGGCTGAGAGCTGCCCCTTTCCACGTGCCCAGAACTAGCACAGACCCTGGACCACAGTCTGCCTTGGTGATGACAGGAGAGTGAAGCCACCATCAGCCGAGCACGTGCACTGGCTGGTGAGGAAGACTGGTCACCACCTCCCCGTGCCTCACATGGGACGGGTGCAGGCGGCCGGGAGGGAGGCCGAGGGGAGCAGGGGCTCAGACGGCCCCCTGGCCTGAGAGAGGCCTGCCTCCGATTAGGAGCTTTCCAGCGCCCTGCTCTCAATCACCTGGCCCTCAAAACAAGTAACAGACTCCAAGTCAGAATTTCCAAAAATTGCGTAGTTTTAAACAACTGAAAAGTCCATAACAATCAGGAAAAAAAATCAAGGAAAAAAAATTGTCCTTATTTCTAACTTCTTCAAATCATTAAAATAAAGGCAAGCTATGAGAAGGCCAAGCGTGACATGTTCTTTAAGGCAATGGAACTCTATTTTAAATAGGTCTCACGAAGGCAATTTATTTCACATGGGCTGTTTTGTGACCTGGGCCACCCTGACCTGAAGGTTACTGCTCCCCGCAAACACCTCCAAATAGGTCATGGGAGGGCCCTCGCATAAGGAGACCCTCTTGGGCTCCACCTGCCCTGACCCTTGGCCCCCACCCACTGTTCTCTGACCGCTGACTCACTGTCTGAACCCTCCCTCTCGGCCCTCATCACCTGCTACCACTGAACACGGAACGCAGGGGTAAGCGGGAAGCAAGTTCCTCAGCATCACACCAAAAAATAACATGTCAAAACGCTTCGGAGAAACCATAACTTGTTGCTCAGAGCACTGCAGAATATAAATAACTCATGAAGTATCTGTTTTTACAATGGGAAGGCTCTTCCATAGATGGAGTAAGAGTGCCCATGGAGACAGTTCTGAACTTTCCTCTTTACAGCTGCTGAGGAACCCAGAGCAAAAAACTGGAATGTGCAGCGTGTCAAGGAGGTCAAATTTAAACATATTTTCCCAAGGTCCAAGTATTTTTAGCAGCAATACTTTCTGTCTGAAAGCTCTGAGCTGCCTAATGTGGACTGGCAATGAGCCCTCATGCTTCTTCCTGGGATGGTGGTGTTTAAGTCTCAAACTCACCAGAGATGAAACTATAAGAGCTCATAAGACTTTTCATTTAACAAACGTTAGAACATGTAAGAATCATTCTTTGTTTATCCACGAGCCCCATCTAGGAAGAGAACTGGGAAGAGGGGAAAGGAGTATTTATTTAATGTTAGTTTTATTTTTTATCACTACTTCCCTCACTTTAGGAGAAAAAGTCATCAAACTAATCAATTCACAGGTAAAGGACATAAAAACTTGTAAGCACACGTCGACTCTTCTCAGCCTGCGGCGGCACTCCCTGTGAAACCTGGTCTCCCGGGCTCCACAAGCTGGTATGGAGAGGTCTCATTAAATTTCCGTTCTGGAGCAACAAGATGTGATTTTACGTCTAAGGTATTTTCATGCAGAGCAATAAAGTGGTCTAATAGTGTCTTCGTTTCCAGTACCAAGCTAAGATTCGGAAGCAAATCTCCAACACGGACAAGATTTAGAGTGGAGAGGGGCGATCAGTCCAAGTGGGTGACCAGCTGCTCCCGCTGTCCCAGCAGAAAGGGCACCAGCTCTGAGCAGCACCTTCACTGAGCTGGGCAGCTGGGCCCATTTCAACTCGTGTCCTCCTTCATAAATGAGAACGATGCTGCCTGTTCTCATCCACTGTTAGGATGGAGAAATAAAGTAGGTGAAAAAACCCAGTAAGACTTTTAAGTAAATGCTAACTAGTTCTGTACTTTTACCTGCCTTATTTTTTTAAAAATCTATTTCATTTCTGTAGCATTTTTCCTGAGAATGATTATAGTAATACTATTCTTTTCTTTGAAACTACATTTCTTCTATGCTTGAAAAACTTTTTTTAAAAAGGTTGGACTTTGATCACCTAAACATAATAATTTTATGATGACATCACAAAATTTGCTTTGGACAGAAAATCAGTCTGGATTCATAGTTACTTAGGCTAATTTGAAAAACATCCAGAGAAAGAGCAGCAAGAAACTGGATGAAAAAAAAAGCCACGAGGGAAATGGCTTGTTTTGGCAAGTTCATGGGAATGCCAGCTTTGAAACACGATCCCTTCTAAGTACCCAACATTGCCTCACCACAAAGGAATGGGGCTGACCCTCCAACAACCCCCCTTGGTATCTCTGCAGAAAACAAGGCTTGAGACAAAGCTGGGAGGGCACCAGTGCCCTGGGCAGTGGCCAGTGTTGCGGCACACGCCGCCCTCCTTCTTCTCTTATAGACATGCACAGCAGACGGAACGTCTCGCTTCACGAATACAACAAAACTGCATCTCTCTTTACTTACTATGGATCTCAAACCGCAGGAAATAACGCACTTTGGTTATGGTGTTACACATCTCAAAATTATTTGAAATAAAGTGATTTCTACTAAAATTTTACTTTAGAATGGTGTCCTCTTTGCATTTCTGGCAAGTTCGAGAAGCTCCTATGTGACCAATCCTCTTGAAGATAGCAACTACGGACTAGGACAGAAGAAACAGCCCTGGGACAGCACAAAGCAGTCAGGCTCTGGAGGGAGCTGCCACTCGGAGGAAGGGAACGGCACTGGGTGAGTCTCCAATTTAATGGCCACTAGCCAGAAAGCCAGCCCCAGTCTTACTGGTTTGAAGAGCCAGAGGACTGAATTTGGGTCACCACAGCTGGTGGAAAGTGAGGGGGTAAATCCCAGGAAGAAGAGAGCCAGGGGAGGGGTGCCTCAAATTCTCAGTATAGATTCTGCCTGAATCACTAGCTGACCCCTGTACTATGCACATACAGTGCAGGCTCCAGGCAGCCCAGCTGAAGCTGAACTCAGCTGAATCAGGATTCGAGCTCACAGAATGGAAGGAGTTTGCAATGTGAGACCTGCCAAGTTAGCTGCCTGCTAAAACCAACCAACCAACCAACCAACCAACCACTCTTCAGAGGAATAATACTGAATCCAGAGTTTCTGCAACCTATCAGTCACAATGTCCATGACATAATCTAAAAATCACTTGATGTACAAATAAACATTAAAATGTATTCCACTCTCAAGAGGAAAAGAAATCTAAAGGAAGCTGACTCCAGTGGTGACTCAGAAGTTGTAATTAGCAAGCAAGGACTTTGAAGAGCTATTATTATATTCAAGGACATAAAGGAAAATTTGGTCATAGTTAATGAAAAGATAGGAAATGCCAGCAGAGAAACAAAAGGTATAAAAAAGAGCCAAATGAAAATTCCTAATGAAAAATAAAATATCTGAAATAAAATCTGCACAGAATTGGATCATCAGTGGGATGGAGATGAGAGAAGAGTCAGGAAAGTTGAAGATAAATCAATAAAAATTATCCAAACTGAAGAACTCAGAGAAAAAAGATTGGGGGAAAACAGAAAAAGAACAGAGCCCCCAGAACCTGAAGGACACTATCAAAAGATTTAACATACATGGAACTGGAGTTTGAGAAGAGAAAAAATGGAGCGGAAAAAAGTATCTGAAGAAATAATGGTCAAGGACATACATTTACAGATTCAAGAGGTTCAGTGAAGCCCAAATATGATCAATACAACAAAAACCACACCCAAGCACATCCTAGTTATAAACTGCTGAAAACCAAAGCTAAAATCATGGAAGAAGCCAGAAAAAAATGACACATTACATACAGAAGAGTAATAATTTAAAAGGCCAGTGACTTCTCATTAGAAATAACAGAGGCCAGAAGATAATGAAAGAAAGCTTTAAGGTGCTGAAAGAAAGAAAGAAAAAAAAAAAAAGAAAAGAAAAATCTGTCAACTCAGAGTTCTATATCCAGTGTAATGAAGTTCAATTCATTTTCAGATTAAAAAACAAACAAACAAACAAACCGCAAACTAATCAACAGGCCCACACCACAAGAAATGTTAAAGAAGTTCTTCAGACAGATGGGAAAACCAAATGGAAGAAAGATCTTTAGGAAAGAATAAAGAGCACGGTATGGGGTTAAGTATAAAAGATTTTCCCGTCACCTTCCTCAAAATACTATTAAAAACACCAAGTGTAATCTTATTTTATGAGGTTACTATCATATATGAATATAATATACACGACATCTAGAACAAAAAGGACTAAGGCGGTGGTAAATGAAGTCGCCACATTTTAAGTGAAATACCATGATTAACTCTAAGTAGATGGTGCAAAGTTAAAGATGTAGATAATGTAATACTTGGAGCAATCCCTAAAAATATAATGCAAAAGGTATTTCTAAAATGCAAATCTGGGGGCTTGAGAGGAAGAGGTGCGGAAGGTAAGCCAGTGGCTTCTCAGCACCAAACCCTCTTCACTGAGAACGGACCCGCTGCCACGGGGGCTGCCGCCCCCTCCCATCTAAGCTCGGGTGCCCGGAGACGGCGCTGAGTCGGAGCCAGCGCTGCTCCACTCGTTCCCTGCATCCCTGCGTCCACCTCGCCGCCACGTCCCTCTGTAACCTGAAGAGGGACGGGCCACCTACAGCCTCTGCTCCTTCACTGTGCACAGGGGAGGACAGACACTCATGTCTACTCCACTCTTCCCCCAAGTCGTCAGGGATAATAACCCTGAAGACAACATGTAGGGAAGGGGAATGAAGAACAAGTGCAGAGAGAAGGAAAACGGCGCCAGAGGCAGGGCTGAAGGGGAGGAATGGCAGCAGCTAGCGGACGGGTCTGCGGGCTTCACTGTGGGTCCTGAGGGCGACCTTCAAATAGTAAATATGTGGGTCACAGCTGAAGTGTGAACCTCCTCTAGTCAAAGTCCTCTCTTACAAATAAGACAAGGGAGGGGAAGTGAGCAGACCGCGGGGAAGCACAGGGGCTGGAGGCAGACGGCACCCCATCCAGTGGGGAGGGGCATACGGCGGTAAAGAGACTGAAAAGAGCAGTCGTCCTGGACTTCAGAGCAAAGGGCCCGGGGTCTGGGGTCCACCCTTTGTTAGCTGCACAATCTGGCCGAGTCATAGGGTTTTTCTGAGCCTCAGGTTCCTTAAGTGAAAAGGGCAACAGTACCTCACCCTTAAGAATTCTTGTGAACGCAGTAAGGTAATCACGCGATTACCATGTAAGTAGGTGGTAAGCCATGTAAGTACAAAGGACTAATTTTTATGAAATTTAACTTTAAATCTCACCGGAAATTTGTTTACTTCACATACAACCAAATTCTGGAGGTGAAGCTAAAGTAGAGATGCACCTGTAAAGGTGTGAACATCTGTTGCGGGGGCGGGGGGGGGCTCCAATGACAGGCAAGAGCTACCCGCAGCTAAGAAACAGTTATGACATAAATTTTAGTGGAAACAATTTAACTTGTACATTAAATTCCCATGAAATGTAGATTTACTATTTACTTTTTATTACCGGGAAGACTAAGGTCCCAAATCAAACAAACATTTTAAGACGTAAGTACAGGGGTAATTGAGAAACAGGTTACTCTTCTAGATGACACCAAGACCCAACAGGACGGCGGTGAGAAGGAAAATGCCGACATGATGACTAAGGAGGAACTGAGACACCACCTTTGAAAGGAATTTGGGGAGCAGATACAAAACCACTTTAAAAGCACAGCAAAGAAGCACAAGTAACCTCATGTTATTAATCAAATCTAGAGTTCACATTTTAGGATAAATGAAGAATCAAAAAGGACTCAAAAAAAAAAAAAAACCTGTACAAGATGTCCATAAGACATCTACAAAATGTCAAAAAGATGTGCCTTGCATTTTGGTATCTGGATAATAATAGCTACCCCTTATACATCTGAAGAACCAGTTTTTTTTTTTAAAAACAGTAACTGATCATTTTCTGTACCTAAGACCTCCAGGTCCCTTGCGGATCTTCAGAAAAAGCTTTGTTTTTACTGCTACTCCCAGAGCAGCCACCAAGTGTGTGTACCCACCACGAGCATGAAAATGAAAGGCATTTTAGATGATTTTATTTAATCCTGAAAACTAGAGGACAGGTAGGATTTGCGATGCTGCTCTCCCAGGGAGGCTAAGTCACTCACCCAAGGTCAACTTAGGTCAAACAGATTTCTCAACGGCCAGCTTTGTATGATAAAGTTAAGAAGCAAACATGACGATATCAGGTTATAATAACAAACAAACAACATCCACAATTCCCCCAGACCCAAGCTGGAGACAAGGCTATGTATTACGGGTACAGGACGAGTACACAGCAGGCAAATGCGGACACCGGCCAACGCACACCGGCGTGGCTTGCCTCTAGCTGCCTCCAGTACCCCTGGAGAGACTCGGCCTCGCCGAAAACTTCCACAACTGCTTGCCACTAACTATGGGATTACAGAGGGCCGGCCACAGCAGCCAAATGCAACACACTCAAGATGTGACAGCAAAACAGCGGTAACACGTGGAAACTACGTCACCCATCAAAACCCTTGGGTGGGGGGCCTCTGTGCCGAAGCCAGAGATGCTGCCATTCTGTTGGGGGACTTTCTCTGGTTGACACTCAAGCAAATGTAAGAGAACCAGCTGCAGGAATTCCTCGTAACAGTATGATTTTTTTCCCTTTTCTTTCTTCTTTTTCCTTTTTAACTAAACAATATTAACAACTTGCCCACTAGTCGAAATCGTAATCAGAGTACTTACTGACGTCTAGCCATGGCTCAAACAAAGTGTGGAAGGTGACAGGCGACAGCCTGTGTCCTGGACTCAGGTGAGCTTGCCTTGAATCCCAGCTCTGTGACCCCAGCTCAGCTGCCTAACCTTACTTTCCATTTCCTCACCTGTAAGCTGATGATGACAGTATTACCTACATCTCCCGGGACCGTGCGGAGTCAGATGAAATAATGTGTGAAAGTTCACGGCACGGGTGTGGCAACAGAAAGCACTCAGTCAGTGTTGGTTTCCAATGTTGTAATTTCTAAGGTTGACGGCAGAGGATGGAGACTGGCTCCTAGTGAACATGGTGTCGGTTTAAAGGGCTTCCTAAAGCGCTCAGGGTCAGAGGGCCTTCCAGGCAGACACTTACTAAGTCAGTGATCTTCAGAAAAGAAAACCTCAGGTAAATTGTTTACATACCACTTAACATTATTTTTTCTTTCTTTAACCTACCCTTCATATGTGAAAATGGCATGCTTAGAAACAAGGATCGATTTCCAAAGGTTTTAAAAAAACTATGGCTGGAGCAACAGGAGCTTTCATCACTGCTGGGGACACTGCATTGGTGCATCCACTTTGGAAAACAGGTGCTATCAGTACATAAAGCTAAAGCTGCGCACACCTGCAGACGCCTGAATATGCATCCACCAGACATTCTTGTACACGTGCTCACCCAATGCCACTTCGGTTATGTCCCTACAGCAGCAGTCTTGAGAGCCCCAAGTTGAAAAGTATCTGGGGGGCTTCCCTGGTGGCGCAGTGGTTGAGAGCCCGCCTGCCGATGCGGGGGACGCGGGTTCGTGCCCCGGTCTGGGAGGATCCCACGTGCCGCGGAGCAGCTGGGCCCATGAGCCGTGGCCGCTGGGCCTGCGCGTCCGGAGCCTGTGCTCCACAGCGGGAGGGGCCACAACAGCGAGAGGCCCGCATACCGCAAAAAAAAAAAAGAAAAGTATCTGAATTTCCACCAATAGTAGAAGGGCTAAACGACGGTATATTCACAAATGGGACACATAGAGCAACGAGAGTGAAGTCCAACTACCTGAGTAACACGGGTGATCTCAAACTGAATGTTGAGCAAAATAACCCATAAACAAAAAAGTGCGCACCGCATTACAGCATTTACATAAAGTTCAACACCAGGCAGAACCAGCCTATGGTGAGTGGTTATCCCTGGAGGGGGACAGTGATTGGAAAAGGGGCCGCTCGTGGGTCTCTGGGGTGAAGGCAGTGCTGTTTTCTTGTTCTAGATGCTGGTTACAGGAATGGGCGCAATTTGTGAAAATTCAGTGAGCTGTTTACTTCTTGGCGTGTCTATATGTTCACATCTTTGCATGTCAATAAAAAGTTAGAAAAATACAAAAATTAGGGTACAAAATTTAAATCAATAATTTTATTTATTACCCTCATTTGTCTAAAAGGGATTTAAGAAGCCACACGTTAACTTAAAATGTTTCCCTGAGATAAAACTGACAATCTTTTCCTATAATGGCACAAACACCTTAATGACGCAGAGCACTGCTGGGAAACGCTGTCTTTGAACATAAACTCTAAAGGGGCAAATACTGAAGAGGTTTTACTGTGGTCTCCTCGTCACAGTATCTACCGAAGAATTAAGCGACTAGCTAGGGATTAAATGACTTTTCATTCAAAAACCATTTAGTGCACTCTTATAACCTGTCAGTCACACAGTACGAAATGCTAGCGCTCGTGTTACGAGAAATTTCCTATTGAGGAATTTCTCACACTTGCTACTAGGCTGCCCACAGGTTACTCTCTTTCTCCTCAATGAGGCACATCTATGAATAAGGACACAGGATGGCAGGAGGACAGGCCCTGTGGTCACAGAGACTGACTGACTCATCCCAGTACAACCCTCTGCCTAACAAGAGTCACCGAGCCACTTTTCTTAACTTGCGATACAGTAAAAACAAGACGTGGTCCAGCCAAAGATCAGTGGAGCCCATAATAAACTGAGTCTATTTGCAGCATTTTCTCTTTAGATAGACAAGGAGAATGGGATTTGGGAACATTTTTAAGTGCCCTGGGGTAAGGGCTATCCAAAATTTATTACTTTGTTAGAATCTTGGACATAATAAAAATTTTTTAAAACTCAATAAAGAACGTGTTTAATTACTTGTGATACATTGTTACATATAGATGTCCAAGCAGCTAGTATATTATAAAGTTACATTTTAGTTGGCTTATTTGGTAGCCATATTCTACATGTTCCAAATACAAAGTTAAACTCCATTTCTGACTAATACAAAACAGACAACAAACTAATGGTCAATAGTCTGTACTAATTGTTCACAAGAAAGCATCTATAAATAGGTACATGATGTTTTTATATGTCTGTGTGTATAAAATAATTATATTTAGTTCTAAGACTTCATCTGGGACAGTTTTTGGAGCTACTCCACCTTAATGCAACAGCCCTCCAACCAGTGTCAGCATGAGTTTTGTGTGAGCTAAGCATGAACACAGCAGCTGTCTGGTCCTCACTGGGTCCAGCTCCTGGCCTGGGGGTGTGGGCAACACCGAGGTGAGTATGACGATCCCTGTCCTCAAGGAGCTTCAGTCTAGTAGGGGATGAGACGTACTAGACTGTGAGCTCCTCGAGGGCAGGAAAAGTGTTTGGTTCTCTTGCCCAGTGACCAGCACCAGGCCCAGCTACGTGGCGCTCAGCGTTTGCGGAGCTGACTGGACGGGGATGCGGCCATCTGCGGCCCACAGGGCGAGCACGGCCAGAAGAAGCAAGAGTTGTGGACAGCCCACGGGCAGAGCAGGGCAAGAGGCTGAGGAAGACAGTAGGGCTGACTTCAGCAGGTGCAGAAGGAGGCCTTCCTGGAGGAGGCGTGTGGTTAGTTGGCCACAGTGTGAGAAAGGGATGGAAAGACACTGGCCGTAACTCAAGGAGCCTTAAATGCTACTCTGGAAGCCTCGAACTAACACAGGGGGTGCCAGGAACCCACTGAAAGTTGTCTTGAGCGAGGGAGTTACTCTCCCACTTCGATGGTTTGGTAAGGCTGACTGATGAAGCATGCGGGCCAGGGGCGGGGCAGGGCGGCGGGGGGAGCTGGGAGGAGGGAGTGGGTCTGAAGACACTGAGGTCAGGACGCCCAGCGGTCAGCCGGGACTCCCGGAGGCAGGTGGAGAGAAAGGCCCCGCTGTAACCTACACAGCTGAGGGGCAGGAGGCGGGCAGGAGGAGACGGGCACGGCTTTGCCTGAGGACAAACACGATGTCCTTCAGCTGAAGACACAGGTCTGGGACTTGTGAGAAAAGGCAGGACTGAGGCTAAAGGCAGACGGAGGTGGGGAGCGAAGCCACAGGAACAGTTAAGACAACCCACCCAGGAGAAGTACTGAGGGGAGGGGAGGAGGCTGTGGAGAGAAGCCGGCGGATACCCAGAGTGACGCCAGGGAGAACGCGCCGGGGAGGGGGGCAGGTGGAGGGGGCGTTTCATGGACAGAATCTATCAGATTCTGAGGAAAGGCCAAGGAGGAACAAGAAAATTTATGAGCAAAACACGAAATGCAGCATGTTCGAAAACCAGCTCCAACAGGGACAGCAGGTATAACGAAGCTGCATGAGGATTAAGAACCTGGAGAGCTGCAGCTTGAAGAAAGCTGTCTTGAAAGACCTGAGGGGCCGGCCGCCACGCGCGAGGCCCGGAAGCAGGCCCGGAGGTGGAGCGTCAGGGCTGCCACCGTGCGGCCAACGGCGCCAACCCCCACCTCCTCGGCCCGACTTCAAACGCCGGGGACAGGACTGTGTTTTGCTCACTGCTGGGCCCACGGAACCTAGCTTCGAACGAAGGAGACACTGAGCAAAACAGCTGCTGACTGGACGACACTCTCCCACTTCTCACTAAGGCCCCGCTCCTTCCCAGAAACATGCTCCTTGGAGGAAACTCGCCAGCCGGGCAGGTGGCGCTGCCAGAGGGTAGGTGAGGCTGAGAGGGTTCAAGCGCTGGCGGATAAGGTGCGCTAGAGGAGCTGCCGGGGGCTTTTGGACCCTGACATTTGGTAATGTTTATGAAAAAAGACGAAAATATAGCAAATAAAAAAGCTCATATAAAATCAGGGGAGTACTCCAAACACGAAACAGCACATTAACCCATGGCGTTGGCTGGTGGGTGACGTATTATACTAAAATATCTTGTTGATTAAAGTATTAAGTCTGAATCTCGACTTCAGCTCGACAAGCGTTTACTGAGCACCGACCAGGTGCCGGTGCTAAGCTCTGCCCCAGGGCTACAGAAAGGAGCAAGACAGGAGGAGGGGCGCCTGTCGAGGCCTCTGAGTCCCGCCAGCTGCAGGTCAGCTCTGCGCAGACCCTCTGCGGGGGGGGGGGGGGCGGCACACTAAGAAGTCCGTGTGTCCCTTCCAGGGGACTGGGGCCGGCTGGAGGTTTGGGTCTAACGGCATCCGGCAGGAAGCAGGAGTCACAAAACGGCAGCTGAACAGGTACCGTGGGTTTCTGAGCTGTAACAACAGAGGCGCTGAAGAGGAGCCACAGGAGGGGGGCTCTCGGGGCGTGGGGCAGATGGGGGGCGCTTCCTGCAGGAGGCCACCCTGAGCTGGGCTCCGAAGACTGAAGAGAAGCGCCCTGCGGGCGAGCGGGCGAAGGCAGAGGCGCCGGGTGCCTCCGGAGCAGAGGAAGGGGTGGCGTGAGGGAGACCGGGCAGTGGGCGGGGACCAGACCGCGCGGAGCCTGTGGGCCGTGCCCCGTTGGTCAGCAGCCAGGGCAGAGACACCTGATCACAATTTGAAGTTTAGTAAGACTTGAAGACACAGTCTTCTTAAGGCTCTAACAATGTATAAATAAATACAAATCCATAAAGGAGTAATTACGCTTGCCCAAGAAACAGGTCTGCCTCAGACGTAGTGAGAAAAGGAGCTGTCAAGGAGAAGCAGCGGAGGTCTGCCCGCCCCACCCCCGGCCCCGGCCCCAGCCCCGGCCCCCATCCTACCTGAGCTGAGCTTTGAGCTCAGTGAAGCGGGGCCGCCGGCTGGGATCGTAGGCCCAGCACTTGGTCATGAGGCTGTAGAGGGTGGGAGGGCAGTTCGGAGGCATGGGCAACCTCTCCCCGTTCTCAATGCGACCGATCACATCATTGTTCTTCACGCCTTGAAAGGGCTTCACACCGTGCATCAGTATCTCCCACATACACACACCTGTGAGGCGGGGACGAGAACACAGTGGTAAACTTAGCAGCAGGAGTGCGATTCCCACGTTTCAGGAATAACTTCACAGTTCGTGTGAGAGAACCACCTGTGTGATTACAGGCACATCAGCCAAATAAAGCAGCATTCTGTTAGCTCTGTTATCAAATAAGAACAGGAATACTACTTTAGTATGATGCGAATGATGGAAGAGTATTACCAAGAAAAAACCGATTACTTTTCTGAGAGGTTTATTTCTCTAAAAAAATCTACACTAGAAAATGGCCCACCAGCTACAGTGATATTTCATAGCATAGCTTAGTGAACCAATTCAAAAACAAGCCGAATGAATTCTAGGTTTCCCTCCACTTCAGTCCAACCTGCTTATGATCACAGCAGCTGGCTTGCAGCTTAACAAAGAAAACCCTGCAACTTAAGTCTTATGCTTTCAGAATACTCAGATTCCTCTACCGATTCCCATCGCTTGGCACTTTGGCCACTCAGATCTGCACCTGAACATGCTCCTTCGTGACTTGGCTTGTGCTGAATTCTAGATTCGATGCCTTTCATTTTCTTCTCCACCAGTTCTCTTCTTCCAGGTCCCTTTGTGAGTTTCCTGCGCTGCCTGCCCTGCCCCCTGGGAAGCTCCCGTCTAATCCACCGCAAGCGTGCCCCACACACCGGGTCCTGGGGGCAGAGGGGCTGCGACTGTCTGTCTGTATCTTCAGCACCTAAGATGTTGTGTGCCTCAGAGGAGGAAGGCATACCATTATGCCATTACATCACATTAATGTGAGTTAGATCTGAAATTAGCCAAAAGTCCAACAACTTCAAAGTAAAGAGTATATGACAAAAATGCCTTAGTCCCGCTTTTCTCACCAGAAATTATGACAACATCATTAGTAAAAACAACACTGGGTATCATTCCTTGAGACCCTCATATGTCTCCGGCACCTTTCCTTGAAATTCACACTATCCTTAATTCTCACACCGTACATTTCTTTAAAAACTGCATTTTATCAAATCTGAGATGCCACTGATTATAAGAGACATTGTTATTTTATATTACCAAAAAGGGGGGGATATGCTGCCCACTAAGTTATAATGTGATCCTTTGTTACCTCTGAGAATTACTTTATTCTTACCAAAGAGCGGTTTTAAACTCATTCGGACACGGAAGTAGCACCAATGTGAACAAAAGTCTACGTGAGTGTGGGCGAGGGCCCACATGACCCGCCCGCCTGACTGACACCAACTGTGAAATGCCACTGACCTGCGACAAATCCTACCTCCAGAAATGTGGAAAAAAAAGGCATCTTAGACTCTTTGAAATGTGAGGTCCTCTTGAGAGGACAAGTAACCTGCTCTATGGGTCACACAGCTGACAGGTAAGGTCTTGGGGTCTGAAGCCAAGTGGACTCCAGCGCCTTCTCCAATCATGTCACAGCACTTCCTGTTTTACTGAATTCCTTCCTTTACCTAGTATCAGTTAGGGCACTGAATGGTTATTGAATGTCAACAGCAAGGAAGCAGAAGAAAAAATGAGAACACGTACTTCACGTATATAAAGTTATTTTTATTTATAGGAAAAAGAAGGTGCATAAACTTAACAGGGCATCTCCTGGGAAGTAGTTTAAAATCCGGCAGAGAAAATATGCACACAGGACTATTCACAAGACCTACACGTGAGTGTCTCGACGGAAAGTGCTGGGAAAGCAGAGGAAGGGAGTCTATGTCTGGATGGCACGCCTGCTACATGGGGCTTCATGGCAGAGCAGGTGTTTCAGGTGAATGAAGAAACTCTTTCCAACCTCTTCCTGAAGGTTAAAAAGAGTTTCAACTGGAGGAGAAGGTGTCAGGGTGAGGTGTCCAGAAAGAAGGAGTAACACCAGGAAAGTGGGGCAGGGATGGAGTGTCAATCACACCAAAAAGGTGAGTGATTTAAAAATCCGGATAAGGTAGTGGAAGCACTGAAGAGGGAATGACAGCCACACTCTCGCTCCACTGGGGGCTTTGCAGGAACGCAGAGCAGGAGGATGACGACAGGGACGGACTCGGGGCAGGAAGGAGGGGACACGGTGGACACCAGAGCAGCAGCAGTTACAGAACACGAAGGGTCACGCCTCCAAGACTTGAGACAAGTCAGGAAGGGGTCAGATTCCAGAACAGAGATGAAGGGCCGTCTTAGACAAGCTGGACCTGGGGCCCCACAGAGCCGCACGGACAGGTTAACCATTTACGTCACTCACATAAAAGGAATGCCTGAGGCCGTGGAGACAGGAGAGAAGGGAGGACACAGCCCCCCCTGACAGGGAGGCAGGCGGAGTGAGAAGGGGCCAGAGGCAGGACCTCGGCCCGCAGGCCCCGCCTGGGCGCACAGCACACGCCCACGTCTGAGGAACCGAGGAGGGCGCGGGCGAGCAACGAGGGAGGCCAGGCAAGGAACGGCAAACCAACCTACAGACCCTGACAACAGACAGAGCTAAATCCCTCTCAGAGAATATGTGAACTGTAATTCTCACACAGAAGTTTTCAAATACTCACCAAACATCCATACGTCACTAGCTGAGGTAAAACGGCGAAAATTGATTGACTCTGGAGCCATCCATTTAATAGGCAATTTTCCTTTGGAAGCTAGAAGATTAATTTTAGAAAGTAAAACTTCCCTGTCACCTGCTTAGGAATCTAACAGTTAGAGCTAGCTGAGATTTTTAGTACCAAAACCTTTGGGAGAACTGCCTTGCAATCCCGGATGCTGGGTCATCTGGGGGTGACAGAGGAGAGGCGGGGAGCAGGGCGGAGGAGCCCCGGTTGCCGGGGGGCATCAGCCCCCAGCTCAGTTGTGCAGGCTTGGCTTTAGAGACGGCCTGGTAGCGACACACAGTCAATTCTCATTCACGGTAGTTACACTCTATAAAGTCGCTTTGAACACCGAACCATTGCTCCCGGGAGAAATGTGTACACATATATCCATAACTCACATAGATTATAACCTTAAATCCTAAAAACTTATCCTGGTAGGTTCTGACTTCTTTGGAAAAGGAGGCACGGACGTGCTGCTGACCTGCCTGAGGCCCTGCTCCCCGCCCCGCGACCCCGCACACAGGGGCCACAGCTGGGGTTCCAACCTGCCCGACTGGCCCGGAGCCAGAGGTGCTGGCACCGCACCGGGCTGCCCCTCTCCTCGCTGTCCACCAACCCAAACGGACACCTTGTCACTGCCCCGCGCCCACCCACACCTGACTATGAATGCGTCGGAGTGTGGATTCGGGAAGTTACAAGTCTCAGCAAGCAGACCAATGTGCAAAAATAGAATCTACAAAATATGAGGACGGACGGGCTGTACCACCACCTGGATGTGAAGAGCAGGAGGGGGCGACAGAAGGAAAAGGACTCTCTTAAAGGGGAAGCCTGAAACCGGCCCTCTCTAGAAGCCTAAAATCTTTCCTCTGTGCCACCTCCCTCAACATCCTTTCACCAGATACCAGCCGTCCAGGAGTCCTAATTCCAAAAGGCAGAAACAGTTTCTCAAATCCAGCGGAAGTGAGAGTGTGTGGCAGGGGGAGGGGCGGGGGGAGGAGGGGCTGCAGGCGCCAGGCGGGGACAGGCCCCGATCCAGAGGGCCCCAGAGCAGGGTGCCAGGCTCTGCAGTGCTGTCAGGGGCTGGACTTCCTTCTATAAGCAAGGGTGCCTCTCAAGACTTTTAATCAGAAGACAATTACATTTGTTGCATTAATTTTCTTCCACTTAACTTCATGCACCTTCATGACAACTGAGGTCAAAGCCTCTGATTCCCTCACAACAAATGACTCTCCAGCTGTGCTCCGAGCGAGGAACCCCTAACCCAGAGGGGCTGTTCTCCTGAAGCCTAGCAGGATCTAGACTTACTGACCTCTCTGAGATAACAATGTGTGAACTCGTCAGGTGCCCACTTTAAGTGCCGTCTAGATGATGTAGAGTCTTGGCCAGCGTGCTGTTCGGAGTCCAGCCCTTTAGTGGAATTCTAGGGTTTGGGCTAGTCAGGATGTGAGGTGATATGAAATGTATTTTAAAACAGTGGAAAGGTGGCTTGGTCGTTTTTAAATTAAATGACTACATAATCAAAATGAATAAACCACCAGACTTTTCCTTCCACATAACAAAGGACCAGGCTATATAGCATACAGAAAGCATCTGGACAGAGAACAGTCATCAGCTACAGTATAAAATGAAAAAGACTAACTTTGTATGTAAGATTAGGGCTCATTTTGCGACAATACAAAAATCAAACAAACTGAGCAAGAAACTGGCCTTTGTAAAATGGTAGTGATAACTAGAAAATATACTAAAAGCATACTATGGACTAATAATCCAAACCTTAGCTGAAGTACCAGGAATATGAAAATTAGTAGTAATCTGAAGAACCAAGTCAATCTGATTCCAAGATTGGGAAAACTAAAGAAAAAAATCCCATCAGCTAGAGTTCAGCTCCAAAGCTAAAGGATCAAAGTCTCTGGAGTTAGCAGCCTGCAGATCTGTAAGTCCGGCGGCATGCACTGAGCCAGGGCTCCCACCGCTGTGCTGGGAGGTTAGCCAGCTGTGTCTACGAAGTGGAGGACATCTGGGCTGATTCCAGCTTTTGGCTGCTAGAAATAAAGCTACAATGAACAAACACCAGTTTTGTGTAAATGTGAGTTTTCATCTCTCTGGGAGAAATGCCTAGGTGTGTAACAGCTAGGTCATATGGGAGGTGCATGTTTAGTTTTTAAGAATCTTCCAAACTCTTTTCCAGAGCAGCTGCACCATTTTACATCTGCACGAGCAATCTGCGTTCTCTGCGCCTGCCAGCGTCTTGTGTTGTCACTGCCGTTACTTTAGCCATCCTGACAGGCGTGCATGATACCTCCCTGTGGGCTCACCCTGCATTTCCCTCGTGGGTAATGTGCGTATGTGCCATCTGAATACCCCCTGCGGTGGAGTCTCGCTTCATATCTTCTCCCCACTTTCTACCTGTGTCCTTTCTTTTTTTACTGCGGAGTTTTGAGAGCTCTATCTGTAGTCTAGATACCGGTCCTTTGTGAGACGTGTGGTTGGCAAATACTTCCTCCCACTCTGTAGTTTGTCTTTTCATCCTTCTGCCTGGGTCTTCTGCAGAACAAAAATTTTAAATTTTGATGAGGAAAAAGCTATCAATTTTTCCCTTTTATGTATGTTTTTGGTGTCAAGCCTAAGGACTCTTTGTCTGGCCCTAGATCCGAAAACTTTACTCCCATGTTTTTTCCTAAAAGTCTTGCAGTTTTATGTCTTATACTTAAGTCTATGATCCATTTGAGTTAATGGCGAGTGAGTTTAGGTTGAGGTCATTTCTTGGCCAGGGATGACCAGCTGCTCCAGCACCTTTGTTGCGAAGGCTGTCTTTCCTCCACGGACCTGACTGTACACCACTGTCAAAAATCAGCTGAGCATATTAGAATGTACCTTTTTCAGAATTAAAAATCATTAAAGATCCTGAGCCTGTTTCTTATTTATTGCTCTGATCTCTTACCTTTGTAGTAAGTACTGTCTTCCATATATCGGGATAATCCAAAGTCTCCTAATTTTACACAATCGTTTGAGGACACCAGAACATTCCGAGCAGCAATGTCCCTGATAAGGAAGAATGGGGGACAATACATTTTAATACAAGGGAGAAAACCCACAAGCTCATCTGTATTATATAACGACATACAGGTACTTTGAAAGAGAGCTTATATACAATACAAACAGGAGCTTTATTATACACTGAAAGAGAGAGATGCTTTTATGATTTTACTTCAAATATATTCCTTTTGGCAGATATTTACTCATTAATATGGTGATTGCTACTCGGACTGATGGTGAAGAATATTCTCAAATAAGGAAACCACTTATTAGTTTTCATGCAATCATATCACCGGCTGCATTAACTGACAGACAGTACACACACGACCAGGGTGTGTACCTCTACGGTTACTAAAAAACCTCATTAATAAAAGTAAAATGACCTTTGGAACACCTGTAAATGATTTTGCTGATGCAGTCTGTTTCAGTGCCGGATAACAAAACTCTAACATGATGCAAGGCAAATAAGTTGTAAGGGCTTTAACTTGTATTCAAATGAGAGACCCAGATTATGAATAGAAATTCTGCAGAAGGCCAACAGATGTCACTCCTGGCGCTATGGTGTCCTGGAAAGTCCCAGGACAATATCTGTTTTAGGTCCACAGTGCCACGCAGAGGCTGTCTGTAGTATTTGCGGAAGGAATAATGGACCTGTTTCATACCCCATGTGAGGAAAAACCCCTCAGATCCATGTGTTCCCACGCCAGGGCACCACGCTCGGCTGGGATACGCACAGCAGGACATTTAGTGCCGTCCGTGTACGAGAGCTGGGGGAACGAAAGGTCTCAGGGCACAGCGAGAACCTCTCCCCACTTCCTTCCTGCTCAAGAGGCAGCTCACCAGCTTCACGCCCGGGTCTCACCTGTGCACAAATCTTTTGCTCTCTAGGTACGCAAGGGCTGTGCTAAGCTGATAGGCATAGAGGATCAGAGATGCTAGATCCAAACTGTATTTCCTTACTTGCAGAAATGACCTCAGCTTTTTGAACAGTGACCGAAAAAGAAAAAAGAGAAAGAGTTAGTGTCAGAGACTAAAAATCAACAGTAGAAGAGCTATATTCAAAAACAATGCTGATCATTTCCAAATGCATTTTTATGAGAATGGCTTCAATTCTACCCTAATAAAAAAAGCATAATGAAAGAAACATATCAGCTCAGAAATTATGGTTAGCCATTCTTCACTTGAGATCCAACTGCAAAACTGGAATCTTCATGATTCTAGATACATTTCTGAAAAAATACAGAAAGATGCTTCCAGGGGATGAATAAAGGCACAGTATAAAATACTGCCAGACAATGAGAGCTGGAGAACAAAAAGTTCCAGTTACCGTTCAAACAAGCCTCCTCCACAGCCATGGTCAGTCCACCTTCCTCAGACCCCTACCCCATGCCCCGGACAGACCTGAGCACAAGGGGACGAAAAGGAAGGGGAGGCAAGAGGTTCCCCCTCTGCCCCTCGGAAGTTCTGGGTGAAGAAGGATAAAACGGTCCCGTGTTGGGTATTTACGCACTAGGCTTACTGGTCCTTACTACGGCTCTCATGACTAATTCAGCTAAATGCTAATAATACAGCAAAGAAGGCAGATGAATTTAACACTCCAATCCTACAAAATCTCCTACATGAAGGAGAAATATTGATGATTTAAGCCAGAAGAATTAGCAAATTCTCCAAAAACAAAAGCAGAAAAATAGTGTGAACCAAAAAAATCCGTAAACACTCCATTTTATCTGGCAAGGCATGGTAGAGGAAGGAAAGACACCGGAGAAGCCCTCAGATATTTCACTCGCCAACTCTGTTACCCAAGCTGAAGACGACACAGCAATGGGAGGCGCCAGGCAGCAGCCTGTCCTCGGAAGGCAGGGCTGATGCCGTCACGAAGAGGATGACGGGCCCAAAGCACCCTCGGGTTCCTGATAACAGAAAACCCC